>NC_053037.3:169670359-170295359 GCF_002575655.3 Aegilops tauschii subsp. strangulata
CCCGCCAATGGATGAAAAGGGTACAAGTGGGAAATAACCTCAGTTCGGCGCTTCCTTGATGCGTTCGGTAACCCGGAGGAGAGGTCCGTGTCCTTGTTGGTCCGGGTGTGACGCCGGCTCTCATGAACCTGTCGCTTCAAAATAAATTGAGGATCTTGATAAGCTAAAGGATGTGAAAAGCTTACTTTCTGGGTTACCCTTCGGACTTTCAGCCTTGGCAAGGGCTCCGAGTCAGAGGAAAGTGACATTACCTCTTCGACCACCGGGTTACTGGCTCCGGTGTCATCCTGTTGATGAACAAGTGTTGGTAAGGCGGACAGAAATAAACAATAAACGTAACAAAGAGCTTACAGGTTCAGGGGTTACCTCTGACTCGGAGCTGTCGCTTAATTGCATCAGCTCCGAAGCAGTTGGCCTACTCCCCTTCTTGCGGGGGGCGGCTTTCTTGGCGGCTTTCTTCGCCTTTCTGGCCTTCTTGGCCGCCTCGTGGTCATATTTGACCCGCCAGAACTTATCATCAGCCTGAAAGAATACAATGAGGTTTTCTTACAATGATTCAGATGAAAGTTATGTACAGATAAGATGTTCAGATCAGCAGCTTACCGCTGGGGCTAGGTTGGTCTTGCAGAAGGGGGCTAACCCGGTCCTTCCGCAGTCTGCCAGGCTCTCGTTCAAGATAGCCTTGGTCATCTCCTCTGCAACGTCTTCAGGAAGATCATTGCGGCTATGTCTCTGAGGGTCGTCCTTTCGGCCCGTGTACTCACACATTAAGCCGGGGCGGCGGCTCAATGGGATCACCCGCCACGAGATCCAGACCCGGACCAGATCGATTCCATTCAGACCATTGCCCAGGAGAGCTTTGATCTTGTTGATAGTGGGGAGCAGAGGTTGGCGCTCCGCTTGGGTCAGCTTGTCTGACAGTGGGTGAGTCGGCTCCAGACGTGAGGGGCGAAAGCCGGGCAATGGACTTTCATCAGCCGGCGACGTGTCTTGGCAGTAAAACCACGTCAGATTCCAGTCCTTGGGGTGGCTGGGCGGCTCTGCGTAAGGGAAAAGGCAGTCCCTTCGCCGCTGAATGGAGGCTTTGGGAGCTTTGGGAGGCATGGTGAAAGTCGGCAGTCTATGATAAAAGGAAAAACGTCCGGGTTAATTATGAGCCGGAAGAAATCTATAGTTCAATGTCAAGGTGGCGGCTTATGAAGGGGACTAATGGTATACATTTAAGTGCATCGGGCTATCTAAGCCGCCGAGGGATTGAGAGTAATTTGATTGTCTACAGGCCTTATCACAGCTAAGCCGGAAGGTTCTACGGCGCGTGGTTTCTTTAAACCGGAACTGTAAACCGCCGAGATTCGATGATTGCAGTTTTTTACTAAGTGTGGTAAAACAGGTTTCACACATCGCAGTAAAAAATTTGGATCAAAATGGTCGGGTAAAAGAAAAGTTTCTAGACCTAGAAACAGACGCGAGGAGGTTCTTGAGCTTGAACAAGGCTCTTATGCAGTAAAAAGAGGGATATTTGCAGGTGAAATGGGTCTTCAACGTCTACCGCAGTAAGTCTATACAGAGCCAAGATCAAAAAGGGGCAGTAAAATTCAAATCTACTGAGAGCCGCGATGAACTACGAAGAACAGAGGAAGAACTATGAAGCCCTAGTGCGGATCTGCCCTATGGAGTGGCGAGGACTCACCGGAGCTGAAGAGGAGCGGAGGTTGCCGCCGTTTGTCTGGACTGAGTCAGGGTGATGCAGTGGCCAAGGTTGACGAAGTCCGGGGGCGCGACGGCGGTGGCAGTAGCAGAGCTCGGGCAGGGGAGCAGTAGTGCGAGGAAGAAGATGAAGGAGAGAGAAGTGGCTGAAAGCCCGTCGGGGCGGCCTATTTTTAAGGCGAGTTCATAAGTGGGCGCGAGAATCAAGGAGACCACGGCGTGGTTATCTCCCCACGAAAGGCCTCGATTCTCGGGATGACAGTAAAGGTAAAGATCCGTTGCGGATCTGGTGGAGTAAAAAATGGGCTTAATGGAAGATGACGTCACGGCGGATTATCCGGAGTCCAGAGGATGACGTCACGCCGGGTTATGGCCTTCACACAATTGTAAGCCGGAGGTTTTCTGTTGAAGGAATGGAAGATTGACATGAGCCGGCTCAAATCAATCTGGGGCCTAATGTTGAGGATATAGACCTTAGAGTCACCCGCCAGGAGGGGCCGGGTTACTCATATGGTCATTGCCAGAAGCCCGGCGCCAAGCTTGAAGACGGTGGGCCAAAGATGGGCTTAAGACCCGGATATGGCCTAAGGCCCGTAGTTGCAATCATTGTTATGGTAGAACTTGTAGTGTAAGGAAAGAATAGTTGAGAGTCCGAGCCGGACACTCTTATGAGCCGGCCGGGACTCTGAGAGCTGCAGGGCGTCAGCCTCCTTATATAAAGGGACGACCCGGCAGCGGTTTAGGAGAGAGAACAAACTCATCGAGAGCCAGGCATAGCAGTTTAGCTCCCTGGTTATCGAAACCCTAATCAATACCACCTCAAACTGGACGTAGGTTTTTACCTTCACCGTAAGGGGCCGAACCAGTATAAACCCTCGTGTTCCTTGTCCCCCATTAACCCCTTCAAGCTTCCTAGCTGCGATGGCTCCACGACTAAGTCCTAGCTCGAGGACATCTGCCGTGATAATTCCACGACAAGTGCCGTGGCTCCGACAGTGGCACTTGCAGCTGGAGCGCCTTGTCGTACTGGATCATGTGCATGGGCATGGGATGCATGGTGCTGATGTGGTGGGAGAGCGCCGGCGGCAGGCCTTCGTAGCCGCAGACGGGCACGGGGCATTTGCAGGGCGCGAGCAGACACACGCTCTGGTGATCGGCGAGCTTGTGGTAAGTGACGTAGAGCCCACAACCTTCGTACGGGCACTCCACCCTCACCGAGGAGAGGACGGCGTCCACCGCCGTGTTCCGCACGTCGAAGCCACCGCCGTGCTCGCACTTCTGGCAGTGCCCCTGGTTCCCGGGGCGCTCGACGCGGCAGTCCGCGAAGGCCAGGTGCCCTCCCTTGCACTGCACAAATTAATGAACAGAACATCAATCAAGAAACCCGCACCTTGCTCGATCAGCCGAACAGACGAGGTGTATTCGAACCTCATACACTGGAGGCTTCAAGGGGCGGAGGCACAAGGGGCAGTGCAGCAAGGTGAGGTCCATTGAGACCATAGAGAGCTCCATCGTCGGGTCATGTTCCGTCTGCATGATCTCGCCCTCCTCGTGCACAACCATCTCTCGCTTTATTAGGGCCGGGGCATTACAAAGCTTTACCGTCACATATTCATACTACTTCAAGGTGCATTAAATCAACACATGCAAGTATCAAAAGGAGAGTCACGGCATGCATGCATGCGTTGTAATTAATGCATCGGTAAACACAAATTATTAAAATATATCAAGTGCAGTGCTTTGATGTGTCGCGTCAACTCGTACAAGACCGAGAAGTTTGATTACTACAACGCCCTCTCGCCTTAACCACACCTGCCTTTGGTTGCATGACAGGTGGGCCACCCACCTATTGGGCCCACCTGTCATACACGCAAAGGCAGGAGCAGTAAGTCAATGAAGCTGCGTCCCTCCCTCGCCCATGAGCGTGGTGGCTGGCAGGACTAGGAGAAGCTTTCATTCGCTACACGCTCTCCCTCCCGCACGCGATGGACATGCAGTAGTTTAATCGGTGTCAGATGGCCAGAAGCATACTGTAGTACTCCTCCACTTCAGTAGTACTCCATCATTGTTTGACTTCCCGAAGAGGCGAAGAGGCGAAGAGCCAAGCGCAGCCTCGTGTGGCAGTTTCATGCGTAGAGTAGTCTAGGATAGCGTGTACCGTGCCTGTAAGCTTAAAATCGTTGGGGTCGGCTCCATGCTTTTTTTGATTAAAATAATCTTCTGGCCCTACCTGTCATCCTAGTGATTGTAGTTTGCACGCTCATCTGGTCAAGACAGGAATATATATTTTAATTTGTGGTGGGGTAAATGTTAAGGTTGCAGCAAATGGAGTATTGTACACTGCGGGTCAGCCAAGTTTAGAGGCAACCATGTGGGGCCAGTGCTATGATGTGTCGCGTCAACTCGTACAACGAGGAGAAGCTTGATTTTACTACTACACGCCTTCTCCCATGCCCATGCGTGCGATGGCTCGCGGACGAGGATAGGCTTTTGCTTATAGTACTACAACAAGCTATCCCTCCCGCTCGCGGTGGATGGACATGCAGCAGTGGATTCGATACTGTAGAAGCAGTAGTACTAACATCATTGTTCATCTTCTTGATGAGGAGAAGAGCCAAGCGCAACCCGAACGTGGCAGTTGCGAACCTTGGAGCACACATATAGCCAGGCTCTTGCATGAGAAAAAATTGTTATGTGAGCCCACTATTGTAGTACTTGCTAGTATAGCCCTGTAAACCAGAAAGGAGTATTTGCCTTTCTAGAGATTTCAACAAGTGACTAGACTCCACTGAGACGGAGTACATATGGAGCAAAATGAGTGAATCTACACCGTAAATAAATACGTAGTTCTCTCGTTTTCCTCTCCGCCTTGGTCGCGGTGCACAATATTGAGTATACTAGTACTACCACTACTAGGGAAAACCCTAGTAGTAGCGCTTGAAATATGCATAGCAGTAGCGCTGGTTCCAGCGCTACCACTAAGGCGCTACATCTAACTAGTAGCAGTAGCACTGGAAAGGGAGCGCTACTGTTATACCTAGTTAGTAGTAGCGCTCTCCTTTGGGCAGCGCTACTGCTACTTGTAGGTAGCTGTAGCGCTTGTTCTAAAAAGCGTTGCTGCTAAATTTTTCTGTATTTTTAAAAATACAGCTTATTTTCATTGTGTGGTTTTATATACAGTACTTTCATCATAGATTTTATGACCATGATTACTTATTATATATAACAGTGGGTGAAATGAATGTGGAGTAGATTCAAGTGGAGGCAACATGTGGTGCACTTCGAAAGTACTACTAATCCAAACTAACTAATAAGTAATCATGCTCATATAACAACTTAGCATCATGCATCATCGATCATAATAATAAATAACTCATCATTGATATCATAATAACAAGTCATACTCCTCATCATCGGTCATACAACTTCTACTCGATACCACATCATCATAATAGTCATCTAACCAATCCTACTTAGTTGTTCTTAGCACATGATCATGAGTAGTATTAACTAGGACCTACTACCATCTCATAGGTAAAATAGCATAAAACAAGATAGGCCCTCACTCTCCATTATGGAGAATGGAGATTATCATAACTTCAATTCTAGCCTTTCGCACAATGTTGCTTCCAAGTACCTCCTTACGACTGTCCATACATTTTTTTCCATTCTTTGATTTTCATGTCTCCACTTCTTTTAGAAATCTGATATGGACAGGTGAGATTCGTAGGATGACCTTGTCGTATTTTCAAAACATCAAGGCGACCATTCTGATACATTAGATGAGGCACACAATCATTCGGGATTTTTCTGTTGAAAAACATAGTAATAACTTCGTAGTTAGCAATGTAGTTAAGTTTTAAAAGAATTTATGCAAAAAAATGCACGGATGTAGTAATACTAAAAAATCTTACCATGGCATCTCCATGGATGTTACTGTAGTTCAACACGTGCACTAGTGGCACATATCGACCATAATGTGGAGGAGTTTTATAATAGATATTGTAATTCTCAAGATCAGTACAACATGCGACCAGATGATTTTTCTCCTGGTAAGTTAACTCAGATCCATCGGTGTAGTACGTTCTGTCTACCATGTTTCGCACATTTTTTGAACAATGAAAATAAGCTGTCAACTATTTTGAAATGAACAATATAAATTATTTAATAACTATGTTTGAGAAACTCACATAGCGGTGGAACTGGAAGCGTATCAACAAGGACCCAAATGTCCATATTGCCTTGGTCGATGTCAGGATCACCAAGATTCATGGTGACAAGCATACCCTCATAAAAACCATACATCTTGCAAAGTGCTTCCCAATTTTTGCAACCAAAATGGGTTACGCTCTCAGAATTATACAGATTTACTTCAAAATCCATACCATGATGAATCCTTAGGTGAATTTTCTTTGTTTCGAAATTTTCATGGTCTTCAAAATCCATCCTCTCCAAGACATAGCGTCTTGCATGGCATGGGATAAGCTACTCGAATTGTAAAAGATGAAAATTACACGTTGAAATAGTTGAATTCATGCTTAATTACGAAAAAAACACTTGTCGTCATTGCGTACCGTTTCAACATCGAAGGTCTCCTCGAGCTTAATGCTGAAGCGTTGATCTTCGTCCAGGTGAGGCCTGTCACACAGACCTCGATCGTCGTGGCACTAGCTGCACTCCCCCGGGAGACTTTCGTCGTCTGATGACGACATTTCCTATGTTCATATTTCAAAGATGAAACTTGTACAATTCAATATATGTACTACAAAAATTAAATTAGATCATTATTATTCATCACGGGTTGACTATCGGTCTGTCGAGTCTTTTTCTTGAAAACTCTCAGCTTGTGTGGTGTATACATTCGACCGTTGGTGATGGTAGCTCCTCCTTTCGTTCCCGAGTGCATTACACCAAAATGTCTAGCACACGGGAACGAAGGAGAAGCGACCCCCACGACAACAGTCGGGATTTTTCGTCCTCTCATATGTGTTGGAGACTCTCACACACTGATTCCTCTCTGACATTTGCGACCGTCGGTGATGGTCGTTACTCCTTCTTCCCCTAGTCAAAACAAAGGTCTAGCACCCGGAGAAGAAGGAGAAACGACCCCCACGACAATAGACGGGCTTCTTCGTCCTCTCTCATATATGGTGGATACACTCCCTCACTGATTTTTCGACCTTCGGTGATGGAGCCTCGACAGACTTAAAGTCAACCCGAAATGTCGTTTAATTATTTTTCAAGAAAATCCAGGCCACTCGATATTTCCTACATATTCTAGCACAAGTCATGCCAGAATTCACGGAAAAATCCGGCATGACCTTTGCTAAAAAAAGGACATATCGAGCGCCTGAAATTTGCCAGAACGGAAATTAATCAACACTCCGGCAAAACATAGGACACTATAGGAGGTGTAACCTGCAAACATGGCCGGCCAGTTGGTCAAGCACATATCCTATTTGAGCAACACAAGATATACATGTTTATATCTACATCATATGAGCATTCAATAAGCAAAACCAAATTGTAAAATAAATATTATTCAAATTAGCATGCATTCAATAAGCAAAACTACATCATCTCTTGCGTCCGTACATCGTCGAATATTATCACTAATACACCTCGAATTCTATCATATATATAGCATCGCTAATACAGCTAGAACCGTAGTGCCCGACGGGTATCGGCGCGGGCGGTGGACACCCAAAGAGAAGGAACCATCACAGGACAGTGAGATCCTTGAAGAACCTGCCAAGTATTGTCGAACCTGCCCTCCAACGCAACCATGTAGCGACGGGCATGCTCGTCCTACTTGCTGACACGGTAACGTACCACCTCCGCGGTGTCCGAAAGCCTCAGCACCGTCACTGGCCCACGCAACCGCCACCAAAGAAGGTTCGGGTCAACGACAGGCTGGCTCCTCACCAAGCTGCGGCCCCCGAAAGGTAGCACCTCCCAGTACCAGCCCGGCGGAGCCCAGTCCCGGACATGGCCCCTCTGATCAAGCGATCAAGCTGGCCTCCTCCACCGAGTCGACGACGAGGATGCGGGATAGGCATCATCGACGTCGATGCGGGAATAATTGTTTTAACTAAAAAAATAACAACAAATGTGACACCTAAAACACCTAAATTCTATTAACTACACCTAACTAAAAACCTACATTTTAAACATGCTTCGATCATAACTAGGGTTCATACTATGTTATTCTAAGATTAAACACCTAAAATACCTAAATTAAATTAACAACATTGGGTGGCTGGTCTCACCTCGTTTGAGGTCAAAGGGGGTCGGTGACGGGGACGGCGGCGGGGATGATGCAGGGGCTCCTTGATTTCTACAAAAAGAAAATATAAACAAAAACATTATTATCGTCATCTTAGGACTTAGTGAAACTCCATAAGCTACATTGAATTATTCTATTCAAGTTTACTTATAATTTCCTATTCTTTTCAAATTTTGTAAAAATTTCCTATTCTATTCGAAAGACATACATTTACTTATTTTTTCAATTTCATAATTTATTCTATTCAAATTACTTATTCAAAATTTCTAAAAATTTCCTATTTTATTTAAAAAACCTACATTTACTAAAAACAAAAACCTACATTTACTAAAAACAAAAACCTGCATTTACTAAAAACAAAAACTAAAAAGAACTAAAACAGAAAGGGGGAGGAGGAGGTGGGAGGAGGCCAGGAGGAGGAGGGAAGGAGGAGGGGGAGGAGGAGAAAGGAGGAGGGAGGAGGAGGAGAGAGCAGGAGAGGGAGGAGGGAGGAGGAGGAGGAGGGGGCCGCCGGAGAGGGAGGAGGAGGATGGGAGGGGGCCGCCGGCGGAGAGGGAGGAGAGAGGATGGCCGTGGGAGGAGGGAGAGATGAGAGCGGCGAGAGGAGGAGGAGCGAGGGAGGGAGGGGAGGGCGGCGACAGGAGGAGGGAGGGAGGGAGGCAGCACCTTGGGGGCGACAGTGGGCAACGACGGCGACGTCGTCCGGCGAGTGGAGATGAGAGTGTGTGTGGGAGAGTGAGGGACGCGCGCGGCGTGGATAGATACCCGTAGTAGTAGCGCTTGTCCGTAAACAGCGCTACTGCTACGATCATTAGCAGTAGCGTTTTTCTTTAACCAGCGCTACTACTAAGGCTATGATCGTTAGCATGTAAAAAAGGCATCAAATTAAAAAATGCATTGGTCATCATCGATCTTTTTGTGTAGAATCTGAATTGTCAATAGGAATCTTCGCCGGTTTAAGAACCGGCGAAGATTCCTATTGCGGCCACAGATCCTACACATAGAGTTCAATGAAGACCAAGTGGTTGTGATGGTTTGAGAAGCACCATATTTAAGGTGGTAAAATTTTTGTTCGCGGAGCGAGGTGGGACTAAATTGGAGGGGGACCGAATTTATCAGTAGCGCTGGTCGGGGAAAAAGCACTATTGCTAAGATGCATACTAGTAGCGCTTTCAAAAAGTGAGCGCTACCACTATCCCTAGCATACCTGGAACGGTCTGTCAATTGTAGTAGTAGCGTGTTTTACAGGTCCAGCGCTGCTGCTATGATCATAGTAGCAGCGCCCATGCTGCCGAAGCGCTACTGCTATATAGCAGCAGCGCTTTCCTTGAAGAAGCGCTACTGGTGAACTCCAGTGTATAAGCATTTCCCTAGTAGTGTACTATCATCTTGAAATTTACGAAGTCACCATAGGCACCTCGTCGTCGACGGGAACGTCTCCTAACACACGATAGACGCGAGTGGCAGTCGCCTCCATAGGTGCTTGAATGCCAAGGAGGGAGAGGGTAGCGGTTCCCGAGACGTTGAACGGTCAATGATGCATCCTCAATTACATGCAGAGGAAATTAATTGGAGAAGCAGAATAGAGCCAGCACGATGTGAATGCAACAGAGTTTGGACTCTCGTATAAAGGCGCCCCACCACTCCAATACATCTACTCGTAGTCTCTGCGCAACACTGCTCACTCCAATCCAAGACCAAGTGACCAGAAGCCACAAGCACCTATGGAGGCGATGGACGCAAGCGGCAGTCGGCTGTGCAAAATCATCCAAGCCGCCGGCCTGCGGCCTCGCACCGGGAAGCGTTTCCAGATGGTGCTGACGACCGCCAGCGTCATAGCCCTCGCCGACGCCGGCTTCGCCTCTTGCATGGACGACATGATGGTCAACTCCATCCGCAAGTTCACCGTCGTCAAGAAGCGCGCGGACGACCTTGCCGTACTGCTCCAGCCCACGCGCCCAGGCTCCGCATTTCCTGCCACCCTCATCGGCCTCCATAGTGAGGGAGTCCTGGACTAAGGGGTCCTCGGGCGTCCGACCTATTAGAAATGGGCCGGACTGATGGGCTGTGAAGATACGAAGACCAAAGACTTTCTCCCGTGTCCGGATGGGACTCTCCTTGGCGTGGAAGGCAAGCTTGGCGTCCAAATATGAAGATTCCTTTCTCTGTAACCGACTTTGTACAACCCTAGTCCCCTCCGATGTCTATATAAACCGGAGGGCTTAGTCCGTAGAGCGAAGAATCATAATCATAGTTATACAGGATAGACTTCTAGGGTTTTAGCCATTACGATCTCGTGGTAGATCAACTCTTGTAATACTCATATTCATCAAGATCAATCAAGCAGGAAGTAGGGTATTATCTCCATAGGAGGGCCCGAACCTGGGTAACATTGTGTCCCCGGTCTCCTGTTACCATCGACCTTAGACACACACCCTACCCGAGATTCGCCGGTTTTGACACCGACATTCGATCTTTCATTGAGAGTTCCACTGTGTCGTCATCAAAAGGTTTGATGTCTCCTTCGATCATCTACAACAATGCTGTCCAAGGGGAAGTCTTCCTCCCCGAACAGATCTTTGTATTTGGCGGCTTCGCACTGCGGGCCAACTCGCTTGGCCATCTGGAGCAGATCGAAAGCTACGCCCCTGGCCATCAGGTCAGATTTGGAAGCTTGAACTACATCGCGGATATCCATGGAGACTTGATCTTCGAGGGATTCGAGACCACGGCAGCCGCTCCCTGTCACCACGATGAACATGAATTAAATCTGTCATCGGACCACACCCAGGAGATAGCACCTGTAACTGCTCTGGCCTTAGATCTGGAGCAGATCGCGCCATTTGAGGACGGGAAGCTCAACCCCGCCACGGAAGCCGCAGACTCAGCGGCGTTGGAACCGCACACAGACCTAACTTCGAGTGAAATTTATGTCACTGGAACCTTGGACTCGTCTCCGGCTACATGTTCCGAACAATGTGTGTCCGCGTACGTCGAGCTTGATCAGTCACTGATTGTCGAGTTCAGCTCTGCGGACATCTTCCGGCACTCACCTTTAGGCGACGTGCTAAACTCATTAAAAACTATATCCTTAGCGGGGGACTCACAGCCGAATTATATCCAGTTCGAACTGGAGGCTGATGACGGAGAATTTCGCTTCCCACCCACCGCCCACTTCATAGCCACTGTCGAGGACTTAACCGACATGCTCGATTATGGCTCCGAAGACATCGAAGGTATGGACGACGATGCCAATGAAGAGCAAGGTCAAAACCCGCCATTTACCGGACGCTGGACGGCCACTTCTTCGTACGACATGTACATGGTGGATACACCTAAAAAAACAAACGACGATGACAAAGAAGATCCAGTCGAGGATAAACCTCCTGAGACACAGCCAAAACCTCGGCGTCAGCAGCGCCTCTCTAAGTCACGTCGTGGAAAAAACAGCAATACCGGCACGGGAGAAAACAATACTCCGGACGATGCCGAAGACAATGAAGACCCTCTTGAGGCAACTTCCGAACAGGACGAAAGGGAAAATGGGCAAGTTAGCCCTGATGAATAGGCCATACACGACGACTCGGAAGACAGTAGTAATCTTCCGATCTCCGAGGATGAGGTGAGCCTCGGCAACGAAGATTTTATCGTACCTGAGGAACCTCTCGAGCAGGAGTGCTTCAAGCGCCGGCTGATAGCCACTGCAAGGAGCCTGAAAAGGAAGCAGCAGCAGCTTCAAGATGATCAAGATCTGCTCAATGATAGATGGACTGATGTCCTGGCAGCCGAGGAATACGGCCTCAAGCGCCCAACCAGAAGTTACTCGAAGCGCAAATTGCTACCTCAGTTCGATGATGAGGCGCTGGAGCCCATACCATCATCGCGCAATGCGGCTGACCGACCACCGCGTGGTCGGGACAAAGCGGCAATCCAAGCTGAACACCAGCCCGCCCTACCTCACCGTAAAGGCAGAGATACAACAGCTCGGGGTTATACATATGACCTTCGGCAGGACCTGGCCAATAGAGCAGGACATACCAGATCGATCTACGGATCGCGAGGGCGTGCCCCGACACGCGACAACGGCTATTTATTCGGACGTGACAAGCCTAATCACGCCCGGGCCAAAAACCGCAGACGGACTCCATCTGATCTATGTCGCGATGTGGCCCAATATAGAGGTGCCGCACACCCTCTTTGCTTCACTCACGAGGTAATGGAGCACGAATTCCCAGAAGGGTTTAAACCCGTAAACATCGAATCATACGATGGGACAACAGACCCCGCGGTATGGATTGAGGATTTTCTTCTTCACATTCATATGGCCGACGGCGATGATCTCCATGCCATCAAATACCTCCCGCTAAAACTCAAAGGGCCAGCTCGGCACTGGTTAAACAGTCTGCCTGAAAACTCTATTGGCAGCCGTCAGGACCTCGAAGACGCCTTCAGCGACAACTTCCAAGGCACATACGTACGACCTCCAGATGCTGATGAATTAAGTCACATAGTTCAACAGCCCAGAGAGTCAGCAAGGAAATTCTGGACTAGGTTCCTAACTAAAAAGAACCAGATCGTCGATTGTCCGGATGCCGAAGCCCTAACGGCCTTTAAACATAGCATCCGCGACAAATGGCTCGCCCGCCACCTCGGCCAAGAAAAGACAAAGTCCATGGCAGCCCTCATGGCACTTATGACCCGCTTTTGCGTGGGTGAGGATAGTTGGCTGGCCCGCAGCAATAACACGGCAAGCGAAGTGGGCACCTCCGAGGTCAAAAATAGCAACGGGAAACTCCGACGCAACAGGCACAAACGTCGAAGCAATGGTGACAATACCGATGACATGGCAGTCAACGTCGGATTCAGTGGCTCCAAGTCCGGTCAGTGGAAGAAGCCGTATAAAAGAAACAATCCGGGACCATCCAGCTTGGACTGCATACTCGATTGTCCGTGCCAGATCCATGGCACCCCAGAAAAACTAGCCAACCATACCAACAGAGATTCTTGGGTTTTGAAATAGGCCGGCAAGTTTAATGCCGAGAACAAGGAAGGGGTCGCAAAGCGAGGACGATGATGAGGAGCCTCAGCCACCGAACACAGGGGGACACAAGAAGTTTCCCTCTCAGGTCAAAACGGTGAACATGATATACGCTACCCACATCCCCAAGAGGGAACGCAAGCGCGCGCTCAGGGACGTCTATGCGATGGAGCTAGTCGCCCCAAAGTTCAACCCATGGTCTTCCTGTCCGATCACTTTTGATCGCAGAGACCATCCGACCAGTATCCATCATGGCAGTTCAGCCGCACTGGTCCTCGACCCAATCATTGATGGATTCCACCTCACGCGAGTCCTCATGGACGGTGGTAGCAGTCTGAACCTGCTCTATCAAGATACAGCGCGCAAAATGGGCATTAACCCCTCAAGAATTAAGCCCACAAGGACTACCATTAAAGGAGTCATACCAGGTGTAGAGGCCCGCTGTACGGGCTCAATCACCCTTGAGGTTGTCATCGATCCCCGAAATTTTTTCGAAGCGAAGAGCTAATCTTTGATATCGTCCCCTTTCGCAGCGGCTATCACACACTGCTTGGACGAACCGCATTTGCGCGCTTCAACGCGGTGCCACACTACGCTTATCTTAAGCTCAAGATGCCCGGACCACGCGGTGTCATAACAGTCAGTGGAAACATGGAACGCTCCCTCCGTACCAAGGAGCACACCGCTGCGTTAGCAGCAGAAGTACAGAGCGGCCTTCTCAAGCAGAACCTTAATTCATCAGTCGAGCTCCAGGACACTGTCAAACGAGTCCGGACTACTCTGCAGCAGGACATCGTAGCTCGTCAAGAGCTCGATTAGCAATTTGGCCTCCGTCCCAGTCCCAACCAAGTGGCGGCATTCGTACCACGCGTACATAACTATGCACTCAAAATACCATGGGCATAGACGGAGGCATAACTAGCTTGTGATCCATACTACGGCTCGACCGCTCCTGGACACACATACTTTCAATTTTTCTTTTTTATCCTTTTCAGGTTTCTTTTCCGCAGGCTTCTTCTGACGACCTGATCATCGGTCCTCTCGACAGGACGGATACACCAAGATGGCAAGAAGCACTGGTGTACAAGGGAATTTCTAGGTGGTCTCTTTAACGATCACTATACCTGCTTTCAGGACCCGCACGCAGCTCTCCCTTGGTAGTGGCATGTTAAATAGCCCGGTTGCTTATTGCACCACTTGTACATATACGCTTTGACGTATTAATCAAACTATAATGGAAACAGTTTGCGGCCCAACTTCTGCGGCACTAGCTTACTACCCCCTTTTTTCCTTTTTTTTGATAATCTTCTCAAAGTTGCGCACGTACACTTTGGTACGCTTTAATCTGCCAGGGGCTTCATTGCGACCCATAATACGGCAACAAAGTCCGAACACTTTTTACAATATAGTTCGGCACCCCGAATTTAGCATTATATGCATTGGCTCCGAATCATGTCTTTGGTCAATAGTTGGGTTGCCCGGCTCCTGTGCTTACTACCTTACATTCCGCTATATCGGCTAGGGTAGTAAAGGGAGAACTACTGCGATTGTGTCCTGGTTTATCCGGATGAGCACCTCAGTAGAGAAAGCCGAAAACTGACTGTCATGATGCGGCGAGAGCCGCTCAGCTTTTCAGAGGTTTCAAATCTTTTAATGATTTTTCCGCATTATGCGATGAATCGGCTCTTACCCGATCAGGTGTTTACAGTGCCCTAGTTCGGATACTAGGGGCTCCGCCCAAATTTTCATTGTAGAACTCCTATGGCTAAGTGAGGGTGATAATGCCACATAGTCCGATTGCCTGGTTCGTTGCGCTAAACACCTCCTTCAAGGACCAAACAAATTGGATCAAGAGTGTTTAGATTCCATCCCGAACACCCCCGTACTACCTACGTGGGGGCTGAAGCCGACGACTGGCCAACTCTCAAAATTTCATAAACACGGCCGCACAGGAGGTAAAATTTTAACAAGCATTATATTACATAATCGACTTTGTTTCATAATACAAGGTGAGATAATATGAATGTATTCATTCAAAGATAACATCTTTCGCACACTGCCCCGCCACAACGCGGGATCCCTCCAGGACATTGTCAAAATATAGCTCGGGCGTGCGGTGCTCCTTGCCCTCGGGTGGTCCCTCAGTCGCGAGCTTGACGGCGTTCATCTTCGCCCACTGCACCTTGACACGGGCGAAGGGCATCCGCGCACCCTCTATGCAGACCGATTGCTTGATAACATCAAGACAAGGGCAGGCATTGACCAACCGCTTCACGAGCCCGAAGTAGCTGATGGGTATAGCTTCTGCAGGCCACAGCCGGATTATTAAATCCTTCATGGCTAGTTCGGCCACCCTATGCACTTCGACCAACTGTTTTAGCTGGTCGCTAAAGGGCACCGGATGTTCTGGCGCAAGGTATTGCGACCATAACAGCTTCTCCGTTGAGCTCCCCTCTTCGGCTCGGATGAATTCCGCAGCGTCAGAAACACTGCGTGGCAGATCCAAAAATGCCCCTGGAGAACTCCAAATCCGGGTTAGTAAGAGATACCTCTTCTTCACATACTTGCTTTGCATACTAAAAGCCTTACCCGCCGCGATTTTCTTGGCCTCCTGGATCTCCTGGAGGGCGCCCTGGGCTTCAACCCGGGCCTCTTCCGCGCTTCGGCAAGCCTTGGCGAGTTCGATCGATTGAGCCGAAACATCGCGCTCCAAGGACTCGCATTTCTTCATGGCATCCTGGAGCTCTTGCTGGACCTCATTAAGCCTGGCCTCGTGCTTCTTACGGGCGGCTTGTTCCTCGGCAGCTTTCTCCTTGGCCTTGGCCAGTGCCTTTTTAAGGACCTCGACCTCGGTCACCGCTCCAACAAATATCATGGCACTACGGTCAATACACATCATTCATTCTTTCCGAATATACAGCCAGTTACCACATACCTTGCTGCCTTTTCACAAGGCCGAGCTCTTCTTCGGCCCGCTCCAGACTTTGCTTTAGTCCGGAGACCTCAGCAGCATGAGAGGTTGCGGCCAGCAACGACGCCTGCTTATTCACATAAGACATATTTAGTTAGTTTCCTGCGAAAATTACTTGATCCTCTGTCTGGCTTTTCTTTCCGAACACCGGACAGTGTCTCGGGGGCTACTGTCTATACTATGACTTTCTCTTTTGTGTCGCTTACCTCAAAGCCTGTCAGCAGGCTGGTGCTGGCTTCGCTCAGTCCGCTCTTGACGGACTGAACACGCTCAACCACCGTACCCATAAGGATACGGTGTTCCTCCACAATCTAAGCGCCTCGTAGCGCTTCCAGCAGATTATCCGGTGCCTCTGGTTGGACAGAGGTCACCGGCTGGGTAGGCACACCTCCTTCTTTCGAAGGAGGCTACTTGCCGGATTCCGGAGCCATATAGGTCTCCGGAACTGTATTTGGCTAGGGTCCGAACTGAACATGCCCCCCATCGCCAGTCTCCATGGGGGTCCTCTCTCCCGGGTGTCCGACGGCCGATGGGTCACCCTCTGGCGCCACCCTGACAGCCTCCTGGACCTCTCCCTGGCCCAGGAAGGTCCTTTGGGACAGCACCTCGTCATTGCCCTTGGCGGTGGGAGAGTGAGCGGCCGGCGGTGACTCGCTGGCCATCGCCTTTGAATCCAGCGAACCTCCTGATGAGGATTGCAGGGAGCTGTCATGGGCCGGACTGCAAACGCATGATTCAACGCGTTCAAACTATGAACCGAAGAGGCCGAATACATGAATGTATCAGAGTCTTTTGAGTACTTACGACGCGGCCAGGGGCTTCTCTCGGGGGCGCGGCTCTGGGCTGCTGTCAATGTCCCACGCGGAGTTATCCGGGAATGAGGCCTTCCCCCTCTTGGACACCTCTGCCTCCAGATTTGTGGAGGCTGCCCTCTTCTTCCTTCCCCCCTCAGGGGGGAGTGGCTTTGTTCCTCCTCCTCATCATCATCTTCAGCGGCGGAGGAGTGAGTATCGTTGTCTTCGGACGCCACGTCCGAAGCACCCTTGCGGCGGAGGCCACTTCGGGCCCCCCTTGGCCTTCTTCTCTGGCGCCTTGTAAGGCGCCGGGACCAGCATCTTTGTCAGAAGAGAAATTGTTGGCTCCTCGGGCAGCGGAGCCGGACATCGAATCCGCTCCGCCTTCTTTGTCCAGCCCTGAAAAATAATAATAAATGGTGAGACTTAGATATCTCCCCTGAACAAGCAAGTAAAAGACACACCTTGAAACGTGAAAGACTTACCGCACTGGCGGGATGTGCCAGGGCATGCCCACGGTCTTCGGTCGTCTCCGGTGGCGTCTCGTTGCCCTTGAAGAGCACCTTCTAGATATCTTCGTGCGTGGTTCCGTAGAACCGTTGCAAGGTCTGGTGCTCGGCCGGATTGAACTCCCATAAGTGGCAAGTCCGGCTCTGGCATGGAAGGATCCGGCAAACTAGCATCACCTGGATCACATTGACGAGCTTGATGTTCTTGTCCACCATGCTCTGGATGCGCGTTTGCAGCGCCATCAGCTCGTCCGACGAAGACCAATTCAGGCCCTTCTCTAGCCAGGAGGTGAGCCGCATTGGGGCTCCGGACTAGAATTCGGGAGCCATGGCCCAGGTGGCGTCGCGGGGCTCTGTGACATAGAACCACAGTTGCTGCCACCCTATGACCATCTCCACAAAAGTACCCTTGGGCCATGTGACATTGGGCAGCTTGCTCACCATGGCGCCTCCGCACTCCGCGTGTTGGCCATCCACCACCTTTGGCTTCACGTTGAAGATCTTAAGCCACAGTCCGAAGTGGGGTGGAATGCGGAGGAAGACCCCACACACGACAATGAATGCCGAGATGTTGAGGAAGGAGTTTGGGGCTAGATCATGGAAATCTAGCCCGTAATAGAACATTAGTTCGCGGATGAAAGGGTGGAGAGGAAACCCTAACCCGTGGACGAAGTGGGGGATGAACTCCACCCTCTCATCGGGCTTCGGGGTGGGGATGATCTGCCCCTTGGCCGGGAGCCGGTGGGCGATTTCCTTCGCCAGGTACTGCTACCTCTTGAGCACTACGTTGGTTTTCCCTTGAAGAGGAAAGGGTGATGCAGCAAAGTAGTGTAAGTAATTCCCTCAGTTTTTGAGAACCAAGGTATCAATCTAGTAGGAGGCCACGCACGAGTCCCTCGCACCTACACAAACAAATAAAGTCCTCGCAACCAACGCAATAAAGGGGTTGTCAATCCCTTCACGATCACTTACGAAGTGAGATCTGATAGATATGATAAGATAATATTTTTGGTATTTTTATGATAAAGATGCAAAGTAAAATAAAAGGCAATAAAAATAGCTAAGTGTTGGAAGATTAATATGACGGAAAATAGACCCGCGGGCCATAGCTTTCACTTGTGGCTTCTTTCGAGAGCATAAGTATTACGGTGGGTGAACAAATTACTGTTGAGCAATTGACAGAATTGAGCATAGTTATGAGAATATCTAGGTATGATCATGTATATAGGCATCACCGCCGCGACAAGTAGACCGACTCATGCCTGCATCTACTACTATTACTCCACACATCGACCGCTATCCAGCATGCATCTAGAGTATTAAGTTCAAAAGAACAGAGTAACGCTTTAAGTAAGATGACATGATGTAGAGGGATAAACTCATGCAATATGATATAAACCCCATCTTGTTATCCTCGATGGCAACAATAATATACGTGCCTTGCTGCCCCTGGTGTCACTGGGAAAGGACACCGCAAGATTGAACCCAAAGCTAAGCACTTCTCCCATTGCAAGAAAGATCAATCTAGTAGGCCAAACCAAACTGATAATTCAAAGAGACTTGCAAAGATAACCAATCATACATAAAAGAATTCAGAGAAGATTCAAATATTGTTCATAGATAAACTTGATCGTAAAACCACAATTCATCAGCCTCAACAAACACACCGCAAAAGAAGATTACATCGAATAGATCTCCACGAGAATCATGAGATCCAAAGAGAGAGAAGAAGCCATCTAGCTAATAACTATGGACCCGAAGGTCTGAGGTAAACTACTCACACATCATTTGAGAGGCTATGGTGTTGATGTAGAAGCCCTCCGTGATCAATGCCCCCACAGGTGGAGCTCCGGAAAAGGCCCCAAGATGGGATCTCACGAGTACAGAAGGTTGCGGCGGTGGAATTAGGTTTTTGGCTCCGTATCTGGTAGTTTGGGGGTACGTAGGTATATATAGGAGGAAGAAGTACGTCGGTGGAGCAACGTGGGCCCCACGAGGGTGGAGGGCGCGCCCAGGGGGTAGGCGCGCCCCCCTACCTCGTGCCCTCCTGATTGCTTTCTTGACGTAGGGTCCAAGTCCTCTGGATCACGTTTGTTCCAAAAATCACGTTCCCGAAGGTTTCATTCCGTTTGGACTCCGTTTGATATTCTTTTTCTGCAAAACTCTGAAATAGGCAAAAAAACAACAATTCTAGGCTAGGCCTCCGGTTAATAGGTTAGTCCCAAAATAATATAAAAGTGTATAATAAAGCCCATTAAACATCCAAAACAGAATATAATATAGCATGGAACAATAAAAAATTATGTATACGTTGGAGACGTATCAAGCATCCCCAAGCTTAATTCCTACTCGTCCTCGAGTAGGTAAATGATAAAAACAGAATTTTTGATGTGGAATGCTACTTAGCATAATTTCAATGTAATTCTTCTTATTGTGGCACGAATGTTCAGATTTGATATGATTCAAGATAAAAGTTTAATGTTGAAATAAAAACAATAATACTTCAAGCATGCTAACCAAGCAATTATGTCTTATCAAAATAACATAGCCAAAGCAAGTTATCCCTACAAAATCATATAGTCTGGCTATGCTCCATCTTCCCCACACAAAATATTCATATCATGTACAACCTCGGTTTTAGCCAAGCAATTGGTTCATACTTTTTAACGCGCTTCAGCCTTTTCAACTCTTACGCAATACATGAGCGCAAGCCATGGATATAGCACTATGGTGGAATAAGGTATAATGATAGGGGTTATGTGGGAAGACAAAAAAGGAGAAAGTCTCACATCAACGAGGCTAATCAACGGGCTATGGAGATGCCCATCAATTGATGTCAATGCAAGGAGTGGGGATTGCCATGCAACGGATGCACTTAGAGCTATAAGTGTATGAAAGCTCAAACAAAAAGAAACTAAGTGGGTGTGCATCCAACTTGCTTGCTCACGAAGACCTCGGGCATTTGAGGAAGCCCATCATTGGAATATACAAGCCAAGTTCTATAATGAAATTTCCCACTAGTGTATGAAAGTGACAAAATGAGAGACTCTCTATCATGAAGATCACGGTGCTACTTTGAAGCACAAGTGTGGTAAAAGGATAGTAACATTGTCCCTTCTCTCTTATTCTCTCTTTTTTTTATTTGGGCCTTTTCTCCGACCGCCATGCTCCTAGGGGAAGGGTTGGTAGGAGTTAACCATCGCGCGATCCCGACCGCCACACAAAGGATGACAATCAATAAATACCTCATGCTCCGACTTCGTTACATAACGGTTCACCATACGTGCATGCTACGGGAATCACAAACTCCAACACAAGTATTTTTCAATTCCACAATTACTCAACTAGCACAACTATGATATTACCACCTTTATATCTCAAAACAATTATCAAGCATCAAATTTCTCATGATATTATAATTAAAGCAAATTGCCATGCTATTTTAAGACTCTCAAAATAATATAAGTGAAGCATGAGAGATCAATAGTTTCTATAAAACAAATCCACCGTCGTGCTCTAAAAGATATAAGTGAAGCACTAGAGCAAAACTATATAGCTCAAAAAATATAAGTGAAGCACATAGAGTATTCTAATAAGTTCCAATTTATGTGTGACTCTCTCAAAAGGTGTGTACATAAAGGATGATTGTGGTAAACTAAAAAACAAAGACTCAAATAATACAAGATGCTCCAAGCAAAACACATATCATGTGGTGAATAAAAATATAGCTCCAAGTAAAGTTACCGATGGAAGTACACGAAAGAGGGGATGCCTTCCGGGGCATCCCCAAGCTTTGGCTTTTTGGTGTCCTTAGATTATCTTGGGGTGCCATGGGCATCCCCAAGCTTAGGCTATTTCCACTCTTTGTTCCATAATACATCAAATCTTTCACCCAAAACTTGAAAACTTCACAACACAAAACTTAACAGAAAATCTCGTGAGCTCCGTTAGCGAAAGAAAACAAAACACCACTTAAAGGTACTGTAATGAACTCATTATTTATTTATATTGGTGTTAAACCTACTGTATTCCAACTTTTATATGGTTTATAAACTATTTTACTAGCCATAGATTCATCAAAATAAGCAAACAACACATGAAAAAACAGAATCTGTCAAAAACAGAACAGTCTGTAGTAATTTGTAACTAACGCAAACTTCTGGAACTCCAAAACATCTACCAAAATAGGACGACCTATAAAATTTGTTTATTGATCTGCTGCAATTGGAATCAATCACGTTCTGGTGATTTTTTACAATTGTTTTCGTGAACAGAAAGTTTCTGGAATTTTCAGCAAGATCAAATAACCATCATCCAAGAAGATCCTATAGGTTAAACTTGGCACAAACATTAATTAAAACATAAAAACAGATCTAACCAGAGGCTAGATCAAATATTTATTCCTAAACAGAAGGAAAAAGCAAAAAAAAATAAAAAAAATTGGGTTGCCTCCCAACAAGCGCTATCGTTTAACGCCCCTAGCTAGGCATTGGTAATTTTAATGATGCTCACATGAAAGACAAGAATTGAAGCGCAAAGAGAGCATAATAAAACATGTGAAAATCACGTTTAAGTCTAACATACTTCCTATGCATAGGCATCTTATAGGCAAACAAAATATCATAGCACCCAAAAACTAGCATATGCAAGGAAGTGGAAAGAAACAATAGCAATCTCAACATAACGAGAGGTAATTTATTATCATGAAAATTTCTACAACCATATTTTCCTATCTCATAATAATTACATGTGGGATCATAAGCAAATTCAACAAAATATCTATCACAATAAATATTTTCAACACGATCCACATGCATGCAAAGTTGACACTCTTCCAAAATAGTGGGATTAACATTAACTAAAGTCATGACCACTCCAAACCCACTTTTATCAAAAACTTCATAAGATTGAACATTCACCAAATATGTGGGATCTAAAGTTGACACTCTTCCAAACCTAAATTCAATATTATTGCAAACATTATTATCAATCTCATATTAATCATGGGGCTTAAATAAATTTTCAAGATCAATAGAAGAATCACCCCAATCATGATGATTGCACCAAGTAGTAGACACAGTAAAACTAGCATCCCCAAGCTTGGGGTTTTGCATAATATTAGCATAATTGAAAAGAAAATTTATAGTAAAATTATTGCAATCATGCTTTTCATTGAAGGAACTACCAAGTATGGGTGGAATAGCAACGATCTCATGTTTAACGTAAGGAACTATAGCAAATTCATCTTCATAAATATTGGCATCATGGCCACAAGGATAGCAAGCATCATCTTCATCAAGGGGTATTTCAATCAAATCATCGGAATCATAATTATCTATAGATTCGTGCATATCATTATTTTCTTTAGAAGCAACTATCATTCTTTCAATAAATTCTTTGACATAGACATTATGAGCATAGTTTTCATAGCAATATTCAAGTATGTCAAGATTTTCAGATTCGTAAAGAGTAGTATCATACTTTTCAATCAAAGAAGCAACTTCATAAGAACCCTTAAAAGCAACAAATTCTTCAATTTGTTCGATATCATAGTAGCTATAAATACCCTTTGCATAAGAAGATAAGATTTTATTTTCATTAAACTCACATAGGTAGGGAAGGTGTTTTTAAGGGTTCTTAGAGCAACAAGTAATATCACAAATTTCACAAAGATTCCAAGAATAACACATCAATTTGTTTATTTGATTCCATAAGAGCTTCCCTTTTTCAGACAAACGGTGACGCACAAAATGAGCATGCTCATCTAAAGATTTCCCATCAACTAGGCTAGTTGGGGTTTCAGCACGAGCGCATAAGGATCGAAGATGATCCAAGTATAACACTTTAGGTGGATCCATATCAATAGATTTTTAGCAAGCAAAGATGCAAGCAAATAGAAGGCACGTGGAAACACAAATAGAAAGGCATACGGGAAGAAGGCGAATAAAACGGCAAGGGTGAACTGGGGGAGAGGAAAACGAGAGGCAAATGGCAAATAATGTAATGCGAGGGATAAGGGTTTGTGATGGGTAACTGGTATGTTGACTTTTGCGTAGACTCCCTAGCAACGGCGCCAGAAATCCTTCTTACTACCTCTTGAGCACTACGTTGGTTTTCCCTTGAAGAGGAAATGGTGATGCAACAAAGTAGCGTAAGTATTTCCCTTAATTTTTTAGAACCAAGGTATCAATCCAGTAGGAGGCCACGCACGAGTCCCTTGCACCTACACAAACAAATAAAATCCTAGCAACCAACACAATAAAGGGGTTGTCAATCCCTTCACGGTCACTTACGAAAGTGACATCTGATAGATATGATAAGATAATATTTTTGGTATTTTTATGATAAAGATGCAAAGTAAAATAAAAGGCAATAAAAATAGCTAAGTGTTGGAAGATTAATATGATGGAAAATAGACCCGAGGGCCATAGGTTTCACTAGTGGCTTCTCTCAAGAGCATAAGTATTACGGTGGGTGAACAAATTACTGCTGAGCAATTGACAGAATTGAGCATAGTTATGAGAATATCTAGGTATGATCATGTATATAGGCATCACGTCCGCGACAAGTAGACCGACTCCTGCCTGCATCTACTACTATTACTCCACACATCGACCGCTATCCAGCATGCATCTAGAGTATTAAGTTCAAAAGAACATAGTAACGCTTTAAGTAAGATGACATGATGTAGACGGATAAACTCATGCAATATGATATAAACCCCATCTTGTTATCCTCGATGGCAACAATACAATATGTGCCTTGCTACCCCTGCTGTCACTGGGAAAGGACACCGCAAGATTGAACCCAAAGCTAGGCACTTCTCCCATTGCAAGAAAGATCAATGTAGTAGTCCAAACCAAACTGATAATTCGAAGAGACTTGCAAAGATAACCAATCATACATAAAAGAATTCGGAGAAGATTCAAATATTGTTCATAGATAAACTTGATCATAAACCCACAATTCATCAGTCTCAACAAACACACCGCAAAAGAAGATTACATCGAATAGATCTCCACAAGAATCGTGGAGAACTTTGTATTGCGATCCAAAGAGAGAGAAGAAGCCATCTAGCTAATAACTATGGACCCGAAGGTCTGAGGTAAACTACTCACACATCATCGGAGAGGCTATGGTGTTGATGTAGAAGCCTCCGTGATCAATGCCCCCTCTGGCAGAGCTCCAGAAAAGACCCCAAGATGGGATCTCACGAGTACAGAAGGTTGCGGCAGTGGAATTTGGTTTTTGGCTCTGTATCTGGAAGTTTGGGGGTACGTAGGTATATATAGGAGGAAGAAGTACGTCGACGGAGCAACATGGGCCCCGCGAGGGTGGAGGGCGCGCCCCCCTACCCCGTGCCCTCCTGATTGCTTTCTTGACGTAGGGTCCAAGTCCTCTGGATCACGTTTGTTCCAAAAATCACGTTCCCGAAGGTTTCATTCCGTTTGGACTCTGTTTGATATTCTTTTTCTGCGAAACTCTGAAATAGGCAAAAAACAACAATTCTGGGCTGGGCCTCCGGTTAATAGGTTAGTCCCAAAATAATATAAAAGTGTATAATAAAGCCCATTAAACATCCAAAATAGAATATAATATAGCATGGAACAATCAAAAATTATAGATACGTTGGAGATGTATCAGGTACCCGGCCTCCCGAAGCTTGGTGATGTCCTTCTACTTGACGGAGGAGGCCATCCACTTGCCTTGCGCTCCAGATCCAGACATGGTCGAGTGCTTTCTTGAGGCGGAAAATATGAGGACTTGGGTGCTGGAGCTCGAGAATGGGAGGGCAGAGAAAGAGAGAAGGCGTGGGTGAAAGAAAAGAATCCTTATCTCCTTATAAAGGCAGTGAATATCAAGCGCCTCCCCACTCGCCTTAAAACTCGCTTGTTCCCAAGGGCTGTGCAAACGGCACGGTTAGATTACCCATGCCCGTATTGATGAGAATCCCGCGATAAGGGGACACGATCTCTGCTTTGACAGGACGTGCCAATGAGGCCACATCTCGAAGCGGCAGGCCAAAAAACGGTTCGAAATAATAACCAGGTGATGACGTGGTATCATGTTACAAAAGTTCTCAGCGGATGGGACTCGTGAAATATTATACTCTCTGCGGTTGTGTGTGGTACTTGTGTTGCAGAGCCGGACACGTTCATTGCGTTCGAAGACTATTTTGGAGTGTTCAGAGGAGGAACCCGCCTTGCAATGCCGAAGACAATCTACACGCCGGACACCTCGTCATTGAAGCCTGGTTCGGGGGCTACTGAGGGAGTCCTAGACTAAGGGGTCCTCGGGCGTCCGACCTGTTAGACATGGGCCGGACTGATGGGCTGTGAAGATACGAAGACCGAAGACTTTCTCCCGTGTCCGGATGGGACTCTCCTTGGCGTGGAAGGCAAGCTTGGCGTCCAAATATGAAGATTCCTTTCTCTGTAACCGACTTTGTACAACCCTAGTCCCCTCCGGTGTCTATATAAACCGGAGGGCTTAGTCCGTAGAGCGAAGAATCATAATCATAGTCATACAGGCTAGACTTCTAGGGTTTTAGCCATTACGATCTCGTGGTAGATCAACTCTTGTAATACTCATATTCATCAAGATCAATCAAGCAAGAAGTAGGGTATTACCTCCATAGAGAGGGCCCTAACCTGGGTAAACATTGTGTCCCCGGTCTCCTGTTACCATCGACCTTAGATGCACAGTTCGGGACCCCCTACCCGAGATCCGCCAATTTTGACACTGACACATGGTGACGAACTCTTTCAAGCCCTGGTGGCCCTGCAGGCGCCGGAGGTCGCAATGAAGAATGTGCACCTCGAGGCCGCGCTCGCCGTGCAGCGCCTTGCCATACAAGAAATCGTCGACCTGCACATCCACGTCTACGAGGAAATCGTCTACATAGGGCACTATAAGGCCAGCGAGGACAGAAAGACGTTGGCCTTCTTCCAGTGGCTGGAATCTTTGGACGCCATTGTTCAGAAGCACGTCGACCTGGCCACGAAAGCCATTGTTACTTAGTCGCCGTTCGGTGGGCCGGCGCCCTGAGTCGAGGAGGTGGACATCGTCGATGGATGCATGTCTTCTTCTTGCCTCCTGTAACCAGCACTACATCGCCTCGTGGCTTTAATGTTTTTTCGTATAGTACTCCCTCCATTCCCAAATATAAGTCTTTCTAGAGATTCCAGCAAGTGACTACATACGGAGCAAAATGAGTGAATCTACACTCTAAAATATTTCTACATACATCCATATGTTGTATTCCATTTGAAATATCTAAAAAGGCTTATATTTAGAAACGGAGGGAGTATATGGCATTTTTATTCCAGTCGTAACACTTTCACTGTAAGGTGGGGCCGCAGTTGAGCAAACCGACCATCGGCAAGAGGCACTTGGGTGGGCGGCCTGATGGGGAATAGAGAGGAGTCGTGCGATGGGGGGGAGCGATCTGGTGCGGGCAGGGGAGATTTTTGTAGTTCTCTTTTAGTGGGCCCAAGGAGAACTAACTCAATTAGAACCTCTCCACTGGGCTAGTTTTTTTAGCTGGGTTAGAGCAAACTAGCTCAAACTAACCCCTCCTGCTTGGATAATTTGAGGCTATTTCAACCCAAACTAGCTCTAACTCAGGGATCCAAACAAAGAGGAGTAGTACTATACACGCTATAGTCTGGACCGTAGCACATTGTTTTATGGCCATATCAGCACATTGTTTTCTACTGCTGGTTCATTGGGTTGCCGTGGTTCGCACTCCTCCGACGTGAGTAGTAGTACTACTAGTATGTACCGCATTGCTCCTTCTTACTACTACGTACTTGCCGACATGTGGGAGAGCCAGTATCCGGGTCGACGTGTCATGCACCAGATTAGAGTGCGGAACGGAAGGGGGGCATCACCCCGGTCGTACCGCCAGTAATTCATGACTATAGTGAGTAGTCATATCACAAGTCTTTCCAGCAGTAACACGCCGTCAAATCACACAGCCCGACACCTTTCCAGCAGTAAGTAAGTTGAATCCGCTACTCCCTCACCCTCCTCGCCTCTCTGTCAAACCGCCTACGCGAAAACTGCCGCGCGTACTGCCCGGGAAAAGCCCCGTCCTCAAATTTTAACTACGCGAAAATAGTTCGAGCTTGTTCGTTCTATATAAATACTAGTACTATATGTTTATTCACCCGTGGGGTTGTTCAATGAATGGAGGGCCAGGGAGCACAAGTGAACAATACTACTACTACTAGTAAGGTACACATGCATTGCACGCATGAGATTTGGTAACCAAATTATGAATAAATAACACACTATAGCATGTAAGCCTTGAGTCATATATGCATGATGTAGATGCTCGTTTAATTCTTATAGTTCATCTAGTTCAAAATCAATTAGTTTTATAAAAAATATATTTTAAGATTCATGGAATTGTGCACTGTGAAGCATAAAGTAAAAACAAATAGTGACAATTCATCTTGAAAAAAAGTTTGGAAATTAAGATATGGAAGATTCTAGAGCAAAGGAGAACTGCTTGCGTTTTGAGGTTTGTGCATTATGCTTAAGTTCAACCATGGAGCCTTCTAGATTCTACACGTGGCAGAATTTGGTGGAATGTAGATGATATCCAACGGCCAGTAGTGCTCGAATTTGCCATGTTTGTACCGTCGGATTGGCTTCATCCAACGACCAACTTTCAAAGTTATTTACACACTGTATAGGGGTATAGAGTAGTAGTAAGTAGGAGTCATACAGTTAGTCACCTTAAATAGACAGTTTCTTTTCTTTAATGCCACGTACACAAATTGAAACGCTTGTTGTGGAGAGAAAAAGATAATCACTCCACTATATATGTACACAGGGGCCTGAGCGCTTGCTTTACTAGGGTTGCTCTCTTCATTCTCTCATCCTCTCCAGATCTAAACAAGACAGCGGTAGCGACATTTTCTCTCTGCTCACCGCTGGTCACAAATCTGGCCGGATCCCTTTGGCTGGTGTGTGTAGAGGACTAGGTGCATTGTTCACGCGGTCATCGCTGGTCACGCGGTCTGCCTGTGTCGTTCTCGCCGACACAGCGCCGGCTCGGGAGGTCCTCCGACCCTTCTTCTTCCCTGTCGTATTGTGCGCAGATCCGACTTGCCGCCGCCGACATCCCGACGACCATCAGGTATAAGTTCTTCAAAAGCGGCCTTGCTCTACTGCCCTAGCTCCCCACGTGTCTGCATGTGCATCTTTTCTACTCCCATCAGCTCTTCCAAAGCCACCTGAAGTTTTAGTATTATTAGAGGTAAAGCTACTTCATGCATTTGAATCAAGGACTTGGTTCAAGCAACAAAGAAAGGGGGGAAAGTTGTAGCATGAATGTAGGACTTGATTCAAAGAGGAAATAATATGGTGAAAGTAGTAGAGACCGATACCCAACTGGTCTCTTGGTTGCAAAGGGAAATAATGGGAAAACGCAGTACAAATTGGATAAGGAACAAATCTATTATTTGTTCAAAAAGGATAGAAAGTGGCGGCTGGTGGACAAGTCAACAGAGTATGTCCAGGATTAGATTTGTTGCCCTCACATAGTAAATGGTCTTCGGGATTAGAATTGCTGCCCTCACATAGTAAAAGGTCTCCAGGATTAGATTTGCTGCCCTCACGTAGTAAAAGCTCTCCAGGATTAGATTTGCTGCCCTCACATAGTAAAAGGTCTCCAGGATTAGATTTGCTGCCCTCACATAGTAAAAGGTCTCCAGAATTAGATTTGCTGCCCTCACATAGTAAAAGGTCTCCAGGATTAGATTTTCTGCCCGCACATAGTAAAAGGTCTCCACGATTAGATTTGCTGCCCTCAGATAGTAAAAGGTCTCCAGGATTAGATTTGCTGCCCTCACAGAGCATGGACAAACTCGGCATCACCACTTTATGCCTCCTTGTAGGTACATTGTGCTCATGCGTCCACTGTCACATGTCCTTATACCAACCTTTTGCTATTGTTAATGTAAGGGCGCATGTAAAATGAAGCGATCACACTGTTACCTTAAGGACATGTCTAACCAGTGTTATTGTTAATCTAATGCCTCCAGTGATATGATGCAATTAAACCGTGTTACAAATGCTACTCCTGCGGTTTTCCCTAGTATGATAAGAAATTTCTCCTTTACGCTACTGAGTGTCCTGGTGTCCCCACGGTCCCATGCCCTTAAACAACTCTTTAGCTGTTGTTGATTTACTGTATCGGGTAAACAAGCAATGCCACCATTAAAGTAATCCCATATTTGACGAATTTCATTGTTGATCGTAATGCTTCCGGTAACATGAAGCATTGCTGACGTTTTGAAATTTCTACTATCCTTGCGTGAATGCCATGAATATAATTAAGATGCTTCTTTTCATTTCGTGTATGTTTCGTATATTCATATTGACCAGCAACTGTTTACTTTCTATCTTTTTGTGCAGATAGGGATATCCATTTCACCTTGTTGCTATTGTGACCTTTTGGTGAACTGCACAAAACACTTTTTTGGAATGAGTGTCTTGTGCAGTTCAACTAAAATGTCAC
The DNA here is from genome assembly GCF_002575655.3 of Aegilops tauschii subsp. strangulata. Taxonomy (NCBI): domain Eukaryota; kingdom Viridiplantae; phylum Streptophyta; class Magnoliopsida; order Poales; family Poaceae; genus Aegilops; species Aegilops tauschii. The sequence goes on from NC_053037.3 coordinate 169,700,197, forward strand.
ATGGGCAACATCTATCAATTTTGGTGGAACTGCACAAAATCGTGATTGGAGTTTCCATCTCCGTCAAATTCTGTTGGTAATCTCATGCAACATTTTATTAGGCATTGCAAGATGAGTCGTCACTGTCACCACAATGGCACTTTATTTTAGTGGAATTGCACAAAAGGATAAGCAAATTATAGTTGCACCTTACATGAGCCGGATAGCCAACCTTAATGTTCCTCAATTTTAGTGCAACTACTAAAGAAGAACCTGCCAGCTCACGAAGGCAAGTACTTCTTGCTAGCTGAATGATGCAATCTTTGCTTCATTTCAGGTGAACTGCAAAAAAAGGCGCATGAATTGAATCATGGAACTCCAGGCAGGCCTCATCCGAGTGGAGCTTCAGGTTGAATTCATGGAGTGCCACTATTATAGTAATCATGCTCTTCTTATCTATGCTGTGCAAACAGGAATACTCAACTACAGATGTTGTGACTGTCAAGAGCATTCACCAAGTTCTTGGGTTGTATGACACGGCTAGCCAAGATGGATTTAATCCCGATATTCACTTTATCAAAAGGCTCTAATGGGTTGGTTCTGAATCTTGCAAGCTGGGAATCAATGAGATGTGTAGGCATCTTTGTTGTACTTATTATTTGAATCTTATTTGTTGGTTCTGAATCTTGCAAGCTGGGAATCAATGAGATGTGTAGGCATCTTTGTTGTACTTATTATTAGGATCTTATTTGTTGGTTCTGAATCTTGCAAGCTGGGAAACACAGCATGATGATGCAGATGACAACAACCATAACAAACAGTTCAAACTTGGTATTATTATCTGTGTGAAAGTGCGACAAATGTGCTGATCGTGTGCATCTTGAGAATAATAATTCTAATTGTTGTGCATGTTGATCCTATGGCACTGATATTACGAGCCAACGCATCGCTTGTTTTAAGTATAAATTTCTATTAAAGCTAATTAAATTTAAGTAACGTGACCACTAACACTTGTTATTATAGTACCAATACAGACTCGCTCATGAACCGACGTGTGGCCGGAGTAGGTTTCTTAATGGAGGCGTTTGAATGTGCCGAGGGTGCATCTTCTGCCGGGCGTCCAGTGGGCGAGGGACGGGTAGTAACTGTTGTCTCCTGTACACACTCAGTTTACTGTTGAATCCAGTTCCCCAAGAGCTGAAAAACGAACTGCCGCCGCCGCCTACCCACTCGTTCACTTGAAGAGACTCCAATGGTGATCCGAGGGGTGAGCCTGCTGGATATGGGCATCAGCAAGGAGTTCCCCTTAGAGTTTGACGTTCAGTCCTATGGCTGCACCAAGTTGAATGTGATGTACACCAACGATCCGGACTCGGTGAAGCTCTGCCTCGCTGAGTTCAAGCAGTACCTACAGGACGAGAAAGCACAAGGTCGCAGGACTAGACCTTGTGCCCATCCATTCATCTCCTAACAGGGACCAGCGGATCGCCGTCGCCCAAGTATGTGTGCGGGACGAGGTTCTCATCTACCACTGTTGTAGGGCCATCAGAGGTTCTGGAGGATTCGCCCGTTTCATCGGCAGCGCCGACTGCACCTTCGCTACGGTGGAGAGAAGGAAGAACGCGACGATTCGGCCATCTGGTGCAACAATCTTGTCGACATCCAGAAGCAATACAAGATCATCAGCAACGAGCAGGAGAAGGACTCCGTGGTTGACCTCGCCGGGACCATCATCAACCCCTGATACGCCAACATGAAAGAAGACAACGATACCAAAGGACCTGAACACGTGGGAGGTACCTCTGAATCTAGCCTACATAACCTACGCGGCCAAGGACGCATACGCATGCTACGACATGTACAGGCGGATCTTGGACATGAGGGCGTGTCTGCTTCCCGTAACCAACGAGTACACGGACAGCTGCAGCGTCATGATCAAGCGTGCCAGGAAGGTCTAGATGTTGTATTTTATCTGTTTATAAGCACCTTTATCATCTGAGTGTTTCATGCATTAGCCTATGTGTCGTAATTTCCTGTTTTGTCCGAAATATTTCTTTTAAGAACCCATTAACCTGTTTGCTTTTTAGTGGCTATTTGCTTATGTATGTAACTAGTTCACTCGTCCGTATAAAAAAACTAGTTCACTCGGCTGCCGTGCTTTGAATCTCCTTCCTCCCAACATATTCCCCTTCTCAGGTGGACCCAGCAGATCTCGTACACAGACATATGGGACCAACCACCTATCCATTTGTATTTCTTTATTTTGTTCAATCTTTCGTCCTCTTCCTATACAGCGGCTGGCCATCATAGCCTATGGCGTTGGCCAGGCCATCCCTCTACTCCCACACATTGTCCGGCGGCGGTAGCTCCACCGGCCCACCCTGCACCTGAACAAGTCAACCCTCATACTCCCCTCCGCCTGCGTCTTCCCCCGCTCCGGTTGGTTCGGTCCGAGGTCTCGACATCGTCCTCCGCCTTGGTGCTCTCATCGCGGCGGCGCCGTCTATCGTTCCCAACATGGTCAGCAAAACAAGAGGAATCGGGAGACAACTGTTCGTCGAGAGGCTGTCAGTCCCGGGCCCACCAGGTCCATGGCCTAGGTTTTGTTGTTTAACATGGGCAGCCCACGACATGTTTCAACATTTTTTGGATCCAGCAGGTATCAAGCGGCCTCTGGGCCTCCCAACCTAGCTTGTCTATAACATCAACAACCCAAGTTATGTTTGTTTTTTCAAGACGACGCACAACTCAGTTCTGTTTTCTATAAGAATGCAAAAATGAACCTATGTTTTCTATAAGAATGCAGAACTGAACCTATATTTATATCTTATTTTATTACATATATATATAATAGAAACACCATAAGGTTCCGTTAAACCTGTCGTTCGTCCAACCATTTTATAGACCTTCCCACTTCCTTTTTTTTGTTTTCATTAATCCTATATCTGAATTTTCTCCCACTTTCTTTTTCGATGTAAGCTGAGTTTTCTCCCAGTACTTTTCCCTAGAACCAACTCAACTGTCCCATGTCTAGCCTACAAAATAATAATACCCCACGTCCTATTAACTCATCAAATTAAAATGATATTTTATTTCGTAAATTGAAAGTTCTTACAAAATAATTGTACCATATATATAAACGGGTTGCATAGATGCTACATCATTATTTCACCCTGCCCACCAAATGGACTAAAAAAATGGACTGGCTGACATGTGGGCCAGTAGTTCGAAGCCTAAGCAAGGCGTTGGATTTACATCCAATGGCCGGCATTCTTCTTCAATCTCTCGTCTTCTTCCCCCAGCGCTGTCGGGACCGCCTGCTCCAGCCTCCGGCATCCAACGATGTTGTTTTGCGCGCCTCAGCGAAACACTACCCCGCCGATGGCCAGGCCATCCCTCCACTTCGCACCTCATGTTATTCTCTGCCGAGTGTAGGCCCACCCCGCACCCGAACCAGTCAAGTTTCCCACTCCTCTCTGTCTGCGACTCCACTACCGCGTCTTCCCCATCTCCGGGTCGTTCCAGTCTGGGGCCTCGTAGTCGTCCACTGCCTCACTGCGCTCGGCGCGGCGTCGTCATCAAACGAGAGTCATCGGAACAAGACTATACGTGGATACCCACGAGGTCCATGGTCGCACGCAAGGAAAGTTCCTCCTTATTAAGTTGTTTCCTCCCCCTGACAGCTGGGACCCACTGGCTGTATCTTCGCACGGAAGGAAGTGCCTCCTTGTTATGCGAAAAACCATTCCTCCCGATGACAGCTGGGCCCCGGCAGATTTGGTGGCTGACTTGTGGGCCTACTAAGCAGACGTGTACGTAGGGCTTTGTCAACTTAATCAACAAATGATTCTAGCAACTGGACCATTGGATGTTAATCCAACAGCCGTGCTCCTTCTTCAACCTCTGTTCTTGCTTCTGTCTCCCGTGGGCGGCAGTGCTGCCACGCACCCGAACCAGTCAAGATTCCCACTCCTCTCCATATGCGACTCCACTGCCGCGTCTTCCCTATCTCTGGGTCGTTCCAGTCTGGGGCCTCGCCGTCGTCCACCGGCCTTGGTGCGCTCGGCACGGTGTGGTCAACATGGTCAACAACAGAGAGTCATCGGAAGATGACTGTACGTGAGAGGCTGACAGTGGGGACGCATGCATGCAACTGCATCCTTTTTATCCTGAAAAATTATGTTTTCTCCCCCTAACTGCTGGGACCCAGCAGCTACATCTTCGCACGCTAGGAAGTGCATCCATATTACGGGCAAAAAAATGAATAGCCCCCGTGACTATGGGACCCACCAGCTACATCTTCGCACGTAAGGAAGTGCCTGACAGTCGGGACCCATCCGGTCGAAGCGTACATAGCGTTGTCATTCTGGTCGCGAACGTGTACGTACATACTGGTCGATCGGTCTGTCTGCAGGCTGCAGCGATGAACCGCGGCCGTATAAGGAAGGGCACGTGTGGTAGTAGAGGCGCGCACGTGGCATGTACACGTACGTACATCGGCCAGGGTGCAAGAAAGTAAATACGACCACGTACGTACATACGGGCAGGGTCTCGAACGTCTACTCGCGCATACGTACGGCCAGGGCTCGTGTACATGGCTGGGTCAGAAAGGAGAAACTGTGTCGTCGTCGTGTTTATGGGGAGGCAACGGAATGTGTCGTGTTCATCGGGAGGCAACCGAACGCGTGTTGTTCATCGGGAGCCAACCGCTTGGACGAAACAGCCGATGGAAACGAGGCCTGGCGTATCGCAGAACGGAGGAAACAGCCTTGTGTTCGACCGGCCACGGTCGAAACGGGATCCTGTTCATCGGGAGGGGTCTGGCGTACCGCAAAACGGAGGAAACGGACCTCCTACGGTCGAAACGGGGTCCTGTTGATCGGGAGGGGTGTGGCGTACTGCAAAACAGAGGAAGCAGATTTGTGTTGGAGCGCTACGGTCAAAACAGGGGTCCTATTCATCGGGAGGGGTGTGGCGTACCGCAAAACAGGATTCCACGGGATACTGTTCATCTCCACCGTCGACTGCCTCCACGGGCTACTGTTCAACCACCGTCGACTGCCTCCACGGGCTCCTGTTCATCCACCGTCGACCTCCTCCAGCCTCCACCTGCGACTGTTCATCCACGGGCTCCTGTTCATCCAGCCTCCACCGCGCGCTCCTCCACCGGCTACTGTTCAACCAGCCCTCTCCACGGGGTCCTGTACGTTCAACCGCCCATCCACGGGCTACTGTTCATCCAGCCCTCCACCGGCTACTGTTCAACCAGCCCTCCACGGGGTCCTGTTCATCCAGCCCTCCATGCGGTCATGTTCATCCACCGGCTCGATCGATCGGGGTACTGTTCATCCAGCGGCAACAGCCTCTACTACCACGGGGTCATGTTCATCCAACCCCCCCACCGGGAACTGTTCATCCAAACCCCCTCAACAACGCTCACTTTTCATCAAGGGAAGGAGGCAGCAGTGTTTGATCGGCTTCAGTTAGCAGCAGTAGCGAAGGAATCACTCGGGTTCAGTTAACAGCCACGCGTAGCGTGCAGTGCAATCGCTCGGGTTCAGTTAGAGCCCAACGCCTCGCTCGGGTTCAGTTGGAGCCCAACGCCTCGCACGCACGCGCGTACCTACGAGAGAAACACGCATCGCTCGGCCCCGACCACCCACCATAATCGGGAACTCCCCGATATTTTCCTCGCCCTCGCTTTTACCACGGGTTTTTCCGTCATGGATGGCCCAAAGAATGTCATGCAGCTGCGTCTATGGCCCGCATAGGACGAAAAGCCCATTTTCTGTCATGATTTTTTGTCATAGAAGTAGGACCCCACCACATCTATGATGATACCGGGTTTTGTCACAATTATCGTCATAGAAGTGTCATAAGCATGACAGAAATTTTTTTCGTTCGGCCCAAAATGTCACGGATGTGTCTTTTTTTTGTAGTGTACGTTGTGATGTTTGATAGCACACAAAGTGTTCCTCCGGTATTCGGAGTTGCATAATCTCATAGTCAGAGGAACATGTATAATTCATGAAGAAAGCAATAGCAATAAAACTATACGATCATAGTGTTAAGCTAACGGATGGGTCTTGTCCATCACATCATTCTCCTAATGATGTGACCCCGTTCATCAAATGACAACACATGTCTATGGTCAGGAAACTTAACCATCTTCGATTAAAGAGCTAGTCAAGTAGAGGCATACTAGGGACACTTTGTTTTGTCTATGTATTCACACATGTACTAAGTTTTTGGTTAATACAATTCTAGCATGAATAATAAACATTTATCATGATATAAGAAAATATAAATAACAACTTTATTATTGCCTCTAGGGCATATTTCCTTCAATATGAGCGCTTGTGTTTGTACTGTGTTAAAAATATACATGTCATGATTATACGGTCACTGGCTCACCCGTACAACTCCGTATTTTGTTGATGACACGATCAATTGACCAGTCAAACATTCCACGTGGCACAACTAGTGTTGCACCATCAGCGCGCGTAACCATGGGGCCCACCTGTCAGCGCGTATATGAAAGAAAGAAATTGTAGTTTGAGTCTGTACTGTGTTGATAAAATACATTTTATGGTGATCATACGGTCACTGGCTCACCATACAGCTCCGTAATTTGTTGATGACACAATCAATTGACGAGTCAAACGGTCCACATTCAGCAGCGGACATTACCATAGGGCCCACCCGTTAGCGCATATATGAAAGATAGAAATGGTAATAAATTAATGGTCGATGGGGATTCGAAGTCGTGAGACCTCTGGTTGGCAGCCCGCGCCCCCTGACCACGGGGGACAAGGATCGCCTGGTGATCTTATGTTGAGCCGGCCGTTTTAATTGCACGCACGCATACTGTGGTGAATACAAACTCATCACACATGCGCACAAACATGCCCCCAACGCCCGCATGCATGCATGCATGCATGCAATACTCACACGTACCGATTTAACTACACTTCAGTCGACTGAATCGACTTTCAGGGGGTGGGGGGCTTGCCAGAGTTAAGGAAGAACCAGCCGCAGCAGGGAGGGGGGCTCGCCGGAGAGGTACCCCACTATCTATCTTAGGGTTCAGGGTGGAGGCGGTGGTCGCCGGTGGTGGGGGGCGCGGTGGTGGGGCGGTGGCTTGGGGATCGCCGGAGAAAAAGCTCAGCGTGGGGGGGTAGAGGGATGGTCGGGCTGGCAGCGGACCGGTGGTGGGGAGTGGTTCCGGGGCGGGCGAGGCGGCGGTGGCCGGTGGTGGCTGGCGGCTCAGGAGGGTGGAGGTTGAAGATTAACTGCATGCCCTTGATTTCGTATCCAACGTGTGGAAAATCAACTGACCAGAGATGAAAAAGTCAGTCGACTGATGTGTAGCCTCACCCCGCACGTACACATGCACGCACGCAACACTTGCACGAACACACGCACGCATGCAAGCGTGCAACATTGACACGTACACATGCACTCATGAACACACGCACGCACACATGCATGCAACACTGAAATGTACACATGCACGCACGCAACACTCGCACGCCTGCATGCACACAGCACACGACGCAAGACACATGCTCAACCTATACATGCATGCACCCTTTGTTAAGGACCTGGATTATTACGGGTATTTATCAGTCTTATCTATGATAAGTAGAACATTGATGTTTGCAGCGGTCTTTATGACTCACAACGTATCGAACAGGCTATCAACGTATATATGAAAATTTTAAAATTCTCTTACATTATATAGTAGGCTTACCTACATGAAATAGATGACGTCACACTCAATGAATAATCATCAGTTTATGAAATGCCCGCTTCTGACCGCCCTGGCCCACCAAAAGCTCCTCTGTCGTGCACTGTCTGCGTTGGGTCACTGACATGCAGGCCAGGTACCCAACGAGCCCACATGTCAGTGGAAGAACGCACGATGTTGTACGTTAGAGTCGAGGGCGCCGCTCGTTGCACGCCCGGCTGAACATGCCTCCTTGCCGCATTCAAACCCCTCCATGAAACCCGTGTGGAAGCCGAGAAACCCACTCTGGACATACGTCCGTTCATGACCGAGCCGGCATTAAACGCAACGCCGGCCGAGCTCCTCCCGTCTGACGTCTATTTAATCTCCTATTTAAACAGGCCAGACGCCGGCCAAGAATCATACACCTCCGCCGCTACCCTATCTCCTCCTTCACCATTTTGTCCACTCTTACAATGGCTTACGAAGAGTAGTTATCCGGCATCCAAGCCGGCTGGGTGGCCCGCCGAGCCCGCTGGATACGAGCTATGCAGCTTGCTGATCCACCTCCCTCCCCTCGCCCTACGGAGCTAGTTGCCGCCCAAGCCGGCGCGCGGTTCAGCAACTCGCCGCTCCAGGCAAGCTCGACGAGGAGCGGTGAGTTGATCCACGCCGGCACAGCGGGGAGCACGGGCATCGTCGCTGCTGTCCACGCCGCTGCCTCGTACCGCGCCTCCCATGTCTGCGACCGCGTCTCCCGTTTCTATGACCGAGACTCCCATGCCTGCGGTCGTGCCATGCAAGCAAAAACAGAAGCCGGGTGCGCAGAGAGCAATGAGTTGGTGGCCAGCGCCTCCGCGTCCGCCGCCATCATCAAGGAGAAGTAGACCACGGGAGGCCGCTGCCGCTTGGGTCCCATGAAGGCCACCGCGGAGGCGACGCCGGTGTACACAGCAGGTGTCTTGCGGGATCCTTTTGTTGCGAGGACCTTCGTCGACCCTGCAGGGGATCCACAGAAGTGGAGAAGCCCCCTTCAGACTCCATCTTGGGCATCAACCAACGATGCGGGTTCAGCGGCGGGGAAGCGAGCCGTCCTTTGTGCTGAAGCATATACCTCCAGGGCTCCCGGCAGTCCGGTGATCGTGCTGCCGGACATGAGGAAGAGAAATGGTCGGTGGGCGACCATTTAGGCTAGGTATTATTATACACGTGCTGTTCAGGACTAGCACCACTTAGTTGATTTGAATGTAATGAAATCCGTCATGTTTGTATGAAAATCCGGTATTTTATATGAATTCTGGCATTGTTTATATGAAATATCACCGTGTTTGCATAAGTTCTGTCCGGTTGGTTGAGTTGTTGTCAGAATGTGTGTGGCTACGGTTGGATGGCGTAATTTGTGGGTCACCGATCAGTCTGCGGCTGGCTCGGGCAGCATGGTGGGACAAAAAAAGCACAGCTCATGCGAGCTCGTCTCCAACGCACGCGCTGGAGGATGCATGAGCACCCGAGCTCTTCCTCGTTCATCGGTGGCAAAGGCATGGGTGGACAAAAGGGTCGCCAATATTTTGGCTACCCCGAGCAAGATCCAAACAGCCCCTCCCAGCCCCACCCCTCCCAGCATATTCAAATCCCTCGTTCCCCGTGATATTTTGCCACGTGTTGTTTGCATGGATCTGTGTGAAAACAAATTTAAATATGAACAAACAATCGATTTCCACGGTCTTCTGCCGGGACACAGTTGGATGGCCTCATAGTAGTAGTAGTGTAGAGTACTACTAGTACTACTCCTACTAGATAGTGAGTGTTTAGTACTGTATCTACGTACTAATGGCAATGCATGCATGTGTTAGCAGTATAATGACCACGTGCAGATTTGATGGTAAGATTTGTGTTAGTTGGATGTAATATTATTGCTCTAAGATGTGGTCAAAGTTAGCCTCCAAAACACATTTTATACCCTATATGGATTGAGGGAGTACATGCATTGCTGAGGTTTCTCTTAATCCTTGCGTGCAATGTTTTTATTGAAGCTTGAAATGTGAACATGTGAATGGGAGGGACTACTACAACCCTTCCAAAAGAACTGCAGTACTAATGATATCGTACTCCCTCCGTTCACTATCTCACATGCTCAGTACTTTTGTGAACTATGGAAGTAACAAACTTATTCCACCACTCAGTATCTATTATGGATGCATTGTGGATTTTAAATTGAGTCATATAGACCAGAAAGTAGGCACTTAGGGCATCCACAATGTATGATTTTTTTTCCTCTAAGCCCTCTCTGCTCTTAGAGGCAGGCCTCTATACATTGCATGAACTGCCTCTAACAAAAAACTGGCTAGCATCGCGTCTAACCTTAGAGGCTGCCCCTAACAATGTAACAATCAATCTGGTCCAAATTGTCAGCCTTAGGAAGCATAAGAAAGTAGGAGTACAAGAGAAATAGTACTAATTGGACAAATGTGTTGCTAATAAATACTTTTTAAATTTCTCCTAGGGCCCACCTTAGAGGCTGGTTAGAGTCTCCATACATTGTGGTTTTTTCATTTGATAAGAGGCAAACCATGTGGGCCTACCTTAGAGGCAAGGATCTATACACTGGAGACGCTCTGTACGTATGACTTTTGATGTGTCCCGTCAACTTGCAGAACAAGGAGAAGCTTGCTTAGTACACCGTCTCCCCCGCCCACGGGCATGGTGGCTCGCAGAGTCGCAGGATGAGGAGAAGCTTGCTTACTATGCCTACGCCCGCTCCCTCGTCCACGCGCGCGGTGGCTCGCAGGACGAGGAGAAAATTTTACTACTCCCTCCGTTACTCCTCGTCCCTACCTTGGTTAGAGAGATTATCATATTGTTTGAAATATATGTCTTTTAGTAGTAGGAGTAGTACTACAGCAATTTCCTTGGAGTCCGTGGTGCAGCAAGCTACCCTAGGCTATGTTACTACTCCCTCCTTTACGGTTTATGGCTCAATTTCAAAATCCCTCCAACCAAGGTAGACGGTGAGTGGTGGAATTAATTTTGTAGTTTGCACAAGTAAGTAGTACGCTCATTTTGTAGTTTGCACAAGTAATTAGTACATGCATTGGTGAGTTTTCTCTTGATACTGCTTGCATTGGGTGATTTAATGCACCTCGAAATCCAAACATGTGATGGTACTACTAGTACTCCCTCCTTTCCGGTTTATAGGGTTTATTTCAACTTTTTTGTTCTTCCAATTTAAAGGGCTCATCTCCATCTCATTTTAGTTTTCGAGGCGCATTAAATATTTCCATGCAAGAATTTAAAAGGAACACACCAATGCATGTAATGTTCCTACTCATCTAGTGGCCAAGCATGCATGCACTGCAATTAATCCAAATTAATGCATGAGTTTAATTTGAGTAGTTTTGTAAAGTACGAGATACATTCCTCCACTCACAAAATGCCTTGGTTGATGAGATTTCAGATTTGAGCCCTACAAACCGGAAAGGAGGGAGTAGAATTGAGACTTACGAGACGGAAAAACGATTTTTTAGATGAGCCCTATAAACCGGAAATGAGGGAGTACTATGTAGTACTACCTCCATAGTGGGTACGTACTCCGTAAAATCAGATTTTCCCAAAACTAAGTCGCTCAACCTTTATTTTCTTGTTTCCCTTCCTGCCTCTTTGCCTCGAATAGACTATGCCAAACTCCCCTGCCTGCCGTGCGGGAAGAGACCTGCCCTCGCCTTTTTTAGTCCGGGTTTGTATCGATAAATCGCACGAAGCAACAAAAACCAAGCCGTGTCTTGTACTCCTCCATAGTACTAAAAGAGTGGAGACACTCGCTTTCATGAACTTTGTACTTCCTCTCGCCGACATGTGGGACATATAGCAACCGGGTCGACGTATCATGCACCAAATAATAGTGCAGAACAACAGGGGGACGCACCCCAGTCGTAACGCCCAGTAGTAGTAATGAGCAATGAGACATCAAATCACAATGCCGCACCTTCCCAGGCAGACGAAGCAACCATTATTTCACACTTCGTTGAATCCGCTTCGCCATCATCTCCTTCAAGAAAACCACGTATTGCTTCTGCCATTGTTTTGCCTCAAGAGGGACGCACATCGCCTTGGTACATCATGACACGTGGGACCGCATGACAGGCCATGCTCCCCCGCCCACCGCTCGGTAAAATCACCTCATTTTTACTACTTCCTCCGGCTCGGTTTATAGGGCATGCACGTCGTTCTAGGTTGAGAGTTTAACTAGCTATATAGTATGTGATGAACAATATATGTTTAGAAACTACATCCGCTTAAGAATCCATTGATATAATTTTTGTGACATAGTAACTCATATTTAGTTAGTCAAATGGATGACCTAGAACTACGTGCATGCCCTATAAACCGAGATGGTGGGAGTAGTATCTTTTTAGATCAATATAGTCGGGATTCACCAAGGAGCAAAACCAAAGTGGTAGGCTGCTCCTGTCGTGTTGGCGTAGCAACTCAAGCAGGGTCAGTCCGCACCCGAAATGGCGACACGCTTAACAGGACCCCTTTGGCCGACATGTTCGGAGCAGCGGTTGGACTTGGAGGCACCCCGGTCGTAGCTCCGCAGTAGTAGTAAATGAGCGATGAGGGGGCAAATCTGTAACGCCCACGATGCGGCTATATCTCACACGTGTCGAGGCACGACTTAGAGGCATAACCGCATAGTGGTTTTGTCGCAAGAAGGGTCATCTTCACACAATCCCATGTAATGAACAAGAATGGGATAAAGAGTTGGCTTACAATCGCCACTTCACACAATACATAAATATCATTCATACATCATCCAAAATACAATCATATAGACCGAGTACGGTCAAAATCCAGATGAAAATAAGACAACCCCAAATGCTAGATTCCCGATCGTCCCAACTGGGCTCCACTACTGATCATCAGGAAAAGACACATAGTAACGACCACGTTCCTCGTCGAACTCCCACTTGAGATCGACGCCATCATCTGCACTGGCATCGTCGGCACCTGCAACTGGTGTTGGAAGTATCTGTGAGTCACGGGGACTCAGCAATCTCACACCCGCGAGATCAAGACTATTTCAGCTTATAGGACAAAGAGGTGCAAAGAGGTGGAGCTGCAGCGGCAAAAGCATATATGGTGGCTAACTTGCGCAAATGAGAGCGAGAAGAGAAGCAATGGAACGGGCGTCATCTAGCAATGACCAAGAAGAGGTCCTGAACACCTACTTACGTCATACATAACACAGACCGTGTTCACTTCCCGGACTCCGCCGAGAAGAGACCATCACGGCTACACACGCACTTGGTGTATTTTAATTGGGTCAAGTGACAAGTTATCTACAACCGGACATTAACAAAATCCCATCTGCCTCATAACCGCGGGCACGGCTTTCGAAAGATAATACCCTGCAGGGGTGTCCCAACTTAGCCCATCATAAGCTCTCACGGTCAACGAAGGATAAACCTTCTCCCGGAAAGACCCGATCAGTCTCGGAATCCCGGATTACAAGACATCTCGACAATGGTAAAACAAGACCAGCAAAGCCTCCCGAATGTGCCGACAAATCCCGATAGGAGCTGCACATATCTCGTTCTCAGGGCACACCGGATTGTCCAAGCTTCCGATAGGCCAGACCAGAGTTGCCCCTGGTGGCCACCGGCGACTGACAGTTTGGACCAATACTCAGAGGAGCACTGGCCCGGGGGTTTAAAATAAAGATGACCCTCAGGCTCTAGAAAACCCGGGGGAAAAAGGTATAGGTCGCAAATGGTAAAACCAAGGTTGGGCCTTGCTGGAGGAGTTTTATTCAAGGCGAACTGTCAAGGGGGTCCCATAAATCACCCGACCGCGTAAGGAATGCAAACTCAAGGAACATAATCCCGGTTAAACAGTAACTAGGGCGGCAAGAGTGGAACAAAACACCAGGCATAAGGCCGAGCCTTCCACCCTTAACCAAAATATATAGATGCATTAAATAAATAAGAGATAATGTGATATCCCAACATATCCATGTTCCGACATGGAACAAACTTCAACTTCACCTGCAGCTAGCAACGCTATAAGAGGGGCTGAGCAAAAGCGGTAACATAGCCAAACAACGGTTTGCTAGGAAAGGATGGTTAGGGGCTGACATGGCTGAAATAGGAGACATGATATAGCAAGTGATAGGTAGCGGGCATGACAATAGAGCGAACAACTAGCATAGCAAAGATAGAAGTGATTTCGAGGGGTGGTCATCTTGCCTGCAAGGTTCTCAGAGTTGTCGAAAGCTTGATCCTCGTAAGCGTACTCGACAGGTTCCTCGTTCACGAACTCGTCTCCCGGCTCTACCCAAAACAAGAACACAAACAAACGGAACCACAATCAACAACGAGAAATGCGCAAGCAACATGATGCAAAACATGTGTGATATGCAAGATATGATATGCGGTGCATATGCGTGCTCCGGAAGGAAAATGATGAACATGGCAGTAACTTGGCAAACCAAGCATGCCACTGGAAAGATGAGATGATTTCGGTCGAAATCGATATAAAGATCACCGGAATCGGATGCACGGTTTGCAAATGGCAAGCAAAACAAGAATGACACTAATCTGCGATAAACAGCAAGATAGCATTTAAAATACAACAAGTAACAATGCTACAGCACCCCAACATAGCAACAAAGCATATGGCGGTAATCTACAGGAGATGCTTGACAAAAGATGAACACTGAGCTACGGCTAGTTCACAACATATCAAGCTCAAACAAGCATGGCAAAAGTGCAAAAGATTACAGGTTCACAGACTTGGTGAAAAACTGGACATGGCAGAAATCAGCATCAGGTAGCAATGTTCAGAGCACGAAATCAACATGCTACAGGAACTTAACGTAGCAAAACAAGGCATGGTAGTTTTCTACTAAAAGCACATGACAAAAGTCCCTTACTGACCATAAGCCAAAAAGGACCATAAGATATGATGGCAAGCATGTAAACATAGCAAGTTTCGTTATCAGGTTTCAGACTTAGCAGAAAACAGAGCATGGCAGAAATATTAATATGTAGGCCTCTTTGAGAGCTTGATGCACTCACTACAGAGCAATGCATGAAAAACCAAGCATACCTACAGCAAGATGGCATGTTTATGAAGCTATCCATGGCAAGAACAATTGCATAGCATGTATGGATAAACTACAATAAGCTTGGCAAAAATGCATATCATGTTAAGAATCTGCCAGAAATATTTTATAGCAAAAGTAGAGCAAGATTGAGTCATGCTATGGTACTCTAAAATTGCAAAAAATTGCAGGAATGGATCAATTACAACTATATCTACACAACATCCTTACTGAACATCTCCAAAATATGCATGTATCTCTCTGTAGCATCAAGTTTACATGGCAACAAAATTATAGCAGACAAAGACTTAGAGAAATCACAAAGTCCCTGAAATCAGAAATATTACGGGGCCTACTTTGCATGCTTGTGCTAGTCACCACATAGATCACAAAAATACATGGACTATACCACTGGAAAGATGGCATGGCATACTTCAGAACACATGTAGAGCTCATGCTCAAAAGATGCACAGAATAAATGATACAAAAAAGACAAATCTCCAAGTTCTGATAAGAACCAGAGAATAACAGCAACTAGCCCTCTTCCAACGAAGATTTGGGCATCAAGATGACCTCTAATGAAAATGATGCTATTGAACAAAATGAAGAGCATCACGAGGCGAACAATTTGACATATTATACGCGCGAATCGGAGCTATATGCACAAAGTTGCGGCATCGGGAACATAGCAAGTTGCTGAGAATAAATGAGGACTTGGCGAAAAAAACTAGGGTTTCGGGAGTCAACCTCTGTTGACCCAGATGGGATCGGGGCCGGCGTCGTCTCGGGCTCGGGCGCGGCCGAGGCGGCGGCGCGGCTTGCCGGCGGGAGGAGAAGGGAGGAGGCCGGCGACGGGAGAGGACGAGGGGGCGCAGGGGAGCGGCGGCGCCGGCCGGTGGCGGAGCACCCGAGGGCGGCGGCGGCGGTGAGGAAGACCGGCGGCGGGCGGGGGCGCGCCGGCGCGAGGCGGCGAGCCACGGCGAGCTATGGGCGGCGGCGGTGAGGCGAGGGCGCGCTCGCGGGCGCGCGGCGGCGGAGATGGGCCCCGCGGGCCCGATCCGGGCCCGGCGGGCCTGGCGCGGTGGAGACGGCGGCGGGGGTGACGTGGCGCGATGCCACTGGCCGGGAGCGGCGGCGCGTTTTGTCCGGCGGCGGCTGGACACGTCCGCCCGCGGAGAGGCGATTTAGGGTTACGGGAGACTGCGATTTCGTTTTCGGGATGCCCACATATAAATAGGTAGAGGGAGCTAGGAGGCTCCAAATGAGGTGCGGTTTTCGCCCACACGATCGTGATCGAACGACCTAGAGCATGGAAGAGAGTTTGGTGGGTTTTGGGCTGGTTTTGGAGGGGGTTTTTGCTGGACACTCAAATGGACATTGCGGAGGCCCGGTTAACCGTTGGAGTACCAAACGACCTCCGAATGGAACGAAACTTGACCGGTAGTCTCCGGGTGGTATAATAAAGCCGCTTGACAAGCCTCGGTCCATTCCGAGAAAGTTTGACACACGCACACGAAAGAAAACTAGAGGGGTGCACCGGAGGAGATAGGAGCGCCGGATTGGAAAACGGACAACGGGAAAAATGCTCGGATGCATGAGACGAACACGTATGCGAATGCAATGCACATGATGATATGATATGAAAATGCATGACATGACAAAAAACAAAACGAAAGACAAAACCCAACAACGGAGGGAAAAACATATCACATAGCCGGAAATGGCAAGAGTCGGAGTTACAAATATGGCAAGTTACATGCGGTGTGTTACAAAATCACAAAGCCCCACATTTCCCGCATTAAGCTAGGCGGACGAAGCAACCATCATTTCACTCTAGGGCGCAAGAGCATAAAGAAAAGAGAAAACCAATGATGCGTGTGGCAGCTACCTAGGGCACCCTAGGGTAGGAGCCTCCACTACAAATCCGCTTCTCCCTCATCCTCTTGAAGAAAACCAATGATGCATGCGGCGGGTAGGGTTTGTAGGAGTACCACGGCATGCGGATCCACGACGTAGTAAATGGGAGAGGGATTGAGTTCGAGTTGACGCCCTAACACGGGTGGGCCACTTTGTTTTACGGGAACGAGGCAGCATTTTGGGTTCGAGGACCAGTGGAGATATATGTTGTACAAAAAATTGTGGACGTAGGTTCGACCGAAAGGCAATGACGCATGGGCCCGCATTTTGATATACCCGCGGCTGCGTGAAATTTGCTACTCAAAATAATGCATAAAAGTTCCTCCAAAAACATCTATAACTAATGGAAAGTGAATGTATGCTTAAAATGAAAATGTAATACAAAGAGAAAAAATGAATTGCAGTTAAAAGAATGGCATTTCTAACAAAAATGTGAATATGAACTACATATGTGTGCACGTGACCAACACATACATTGTCAATACAAAATCTAATGCAAGAAATAACTTATGAGTAACATGCATGAATTGATGATGTGGTGCTTGCATGCATAGAGTACAAAAACAATGTGATTTATGACTTGCATGCATGATGTGTTCTTGTGCCATAGTTGCATGTCCAGGAAAAAAGCTACTAGTGGGTTGTACTAGCTATTTAGGAATATAGAAGATGTATACATGGAAGTTGTAGGGAAAGAGATGACATCTCTCTAAATTCCTATGAGTAGGGATTGGAAAAGAGATGTCATTTGGTTCACGTCATAGGAACTTTTCTATTGAATCTAGAGATGACATGTGTCTCAATTCCTATGAGGAGGGATTAGAAAAGAAATGTCATTTGGTTCACATCATAGGAACTTTTCTATTGAATACATGCTTATGTTTATTTTCCTTTGAAATTGTGGGAGTATAGGAATCCATTCATATGAACCAAGTGGCTCTAAAGCTATAAAAATGATATCATGTTTATTTTCCTTTGAAATGTGGAGTATATGAATCTATTCCTATGAACCAATTGGCTCTAAAGGAAAAAATCCTATAAAAATCACATCATATAGAGTTCCTATGATATTCCTCCACACCAAAGAATGGTTGAAATTGCTACAGGTCATAGGACGGTCTTTCTTTGTACACTCTTCCCCCATCTTTAAATTTACCTCTCAAAGATGAATGAAATGATATATATTGGGTATTCTATATGTGCATTTTGGTATACGAAAACTCGGTAAAAGTTTGCGAGGTTTGAATTTTCAATAAAGCTATATGCACTACATTTTGGAATGGAGGGAGGAGCATACGGCAGTTGCTAACACTCACGTGGAAGATTTGTGCGTCAGAGGAGTGGCTGTTCTGTTAAATGACATGGCAAAACTGACACTGTCGGATGCCGATCTAACGGTTCTTACGGCGTTCGTCAGGAAACGGCTTTTGGTGAACGTTTGTCAGATATGATTTACAGACACATGCATTGCATTGATACGTGCCCCCTCTCTCTCACGCACACACGCACCCTCACGAGTCACGACTCTCCTAAGTCCTCTCGCACCCACCGTCTATTTGTAAGTAGACATCACACACATATGTGTTATTCACACCCTACCCTCAGAACTTCTAAAAAATAAAAGGCGTCACACACCTTTTATTTTAACTCACAGTCACACGCTTATACTATTACTCTTGTGCCGAACGTTCTTTGGGCGTAGTATATTGTACTCTCATGAAGAGAAGTGGTGCATGATGTCTACTACACAACCTTCTTCTCGTAGACGTTGTTGGGCCTCCAAGTGCAGAGGTTTGTAGGACAGTATCAAATTACCCTCAAGTGGATGACCTAAGGTTTATCAATCCGTGGGAGGCGTAGGATGAAGATAGTCTCTCTCAAGCAACCCTGCAACCAAATAGCAAAGAGTCTCTTGTGACCCCAACACACCCAATACAATGGTAAATTGTATATGTGCACTAGTTCAGCGAAGAGATGGTGATACAAGTGCAATATGGATGGTAGATATAGGTTTTTGTAATCTTAAAATATAAAAACAGCAAGGTAGCAAGCGATAAAAGTGAGCGTAAATGGTATTGTAATGCTAGGAAACAAGGCCTAGGGTTCATACTTTCACTAGTGCAAGTTCTCTCAACAATAATAACATAGTTGGATCATATAACTGTCCCTCAACATGCAACAAAGATTCACTCCAAAGTCACTAATAGCGGAGAACAAACAAAGAGATTATTGTAGGGTACGAAACCACCTCAAAGTTATTCTTTCGGATCGATCTATTCAAGAGTTCGTACTAGAATAACACCTTAATACACAAATCAACCAAAACCCTAATGTCACCTAGATACCCCATTGTCACCTCAAGTATCCGTGGGTATGATTATACAATATGCATCACACAATCTCAGATTCATCTATTCAACCAACACAAAGAACTTCAAAGAGTGCCCCAAAGTTTCTACCGGAGAGTCAAGACGAAAACGTGTGCCAACCCCTATGCATAGGTTCATGGGCGGAACCCGCAAGTTGATAACCAAAACATACATCAAGTGGATCAATAGAATACCCCACTGTCACCACGGGTATCCCACACAAGAGATACATCAAGTGTTCTCAAATCCTTAAAGACTCAATCCGATAAGATAACTTCAAAGGGAAAACTCAATCCATTACAAGAGAGTAGAAGGGGAGAAACATCATAAGATCCAACTATAATAGCAAAGCTCGCGATACATCAAGATTGTATCACCTCAAGAACACGAGAGAGAGAGAGAGAGAGAGAGAGAGAGAGAGATCAAACACAGAGCTACTGGTACATACCCTCAGCCCCGAGGGTGAACTACTCCCTCCTCGTCATGGAAAGCGCTGGGTTGATGAAGACGGCCACCGGTGAGGGATCCCCCCTCTGGCAGGGTGCCGGAACAGGGTCCCGATTGGTTTTTGGTGGCTACAGAGGCTTGCGGTGGCGGAACTCCCGATCTATTCTGTTCCCCGATGGTTTTAGGGTATATGGATATATATATATATATATATATATATAGGCGAAAGAAGTCGGTCAGGGGAGCCACGAGGGGCCCACGAGGGTGGAGGGTGCGCCCAGGGGGGTGGGCGCGCCCCCTGCCTCGTGCCTTCCTCGTTGCTTCCCTTACGTGCACTCCAAGTCCCCTGGATTGCTTCCGTTCCAAAAATAACTCTCCCAAAGGTTTCATTCCGTTTGGACTCCGTTTGATATTCCTTTTCTGGGAAACACTGAAACAAGCAAAAAAAAAGAAACTGGCACTGGGCTCTGGGTTAATAAGTTAGTCCAAGCATAATATAAAAGTGCATAGTAAAGCCCATAAACATCCAAGCCGGATAATATAATAGCATGAATACTTCATAAATTATAGATACGGTGGAGACGTATCAGCATCCCGAAGCTTAATTCCTGCTCGTCCTCGAGTAGGTAAATGATAAAAGAAAGAATTTATGAAGTGTGAATGCTAGCAGGTGCACAAGTTTGACTAATGATAATTTCAATCACCTTTTCTAGCATCATTATATATCATAACAGTAGCTCAACTCATAAAGCTTCTCATGATCAAGTAACAAGCTATTCACATGTTAAAGTATAGATCATAAACTTTCTTGAAAACTAACAAACCGTGTTATCGGTCATCAAACAATTACAATTCATCTTATTTTCAGGCAGAGTCTATGTCAGAGCGTTAATTTAGCAAACCCCACATACTCAACTATCATATAGTCTTTCACAATTGCTAACACTCACGCGATATTTATGGGTCCAAAGTTTTAATCAGACACAGAGAAAGATAGGGGCTTATAGATTCGCCTCCCAACCTTTTACCTCAAGGGTAATGTCAACAATAATAGTTCATGATGCCTTACATCCAATTGGATATATATCAGAATCTTTCCAACACAAGGTTCTTGCCAAAGGATAAAATGTAAAAATAAAAGGTGAAGATCACCATGACTCTTGCATAAGGTAAAAGACAATAATAAAAGATAGGCCCTTCGCAGAGGGAAGCAGAGGTTGCCATGCGCTTTTATAGTTGGATGCACAAAATATTAATGCGAGGGAACGTCAGTTTATATTGCCACTTGTGATGGGGACCTTTATTATGCAGTCCGTCACTTTTATTTCTTCCATATCACAATGATCGTATAAAGCTTATTTTCTCCACACTAAAAGATCATACATATTTAGAGAGCAATTTTTATTGCATGCACCGATGACAACTTACTTGAAGGATCTTACTCAATCCATAGGTAGGTATGGTGGACTCTCATGGCAATACTGGTTTAAGGGATGTTTGGAAGCACAAGTAGTATCTCTACTTGGTGCAAGGAATTTGTCTAGCATGAGAGGGAAAGGCAAGCTCAACGTGTTGGGCGATCCAAGACAATATACTTTATTTCGGATATAAGAAAACATAACCCATTACGTTGTCTTCCTTGTCCAACATCAACCTTTTAGCATGTCATATTTTAATAAGTGCTCACAATTACAAAAGATGTCCAAGATAGTATATTTATATGTGAAATCTCTCTTCCTTCAATATTCTTTCATGAATTGTTCAAGTGACCAATAAAATGTTTGCTAACCTTCAATAAATTTACCACGTCTACTTATTATATGTAAAGTCATTACTCCCCATGGGATAAACATATGAAACATATATAATTTCATATTTATGATATTCAATTCATTCAACCATTTACTCATAGGATATAAGTGAAGCACATGAGTAAATGACAAACTACTCCAAAAAGATATAAGTGAAGATCAATGAGTAGTTAAATAATTATGTAGCTACGTGAAGACTCTCTCTCATTTAAGAATTTAAGATCTTGGTATTTTATTCATACAGCAAGCAAAATAAAATAAAATAAAATGACGCTCCAAGCAAAACACATATCATGTGGTGAATAAAAATATAGCTCCAAGTAAAGTTATCGATGAACGAAGACGAAAGAGGGGATGCCTTCCGGGGCATCCCCAAGCTTAGGCTCTTGCTTGTCCTTGAATATTACCTTGGGGTGCCTTGGGCATCCCCAAGCTTAGGCTCTTGCCACTCCTTATTCCATAGTCCATCGAATCTTTACCCAAAACTTGAAAACTTCACAACATAAAACTTAACAGAAAATCTCGTGAGCTCCGTTA
The DNA here is from genome assembly GCF_002575655.3 of Aegilops tauschii subsp. strangulata. Lineage (NCBI taxonomy): Eukaryota > Viridiplantae > Streptophyta > Magnoliopsida > Poales > Poaceae > Aegilops > Aegilops tauschii. Next base: position 169,722,088 of record NC_053037.3, read on the forward strand.
GCGAAAGAAAAGAAAACACCACTTCAAGGTACTGTAATGAACTCATTCTTTATTTTTATTGGTGTTAAACCTACTTATTCCAACTTCTCTATGGTTTATAAACTATTTTACTAGCCATAGATTCATCAAAATAAGCAAACAACACATAGAAAACAGAATCTGTCAAAAACAGAACAGTCTGTAGTAATCTGTATCAAACATATACTTCTGGAACTCCAAAAATTCTAAAATAAATTGGTGGACCTGAGGAATTTGTCTAGTAATCATCTGCAAAAATATTCAACTAAATAGAACTCTCCAGTAAAAAGTTTCAGCTAATCTCGTGAGCGCTAAAGTTTCTGTTTTTTACAGCATGATCATAAAGACTTCACCCAAGTCTTCCCAAAGGTTCTACTTGGCACAAGCACTAATTAAAACATAAAACCACATCTAAACAGAATCTATATGGATTATTTATTACTAAACAGAACCAAAAAGCAAAAAACTAAAATAAAATTGGGTTGCCTCCCAACAAGCGCTATCGTTTAACGCCCCTAGCTAGGCATGATGATTTCAATGATGCTTACATAAAAGATAAGAATTGAAACATAAAGAGAACATCATGAAGAATATGACTAGCACATTTAAGTCTAACCCACTTCCTATGCATAGGGATTTTGTGAGCAATAAACTTATGGGAACAATAATCAACTAGCATAGGAAGGCAAAACAAGCATAACTTCAAAACTTTAAGCACATAGAGAGGAAACTTGATATTATTGCAATTCCTACAAGCATATATTCCTCCCTCATAATAATTTTCAGTAGCATCATGAATGAATTCAACAATATAACCAGCACCTAAAGCATTCTTTTCATGATCTACTTGCATAGAAATTTTACTACTCTCCACATAAGCAAAATTCTTCTCTTTCAGAATAGTGGTGGGAGCAAACTCAACAAAATAACTATCATGTGAAGCATAACCCAATTGAAAATTAAAATCATGATGACAAGTTTCATGGTTATCTTTATTCTTTATAGCATACGTGTCATCACAATAATCATCATAAATAGGAGGCATGCTTTCATCATAATAAATTTTCTCATCAAAACTTGGGGGACTAAACATATCATCTTCATCAAACATAGCATCCCCAAGCTTGTGGCTTTGCATATCATTAGAATCATGGGTATTAAAAGAATTCATACTAACAACTTTGCAATCATGCTCATCATTCACATATTTCATGCCAAGCATTCTATGTAATTCTTCTTCTAGTACTTGAGCACAATTTTCCTTCCCATCATTTTCACGAAAGACATTAAAAAGATGAAGCATATGAGGCAACCTTAATTCCATTTTTTGTAGTTTTCTTTTATAAACTAAACTAGTGATAAAACAAGAAACTAAAAGATTCAATTGCAAGATCTAAAGATATGCCTTCAAGCACTCACCTCCCCGGCAACGGCGCCAGAAAAGAGCTTGATGTCTACTACACAACCTTCTTCTTGTAGACGTTGTTGGGCCTCCAAGTGTAGAGGTTTGTAGGACAGTAGCAAATTTCCCTCAAGTGGATGACCTAAGGTTTATCAATCCGTGGGAGGCATAGGATGAAGATAGTCTCTCTCAAGCAACCCTGCAACCAAATAGCAAAGAGTCTCTTGTGTCCCCAACACACCCAATACAATCGTAAATTGTATAGGTGCACTAGTTCGGCGAAGAGATGGTGATACAAGTGCAATATGGATGGTAGATATAGGTTTTTGTAATCTGAAAATATAAACACAGCAAGGTAGCAAGCGATAAAAGTGAGCGTAAATGGTATTGTAATGCTAGGAAACAAGGCCTAGGGTTCATACTTTCACTAGTGCAAGTTCTCTCAACAATAATAACATAGTTGGATCATATAACTGTCCCTCAACATGCAACAAAGATTCACTCCAAAGTAATTAATAGCGGAGAACAAACAAAGAGATTATTGTAGGGTACGAAACCACAACAAAGTTATTCTTTCGGATCGATCTATTCAAGAGTTCATACTAGAATAACACCTTAAGACACAAATCAACCAAAACCCTAATGTCACCTAGATACTCCATTGTCACCTCAAGTATCCATGGGTATGATTATACGATATGCATCACACAATCTCAGATTCATCTATTCAACCAACACAAAGAACTTCAAAGGGTGCCCCGAAGTTTCTACCGGAGAATCAAGACCAAAACGTGTGCCAACCCCTATGCATAGGTTCATGGGAGGAACCCGCAAGTTGATCACCAAAACATACATCAAGTGGATCAATAGAATACCCCATTGTCACCACGTGTATCCCACGCAAGACATACATCAACTGTTCTCAAATCCTTAAAGACTCAATCCGATAAGATAACTTCAAAGGGAAAACTCAATCCATTACAAGAGAGTAGAAGGGGAGAAACATCATAAGATCCAACTATAATATCAAAGCTCGCGATACATCAAGATCGTATCACCTCAAGAACACGAGAGAAGAGAGAGAGAGAGATCAAACACATAGCTACTGGTACATACCCTCAGCCCCGAGGGTGAACTACTCCCTCCTCGTCATGGAGAGCGCCGGGATGATGAAGATGGCCACCGGTGAGGGATCCCACCTCCGGCAGGGTGCCGGAACAAGGTCCCGATTGGTTTTTGGTGGCTACAGAGGCTTGCGGCGGTGGAACTCCCGATCTATTTTGTTCCCCGATGGTTTTAGGGTATATGGATATATATAGGCGAAAGAAGTCGGTCAGGGGAGCCACAAGGGGCCCACGAGGGTGGAGGGCGCGCCCAGGGGGGTGGGCGCGCCCCCTGCCTCGTGCCTTCCTCGTTGCTTCCCTTACGTGCACTCCAAGTCCCCTGGATTGCTTCCATTCCAAAAATAACTCTCCTGAAGGTTTCATTCCGTTTGGACTCCGTGCGATATTCCTTTTCTGCGAAACACTTAAACAAGGGAAAAAACAAAAACTGGCACTGGGCTCTGGGTTAATAAGTTAGTCAGAAAATAATATAAAAGTGAATAGTAAAGCCCGTAAACATCCAAGATAATATAATAGCATGAATACTTCATAAATTATAGATACGTTGGAGACGTATCAGTGCACGGACGCACTATTTCTCTCACACCCATTGCGGGTACACGTAGGAGCGCATTTTTAAAGCTAGGGGCGCATTTGTTTACAAAGAGGCATCCCAATTGACATTTTGACTAGTCTAGTTTTCAACTTGATGGAGGGTCGGGGACCGCACGTGAATTATACAATATTGTGCGTCCTAGACGCAGTGGCACGTTATTGATCGAGTTTTATTTTTACTTCAACTTTAAATGAAAATAGTGGTTCGTGCGTATTCAATTTAATAACGGCTAGTACAACAAAATCACTCCACTATATATATAAGCAGGAGCCTCGGCGCTTGCTTTACTAGGGTTCCTCTCTTTCACTCTCTCATGCTCTCCAGATCTAAGCATGACATAGGTGGCCACACTCTCTCTCTGCTCACAGCTGATCACAAATCCGGCCGGACCACCTCGATGGGGGCAGGGGTGTAGGTGCATCATTCACGAGGTCGTCGGCGGCGAGGGAGGAGACCAATAGCTACCCGCGCATCCCGATCGGCGGCCGTGCCGTTCTCTCCGAGACAGCGCCGGCTCGGGAGGGCCTCCGACCCCTTCTTCCTCCCTGCGGTATTGTGGTCAAGATGCAGCCTCCCGACACCGTCTTTGCCACATGCCGACGACCCTCAGGTATATATTCCTTTGAAACATGCCTTGCTCTACTGCCCCAGCTCCCTGTGTGGCTGCGTGTGGATCTTTTTCTACTTCCGTCGGCTGTTCCAAAGCCACCTAGACTTTTACTATTATTAGAGGTAAAGCTAATTCATACAGTCGAATCTAAGAGTTGGTTCAAACAGGGAAGAAAGTGGGAAAGCTGTAGCATGAATCTAGGACTTGGTTCTAAGAGGAAATGGGGGAAAGTAGTAGATACTGGCTACCCAACCAGTCTCTTGGATGAAAAGGCGAAGAAAGCGTGGTGGATGGCGAAGGGTGGGGGGAAGTGGACCTGTCTCTTGGTCGAAAAAGGAAAGAAAGTGAGGGGTGTTAGGGGACAATGCAAATGAGAACGAGCAGGTCTAGATTTCCTATGCTCACATAGGAAAATGTCGCGGAGGAGATAAAAATGGGACAAATCCAGACATGTTGCCTGAGTGTTTGCCGCTCTCGGCAACCACATCTGCCTCACCACTTTATGCCCCTACTGTCCCTACGCCCATATCGCTACCGTTAATGTAAAATCACATGAAGCATTAAGCAATGCCACCTAATGTCACTATTAAGTAATGGTCTAGTGCCGTCGATAAATTGAAGCAATGCCACCACCATTTTATGAAGTGCTTTTGTCTTGCTTTATTTCCCATGAAGTGTGTTTTTGCAGTTACACTTAAATCTCACACCGCTAACATTGCTTCATCCCAGTGGAATTGCACAAATTTGATTGCACATTTACTGACCATGTGCTACTCTCATGACAGTAATACTAATGCTATTGTTCTGCCTGTTAATCTAGTGGAAGTGTTGATGTGATGTGATGCTACTTACTTAAGGGCGCTTTCATACTGTCAATGTAGTGCCAATTATAACACAATAAATGTTGTTGTTAATCAAATGCCACTGCAAATAACTGTCACTATTTAAATAATTGTATTTCATATTTGCGCAAACAGGGATGTCTGTCTCCGTATCGTTTCTATCTGCGCAATCAAAAGTACACACCTCAGTTTTGGTAGAACTGCACAAAATGAGATGCCTATTCCTAGCTATCGTCATCTAACCACCCGTCTTCCAGGTATTCCTACATTGGTAGTAACTAGGTAGAATGACCAACGCAATCTAAAAGAAGGTGATTCGTACATTTTACTTCCTGGTTGCAGTGCAGGGACGAGCGAAAACAACTGCATCCTAGTAGGGAATGCACTTTCTCCCAATTCATCCATGGACCGAGGACTAGCCGGCACGGCTGCACGAAGGTTTTTGGACAGGTGCGCGGACAAGAGGCATTGTGGTCTGCTTAATTTAGTGGAACTGCACAAGAAGTTCAGATGGTTAATACACTACATGGTTCAGTTCAACATTCCAACTGAGAACACAATTATAATTGGTTATTCTGGAATGAGAGAACTTAACCCTGGATGGTGGCAACAAGAAAAACCAGAGTGAACTCCTGGAAATTAAAGCCTGCCTAGGGAAGCCCTTTGCTCAGAGAAGCCTTGTTTGATTTTTCCTGATTCGAAAACCTTCTCACAACTTTGTCTTTTGCAGTGAACTAGTATATGTTTGTTATGTTCTATGAATCATTGAGATGTATAAAATTTCTTAAATTATGCTTTTCAAGTATTTTATGAAGCCGAGTTTAATGCAAATATTCCACGTGAACGCTCGACTAGTGTGTAAACGTTTGGAATTTACATTGTGGCCTGAGTTAACTGCATGAACCACTGTAACAAGATACGTAGTTGCTTATATGTCAGACAGCAGATTATTGATTGCTAGTTGGTCGATAGCCTACTTTTCTAGTGTTGAAGCGAGTTGAGCCAATGTGCCGTGTTTTGCACAACTGCTTACAAGTGGGGTAGCACCAACAGTATTTACAAGTACTTAACCAGCCTTACATACCCTATGTATACGTCGGCGCACAGTTCTCGAACGAGTACTCTATTTCATCAAACACACACTGCTCGTATGATAAATCGTAACAACTTATGTCTTACCATGCCATATTCATGAAAAAACTAGTGAGGACGCATCTGTTTCGGAAACAATTAGGATGGTTCTCGCATGATTCATGGGCACACAAAAGTAGTCGCAGTTCCCATAGACGGATTCAAACAAAGTACTAGCCACAGAGGGCTAGATAATAGGCAAGGTTCGGATAATTAGACACAATCCAAACTACTATTAAACACTAGCCAGGGCAACTATTTCATGCCTCGATCTAATTTGGGATGGACACAAGATGGACCTTTCCATGAACATCATCGAGGACGTCTGGCAGCAACTCAATCCTGTGAACCTTCTTGAAGATAACCTTGTGGCCTTACCACTCATAAACTTGTTTGTGGAGGCATGCCATGTCATCTTCCTGCGTAAGCTTGACAAGAATAGTATGCCTCACAAACGAAGGAGTAGATTTGAACTTCTTGTGCTTCAGTACACCCTGGACAACATGCCTGGCAATAGTGAGGTTGGAATACATCTCGACATTGGTATAAGTGCAAATGGCTTCCAGGATCCAACAACCTAAGAACTCTGCTTTCCCAGTGTGTATATTCAGGTCATCAGCCTCATAGCGAGTGACATGTACAACCACACAATCCTTGTCTGCATCAGGGCTCTAATTGAAACAAAAACTAATTCAAAATTACTTTCCAATATAAGAAACACAAGTTATTTAAACCACTATGTAGAGTCAAAATTATGTGTGACAGGGAAGGTATCATGGCATCTAAGCTAATAAAATTTTGCATTATTTATCACCACATACTTATATGAAAAACCACAGTCGAGATCGGCAAAGAAGAAAGGGATAATTGATCTTATGCCCCTAGTTGGGTCACACTCGGCAGGTTTACCCCTAGTTTCCAAAAACACTTGTTCTTGCCCGAACCACTTTGCTCCTCTTATGCTTTTGCCCTTTGACTGTTTGACCATCACTTTGAAAACTTCATAAAAAATTCATACTAACTCAGAAAAATTCAAATAACGTATCAAAATGTTCAGAAAAGCATCACCTATATGTGCATGTCATTTACATTCATGAAAAAAGTGTTGGCCAGTCCCCATCTTAGTTTTAGCTCATATGATCTTAGCATGAACAGTAAAATCTAAAAAATTCTAAAAATTCTAAAAATAATTTGGTGGAAAACTTTGACCAATGTTTTGAGTGCTTGCCAAGTTTCATATGGGAATGACATTCATGGAAGTCATGGCAAAAAAAATCAATGGTCCAAAATTTCTTTTTTTACCACGACTTCCACGAATGCCATTCCCTTATGAAACTTGGCAAGCACTCAAAACATTGGCGAAAGTTTGCCACCAATTTTTTTAAGAATTTTTAGAATTTTTTTAGATTTTACTGTTCATGCTAAAATCATATGAGCTAAAACTTAGATGGGGACTAGCCAACACTTTTTTCATGAATGCAAATGACATGCACATATAGGTGATGCTTTTCTGAACATTTTGATATCTTGTTTGAATTTTTCTGAGTTAGTATGATTTTTTTACGAAGTTTTCAAAGTGATGGTCAAACGGTCAAAGGGCAAAAGCATCAGAGGGGCAAAGTGGTTTGGGCAGGAACAAGTGTTTTCGGAAACTAGGGGTAAACCTGCCAAGTGGGACACAACTAAGGGCACCAAATTAATTATCCTAAGAAGAAAATCACCTTGGGTGGCTCAATTGGGGGGGCACACATCCTTGAAGGGGGAAAATTGCTCCTGTAGGGCCACGGGGGATGTAACCTCAAACAGGGCGTTGACCATGTCAGTAGTGTCCGTGAGTGTATCTGGGGTCGACTCGGTGGCTTCCTCCATCTTCTTGGAGCTCTCTGTCTCGTGGGGATCAGCCTCCCGCGTCTGCTCCAACATCGGCAGATCTTTGCCTGGTTCTCCTTGGTCCATCATGAAACTGACGAATACTAGGAGACCACTAAAAGGAAAACATAATCGCAATGACAATGAAACAAAAAAGAGAGTGATCGGTTACTGCTTTGCAAAAGTTCTTTTTTTCTGAACGAAAATATACCAACATCACGGATCCACTTACCTTCCCTTCGTTGGGAGAGAAGAACAGTGGTAGATGCGAGTGTTGGCTTTCTTGAAGACGGTGAGGGAGAAGGGGATTCAGCGAAGAGTGAAATGATGGTTGCTTCGTTCGTCAAACTTAGAGTGCGGGGAGGTGGGGTTTTGTGATACGATGGCTCATTACTGCCGCGCTACGACCGGGGTGACTCTCCGCCTACATACTGCCTTCTAATTTGGTGGATGGCATTTGGGCCCATGCGGTGCATGGCCCGCATGTTGGTGAACAAAAGTAAAACGACATTCAGTAGAGGGAGACGTTTCGATGACCTCGGAGGAGCCAGAAGCGGTAGTGTATCCACTGTACTAGTAGTAATTGTTTTTCTGGGTAGTTGTAGAGTGTCTCCACTGTACTAGTAGTAATTGTTTCTCTATGCCGAAGAAAAAACAGCCCATCCACCCTAGTAAATAATAAAATCAATTCAAGAGCCCATATATTTACTCAATGAGAGGCGCTACCCAGCACACCGCCCCCCAAAAAACCTGGGTGCTCTTCTTCCTCCTCACTCCCACCCACCTCACGTCAGCTCGCTCCACTCGTACCCCCAAATTCCTCACCTCACTCCTACAGAAAACCCCAGATCCCCTTCTGCCTCACTACTACAGAAAAACCCCAGCTCCCCTTCTTCTTCACTCACACTACAACTAGGCTCGTCATTCGTTACTCTGCTCAAATCCGTGAGCTCGACGCAATGCCCTTTAGGAAAATGGAGTCGGCTGACCCCAGCGCCAAGAAGATGAGGCTCCCACCAGCAGCGATGCATGTTGTAGATCTCGCACCCGGCAGCGCGGGGAGAAGCGGCAAGCCCGCCCCCACCGGATCCCAGGAACCCGTAGAATCTCGGGTGGACCGCATCAGCGATCTCCCGGATGCCATCCTTGGGGAGATCATCTCGCTTCTCCCCACAAAGGATTGCTACTGCACCCAAGTCCTCTCAATTCGGCAACGCCCTACATGGCGCCCCGCACCCCTTAATCTCGACTGAAGTCAGCTATCTCTCTTTAATGATTTTGAACTCCCCAGAGCCATCATCTCCTCCCACCAGGGCTCCGTTCAAAGCCTCTGCATCCTGTCATGCTACCTAAGCAAGCATACCATGCCCTGCACGGTGGACGCTTGGCTGAAATCCCCTGAATTCACAGAACTACAGCTTATTGAGTTCTACTATTCCCCAGGAAATCACCTACCATATATCGAACGCCATGTACTTGTGCCCTCAGCACCGATGTCCATCTCGCGGTTTTCCTCCTCTCTCCACACCGCCACCCTTGCGTTGTGCTACTTACCAGACAATCTGGTACTAAACCTTCAACTCCCATTTCTCAAAAAACTTTCACTTGTGCGGGTTCGTATATCGGAGGCCTCATTGCACAACATCATCCACTCCAGTTGCCTTGCCCTGGAGTGCTTGGTGCTTGTTTTCACAGTTAGAATCGGTTGTCTCCAAATAAAGTCGCCTAACCTTGTAAGAATTGGAATTTCTTTTGACAGAAGGCAGCTCATCATCCAAGATGCCCCTTCAAAGGTTGATCCTTGATTCTAGTTATTCACCGTCACAAATAACCGTCCTCTCTGCGCCTAAACTGGAGACCTTGGGTGTAATACATGATCTCTGTGCTCATTTCAAGATGGTGTTTGGCTCCACAGTTCTTCAGGTACTGTATATTATCATCTACACTTGTAACCATAAGCTGCATTTTAAATTTCTGCGCATAAGTTATATATCATCTTGGAGTACGCATTTTGTACAAATATTATGTTTTATGCTCAATGAAGAGTTTCTCCATGGATAGCCTATCAATGGTGCTGGATTCTGTCAAGATATTATACATCCAAATGAATAGTTTTGATCTGAACAAGATTATTAGCTTGCTGCAATGCTTTCCATGTATGGAGAAGCTGTATATAAAGGTGATAATTTCACGCACATTGGAAGCCCTAATATAGTGTACTAGAATTAACCGTTCAGCTGTTGCTCTTTCAACACTCTTTTTTTAGACCTTAACTATTTTCAATCTTCATGTCTATTTAGGCAACAGGACGGGGTAAGAAAGTTATAACCAATCGGTGGATTCGTAAGCATCGGGATTTTCTCACTTCTTATGACATTCGATTGAAGACAATAACGCTGGAACGATATGTAGCCAACCATGCAAACACTAGATTTGTCACATTCTTCCTGCTGAATGCGAGGTTACTACTGTTCATCAGGATTAAGTTTATCAGCAGCATGGTTTTGACGGATGGGTATGTCGAAGAGCAAAAAAAGGAGTTTCAGGTGGATAAAAGAGCTTCTGAACATGCCAGGCTTCTATTTACAACATCTTGTGGTCATAATCCAGTAAATTTTACGACCCAGGATGTTCATTCTATCAACCTGACCGATCCATTTAACTGTGACTACCGAAAACAGTGATGGAGTTAGATGTTGTTTCCCTTTTCAATCTGGGTTTTGTCTAAACCTGATGAACAATTAACCCTCATGCTTTTGTACAGTTTGTAAGCTAGAGTTAGATGTTCTTGCCCTTTTCAACTCGGCTGTGACTGTCATATTTTCTTTGAAACAAGGCAACTGGCTTGCCATTCGTTTAATTAAGAGTGTAATATTGTAACAAATCCCAACCAAGGGAAATAACATCACTCTCGCCGGCTGCTTGAGCTCACTATGCATTACAGAACCCAAGTGATTAGCCCCCACACAACAAAAAAATACACTTTCGTGATGATACGTGTTTGTCATAGTAGGTCACGTTTTCCGTCATGTATGTACATCCATGACAATTTTATGACAGAATCAAGATAGTCATACATGTGCGTCGTAGAAGTGTTCCATGACAATACCAAAATTATCATCATGGAAGTGTTAACTTCCATGACGATAAATGACGCGTCATGGAAGTGCTTTCGTCAAGGGTGACCGACATGTGGCATCCACTGCAATGGGTCGCCTTTAAGCTATCGGGTCTGGTTTGGATCCGATAGCTCGTTAACAGCTCGGACCAATGGGGATTTTCCACGTGTAAAATTCTCATTGGCCGAAGGAAACACGTGTCAGCTCGTCATTGGGTCAGATATGCGCCTATGATATGTCGACACGTGAGATGGCCCAACACTAGCCCATTTAGCTTACAAAGGCCGGCCCATTTCACTTGGTTAAAAGTTAGCGGGCTGGCCCATGAAAAGCCTGTTAACGGTATGTTTGCATATAGCCCATTTTACGGCCTGGCAACTCACGACCCGTTAGGGCCTTCCCGAAATCGGCCCAACAGCGTCATGTTGGCCGTCGAATATAACACCAGCCCGTTTCACTTTCGGCCCATGTATGGCCCACAACGTCTTTCGGCCCATATGAGGCCTTTCATATCTTTAGGCCCTTTAGTGGCCCATGGTGACTCTGGCCCATAATGAACAGTAAATTTCTTTGTACCCATTAACGGCCCATGATTCACATGGGGCGTTTCCAGCCTGTGTTAGCTTTCGGCCTACTGACGGCCCATGCGTTCTTGGGCTACTTTCTAGCCCTCGATTACTTTCGACCCGTTACTGGCCTGTTCCCCTAATGGGCCAAATTCGGCCCGTGGTTAGAATTGGCCCGTTTGTGGCCTGTTAACCCGTTGCACCATTTCTAGCCCGCCCTATATTCTGGCCCATTAACGACCCGTTATGCCTGTGACAGAATTATGCCTTTGCTGTCTTCTGGCCTGTTAATGGCCCATTACCATGTTGGCCCGATACCAATTACGCCTGTTTACGGCCCATGTGGACCCATTTATCCGATGACCCGAGGCCCACCGATTCTACGGCCCGTTGGAGGCCCATTTATGCGACGGCCTGTAGGAGGCCCATGGATCCTACGGCCTGTAGCAGGGTCAAGGTTACCATGGTCCGTATATGGCCCATGGTTGTTGTGGCCACTAGCAAACCAGGGAAAAAGAAGAGTAGGAAATAAATAAGCCCGAAACTAATGCTAGTCTATTAAGGCGATTGCACAGATTACATCCACTAGGCATCAAAGTTCGCCACCAGTGCAAATATAGGGAACACCCTACACTATACAAAAATTTTATGGCTTGCTGTTTTCTTCAGCCGGTCGCTGCACGTTAAGAACAAATTTTGTATCGCAACAAAACAAATTACAACCATAAAACAAAAGGAAGGTTGGCATAAAAGTTAACAGTCTGGCAGATAAATGCACCACCAGAAGTTCAGAACCTCAGTTCATTTGACCTGACTGTTACGTTTTCATGTTGTACTGTCCAATGGAGCACCATAACCTTTGCCTTCATTTCTCCTAGGCTGCTGAACAACATAGCAAATGTCTGATAGTCTGGTTTCAACACCATGCATATCTTGACGACATCGAACAATGGTTATCCTTGTTTCACAAAGGGTCTCCGTTAGGGAATGGACTTGTGTCTGGAGCGCAGATATAACATTGTTTTGAGCTTGCATATCTTGATCATGAGGCAGTTTGGACGAGATTGCCTTAACATCAACCCAGTATTACGCAGTAACATGCTTTTGGCACTGTTAGTGGACAAGTACTGACCCACTACAGCAAGAGGTGACATTGTGGTTATAGTTGCCTCGTCACCTTCAGAAGGTGGTGGTTCACCATTTTTCCATAGCTTGCTGAAAAGTTGAGTTTTTACATTAGTAGTACCAGAACAGAAGATATTAAGGAGGCAGCAAAACCAAACAAATAGCTTTCGTCTATATACAGAACTTATTCTGGTGAACCCGTGTAAAATATTAGTTGTATTTGACTGCAAAGTACATAATAAAACCAGGTTCCAAACATATGACCATGTACCATGGCTAATGTATTGTCTATTTCTTCACATTGTATTGACAGCTAAGGATAAAGAGACAAAGTTTATAATATGGTAAGCATAGTATGACATCATTCATATCACAAAACAACTGAGAATAGACAAGCATGCAATTGTAATGTTGTGTGGGCAAGTCCAGCACGGAACCTGATTACAGATCAAGACCCAAAAAACATCACTCCTCTCTTTTAAACCTTGTAAGGTGAAATTATACACAAAGACAATTGTGTATAAAATTGAAAAGAGTAATAGACATTGGCTGCAAACCATGCAGTTCAATGCACGAGTTAGAGTAAGTAGTAGTTAAAAGGCATGAGGATTAAGGACTTACAACAGCGGCTTTGACTGGTGTATTCATGCCCTTTGTCTTGCCGGTGTGACAGTCCTTGAAGATTTCCACAACATTTGGTTCATGTACTTTTTGGTCCTTGCGGGCTTTCCTCTGCATTGGGAACAAGTGAATATAGATCTGATAATATGGCACAGCGAAAAGAGTGGAACAACAGGTAATTACAAGAGCCTCGCAGTGTGCAATATAGCTACGAGATCCTGTCGTTTGTTGGAATTTCACTTTCATACGGTTGGCCTTGTTCTTTGAATAGTTCACCTACAAGAAGATAGATTTGTGAGGCACATGCGTAAATAGGAGTTCAACATGTGATCTGATCATATACATATAACGACCTGATACTTTGGATCAGACCAGTGTTTAACGAGGCCTCTCCAGTCTTCATCCAATATATTTTCCACTAGAGATGTTTGGGCAAGTTCACTATTAGCCTTGCCTTCAAAGTGAGTTTTCCTCAAGTTATACCGATACTGTCGCAGAGCAGACTTGAAAACATGGTTGCTTGTTCATATGCTTGAGTATTGATGTCCTTCATGTCAGTTATAGACTATTGCTTTGAATCATCTAAAATTCCAAATATCCATGCTACAAAAGAAAAGAATATGTCATGAACATGTTAGGCAGCATTCCACATCTAAAATTCTGTTTTTAACATTTACCTACTCGAGGATGAGCAGGAATTAAGCTTGGGGATGCAGATACGTCTCCAACGTATCTATAATTTTTTATTGTTCCCGCCGGCGTTCTGGGAACGGGGGTACCCAGACTTGCCTGCCTGCTGCCCGCGGTGTGGCTCCCTCGACGGCCCGGTACGGCCCAGCTTCAGCATCAATAGCTCAAGACCCTCGCGAGGGGCCAAGCCTCGTGAGGCAGACGACACCAAGACCTCCAAAAGGAGCAGCCTCCTCAGGTTGGCTCCCAAGGAGCGGAGATTTCTATGCAAGCCTCACCTCGCGGGGTTCAGATGACGTGAGCCATGATGACCAAGGCCAGGCAGGCGCCAGCGGGCGTAGTGTACCAGATTCCTCTTTGGTGCTAAGGAGAAGCGCGGGCGTGGAGTCTCGAGGAATCGGCCAAAGGTTTCCATTCCCGTGCAACAAGACCAAGACCGCCAGGACGGCAGGACGGAGGTCATCGCCGAGCCCACCCCGGTGTCACGACCAGAGGCTTTTGCAGGCGAAGACTACTTTTGTCAGGATAGCGTGTACTAGTTGTCTCCCTTTGAATTTGGCCGTTGTGGGATCCCTTCCCGCCTTCATTTGGGAAGAGGACCAAGGCCACTATAAATAGGACTTAGCCACCACCATAGAGGGGGACGGATCATCCATTCCACCGTCACACCCACCAGCTCACTCGAGCCCAAGAACACCTCGCCTCCTAAGGTTGTTCGCCACTGTACTAGTTCATCCTCAGCCCCTCGAGGCCAATCCATGACAAAGCAGGAGTAGGGTTTTATACCGCAAGGTGGCCCGAACCTGGGTAAACTTTTGTGTCCCTTTTCCTTACAGTTCATCGAGCTAGGTTGTGAGATTAGCGAGTAGGCGGATTGGGGAGGACAAGTTATTCGCACGCACCCTAGAGTTTGAACCTCTCAAGGGTCTGCGGAGCCCTGAATCCGACATTTGGCGCGCCAGGTAGGGGTGCGTCGGAACCTCTCTTTCGCCGGTCGATCCGTCACCTCTCCACCGCTCCCATGGCTGTCGCTCGTCGAGCACGTGCTGAGCGTCGGGCCGCCCTCGCCACCCACATCGCTCAGACAGCGCCGGCGGGTGACGGCTGCCCTCGCCGTCCCCCTTCTCCAGCGGCGAACGCCGCCACCAGACCGGCGGGGCATGAGCAGCAAGCTTCATCGTTGCACCCTTCTATGCGGCGAGATGGGCGCACCGCCACCCCATCGCTGACTCCGGCTGATTCGTCGTCTCATGCTCGTCGTGGGCCAGCGAACGCGTAGGCCGTGTTGCTCATGGCACGCGAGCTCCTGTGCTACCGCCCCGTCGATGACCTCTACAAAGACTAGCTGGTCCGCATCGCCGAGCTCATCAGCGCCGCCGAGGGCTCTCCTGCACTGTCTCTCTCGCTGCCTCGCCCACCGCCTGCTGCGGGTGACGTAGCCCACGGAGCACCTCCTCCACCTCCCGTCAAGACGTCGCCCTCGGGCCAAGGCGCGAGGCCCCGCGGCGCGACCCGCCGCGCAGGGCGCCGGCACGTGAAGAGGAAAGCTGTAACGCCCCGAGACCGACGCTTCAGTTGCCCTTCCATTTATTTTAGTTGTTGACGTGTGTTTATTATGTTTGTTGCATTATCATAATTTATTTTTACATATTTTCATTCCTATATGTTTATGCCATGATCATGTTGAGTGCCTTGTCATATTTTGCTTCTGGCATCATGTTCATCATTTGGTTATATTGCATTGCCATGCCCATCTTTGTCATTTTGCATTCTCATAATCATCATGTGCATTGTCATATTCATACATGTTGTAATTGTTGCATGCTCCATGCGTGCTTCTTGCACCATCCCTTCTCCTTCCTTCCCTTTCTTCCGTTTTTTTTTTGCAAGTGACCTTTTTCCCCTCCTCCATAAATGTTTACCTTTTCCTTGTAAATATTAGACCATGCCTACACCCTCTCTGCCAAATTTCACCCCTTTTGGACTTTGTTTGGTTAGGTTCAAAAATGCCTAAAGTTTGAATCTAATTCAAACTTGGAATATTTTTCTACCTCTAAAAAAATGTCCAAACCAATTTTATTAAATGGAACATAATTCTAGGGACATGAGGATATTTTTATATCTTCCAAATTCCTCTCCTAGCCCCCTGGCCTTTTCCTTTTCTTTCAGCCGTTCTTTTAAATAAACAGAAGTTAGAGGAGATGAAAAAAGGAAATGCCTTACCTTTTTTCTGCTTACGTGGGCTTCTTCTCCCCAGCCCACTTGGGCGCCCCCAGGCGCAGCCGCCAGCAGCAGCGAGCGCAGCCGCAGCTCCAGCGCAAGCCGCCGCCACCAGCGCTCGCCCCCTCCTCCTTTTTCCATGTGGGCACCCCGTGGCCCCACCTGCCAGCGACCCTCTCCTCCCTTCTTCTTCCCCTCGGTCCCCATCTCTCTCTCACGCTCACGGGAAGGCATGGCCACGAGGGCATCCACGGCTTCGCCTCCCCCTCCTATAAAGGTTCCCCAGGGCTTTCCCTAGGGTTCCTCCTCGCCTTCCCCTTCCTCCCCTGCGCCGCCGCCTCTCCAGAGAGGTTCCCCAAGCCCAGCTCCTTCTCTTGTGCACCATGGCTGCCCCGGGTACAAGCTCACCGCCGGCCTAGTAGCAGGCGTCGTTGGCTCTCTTCTTCATGTCCACGAACATCTACATGTCGCCCCGGATCCATTCAGACGCCAAGCCGAGCCCAAGGACTCCATCCACGACGTCCCCTTCTTCCTCTACTTCATCTTCTTCACGGACAGCAAATCGCGCCAAGTTCGTCGACTCGCTGCCGTCGCCCCATCCGTCCCCGGCCATGATTTCTTGTCTTAGGGTAAGGAGGTATACCCGCCTTCCTCTCTGACAAATCCCACGACCTCTATCGCACCCTTAGTGATGTTATCTTCATGCCAAAACCCCGCTCCCAGTGAACTCAGCGAGTCAGAGCACGCCCTGTCGCGCCCCCGCTCAGATATGTGCTTCTATGTGTCTTTCCCTTCGGCCAAACCATGTCCTAGGCCTAGCCTTCATGTGTAAATAAGTGTTTTGCACCATTTCCTTGCATCTAGGAGGTCCAGGGACCAGATCCCGAAGCCCTCACGTTTTCTGAATTTTTCTGTCAGATTCTGAAAACGGCCAAGTCTTTTCTGAGATCATCAGCATGTTGCATTCTTGTGAGTGTTGTAACTTCTTGCACACTACTCCGTTGTGCGTGCATAATATATATAAATGTTCACTGTGAGATGCTCTACATTTCATTACATTGTGCCGTGCTTGTTTGAGTTCATCTTGATGCCCTAATCATTGTTGCAAGAGTGCTATATGATGTTAACTGCTGTCTGTTTCCAGAACTTGATGATTTGTCTTTTTCATTGCATTTTGTGTGTGCATCCTATGAGCATGAGCTCTACATGTGTTTTGAACTACATCATGCCATCTTTACAGTGGTACTAGTATTGTATTTTTAGGATCTCTGTGGTGACTAGCACAAGCATGCAAAGTAGCCTCCATGATGTTGCTTATTTCTGTGACAGTCATTTCTGCCAAGTCCGAGTCTGTTATGTTGTAATGCCATGTAAACCTGCTGCTACAAGTCATGCTATGCATGATCTGGAGATGTTCACTAAGGATGTTTTGTTATACATGTTATGCTCTATCCATCCCTGCCCTTGTTTGCATTTATAGCCTGCTGTAACTTGTTGTTATCATGCTCCAAACTTGCTAAATAATGCTGCAGTCAGCCTGTTAACATGAAGTTCAGTTTTGACATGCGTTTTGCTAGTGGTCCATGCACCCTATGACTATGCTATTGCCATGCTTAGCTTCATATTTGTGCCATCTTACTGCTGGTTACCTTGTCATGCCATGTATTGCTCTGTGGTGAGTGGTTCAAGCTCACCAATATGCCTACTTATCGTTATTTCTGCCATGCTCTGTTTTTCTTTTTCAGTCTGAATCTGTCATATTACTTGCTATGTTTACATGGGTGCCATCATACCTTCTATGCCTTTTTGGCTCGTGATCATTAAGGGACTTTTGTTCTAGGCAATTAGTAGATTCATGCTGTGCCTTTGTTTGCTATGATATGTTCATGTCGCATGTTGTTTGATAGCTCTAAACATTGCTACCTGATGGTGTTTCAGCCATGTCCAGTAATTTCACCAAGTCTGTGAATCTGTTATTATTTGCAATCTTTCCATGTCCTTTTGAGCATGTTATAGTGATTTCTGGAGATAGCTCAGTGTTCATGTTTTGTCATGTGCATCATGTCCATGTCATTTGTTTTCATGTTGAGTTGCTGTAGCATGTAGTTTTGATGCTTGCTAGATGTCTAGTTGCTGTTTTGGACAGATTGTTGCTATATCTTGTTTGGAGTGTATGTGTTACACCGTTGCTCCGTTTTGAGCATGCTCTATATGAAACTTGCTTAGTTTTGCATGTAGTTTCGTATTATCATGTTGCATCCTTGTTTTGAGGTGTTTGCTTGATGTTTGTATGCATTTTGCATCAATGTCATGTTTAGCTTGTTTTGCTCATATCTTTTAGGCCGTAGCTCCGAATCTAATGAACTTTATATGTAACTTGACTAGAATTTCGTGTAGATCATCTTGGTGCATTTAAACTTGCTGTTTAAGAACTTGAACATAAGTTTATTCAGATCGGGACCAATTTCAAAATTTGCATATGAGGACTTACCGGATTTGTTCTATGTTGTTTCCGGCCTCATTTAAACTTGCTTTGATGTGTTGTTCTTGTATGCATCATCTCTTGCCATGAGTAGCTTCATATAGCCTGGTCATGCATAATACTTGGTTGAGCATCATGCCTTGTTCATGTGTGGCATGTTTACCATGTTGTGTGCTTCTTCTCGATAGTTCCCGTGTCGTTGCGATCGTGAGGATTCGTTCGTCTTCGTGGCTTCATCTTCTTCATGGACTCGTTCTTCTTCCTAGCGGGATTTCAGGCAAGATGACCGTCACCTTGGATCTCATTACTATCATTGCTATGCTAGTTGCTTCGTTCTATCGCTATGCTGCGCTACCTATTCACTTGCTCTTCAAGCCTCCCAATTTGCCATGAACCTTTAACCTTTGTCACCCTTCCTAGCAAACCATTGTTTGGCTATGTTACCGCTTTGCTTAGCCCCTCTTATAGCATTGCTAGTTGTAGGTGAAGATGAAGATTGCTCCATGTTGGATTATGTTTATGTTGGGATATCACAATATCTCTTATATTATTAATGCATCTATATACTTGGTAAAGGGTGGAAGGCTCGGCCTTATGCCTGGTGTTTTGTTCCACTCTTGCCACCCTAGTTTCCGTCATACCGGTGTTATGTTCCTTGATTTTGCGTCCCTTACGCGGTTGGGTGATTTATGGGACCCCCTTGACAGTTTGCTTTGAATAAAACTCCTCCAGCAAGGCCCAACCTTGGTTTTACCATTTGCCTCACCTAGCCTTTTTCCCTTGGGTTTTCGGAGCCCGAGGGTCATCGATTTTTACCCCCTCGGGCCAGTTCTCCTTCGAGTGCTGGTCCAAACCGAGCGATGTCCGGCGCCCCCTGGGCAACCAGGGTCTATGCCAACCCGACATCTGGCTCATCCGGTGTGCCCTGAGAACGAGATATGTGCAGCTCCTATCAGGATTTGTCGGCACATCCGGGTGGCTTTGCTGGTCTTGTTTTAACATTGTCGAAATGTCTTGTAACCGGGATTCCGAGACTGATCAGGTCTTCCCGGGAGAAGGAATATCCTTCGTTGACCGTGAGAGCTTATAATGGGCTAAGTTGGGACACCCCTGTAGGGTATTATCTTTTGAAAGCCGTGCCCGCGGTTATGTGGCAGATGGGACTTTGTTAATGTCCGGTTGTAGAGAACTTGACACTTGACTTAATTAAAACGCATCAACCGCGTGTGTAACTGTGATGGTCTCTTTTCGGCGGAATCCGGGAAGTGAACACGGTGTTTGGGTTATGTTTGACGTAAGTAGGAGTTCAGGATCACTTCTTGATCATTACTAGTTGATGACCGTTCCGTTGCTTCTCTTCTCGCTCTTATTTGCGTAAGTTAGCCACCATACTTGCTTAGTCGCTGCTGCAACCTCACCACTTATCCTTTTCCATACCCCCTTTAAGCTTTGCTAGTCTTGATACCCATGGTAATGGGATTGCTGAGTCCTCGTGGCTCACAGTTTACTACAACAACAGTTGCAGGTACAGGTTTTGCGATGATCATGACGCGAGAGCGATGTTACTTGTTTTGGAGTTCTTCTTCTGCTTCTTCTTCGATCAGGGGATAGATTCCAGGTCAGCAGCCTGGGCTAGCAGGGTGGATATCGTTGAGTTCCTGTTTGTGTTTCATCCGTAGTCGGATGTTGATCTTATGTATGATGTATTGATGTATTCTTGCGGCATTTGTGCCTTTTTTATGTATCCCCATCTATTATGTAATGTTGATGTAATGATATCCACCTTGCAAAAGCGTTTCAATATGCGGGTCTATCCTTGGTGGGACCTTTGAGTTGCTCTCAGGATAGGGTCGCATATTGGGCGTGACAAGTTGGTATCAGAGCCTCGACCGACCCTAGGAGCCCCCCCTTGTTTGATCGTGTAGTTTGGCCGTTGTTGAGTCTAGAAGAAAACTTTTTCTGAGTCTAGTTATATCGGAGAGTAGGAATTCTTTTTACTCCTCAGTCCCTTCGTCGCTCTGGTGAGGAATTTTGACGTAGGTGTTTTGACTTACTTCTCTTCTCCTTCAAATTTTTCTTTAGGATAACGCGGTTAGTTTTCGTTCGTTGTCCATCCTCTTTTCTATCCGGCGCATTTTTCTTCGAGTGGTTTCGCTCCTCGCCATCTTTTGCCAGTTCAGTAATCAGTGCATTCCCAACCGACGTTGTTTCCCCATCCGAAGCTGTCCTTGTTTTTCCCACCCGCCCACCCTTTTTCTTCTCGGAGCCGGAGTCCATAATCGAGTATCCATCCTACTCGTGCGAAGTCTTTGCATTCTTTCCTCAATGTTTTCAACCGGCGTTTTCTCTTCAAAGCTATTCGTTGATTTCCCTTCCAAGTTGCCGTTGTTTACCCGCCCTCCCATCTTTTTTTATTCCCGGAGTCTGAGTCTCTTTCAAGCATCAATTTCATTCGTGCGGAGCCTCTTCAGTCTTCCCTCAATTATTTCAACCGGTGAATTCTTGTCAAATTCATCATTGATTCGTCTTGTTTTCTTCTCCGGTGGACTCAATTCAAGTTTTTCGGTGTTGATCATATTCTTTTCCTTGGATCAAGTGCTTCCTCTTGCTCGTTCGCCTCTCGCCATTCAATCATTCCAGAGTGCAGAAGACATCTCAGGAGATTCGTGTTTGCATCCAATTAATTCGAGGTTGTCACCTCATTCAAGTCTTTCAGTTTTTTCCGATGCATCATCTCTCTCTCCAACGATCCTTTTCCATCGGTGTTTCTTTTGGTGGGCCCTAACCCACAGGTCTTTTCCCAGGATCTTACCTGACTCTTCTAAGTTTCCCGGAGTTATTCTCAAATCCTTTTCGAAGTTTGACGTAAGTATGAATTTCATCAGTCAGATGCCTTTCCAAGATCGATTTCAAATTATTTTCATTGTTGGCTCAACCTCTTCACTTTTCATTCTCCCGGAGTATCTCAACAATTTTGTTGTTCTTTCTCGTCGTCTTTCTCAACATTGAAGACCGAAGAAGAATTTCTCTTAAATCTTGTCCGCTCTCTCAGAAATTCGCAGTGCTAGCTCGATGGTTATCCTATCAAATTGTTACAAGTCGTGCAATTATTTTCACCCATCCGGAGTATTTCAGGAGTTGTTTTCCGTCTCAATTATCCGGAGGCCTCCATTTCAGAATATCTCTTCGTTCTAAGTTTTCAAATCCGTTCTCCGTTTATGCTATATTCATGCCTTTTTGTTCGTCTCCATATTCTTCCGGTGCTTTGCTCTTTAACCAGTTTGCGATCTCTTCGTTCTCTTGTCTCTAGATTCCCTCAAGTATCTTCATGCTTTCTAATTCTTTCCGGTGATTCATTCTCTTTTCGTCATTCGTTTCAATTCCTACGGTGGCTCATTCAAGATTCCTTCTGTTGTATCATATCAATTCATTCGTTCTTTCCAGCCCTACCGGTGGTTCACGAAGACTTTCTCAAGTTTTGCGCTATATCCCCCCTTAATCTTTCCAACAAGAATAAGTAGTATGCAAATCCATTGTTTCTCATCAATTTAATTGGTGGAGGATAAGCATAACGTAATCCTTATTCTTCTTTCTTCAAGTGGTTTTATCTCTTCTTTTCGGAGATTGTTCATCTTATCACATTCTCGGTTCAAAGTGTTTTCATTTTCTCTTTTCCGGAGTTCCAAGCTTCTCGCCGATTTCGTCGCGAACCTCCATCCTAATCATCGCAAGGATTTAACCTTATCATTTTCATCCTTCAATTTTATCTCGTCATTCTTTTGTTACCGGAGTTCATCATGGTGGTTCGTAAGGATTTAATTCATTCTTCAAGTGTCCATCAAGATTCTTTTGGAGGAGCTCAAGTATCTCTTCTTCTTGCATCTCGAAGTGCAATTAATTCTCCGTATTCTTTTGAAGTGAAGTTTTGCATTTCTTCGTTCCTCTCAGCTTTTTCAATCTTTTCCGCTTGTGGTTGGTTATCACCTCATAATTTTGAGATGTTATCCATAAGTCCACAACAAGTTTATTCTTTTGTTGTTGAATTTCCAACAACTCCGTTCAATGTTTTCCTTCAAGGATGCTCTCTATTTCATTCATGGTAGAAGTTGTCATCTTCCTCCCCGTTCTTCTCATTCCACTCGTTCAAGTCTTCCGGAGGTTTTGTGTTGTTCCTCAAGTCAAGTATCATTCCATTTCTCAAGTTCATGTTCTATTCTTTCCTTGTTCAGCCGGAGTGCTGCATAAATTCCTTCGTTATTATTCCTTTTCTATCTTATTCTAACCGGAGTGGTTTCAGAGTCCATCTTATTCTTCTGCTTTTCATGCTAGCCATAATCGTCGTTACTCTTTTCTGCTCGAGTGCTCTCGACTTTGTTCATTTTCCCTGTTTTGTTCTTATTTCACCCCATCCCTCTTAACTTCCGTCTCGGTCCTATAATCTCGGGACGAGATATCTTGTTAGTGGAGGAGTGTTGTAACGCCCCGAGACCGACGCTTCAGTTGCCCTTCCATTTATTTTAGTTGTTGACGTGTGTTTATTATGTTTGTTGCATTATCATAATTTATTTTTACATATTTTCATTCCTATATGTTTATGCCATGATCATGTTGAGTGCCTTGTCATATTTTGCTTCTGGCATCATGTTCATCATTTGGTTATATTGCATTGCCATGCCCATCTTTGTCATTTTGCATTCTCATAATCATCATGTGCATTGTCATATTCATACATGTTGTAATTGTTGCATGCTCCATGCGTGCTTCTTGCACCATCCCTTCTCCTTCCTTCCCTTTCTTCCGTTTTTTTTTTGCAAGTGACCTTTTCCCCCTCCTCCATAAATGTTTACCTTTTCCTTGTAAATATTAGACCATGCCTACACCCTCTCTGCCAAATTTCACCCCTTTTGGACTTTGTTTGGTTAGGTTCAAAAATGCCTAAAGTTTGAATCTAATTCAAACTTGGAATATTTTTCTACCTCTAAAAAAAATGTCCAAACAAATTTTATTAAATGGAACATAATTCTAGGGACATGAGGATATTTTTATATCTTCCAAATTCCTCTCCTAGCCCCCTGGCCTTTTCCTTTTCTTTCAGCCGTTCTTTTAAATAAACAGAAGTTAGATGAGATGAAAAAAGGAAATGCCTTACCTTTTTTCTGCTTACGTGGGCTTCTTCTCCCCAGCCCACTTGGGCGCCCCCAGGCGCAGCCGCCAGAAGCAGCGAGCGCAGCCGCAGCTCCAGCGCAAGCCGCCGCCACCAGCGCTCGCCCCCACCTCCTTTTTCCATGTGGGCACCCCGTGGCCCCACCTGCCAGCGACCCTCTCCTCCCTTCTTCTTCCCCTCGGTCCCCATCTCTCTCTCTCACGCTCACGGGAAGGCATGGCCACGAGGGCATCCACGGCTTCGCCTCCCCCCTCCTATAAAGGTGCCCCAGGGCTTTCCCTAGGGTTCCTCCTCGCCTTCCCCTTCCTCCCCTGCACCGCCGCCTCTCCAGAGAGGTTCCCCAAGCCCAGCTCCTTCTCCTGTGCACCATGGCTGCCCCGGGTACAACCTCACCGCCGGCCTAGTAGCAGGCGTCGTTGGCTCTCTTCTTGATGTCCACGAACATCTACACGTCGCCCCGGATCCACTCAGACGCCAAGCCGAGCCCAAGGACTCCATCCACGACGTCCCCTTCTTCCTCTACTTCATCTTCTTCACGGACAGCAGATCGCGCCAAGTTCGTCGACTCGCTGCCGTCGCCCCCATCCGTCCCCGGCCACGATTTCTTGTCTTAGGGTAAGGAGGTATACTCGCCTTCCTCTCTGACAAATCCCACGACCTCTATCGCACCCTTAGTGATGTTATCTTCATGCCAAAACCCCGCTCCCAGTGAACTCAGCGAGTCAGAGCACGCCCTGTCACGCCCCCGCTCAGATATGTGCTTCTATGTGTCTTTCCCTTCGGCCAAACCATGTCCTAGGCCTAGCCTCATGTGTAAATAAGTGCTTTGCACCATTTCCTTGCATCTAGGAGGTCCAAGGACCAGATCCCGAAGCCCGCGCGTTTTCTGAATTTTTCTGTCAGATTCTGAAAACGGCCGTCTTTTCTGAGATCATCAGCATGTTGCATTCTTGTGAGTGCTATAACTTCTTGCACACTGCTCCGTTGTGCGTGCATAATATATCTAAATGTTCACTGTGAGATGCTCTACATTTCATTACATTGTGCCGTGCTTGTTTGAGTTCATCTTGATGCCCTAATCATTGTTGCAAGAGTGCTATATGATGTTAACTGCTGTCTGTTTACAGAACTTGATGATTTGTCTTTTTCATTGCATTTTGTGTGTGCATCCTATGAGCATGAGCTCTACATGTGTTTTAAACTACATCATGCTATCTTTACAGTGGTGCTAGTATTGTATTTTTAGGATATCTATGGTGACTAGCACAAGCATGCAATGTAGCCTCCATGATGTTGTTGATTTCTGTGACAGTCATTTCTGCCAAGTCTGAGTCTGTTATGTTGTGATGTCATGTAAACCTGCTGCTACAAATCATGCTATGCATGATCTGGAGATGTTCACTAAGGATGTTTTGTTATAAATGTTATGCTCTATCCATCCATGCCCTTGGTTGCATTTATAGCATGTTTAGTTTGTTGTTATCATGCTCCAAACTTGCTAAATAATGCTGTTGTCAGCCTGTTAACATGAAGTTCAGTTTTAACATGTGTTTTTCTAGTGTTCCATGCACCCTATGACTATGCTATTGACATCCTTAGCTTCATATTTGTGCCATCTTACTACTGGTTACCTTGTCATGCCATGTATTGTTCTGTGATGAGTGGTCCAAGCTCACCAACATGCCTACTTATCGTTATTTCTGCCATGCTCTATTTTTCTTCAGTCTGAATCTGTCATATTACTTGCTACGTTTACATGGGTGCCATCATACCTTCTGTGCCTTTTTGGCTCGTGATCAGTAAGAGATTTTTGTTCTAGGCAATTAGTAGATTCATGCCGGCCTTTGTTTGCTATGATATTTTCCTGTCGCATGTTGTTTGATAGGTCTAAACATTGCTACCTGATGCTGTTTCAGCCATGTCCAGTAATTTCACCAAGTCTGTGAATCTGTTATTATTTGCAATCTTTCCATGTCCTTTTGAGCATGTTATAATGATTTCTGGAGATAGCTCAATGTTCATGTTTTGTCATGCTTTACCTGTACATCATGCCCATGTCATTTGTTTTCATGTTGAGTTGCTGTAGTATGTAGTTTTGATGCTTGCTAGATGTCTAGTTGCTGTTTTGGACAGATTGTTGCTATATCTTGTTTGGAGTGTATGTGTTACACCGTTGCTCCGTTTTGAGCATGCTCTATATGAAACTTGCTTAGTTTTGCATGTAGTTTCGTATTATCATGTTGCATCCTTGTTTTGATGTGTTTGCTTGATGTTTGTATGCATTTTGCATCAATGCCATGTTTAGCTTGTTTTGCTCATATCTTTTAGGCCGTAGCTCCGAATCTAATGAACTTTATATGTAACTTGACTAGAATTTCGTGTAGATCATCTTGGTGCATTTAAACTTGCTGTTTAAGAACTTGAACATAAGTTTATTCAGATCGGGACCAATTTCGAAATTTGCATATGAGGACTTACCGGATTTGTTCTATGTTGTTTCCGGCCTCATTTAAACTTGCTTTGATGTGTTGTTCTTGTATGCATCATCTCTTGCCATGAGTAGCTTCATATAGCCTGGTCATGCATAATACTTGGTTGAGCATCATGCCTTGTTCATGTGTGGCATGTTTACCATGTTGTGTGCTTCTTCTCGATAGTTCCCGTGTCGTTGCGATCGTGAGGATTCGTTCGTCTTCGTGGCTTCATCTTCTTCATGGACTCGTTCTTCTTCCTAGCGGGATTTCAGGCAAGATGACCGTCACCTTGGATCTCATTACTATCATTGCTATGCTAGTTGCTTCGTTCTATCGCTATGCTGCGCTACCTATTCACTTGCTCTTCAAGCCTCCCAATTTGCCATGAACCTCTAATCTTTGTCACCCTTCCTAGCAAACCATTGTTTGGCTATGTTACCGCTTTGCTTAGCCCCTCTTATAGCATTGCTAGTTGTAGGTGAAGATGAAGATTGCTCCATGTTCGATTATGTTTATGTTGGGATATCACAATATCTCTTATATTATTAATGCATCTATATACTTGGTAAAGGGTGGAAGGCTCGGCCTTATGCCTGGTGTTTTGTTCCACTCTTGCCACCCTAGTTTCCGTCATACCGGTGTTATGTTCCTTGATTTTGCGTCCCTTACGCGGTTGGGTGATTTATGGGACCCCCTTGACAGTTCGCTTTGAATAAAACTCCTCCAGTAAGGCCCAACCTTGGTTTTACCATTTGCCTCACCTAGCCTTTTTCCCTTGGGTTTTCGGAGCCCGAGGGTCATCGATTTTTACCCCCTCGGGCCAGTTCTCCTTCGAGTGCTGGTCCAAACCGAGCGATGTCCGGCGCCCCCTGGGCAACCAGGGTCTATGCCAACCCGACATCTGGCTCATCCGGTGTGCCCTGAGAACGAGATATGTGCAGCTCCTATCAGGATTTGTCGGCACATCCGGGTGGCTTTGCTGGTCTTGTTTTAACATTGTCGAAATGTCTTGTAACCGGGGTTCCGAGACTGATCGGGTCTTCCCGGGAGAAGGAATATCCTTCGTTGACCGTGAGATGGGCTAAGTTGGGACACCCCTGCAGGGTATTATCTTTCGAAAGCCGTGCCCGCGGCTATGTGGCAGATGGGACTTTGTTAATGTCCGGTTGTAGAGAACTTGACACTTGACTTAATTAAAACGCATCAACCGCGTGTGTAACTATGATGGTCTCTTTTCGGCAGAGTCCGGGAAGTGAACACGGTGTTTGGGTTATGTTTGACGTAAGTGGGAGTTCAGGATCACTCCTTGATCATTACTAGTTGACGACCGTTCCGTTGCTTCTTTTCTCGCTCTTATTTGCGTAAGTTAGCCACCATACTTGCTTAGTCGCTGCTGCAACCTCACCACTTATCCGTTTCCATACCCCCTTTAAGCTTTGCTAGTATTGATACCCATGGTAATGGGATTGCTGAGTCCTCGTGGCTCACAGTTTACTACAACAACAGTTGCAGGTACAGGTTTTGCGATGATCATGACGCGAGAGCGATGTTACTTGTTTTGGAGTTCTTCTTCTGCTTCTTCTTCGATCAGGGGATAGGTTCCAGGTCTGCAGCCTGGGCTAGCAGGATGGATATCGTTGAGTTCCTGTTTGTGTTTCATCCATAGTCGGATGTTGATCTTATGTATGATGTATTGATGTATTCTTGCGACATTTGTGCCTTTTGTATGTATCCCCATCTATTATGTAATGTTGATGTAATGATATCCACCTTGCAAAAGCGTTTCAATATGCAGGTCTCTCCTTGGTGGGACCTTCGAGTTCCTCTCAGGATAGGGTCGCATATTGGGCGTGACAAAAGCTGCCAGGTGGTGCGGCGGCCGCAAGAAGATGCTAGTGCACTCCCAGCACCACCACGTCAAGACCGCGCGCCGCCTGCGGCGGTGGCGCGTGAGCGCCAAGATCAGGCTCCACCTCCACGATGGTCTCCCGTGACCACAGCGGGTTGTCGCGCCTTCACTTCGGAGCTACGCAGCGTCGTCCGGCCGGGGAAGTTCAAGCCCGACCTGCCTCCACGCTACGACGGCACCCCCGACCCTGTCGATTTCCAGCAGCTCTACGAGTTGAGCATCAAGGCAACCAACGGCGACGAGAAGGTTATGGTGAACTATTTCCCCATGGCCCTCAAGGATGGTGCGCGCTCGTGGCTCCTGAACCTGCCTGTGGGATCGATCTCCTCCTGGGACGAGATGCGGGAGCGTTTCGTCGCCAACTTCCAGGCTACTCGCGACCGGCCACCGGCTGCGGGTGACCTGCGGCGCATCAAGCAGCAGCCAGGAGAGACCTTGCAGAAGTACATCCAGCGCTTCAACAGTGTTCGCCTCAAGATCCCCAAGGTGTCGGACGAAGCCATTATCTCGGCGTTCACTGATGGCGTTCGCGATGTCAAGATGAAGGAGGAGCTCGCCATACATGAGGACCTGTGCACGGCTCTGGAGATGTTCAACATGGCAACCAAGTGTGCGAGAGCTGAGGAAGATCGCCTCTCCCTCCTGGAGCTCCCAGGGGCTGACCCAGAAGACAAGAAGGCCAAAGCCAAGGACGTGAAGTGCAAGGGACCGTCCATGCTTGCGGCCGAACCAGAGATGAAGCGCGGCTGCGACCACCCAGAGTCATCCAAGGGCAGTCGCCCGTTCTGCGTCTTCCACAACATTCACAACCACAACACCAACGAGTGCCAGGAGCTCAGGGCCATCCGCGACGGGCGCCTCGGTCGTCGCCCCGAGCGCAACGATCGAGGCTACGGCCATGGAGGAGGCCGAAGTGGAGGACGCTGGGACGGCCGTGACCCCCGCCAGGAGTGGTGTGATCAGCCTCGTGAGGACCGCTGGCAGGGCCAGCCTCGCGAGGGCCCCTGGAGGGACCAGTCTCGGGAGGACCGTCCTCAGGGCAACGCTGGCCTCCCTCCTCTACCGCCACCACCAAGAAGGAACGACGACCACCACCAGGACGAGGGGGCTGGGGGCTTACAGGAGTCTCGTGCCATCGCCTGCATCCTGGGCGGTCCTCAAGCCCCCGCCTCTCATCGCATCTTCAAGCAGTTCGCCCGTGAGGTGAACGCGGCCCTCCCCAAGCTCGAGGCTACGCGTCCGCTCAGGTGGTCCAAGTACACCATTACCTTCAGCTCATCCAACCAGCTCAAGTGCGCGGCAACTGCCGGTGCTCTCCCAATGCTCTGCTCGCCTACCATCAGCAACGTGCTCTTCACCAAGACTCTCATCGATGGCGGTGCGGGGCTCAATGTCCTCTCCTTTGAGACGTTCAACCGACTCCTGGTGCCCTATGACCAGCTGCAGCCTACCAAGCCTTTCTCAGGAGTGACCGACGGCTCCACCACCCCGATAGGGCAGATCCACCTCCCTGTCACCTTCGGCAAGCGCGACAACTACCGCACTGAGCTCATCGACTTTGACTTCGCCCACATTCGCCTTCCATACAACGCCGTCCTTGGGTATCCGGCCCTGGCCAAGTTCATGGCAGTGACTCATCATGTTTACAATGTCCTCAAGATGCCAGGGAGTTGCGGCGTCATCACGGTTGCCTGCGAGGAGAAGGACGCGGTGTGCTCTCTCGAGCGCGTCTACCAGGCTGCGGCAGTCGAGAACCCAGACGACGAAGGCACCGTCTACCCTCCTGAGGCCGTCCCCAAGAAGAAGAAGCAGCTGCTCCGCCAAGGACCTCAGCAGAGCGGGGTGTCCAACGGCAGCTACTCAGGACCTGCGCCCACTAACGGGGCGCCTCCTTCTCTCGCATAGGAAGGAGCGCCCGGCGCCCCTCTCAGGCTGGGCTCGGGGACTCTCCTCTGGAGGGCCTCTGGCCTGGCCAACGTCACGAGGGAGGCACTCGGGCACCAAGTGGAGGCGTGCTTCAGCGCGCGCTTTCATCAGGAGGGCACAAGGCACGAGGTGCCAGGTGATCGGGAGTTCATCACCAAGGCAATCGAGGAGCTTCAGGAGGCAAGAGCTATACGCGGCGACCATCGCCCACCACCCGGCGCGGCTCCTTGTCCCGGTGAGGATAGCGAGCTGCGCATTTGCGTCAACGTCCCAGGGCTCAACAGGGCCGCATCTCAGGAGCGCTTCTAGCCGCCATGCGCTGGCCGGTGCGAGGGCCCCCCTCACAGCTACGTTGACAAGCCTTTCGGCTGAACAGGGCTGTCATGTATCAGCGTCACATGCGGAGCGTCCTGGCGGCTCTGGAGGCCAGGCACCAGGCGATCCTGACGAAGATGGAGATGGTTCCTCGCGAGCCCCCCGGGCCCCCAGAGCCTCCCGAGGTTTAGGACCCGGGTGGCTCATGAGGAGCGACTTCTGCGGCGCGCGTCTTCAGCTACTCCAACATCTCTTCAGCAATGGTGCCAGGTGACATTTTCTGGTTTATTCAGTTGGGGGCGCCCCTCGGGCTGCATTATCCCCAAGCCGCGTGGGTCTCTCCCTGCGACATGTATCGTTTTGCATCTATCAGAACTAGGTCTACCCTATCCATGAGTTGATTTATGTTATCACCTGCTTGCCTGGTGTTTATCGCCCTTCGCGGCCTCCCGCATTGCTGACCGGCCTCTTGCTCCTCTCGCAACGGGGGCTACACATGCTGGCACGACGCTTGTGCTCGGGTCCGTCCCTGCAACGCTGACAAATCTGAGAGATCGAGCTCTGGCTCATAGCCAGCCCCGCACACGTCACCTCACCAGATCCTCGGTTCCTTCATCTTCTTGCGGAAAGATCAGCGGTAGGACAGAAAGCGTGATTATGAGTTATACTCTCCTCTCGAACTAACCCACAGAAATCCCGGGAGTTTAGCTACGGGTGGCCCCGCTGGCCATCCCTTTTTCATGCAATTCGCTTGCATGCTAAAGGGGGGCTCCTGAGCATCGCGTCTCAGGAGCTCCTACTGGATCTCCAGCCCTCACCCCCTGGCCTTGACCACGGCATCGCAATCTGGCATACCAGCGGCGGCTAAGCCTCGCTCGAGGGTTAGGTCCCGAGGACGTAGAGCACCTAGATGAGCGGGGAGAAGGGGAGGTCGACATGAGCCCTACCTGGGAGCATCACGGCTAAGGCACGATCAGGCGCTGCGCAAAGGAATCACTATAGGCTCACTAAGATAAGTCACCTATACATATCATTGTGAACCTCGCCGTCCGGAATTTCGGCTCTCGCAATCTCGCTCCAGCAATTTCTCTTTCCTTTTCGGCCTTCAAGGAGCTGCTTGCACGCCAAAGGGGACCTCTTGAGAATCACACCTCGGGAGATCTTACCAGACCTCGGGCCGCTCACCTCCTGGACTTGACCACGGCATCGCGACCTGGCATACCAGCGATGGCAGAAGCCTGCCTGGGGACTGGGACCTGTCAGTGTAGAGAACTAAGCTACTGCGAGAACGAAAAGGGGGAACCATGCCGAAGCGAGATATGCAGATGCAACATCATACTAGGAGTAATAAACATTGGAGAAAAAGCATTACAGTCTTTTACATACCCCCACGGGGATTGTCGCAATTTTGCACAGGGAAACAAAAGAAGGAAACTCCCGAGGACCCCGGCTGCGGGGCATCACCGACGACGCCGAGCGGACGCCGTGCCGCACTCCGGGCACGGCGAGAGCTCGGCGGCACGTAGCTGTCGTCACTGGACTCCAGAGAATCGCTGGGCTCGGGAGAGTCGCTGGATTCCCAGGAGTCGTCGCTGCTGCTGGAGGAGCTGCCGGTGAAGCCGAAGGTGGGCTCGACGCCCGCGGCCGCACTGCGCGGACTGCTTCCCCCGGGGCAGCACTCCAGACGCCGGCCCTCCTCGTCGAAGACCTTGAAGAACAACGTGGAGGCGCCATCGTACTCGAAGTGGATGGCGAGGGCCCCCTCTGGACGGCAGGCACGGGCGACCTCGCCCCATCCTCGGGTCATGAAGATGTCGCCCGGGGGCACGACCTCGACCTCCGCCCCCATGGCAAGACTGCAGCACCCGGTGTGCTGCAGCCACAGCTCAACTGGCCCCCTCGGCGGCATCTCCTTGGCGAAGAACCTTAGGAACCGGATCGATGTGCGTGGCGGCATTGCCGCCCACACCACGAACTCACGCGAGGTGCCCTCAGCGTGGGTTCGCGGGCTGGCTGGACGCGCAGCCTCGGCCTGGCCACCGCAACCCCGGGCCGCGTAGCACTGAGCACTGCCGCCCCGCCCGAGGCCTTGCGCGCTGGCGTACAGAGGGAGCGGGAAGCCAGGCGGAGGCCGCTCATACCAAGGTCGCGTCACCTCCCGCCCTACGCTGGAGCCGCGAGGGCGGCTAAACCTTTTCTTCGGCGGAAGTGGCCCAGGCTCCTCCCGAGGGGTTTTCCCTTCTCCGCCGTGGAGAATCTTCTGATCTGCGCCATGGATGCAGCGGCAAGGCGGCGAGGTAGAGAAGAAGAAGAAGGAGCAGGAAGCAAGGGGAAGAAGATGAGCTAGGAGGGCTCTACCCCCCCCCCCTCATTTATAGCCGGAGGGAGGCCAACCGCCGGCCTCCATGATCCCACGCAGTGATGGTTTTTCTCTGCATGCAACAGAGTCTCGTCAAGTCGAAAGGTTGCCGAGGCCGCATGGGGAAGTGGAGACACCCACGTCACATCAATCGCCACGCGTCGACCGAGGTCGCAGGCGATTAGAGCCCGCGGCACTCCGCACTTTCCTTTTAGCTTCGCCTCGAAGCCAAGTCCGAGCGCGCCTTGGGCCCGGGGGCTACTGTCGGTGTTCTGGGAACAGAGGTACCCAGACTTGCCTGCCTGCAGCCCACGGCGTGCCTCCATCGACGGCCCGGTATGGCCCAGCTTCAGCATCAAACAACTCAAGACCCTCGCGAGGGGCCAAGCCTCGCGAGGCGGACGACACCAAGACCTCCAGAAGGAGCAGCCTCCTCAGGCTGGCTCCCGAGGAGCAGAGATTTCTATGCAAGCCTCACCTCGTGGGGTTCAGATGACGTGAGCCATGATAACCAAGGCCAGGCGGGCGCCAGCGGGCATAGTGTACCAGTTTCCTCTTTGGTGCTAAGGAGGCAAGCGCAGGCGCGGAGTCCCGAGGAATCAGCCAAAGGTTTCCATTCATGTGCAACAAGACCAAGACCGCCAGGACGGCAGGACGGAGGTCATCGCCGAGCCCACCCCAGCGTCACGACCAAAGGCTTTTGCAGGCGAAGACTACTTTTGTTAGGATAGCGTGTACTAGTTGTCTCCCTTCGAATTTGGCCATTGTGGGATCCCTTCCCGCCTTCATTTGGGAAGAGGACCAAGGCCACTATAAATAGGACTTAGCCACCACCCTAGAGGGGGACGGATCATCCATTCCACCCTCACACCCACTAGCTCACTTGAGCCCAAGAACACCTCGCCTCCTGAGGTTGTTCGCCACTGTACTAGTTCATCCTCAGCCCCTCGAGGCCAATCCACCACAAAGCAAGAGTAGGGTTTTACACCGCAAGGTAGCCCAAACCTGGGTAAACTGTTGTGTACCTTTTCCTTACAGTTCATCGAGCTAGGCTGTGAGATTAGCGAGTAGGCAGACTGGGGAGGACGAGTTCTTCGCACGCACCCCAGAGTTCGAACCTCTCAACGGTCAGCGGAGCCCTGAATCCGGCAGTTCCATGCTATTATATTATCATTCTTGGATGTTTTATATCCATTTTATAGCAAGTTTATATCATTTTTTTGGACTAACCTATTGACATAGTGCCCAGTGCCAGTTGATGTTTTTTGCTTGTTCTTATTTTGCAGAATATCAATACCAAACGGAGTCCAAATGCCACGAAACTTTTTGGAGAATTTTTTCTGCCCAGAAGACACCCAAGAGGCCCAAGAAGTGCACTAGAGGGGGCCTATGGGGCCCACTAGGCACCAGGGTGCGCCCTGGTGGGTCATGGGGCTCACAGACACCCACCTCACCGACATCTAGCTCTATAAATATTCTACAATCCCAAAAAGCCTAGGGGAGTCGACAAAACACAATTCCAGCCGCCGCGAGTTCCAGAACCACGAGATCCAATCTAGAGGCCTTCTCCGGCACTCTGCTGGAGGGGTCAACATCACGAAGGGGTTCTTCATCATCACCCTTGCCCCTCCGATGATGCGTGAGTAGTTCACCACAGACCTACGGGTCCGTAGGCAGTAGCTAGATGGCTTCTTCTCTCTTTTTGATCTTCAATACAATGTTCTCCTCGATGTTCTTGGAGATCTATTTGATGTAATGACTTTTTGTGGTGTGTTTGTTGGGATCTGATGAATTGTGAGTTTATGATTAGATCTATCCATGAATATTACTTGAGTCTTTGTTGAACTCTCTTATGCATGATTGTTATAGCCTTGTATTTCTTCTCCGAAACTTTGGTTTGGTTTGGCCAACTAGATTGATTTTTCATGCATGGGGAAGAGGTGCTTTGTGATGGGTTCGATCTTGCGGTGCTCAATCTCAGTGATAGAAGGAGACATGACACTCATGTATCGTTGCCATTGAGGATAAAAAGATGGGGTCTATTCCTACATGAATAGATCTTGTCTACATCATGTCATCGTTCTTATTGCATTACTTCGTTTTCCATGAACTTAATACACTAGATGCATGCTGGATAGCGGTGGATGTGTGGAGTAATAGTAGTAGATGCAGGCAGGAGTCGGTCTACAAATCTTGGACGTGATACCTATATATATGATCATTGCCTTGGATATCGTCATAATTATTTTCTCTTCTGTCAATTGCCCAACAGGAATTTGTTTACCCATCGTATGTTATTTTCTCGAGAGAAGCCTCTAGTGAAATCTACAGCCCCCGGGTCTATCTCCTATCATATTATTTTTAGATCTATTAATCCAAAAATGCCTTGCTGCACTTTTTCTTTACTTATTTTATTTTGTGTTTTTGCTAGATCTATTTATCCAGTCTTATACAATTTAATCTATCTCAATACCAAGGAGGGATTGACAACCCCTCTTACGCGTTGGGTTGCAAGTTTTTGTTGGTTGTGTGCAGGTGTTGTTTACATAGTGTTGCTTGGTTCTCCTACTAGATTGATAACCTTGGTTTCATAACTGAGGGAAATACTTACCATTGCTGTGCTGCATCATCCTCTCCTCTTCGGGGAATTACCAACGCAGATACAAGCAATCACTAAGTAGCGACCATGCTTTGCGCCGTTCTCCCTCATGAGGGCGTTGTCAAGGAACTTAGGTGTTCTAGGATTTAGCATGGTGGTGTTCTTATTTTCTCTGGTGTTCGTGCTTTCTACATGATCCAGGTCAATGACGGATCCAGGAATACAAGTTACCTGGGGCGAAATATTAACTTAAGAAATATGAAGCCACATGCATTCTGAAAATCAATATAACTTAAGAAATGCAAGGCTAAATGCACTCTATAAATCAACTAATGATCCAATATAGATCAAGAATCCCTCTCATCCCATCTTCGACGACCACCCGGCAGGCTTCCCCCACAACTGCTATGAGAATGTTGGCACCTTCACCACCTCAACCCCAACCCCAACCCCGGCTTCAACCAACGTGGCAACTTCAGCAACAATTATCATGGGAACCCTTCTCATCAACGCATGTTCAAACCTCAGGATGGAGGCGATGCCGCCATGGCTAGGTTATGATTTTTCGGTGTGCCTGAGTGGCTGCTCTTTTTTAGGGCTGCCTGAGTGGCTGCTAAGGCCGAGTCTTTTTTCTTTTGAGTCAAAGCTAAGGTCGAGTTAGGGGAATGAATTAGCTAGCTCTCATGGGCTGCAATTGGGCTCTCATTTGGAATGCCTTTCTTCCACTTAGGTACGTGTTGGCCAAGCCAAAAGGAATCATTTATTCTTGTTATTCGTTGCTTGCAGCTCGTGTGAGAACTATATTCTGGCTGGACACTTTGTTAACTGGTGCCCCCATGTTTCTGAAACTAGGCGAGCACATTTGAGCCACCTGAGCCGGCCGCCCATAGTAGCCCCTACAGTGGCGCCGCCCCTGATCCAGGAAGCCTAGGATCTGCTATGCAAGAGGGCTATCTCTCCATCTTGTATCATTTAGCTTTGTGCTTTGTTCGGTTTCTGCCTTTATTTATAATAAAGGTGGGCAAAAGCCTGTTTTGAGAGATATAGTCACAAGTCACAACAGTACAACATTCATTGGATGTGAAGAGTCCATAATCATTACCCCCTCTGTAAACTAATATAAGAGTGTTTAGATCACTAAAGTAGTGATCTAGACGCTCATATATTAATTTATAGAGGGAGTATAACATAAATGTAGATGTTTTAAAAGTTCACACATAATGGTGCACAAACCGAGAGGATATAAGGGTAGGCTAGATGTATTTATGTCCCAAGCACATAAGAACACGATTTAGTACATCACATAACTCCATATTACTTAGCTTCAGTGTGGATTTGATATCATGGGGGATAGCTGCCCCCGGTATCTACTGTTTATCCCTCCTGGAGATATGTGTGCCATGCGAATATTTACCTTCTTAATCATCAATGCATGAATAGTAAAGTTTGATTAGTACCTTTGTCCTTTCCTGGCATGGGATGATGCTGTCAGATCAAAGGACTCAGGGCTGGGGAAAGGTTGCCATGTTATTTTTCATGGGAGCAAACATTGATAGACATATTTCTTGTCAGTTGTCAGTGTGTTTTGACCATATATGTTTGCTTCTACTGAGTACCGGATAAAAGTTCTTAGTAGCCAAATAATCCAAAAAAGAAGCATTGGTAAGATAGCAGTGCTTGCGCACGCTGATCACATATGGACAATTTAGCTTTTCTAGATATGTACATTACGTTTAGCTTTTATCTTGTCTACTTTTTTGTCCTATGCTTCATTGGGTACAATAGGATCGTTAAGTTGTGCAGTGTACATATTGCTGCTATCGCTCCTATATATATCATTTGAAACATAATTTGTCCGACGATGTTTTCATGTGTCTAGAATTATGTAAATTTTGTACTTACCATTCTTATCTTATTTCGATGGTACCGCTCTTTCATACTCAAATGAGATAAGCACAAGTATACCATTTATAAAATATGTTGGGAAACTCAAAATGTAGTCAGATAACATCCTAAGTAGACCTGATGCCGTATTCACATGAGTCTAAGCACATACCACATTCACATATTCTGGTGTTCCAATTCCGTCCAACTGCCATGGTACTGCCAGCGAAATGTGAACTGGATGCGCTGACATAGGCTTATAATCATATCCGTGATCTGTGTATAGATAGACAACATGTGCATGCGACTTCAGATAAAAGCCAAGACTGTACATACAACTTTTATGTCAGACTCCTTAGCACTATTTATCTGCAATTCTAGTCCAAAAATGACTGACACATGTGTGTGATTAGTGCTCATTTCCTGTATGTCTTTCATCAAACCACTAGCATAACCTACCAACACAGATCTCGAAGCTCCTCGATCGTACGGTGACTAGGTGGGTGTCATCTATCCCTGGTGGCATGAAACTATTTTCATACTTAGCTTAGTCCGACTAAAACTTGATGTACATCATCTTGCACCAAAGTAATTTCACTCGAGACACCCACAGCTAATCAGTTGTACCAAAGTAAACAAGTACGGGTAATCCACTACAGAATAACATAAGATCAATGGTCCTGGAATCTGTTAGGGAAATATGCAACTTGATATTATTAGGAGGCCAAAGCCATCATATATACATGTACAAGACAATGCCAAGAGGCTAGAATACAAAAGGCCAAAGGCCATCATCAATATAACTCTAACACACCCCCCCCCCCTCAAACTCATGGTGGATCCACAACACTGAGTTTGGAGAGGTGAAATCCATGTTGCGCTCTAGTCTGGGCCTTCGTGAAGAAGTCTGCTAGCTGTAACTCGAAAGGTACATGCTGAAGACCAATAACATGATCCTGCGTAGCAGCGCACACAAAAAAGCATCAACACCAGTATGCTTGGTAAGCTCATGCTTCACCGA
Source organism: Aegilops tauschii subsp. strangulata (assembly GCF_002575655.3). NCBI lineage: Eukaryota > Viridiplantae > Streptophyta > Magnoliopsida > Poales > Poaceae > Aegilops > Aegilops tauschii. The sequence goes on from NC_053037.3 coordinate 169,760,153, forward strand.
GTCCCGCGCAATACTGATAGCACATGTACTGTCTGACAAAAGGGTGGTAGGTGTAGTAACAGAAACACCAAAATCATCCAGTAACCATCGTAACCAAGTCACCTCTGTCGTCAAAAGAGCCATAGCTCGCAACTCGGCCTCTGCACTCGAACGAGAAACTGCAGTCTGTTTCTTCATCTTCCAGGCAATGAGAGAACCACCAAGAAAAACACAGTAAGCAGAAAGTGAACGGCGGTCCGAAGGATCACTAGCCCACGTAGCATCTGAATAGGCCCAAAGCTATAACGAGCTAGAATGGGGGAAAAGCGACGATGAGATATTGTGCCACGGAGATATCGTAGAACACGAAGAAGGTGACTATAGTGAACTGAAGTGGGAGCAGAAACAAACTAACCCAAAATATGGACAGGATAGGAGATATCCAAACTTGTGACCGCAAGATAGACAAGACTCCCAACAAGATGACGATAATGCGTCAGATCAGACAAGGGCTCACCATCAGAAGCATGAAGGTGAAGACTGAGCTCCATAGGAGTCTCAATAGTGCGCTCATCACTAAGAGCCGCACGAGTAAGAAGATCCTGAATATACTTTTCTTGGGAAATAAAAAAAGCCATCAGAGGTGGAACAAACCTCAATCCCAAGAAAGTAACGAAGAGGACCAAGATCAGACATAAGGAACTGCTCACTGAGGCGGGCCTTGACAAAGGCAATGTACTCAGAATCGTCGCCAGTGATGATCATGTCACCAACATATAGAAGAAGAAGAGTCCTACCATGAGCAGAAAGGTGGACAAACAACACTGGATCATGAGCACTGGGGAAAAACCAGCGCCAATCACCACAGAGGTGAAGCGCTCAAACCAGGCACGGGGGCTTGCTTAAGACCATAAAGAGAGCGACGAAGACGATAAACCATGCCATCAGGAACAGAATACCCAGGTGGTGGCTGCATATAAACCTCCTCATGCAACTCACCATTTAGAAAGGCATTATTCACATCAAGCTGAGACACGGACCAATGGTGAACAGAGGCCACGATGAGAAGTGTACGGACAGTGGTCATATGAGCCACGGGAGCAAAAGTCTCATCGTAATAGCGACCATGCTCTTGCTGAAAGCCACAAGCCACAAGACGAGCTTTATAACGCTCAAGAGAACCATCATAGCGAGTCTTTATCTTATAGACCCACTTACAAGTGATGGGACGAACACCGGGAGGAAGAGAAATCAGATCCCATGTGCTGGTGTGCTCAAGGGCAGCAATCTCCTCTGCACCATCGCAAACTGCCATTCGGGATGTACAATAGCATCTTGATAAGAAGTCAGCTCAAGAACGGTCGAAAGACCATAGTGAGAAGTAGAATATCGGTCAGGGGGTGGACAAGGCCGAGAACGAAGACCATAAGTCGGCTGAGAGGAGGAAGATGACACACAAGAAGTAGAGGGCACATCAGTAGACTCATTCCCAATACGTGGATGACGAGTATAATGAAAAGGAAAGAGGGAAGAGGTGGAATCACTGGAGACAGAGATGGGGAATGTATCGATGAAGGTGGAGAAGGGGAAGGTATCGGTGATGAGGGTGGAGAAGGTGAAGATATCGATGATGAAGGTGGAGAGTCATGTGACGAGGGAGGAGAAGAAACCGTAGGAGAGGACGGTGTCGAATATGCAACAGCGGGACGAGGAGTAGGAATACTGGGCACAAAGGGAGGTGTATCCGGAAACGTAAGAAAGGAGATATCCTCTGTGGAAAAGGCCGAGGAGGATGGGCGCGGGTAGAAGGGGCGATAATCATCAAATGTCACATCCCGAGAAATACGCATCCGATGATCGATTGGATCCCAACACCGATAGCCCTTATGCTCATCACTGTATCTGAAAGTGCAACTATCCCTGGGTGTTTTTGGTAATTCCTAACAACATATAGCTCATTGAGCTAATGCTATTTCAAGATAAATATTTCAGGAAAGCTCAATGATTGGCATGGCATGGGTTAAGAAAGTGGACCCCTCAAAATGCTAAGGACAAAAGGATTGGCTCAAGCTCAAAGCACAAGACTCTACATTTTATTTTTAGTGATCCAAGATCACATTGAGTCCATAGGAAAAGCTAGTACTATTAAGAAGGGGGTGAGGTGTTGCTTAATGAGTTTCTTGCTCAAAATGCTTAGTGATATGCTCCAAAAACCCTCAACTACTTTCTCACATCCACATATGTCCCAAACCAAAGTCAAACTCGGCCCCACCGATTTGATCTATCCGGCGCCACCGAGTGCACTTGACATAGCCACTGCCACAAACCCTAGTCTTTTCGGTCTCACCGTTATGGATCTCGGTCTCACCGATATGGGATTGTAATCTCTTTGTTTCCCTTCGTAACGTTTCGGTCCAACCGAGATGAGCGATCGGCCACCGAGATTGCAATGCAAACTCTCTGTTTCCCCTTCGTAACGTTTCGGTCCAACCGAGATGAGCGAATCGGTCCCACCGAGTTTGCCTGACCAACTCTCTGGTTAGCTTATTACCAAAATCGGTCCAACCGAGTTTGTGTAATCGGTCTCATCGAGATTACGTTATGCCCTAACCCTAATGACATCGGTCCCACCGAGTTGACATGTCGGTCCCACCGAAAATCCTAACGGTCACATTATGAACCAAATCGGTCCGACCGAGTTTTATAGTTCGGTCCCACCGAGTTTTATAGTTCGGTCCCACCGAGTTTTATAGTTCGGTCCCACCGAGTTTGGTGATTTGTGTGTAACGGTTAGATTTTGTGTGGAGGCTATATATACCCCTCCACCCACTCTTCATTCATGGAGAGAGCCATCAGAACATGCCTACACTTCCAACATACAATTTCTGAGAGAGAACCACCTACACTTGTGTTGAGGTCAAGATATTCCATTCCAACCACATAAATCTTGATCTCTAGCCTTCCCCAACTTGCTTTCCACTCAAATCATCTTTCCACCAAATCCAATCCTATGAAAGAGATTTGAGTGTTGGGGAGACTATCATTTGCAGCACAAGAGCAAGGAGTTCATCATCAACACACCATCTATTACCTCTTGGAGAGTGGTGTCTCCTATATTGGTTAGGTGTCACTTGGGAGCCTCCGTCAAGATTGTGGAGTTGAACCAAGGAGTTTGTAAGGGCAAGGAGATCGCCTACTTCGTGAAGATCTACCCTAGTGAGGCAAGTCCTTCGTGGGCGACGGCCATGGTGGGATAGACAAGGTTGCTTCTTCGTGGACCCTTCGTGGGTGGAGCCCTCCGTGGACTCGCGCAACCATTACCCTTCGTGGGTTGAAGTCTCCATCAACGTGGATGTACGATAGCACCACCTATCGGAACCACGGATAAAAAATCTTCATGTCTACATTGCGTTTGCTCCCTCCAAACTCCTCCCTTTACCTTCATATGCAATTGTCTTACATTCCGCTGCTATAATCTTAGAATTGCATGTGTAGGTTGATTGCTTGACTTGTGCTAAGTTGCTAAAATCTGCCAAGAATTAAAATTGGGAAAAGGCTAGATTTTTATTTGGGCAAGTAGTCTAATCACCCCCCCCCCCCCCTCTAGACATACTTTCGATCCTACAAGTGGTATCAGAGCTTTGGTCTCCATTTGCTTTGATTTCCATAGCTTTTGGTGCTCATAGACTTGGTTTCACAACCTAGGAGAGTATGGCATCTAGCGAGGGAAATTACCACCGTAGAGGTCCTTACTTTGATGGTACTAATTTTGCTAGTTGGAAGCATAAGATGAAAAATGCATATTCTTGGACATAACCCCGCCGTTTAGGCTATTGTGTGTATTGGCTTGCAAGGTGAATTCTTTGATGGGAGAGAACCGAACCATGAAGCTACTGCGGAAGAGTTGAAGATGCTGCAATACAATGCTCAAGCTTGTGATAATCTCTTACACGGATTGTGCCCCGAAGAATTCAACAAAATCAGCTGTCTTGAGAATGCAAAGGAAATTTGGCATACTTTGATTGATATGCATGAAGGTACCGACTCCGTCAAGGAATCCAAATTGGATGTGCTTCAAAGTCAACTTGACAAGTTCAAAATGAAGGATGGTGAAGGTGTCGCTGAAATGTACTCTAGGCTTGCTCTCATCACAAATGAGATTGCCGGCTTAGGAAGTGAAGAGATGACCGATAGATTCATCATCAAGAAGATCCTAAGAGCCTTGGACGGAAAATATGATATCGTGTGCACATTGTTTCAAATGATGCCCAACTACAAAGATCTCAAGCCAACGGAAGTCATTGGAAGAATTGTTGCTCATGAGATGTCACTCAAGGATAAGGAAGAGCTCCACAACAAGTCAAGTGGTGCCTACAAAGCCTCATGTGAAGCCCCCACATCATAAAGTGAGAAGCAAACCTTCAATGAAGAGTTGAGTCTAATGGTGAAGAACTTCAACAAATTCTACAAGAGTAGAAGCAAGGAAAGAAGCTCCAAGTCAAGGTCCTACAATGACAAAAGATCTTCTAGTCGTGAGCGTAATTGCTACAATTGTGGAAGACCCGGACACTATTCCAATGAGTGTACGGCTCCCTACAAAAGAAGAGAAGATTCTCCCAAAAGAAGGAGTAGGAGAGAAGAATCACCACCAAGACAGAGAAGGAGTAGATATGATCGTTATGAACGAAGACCCTCTCGGAGAAGCAAGGATTCGGAGAGGAAGGACAACTCATCTAGGAGCATCACAAAAAGAAGACATCAAGCTCATGTTGGTGAATGGGTATCCGGTTCCGACTCCGACCATCACTCCGAAAGAAGTTATCACTCCGACTCCGAATATACTCAAGATGAAGGTGTTGTCGGACTAGCACTTGTGACAACCAACTCCTACGACATATTTGACTCGCCAAATGAAGGAATTGGAAGATGCTTTATGGCTAAAGGTCCAAAGGTAACACACCCCGAGTATGTTGATTTCAATAGTGATGAAGATGATTTGCTAGGAGATGATGATTTACTTGTTGACAACTCTAGTTATGAAAAGTATGATGAACTTGCTATTAATCATGATAATCAAGATAAAACGAATGACGATGATAAGAAGGAGATTGAGCGTCTAACTAAAGAACTAAACACTCTTAAGTTAGCTCATGAAACTACCTTGGAAGATCATCGAGAACTTTTAAAGACTCATGAGAAGCTACGCTTTGAAAAGCTCAACCTTGAGCAAGAGCATGAGTTCTTAAAAGCAATCAATGATGATCTTCGCAAGAAAAGTTCTTCTTACATTGCCAAGCGTTTACTCTTGTCTACTTACATGCCACAAGTTAAATCTAGCAACAAGAACAAGAAAGATTCTTCCTCTAGTAGTAACAACAATCATGCAAAATCCAATATTGTTGCTTCTAGTAGTTCTCTTGATTCCACTAATGATTCTCTTAGCCAAGTTACACTTGAGCAAGAAAATAGCTTATTGAAGGGAATTATAGAGAAAGGTGTTTACAAGAGTCTTACCGGAAGTAAGCAATTTGAGGAAATTGTATGCAAGCAAGGAAGACACCGGAAGAATCAAGGTGTTGGTTTTGAACGAAAGTTCAATGCCAATGGAGTTGAGTGGGAAGAAGATCAATACCCCAAGACGAAGTTTGTTCCTCAACAAGAGAAGTATGATCCTATTTATTTCTAAGGAACACAAGCTCAAGATGATCTTCCACCACGAGACCACAAGCAAAAAGGCAAGGACAAGCTTCAAGAGGAGATTGATGCATTTGAAGAAGCTCCTAAGGCCTTGGTCAAGTGGGTTCCCAAGACTACATCAAGTTCTACTTCATCAAGTACGACTACAACTCCAAGGATTCCCATCAAGATGGTGTGGATGCCGAAGAAGAAGAACTAGAGAGTTCTTGAGGGTGACTCCGCCAACATACTTCACTCTTATCATTTTGGCAATGACAAGTGCAAACAACTTCCATATCTTGCACTAGTTCAAGGAGTCACAAACCCTCTTGTTGGTAAGACAAGGGAGAAGGTAACCTAATGCTTTCATGGACATTATCTTGTGTGAACATCACTCTATGTCTATGGATATCCTTGCTTGTTCCTTGTGGGACTAACCCGTGTAGGTATTGAAAGTGCAACTCACTCCAAAGGATTGCTCCGAATGTTCTACATCAACATTGAGCACCCACATCTTCAACACCTACATGAAGTCATCATCGACAAAACCCAAGTTTAGTTCATCCCTCTTAGGGGGGATATCACATCTAGGGGGAGCTTTACTCTAATCAATTGAGCTAAAGAAACTCTAATGGTGTGAGCACAACAATGCTTTATGTAAAAGTGGTAACCCCACTTGTGCTTAAACGATGAGTATGATCTATGATCAAATGTTCTCATTTGACTCCTAAGTCAATATACTCATATATAGATGACCTAGTCATCGCCAAATTGCTTGATAGATGCTAGAGTGTTTGTGCATGCTTTGTCACATATTTCATTTGTCATTTTATTGTGTGAGCATATTGGATGCATATTTTACTCATTAGAGGACATCCATTTGTTGTTTTGTTTGATTGGCTTTTTCTTTTGCCAAATGGATGGACAAGAATGCCTAAGAACTCCCTCTAGCTATCTATGCTTTTCTCATCTCAAACTCCATTCATGCTACATCACAAAGTTTGATCAAGTAAGATTTGAACCACTCTGTATGAGGAGCACTCGGAGTCCTCGATTCGTCATAGACTTAAACTTCCAAAACCTCTTTGTGCATTTCGGTCCGACCGAGAAATCCATTTCGGTCAAACCGAGTTCACTAAGTTGATCTAGGTTTTCATCTTGGTGCAACCGATTTGAACACTTCGGTCACACCGAGTTGCAGCAACCGCTTGCGATTCTGCAATCTCGGTGCCACCAAGTTGTTCCACTCAGTCACACCGACAGGGTCGGGATATATAAACCCACGGGTGAGATTTTGGAAATTCCTTCGAAACCTCTCAGCCCGCGCGTATCCTGCTCTGCCGCCTCGGGTCTCCGGATCGTCTTCTCACCGCCAGCGACCTCCCGCCGCTGGTTTCTGCCACCATCAACGGCAATCTGCCCCGCCGTTGCCGCCGTAGCAAGTTCACCGCCGAATTAGGGTATGAACTTGATCCTCTGTGCTATTCCTTAACTCCGATTCATAGCACATTGCTTTGCCATGATTCTTGCCACGTATGAAATCATCTTGTCTAGCTAAAACTTCCTTAGGTCTAGATTGATTCAAAAAAATTAGTGTTAGCTCTCCGCAGAACTCATCTCGAACCGACCGAAATGTAGAAATCGGTCTCGCCGATTCGGCTTAGGCCATTGCACATGCGCTTTTTGGTCTGACCGAAACGTGCAAATCGGTGTGACCGAGTTCAAGATTCTGTGAAACCCTAGCAATCTCGGTGCCACCGAACTGTGACTCGGCCCAACCGAGTTCACTAGTTTAGGTTCCAAGTGTTGCTTCGGTATCACTGAGTTTGTCAATTCGATAGCTCCGAGATCACTTCTGTAGAGAACTAAAACTAAGCTTTTTGACTCAATTGTTTTGCAAAACCTCTGTACTTTGTGATGCTCATCTACTCTACCTCATCTACAACCTATTCACAGGGTCTGCTAACAGTTTTCCTGCAAGATGTCTGATCAAAGTGACAGCCCAAACAAGTCTGAAGAGCAGGTTCAAATGAGTGAGGGCACTAGTCCCTCAAGCAGCTATGATGAGGGCAGCAGGAGCACACCTAGTAACTTGCCCAAGGCAGCTACTAGAATAAGGAAGAAGAGAACCTCGGATTCTGAGGATGAGGATTATGTGGCTGTTGAGGATGAGGCCACTTCAAGGAAAAAGGTGCTAAAAAAGGAGTATGGCACAGCTGCTGCAAGTAAGCCAGGACTGAACAACAGGCACCTGCAAGGAGGATGCCAATGTCAAAGCCAAGGAAAGTTGCCACAGGTGAAACTATGAAGTTCACCACTGAATCTGAAGAAGAAGAAGCTGGTGAGGACAAGAAGAAGAAGAGGGCAAGAACCACTACTGCCAGAGTTCTTGGCAAGCCCTTAATGAAGAGAGATTCTGAAGGAGAAGAGGAAGAGGAAGAGGATACTGCACCAGCACCCAAAGCTCAGAAGCTTATGGGAGATGCAATCAGATCAGGGGCTGCTCCATCAAAGCCCAAGTCTGCTCCCAAAGCTCAAACTCAGAAGCCTCCAAAACCCAAGAGGAACACCAGAAGTATACCAGCTGAAGAAAAGAACAAGGCCCCAGTGCCTGAGGCTGCTGATAATGAGGAAGATGATTCACTTTTTTTGAGAAAGTTGAAGCCAAAGATCCCTGACCATAATGATGCACATCCTGTTGCAGAAGATATGAGGATCAGAAAGGATTCAGGACTGAGATTGTGGAGACAGTCTGATCCATATGCTGTCAGGAGGAGAACTACTGTGGATTACAGGTTCCACACAAAGGAACAGCAAGATTTCTATGAGACTATCTTGCTTGACAAGAAGCCCATTGTCTGTGACATGAGATGGGTTGATTGGGAATACATCAAACAAAATGAAGATCATTTTCCAGGAGTTTATGACAGCTTCAAGGCTTGTGAGGTTGACAAGTTTGTTGGCCAAAATATCACCAAGTGGAATGATAAGCTGATCATGCAATTCTATTCTACTGCTCATTTCTATCCAGATGGCAAAATTGTATGGATGTCAGAGGGTACAAGTTACCAGTCTACAGTTGATGAGTGGGCCAGATTGATCAATGCTCCAGAAGCTCATGAAGATGACTTGGATGTCTATGCCAAGAAGAAGAAGGATCACAACTCAATGGCTAGCATGTACAAGGAGATTCCTGATGCAGACCTGGAGACTCACAAGTTCGGTTCAGTGAAGCACTTATTGTCAGGCCTGCCTACAATCAACTAGATTCTAAGGCACACACTGCTACCAAAGTCAGGTGATCACAAAATGATCAGAGGACACTCCATCAACTTGCTGCATATATTTGATGTCCCTCAAAAGTTCAAAGTGATGAGTCTGATTGTGGAAACAATCAAGAGGACAGCTGCAGATCAGAAGAGATCTTGTGGGTATGCTCCACAAATTCAGGAGCTCATCAACTCCAAGATGGGCACAGGAACATATCTATTGGACAAAGAGCATTTACCCCTCATGCCAGACTTTGAGGACAACATTGTAGTCATGACTAAGGAAGATCCTTCATCAGTGGAAGCACATGAAAAGAGAGAGAAGGCAAGGGCAGAGAAAGCTGCAAGGATGCCAACTGCTGAAGAGGCATCTCAAGTGTTCTTGAAGAGCAAGCAAGATCAGCTTGGATATCTGATCCAATCCACCTTGAGGATTGAGAAGGGCTTGGCCACCCTGACTCAAAACCAGGAGAGCTTGGAGAGGATCATTGAGCAGAAATTCTATGATCTTGATATCAAGGTAACTGAGATTCAGACAGCAGTTGAGCAGCTTCAGGAGGAAGCACTACTAGAAAACAGGTTATTAATGGCGCACCTATTTTGGCTACTATTGGCGCACATTAGGTGCGCCATTACTAGCACGCCATTAGTAAGTTTTAGTAATGGCGCACATTTGATGCGCCATTACTATCCCAGACAGTAATGGCGCACCTAATAGTGCGCCATTACTAACCCTTAGGTGCCCCACTAGTAATAAAGCCAAGTGTGCCACTAGTAACCTTAGAGGTGCGCCACTAGCTAAAAAGCTAGGTGCGCCACCAATAAAGGCTGAAATGCGCCACTAATAGTATATTTGGAAAACAAAAAAAAAATACAAATTTACAAAAAAACAACCTATAAGGAAAAATAATTTAAAAACAAAAAATGAAAGAGAACCATCATTTTTATTATAGCAAGAATATTACCATGTCTTTATAAGTATCCAATAAAAAGAAAATTGCACAGAAATAAAACAAAATCCTATAACTAATCTTCTACTCCCTCCGTCCAAGAATACCTCTCGCAAGGGGAGGAAATTTTGAACTGAAGTGCATTTTACATTACAACCCGTCATATTTCAAATCAAAATCAATCGAGTCCACGTCCGATCGGCAACAGCGCCTCGTCCTGGCATCAAGGAGAGCCAGAACTCATCTCTTCGGTAGCTCGTCACCACCCTCCCGGCAGCCTCCGACATCACGTACCCACCCTCCCGGCGTCGATCAACTGCTTTGAGGTAGCAGATTCCTCCTCTGTGTCTGCTCCTGCAATTAACACTTTGAATGCAATTAACAATTTGAATGTTAACATGGGGCAAAGACAAGATGGATCAGTATATAACAATGGAGTACATGCACAATTAGATGTTCAAGCTGTTTAATGTCACTCCCATCATCACAATTTCATCTCAGGAAATGGAGTAGAATAGATTTAATTGGATGTTTGAATGATATGGTTACTTACAAGTGTCAGGGCTATTACGGTTAGTTAAGTAATTGCACCAGATTAAAGAGGAGCCAAAGAATTTACAAGTGGTCTAGTGCATATGCAAGTGCAAGTTACTCAGTTAAAATTCAGTACTCCATTGCCCAAAATAATTCAGTTAAAATTTTGTTAAAAGATCACTGAATTAACCAAGTACTCCAGGTCAGGTCCAGTTACTCAATGCATAATTTCTAAACCTATCATCAATGGAAGGTCACCAATTTTAATTGAGCAGTAGCTAATTGAGCAAACACTGAGCTTATGCATAACACATTAGCTGCGGAAAGTACTCACCTTGCGGTGATTATTTCACAGGGATAAACCTCCAAATATAACCACTATACCACACTATATAAATTGTGAATCAAGGAACTACTGCAATTGACATGAGAAGATCAACAATATATTCTCACCTCCAGGAACAAAGTCAGCTCCATATATATGCTAGCTCCAGGGTAAATATGCCACAATATCACACCTTGTGAAAAGAGCATCTTATTAAACAGTCGGTCACAAACATTCTAATTTCTTAACATAATTACAGTAAGTTACTTACTTGCGGTATACACAGGGGATAATTATCATATTAATTACCTTGTTTGAGGTAAATTAATTGCTAAAGTTAACATAAAAATGTAAATTAGATGAACTGTAAACTGTTCAAGGAAACAGAAAGTGCAAACCGCATAACAAACAAAAATAGCAAGATTAGCCTCTTGTTTACCATTAAGTTTGGACTTTGGACAAAACGTGTTTTGATTGATCATACAGTAGATTTACGGGGCATCTCGCTGAAGGACGGGTCCTTGGCGATCTGCTCCGCCATCTCCTTGATGCTCGGGTCCTGCGCCCACACCACAACAAAATCCACGATTCAAGTTAATTGTCACAGAAATTCCCATGAAATCGAAACAAATTCACAGGAAATTCACAGGAGAGAACCTGAGGGAGACGGGTCGAGGCCGCCTCTCGCGGCGGCCGGGATGGGGAGCGAGGCGAAGGGGCGGAGGAGGAGGAGGAGGAGGAGCGGGGCGGAGCAGGGCGAGGCCGCCGTTGCTGCGGGAGATGGCGGCTGGATCCGCGCCGATACGGGGCGGGGGAGGCCACCGTGGCTGGTGGCGGAGGGGGTGGCACCTGTGAAGCTCGTGGGGCGGATCTGGCCGGTTCCCGGCGAGTGGAGACGGCGGCGGCTCCACCACTGCCAGATCCAGCGCCGCCGCTGCCTTTCGATCCGTCGCCGCCGAGCTCGGGCTCCTTGGCTGCGACTGCCGCGAGGAGGCGCGAAGGGGACCGAAGAGAGAGGAGGGCAAGGGCCGCCGCGCAGGAAGAGGAGGGAGCACTTGCCTACAAAACCACAATGGCGCATGGATCGGGGCTGGGGCGAGGCCGAGAGACGTGTGTGTGTGTGTGCGGGGTGAGGGAGAAGACGATAGGGTTCCGTGCGAGAGAGAGAGGAGAGAGATGGTGGACGGTCGGGCTGCGGCACTTACCTACAAAACCACAATGGCGCACCTCCTAAGCAATGCGCCATTAGTATCAAAAATAGCAATGGCGCATCAGGGAAAAGTGCGCCATTAGTAGTTTTGCAAAAAAAACATACTAATGGCGCACTGTTCCACAGTGCGCCATTACTAGTTTAAAGGGAATAAAAAATATAATAGAAAAAACAACATTAGTGGCGCACTTTCCGGCAGGTGCGCCATTACTAGTTACAACTAGTAATGGCGCACTGTGTCTGGATGCGCCATTAGTATGTTTGGACAGGCGCACTAGTTAAAAAAAATTGATACTAATGGCGCACCCTGGGCCAGGTGCGCCATTAGTAGTTTCAACTCTAATGGCGTATCAGAAGGTGGTGCGCCATTAGTATATACTAATGGCGCACCGCTTGTCTGGTGCGCCATTAGTGTCAATCCCATCTATAGCCCTTTTTCTAGTAGTGAAGGAGAGGAGAAGAAGGGCAAGTCAACTACAGATGCTTTTGCTAGAGTGCCCCGAAGCCAGAGGTCTGCTGCAGTGCCAGTCAGAGATACTAGATCTACAGCATCAGCACCAGCAGCTACAGCTCCAGTGCCACCTCCAGCAGCCACTCCACCAGCTCCAACTACTTCAACAGATGCCTTCGTCCTCGGAGTTCTATCTACACCACCTCCCGAAGATCAAGCCTGAGAGACGTTTAGCACTATGCATTTTTGAACTTTTTGGTAACTTGTTGCCAAAGGGGGAGAAAAATGTATAGATCATAGGCTTCGAGAGAGAGTGTTGCTTTTTATCTCTCTTGCTATTTTGGTTGAACTTCTTTATTGTGTGCTTGTGTGAGATACTTTATGTCCTTGTGAGATACTTTTTTGATCATGTGTTTGATCATATGCTACCCTTAATGCTTGTTGGTTGATACTATCTATTATATCCTTATATGATCATTCACTTGCTTGGTGATGAGTGCATGCTTTCAATTTCTATCATTTTGAGCGCTCCACCAAGATGTATGTGACATGGAAGAGTAACCCATGATCCTAATCGATTGTGCATTTGCATTCAAAAGAAAATTTTAAATAATGCAAAAATTTAGGGGGAGCTCCTGCTTATCACATACTTCTCAAAGCGACGATGTTTTTCAATCTTATGATCATTTGTCGAAGCTTTGATCTATATGTTGTCATCAATTACCAAAAAGGGGGAGATTGAAAGTGCAACTATCCCTGGGTGTTTTTGGTAATTCCTAACAACATATAGCTCATTGAGCTAATGCTATTTCAAGATAAATATTTTAGGGAAGCTCAATGATTGGCATGGCATGGGTTAAGAAAATGGACCCCTCAAAATGCTAAGGACAAAAGGATTGGCTCAAGCTCAAAGCACAAGACTCTACATTTTATTTTTTGTGATCCAAGATCACATTGAGTCCATAGGAAAAGCCAATACTATTAAGAGGGGGTGAGGTGTTGCTTAATGAGTTTCTTGCTCAAAATGCTTAGTGATATGCTCCAAAAACCCTCAACTACTTTCTCACATCCACATATGTCCCAAACCAAAAGTCAAACTCGGCCCCACCGATTTGATCTATCCGGCGCCACCGAGTTCACTTGACATAGCCACTGCCACAAACCCTAGTCTTTTCGGTCTCACCGATAGGGATCTCGGTCTCACCGAGATGGGATTGTAATCTCTCTGTTTCCCTTCATAACGTTTCGGTCCAACCGAGATGAGCGATCGGTCCCACCGAGATTGCAATGCAAACTCTCTATTTCCCCTTCATAACGTTTCGGTCCAACCGAGATGAGCGAATCGGTCCCACCGAGTTTGCCTGACCAACTCTCTGGTTAGCTTATTACGAAAATCGGTCCAACCGAGTTTGTGTAATCGGTCTCACCGAGATTACGTTATGCCCTAACCCAAATGACGTCGGTCCCACCGAGTTGACATGTCGGTCCCACCGAAAATCCTAACGGTCACATTATGAACCAAATCGGTGCGACCGAGTTTTATAGTTCGGTCCCACCGAGTTTGGTGATTTGTGTGTAACGGTTAGATTTTGTGTGGAGGCTATATATACCCCTCCACCCACTCTTCATTCATGGAGAGAGCCATCAGAACATGCCTACACTTCCAACATACAATTTCTGAGAGAGAACCACCTACACTTGTGTTGAGGTCAAGATATTCCATTCCAACCACATAAATCTTGATCTCTAGCCTTCCCCAAGTTGCTTTTCACTCAAATCATCTTTCCACCAAATCCAATCCTATGAAAGAGATTTGAGTGTTGGGGAGACTATCATTTGCAGCACAAGAGCAAGGAGTTCATCATCAACACACCATCTATTACCTCTTGGAGAGTGGTGTCTCCTATATTGGTTAGGTGTCACTTGGGAGCCTCCGTCAAGATTGTGGAGTTGAACCAAGGAGTTTGTAAGGGCAAGGAGATCGCCTACTTCGTGAAGATCTACCCTAGTGAGGCAAGTCCTTCGTGGGCGACGACCATGGTGGGATAGACAAGGTTGCTTCTTCGTGGACCCTTCGTGGGTGGAGCCCTCCGTGGACTCGCGCAACCGTTACCCTTCGTGGGTTGAAGTCTCCATCAACGTGGATGTACGATAGCACCACCTATCGGAACCACGGATAAAAAAATCTCCGTGTCTACATTGCGTTTGCTCCCTCCAAACTCCTCCCTTTACCTTCATATGCAATTGTCTTACATTCCGCTGCTATACTCTTAGAATTGCATGTGTAGGTTGATTACTTGACTCGTGCTAAGTTGCTAAAATCTTCCAAGAATTAAAATTGGGAAAAAGGCTAGATTTTTATTTGGTCAAGTAGTCTAATCACCCCCCCCCCCCCGCTAGACATACTTTCGATCCTACAGTATCCGAGAAAAGACACACTCAATAGACTGAGCGGCCAGTTTGGTGCGTTCATGAGGGGCAAGCAAAACATAGCAAACGCAACCAAACAAGTGAAGCATCGAATAATCAGGAGGACGACCAGAAAGACGCTCAAGAGGGATGCCACCCTGTAGAGCAGCAGACCCAAAGGGACAGATCCAATTAATCTCGGCCATCAAATCATGTCAATCCAACGACCTAGACTGTTTCAATGTCGAGCGCTCAACACGTTTAGTGTGCAATTAATTTCATGCCAAATATAGTGCTAATCACATAATAACACGCAAATAATATCCTACTTAATATCCGCATGCACTTAATATACTTTCAAATTAACGTGCATTGCACGTACACATTGACTAGTTAGGTAAAGGCATGTGGAGTTTGTTTTCTGCCGTTGCAACGCACGAGCATATTTACTAGTTTAATAAATAATTTTAGTGTCCGTATCAAGTAAATATTACTTATATAATACACAGGTTTATATTTAATGTTTTTATTTATGTATGATTGTTTGTATGTATAATAGTTTTAACGCACAAATATTTGAACATAATTTTATTACTTATGTTTTGCAATATCTTAAATGTTTTTATTACTTGCGTTTTGCTAAATATTTTTATAGAATACACAAGTTGGTATTTACATATTTTTATTTACTAATCATCTTCTGTATGTATAATTTTTTTAACACACAAATATTTGGAAAAAAACATTTTTTACTTACGTTTTGCAAATATACTAAAAAACTAGCGTGTGCAAAATGGGCTACAGTATGTTTTTTACATGGTAATACGTGTCCCATTCATATCATAAAGATCAAAAATACAAGTCACGACTGACATGACAAAACTGAAAGGATAGCAGAACATCTCTAAGTTTGACACCAACGCCTGTCATCTGCCTCCGGCACCACCACAGCGGACACCGAAGAAAAAAATGATGGGTCACCTCCTCACCCGAGCTCGACACGGCTCCGTCACTGATATGCAGCTTTGCAGACCTCTAAGTTGGCTTACCAAAAGTGAAACCCTTGTCATTGAACGAATCAGACCGGGGCAACACCCCACACACGCCATCGAACTCCAGATGTAACACCACACTACGACTAAAACACCGAAGGAGGAAACCGTACTTGCCATCCATTAATAGGTGTTTTCTGAAAAATAATGTCGGTGGGGCACCATTACTCACTAATAGGTGGGCTCATACACATTAATACGTTCACATACACATTTTGTGACCGTATGTGCACGCTCAGTCAAATTAAGTAACTGAAAATCCGTATTTTCAAAGTTCTAGCACTAAACTGAACATTAAGCACAAGTTCTATTACTCCCGATGATATTACCTCCTCGGGAAAACACATGAAGCGGCTTCGACATGAATTGAGGCGGTGGTTGAATGGTGTTCACGGACGGACGGGCGGAAGAGGCAGACGCGAGCCTGCAGGGGTCGCCGGCGGCACTGAAGAACCACCACGCGAAAATCGGGCGTGTCCGACGGGCGAGATGGAGCGAAGCCGGCGGCGGTCGGAGAAGCAGCGCCGGATAGGCAGCGGGCAGCGGCCTGATCACCGGCGGCGGCGGAGGGCCTTCTCGAGGGCGGCCTGGCAGGGAGGAAGGGCCGGCGCCCTGGGCGGGGTGAGCCGGACGAGGTGCTGTTCGCGCAGGGGATCAGGTACCCGCGATCTCCCTGGTACTCCCGATCTTCCCTTGGCCCTCGATCTCTTCTTCTCTTCCTTCGATCTGGTTGTGGCGTGGTGAAGAGAGGTGGCTAGATGTGGTGGCGTGAGGAGAAGTGGTGGTGTGATGCGGTGGTGCTGGGAGATAGAACAGCAGCCGGTGATGGTGGGGCTAGATCGGGCGGGCGGGTGTGGCAAAACAGCAGCAGCGGACAACCACGTGGAAGAAGGAGCAGTGGCTGCCGGCAGTGAAGAAGACAGCAACGACCAAGGGTACGCGAGATGGGATCGGATGAAGCACGAGTTGCGCGTGCGGAAAAAACCTAAAGCTCTAATATCAGGTTAGGGAAATATGCAACTTGATATTATTAGGAGGGCAAAGCCATCATATATACATGTACAAGAGAATGACAAGAGGCTAGATACAAAAGGCCAAAGGCCTTCATCAATATAACTCTAACAGAATCATCTCTTCATGTGTGCAGGAATGGATTGCACAAACATGATATTTACCAAAAAAGGCTTTCACCCCGCTTTATATATAAAGCACTGATCATCAAGCATCCAGTACAAACACACGCCACCGCAACACACGCACACACCCAGGACATGATACATAGGCGCTGAGTGCAGCAACACCACCCCTAGCACTACCACCACGAAGAGATGCAGCTACATATGACGAACCATGTGCTCCAAGGCGGCGCCTTCAGGAAGGGTACAACATCGGAATGCCGCCACCGCCCGATCCTAGGATCAGAGTCCCCCCTGGAGCCGCATGACGGGCAATGAGATCCGCGACGACGCCTTCAGGAAGGGAACGATCTTCGCCGCTGCCGGTCCGTCCGAAGATAGAACAGGTTTTCACCTCGGCCAACACTCACCGCCACCGAACGCCACACCCTGGTAACCACGCCGCCCACACGACCATGGTGACCGGGCAGCACCAAGCCACGGGCTCTGCCCAAGAGCACCGCGCTACCACCACCAGGGCTGCCGCCCCGGCATCCAAGACCTTGACACCACCTCGCCCGAGACCCGCCGCAACACCAACCAAAGAGACGAACGGAAAGGTCCACCTTTTGCACCCCTGGGCAACCCCCACCTTTCGCCGAAGGAAATATGCCCTAGAGGCAATAATAAAGTTATTATTTATTTCCTTATATCATGATAAATGTTTATTATTCATGCTAGAATTGTATTAACCGAAAACATAATACTTGTGTGAATACATAGACAAACAGAGTGTCACTAGTATGCCTCTACTTGACTAGCTCGTTGATCAAAGATGGTTATGTTTCCTAGCCATAGACATGAGTTGTCATTTGATTAACGGGATCACATCATTAGGAGAATGATGTGATTGACTTGACCCATTCCGTTAGCTTAGCAATCGATCATTTAGTATGTTGCTATTGCTTTCTTCATGACTTATACATGTTCCTATGACTATGAGATTATGCAACTCCCGTTTACCGGAGGAACACTTTGTGTGCTACCAAACGTCACAACATAACTGGGTGATTATAAAGGTGCTCTACAGGTGTCTCCGAAGGTACTTGTTGGGTTGGCGTATTTCGAGATTAGGATTTGTCACTCCGATTGTCGGAGAGGTATCTCTGGGCCCTCTCCGTAATGCACATCACTTAAGCCTTGCAAGCAATGCAACTAATGAGTTAGTTGTGGGATGATGTATTACGGAACGAGTAAAGAGACTTGCCGGTAACGAGATTGAATTAGGTATTGAGATACCGACGATCGAATCTCGGACAACTAACATACCGATGACAAAGGGAACAACTTATGTTGTTATGCGGTCTGACCGATAAAGATCTTCGTAGAATATGTGGGAGCCAATATGAGCATCCAGGTTCCGCTATTGGTTATTGACCGGAGACGTGTCTCGGTCATGTCTACATAGTTCTCGAACCCGTAGGGTCCGCACGCTTAACGTTTCGATGACAGTTATATTATGAGTTCAAATACAACGGGTGCAAAACAGTTGCACACGCGGAATACTCAGGTTAAGCTTGACGAGCCTAGCATATAACAGATATGGCCTCGGAACACGGAGACCAAAAGGTCGAGCGTGAATCATATAGTAGATATGATCAACATAGTGATGTTCACCGTTGAAACTACTCCATCTCACGTGATGATCGGACATGGTTTAGTTGATATGAATCACGTGATCACTTAGAGGATTAGAGGGATGTCTATCTAAGTGGGAGTTCTTAAGTAATATGATTAATTAAACTTAAATTTGTCATGAACTTAGTACCTGATAGTATCTTGCTTGTCTATGTTGATTGTAGATAGATGGCCCGTGTTGTTGTTCCGTTGAATTTTAATGCGTTCCTTGAGAAAGCAAATGGTAGCAATTACACGGACTGGGTCCGTAACTTGAGGATTATCCTCATTGCTGCACAGAAGAATTACGTCTTGGAAGCACCACTGGGTGCCAGGCCTGCTGCCGATGCAACTGACGACGTTAAGAACGTCTGGCAGAGCAAAGCTGATGACTACTCGATAGTTCAATGTGCCATGCTTTACGGCTTAGAACCGGGACTTCAACGACGTTTTGAACATCATGGGGCATATGAGATGTTCCAGGAGTTGAAGTTAATATTTCAAACAAATGCCCGGATTGAGAGATATGAAGTCTCCAATAAGTTCTACAGCTGCAAGATGGAGGAGAATAGTTCTGTCAGTGAGCATATACTCAAAATGTCTGGGTATAATAATCACTTGATTCAACTGGGAGTTAATCTTCCGGATGATAGCGTCATTGACAGAATTCTCCAATCACTGCCACCAAGCTACAAGAGCTTCGTGATGAACTATAACATGCAAGGGATGGATAAGACGATTCCCGAGCTCTTCGCAATGCTAAAGGCTGCAGAGGTAGAAATCAAAAAGGAGCATCAAGTGTTGATGGTCAATAAGACCACCAGTTTCAAGAAAAAGGGCAAAGGGAAGAAGAAGGGGAACTTCAAGAAGAACAGCAAGCAAGTAGCTGTCCAGGAGAAGAAACCCAAGTCTGGACCTAAGCCTGAGACTGAGTGCTTCTACTGCAAGCAGACTGGTCACTGGAAGCGGAACTGCCCCAAGTATTTGGCGGATAAGAAGGATGGCAAGCTGAACAAAGGTATATGTGATATACATATTATTGATGTGTACCTTACTAATGCTCGCAGTAGCACCTGGGTATTTGATACTGGTTCTGTTGCTAATATTTGCAACTCGAAACAGGGGCTACCGATTAAGCGAAGATTGGCTAAGGACGAGGTGACGATGCGCGTGGGAAATGGTTCCAAAGTCGATGTGATCGCGGTCGGCACGCTACCTCTACATCTACCTTCGGGATTAGTTTTAGACCTAAATAATTGTTATTTGGTGCCAGTGTTAAGCATGAACATTATATCTGGATCTTGTTTGATGCGAGACGGTTATTCATTTAAATCAGAGAATAATGGTTGTTCTATTTATATGAATAATATCTTTTATGGTCATGCACCCTTGAAGAGTGGTCTATTTTTATTGAATCTCGATAGTAGTGATACACATATTCATAATATTGAAGCCAAAAGATGCAGAGTTGATAATGATAGTGCAACTTATTTGTGGCACTGCCGTTTAGGTCATATCGGTGTAAAGCGCATGAAGAAACTCCATACTGATGGACTTTTGGAACCACTTGATTATGAATCACTGGGTACTTGCGAACCGTGCCTCATGGGCAAGATGACTAAAACGTCGTTCTCCGGAACTATGGAGAGAGCAACAGATTTGTTGGAAATCATACATACAGATGTATGTGGTCCGATGAATATTGAGGCTCATGGCGGATATCATTATTTTCTCACCTTCGCAGATGATTTAAGCAGGTATGGGTATATCTACTTAATGAAACATAAGTCTGAAACATTTGAAAAGTTCAAAGAATTTCAGAGTGAAGTTGAAAATCATCGTAACAAGAAAATAAAGTTTCTACGATCTGATCGTGGAGGAGAATATTTGAGTTACGAATTTGGTCTACATTTGAAACAATGCGGAATAGTTTCGCAACTCACGCCACCCGGAACACCACAGCGTAATGGTGTGTTCGAACGTCGTAATCGTACTCTACTAGATATGGTGCGATCTATGATGTCTCTTACTGATTTACCGCTATCGTTTTGGGGTTATGCTTTAGAGACGGCCGCATTCACGTTAAATAGGGCACCATCAAAATCCGTTGAGACGACGCCTTATGAACTGTGGTTTGGCAAGAAACCAAAGTTGTCGTTTCTTAAAGTTTGGGGCTGTGATGCTTATGTGAAAAAGCTTCAACCTGATAAGCTCGAACCCAAATCGGAGAAATGTGTCTTCATAGGATACCCAAAGGAGACTGTTGGGTACACCTTCTATCACAGATCCGAAGGCAAGACTTTTGTTGCTAAATTCGGAATCTTTCTGGAGAAGGAGTTTTTCTCGAAAGAAGTGAGTGGGAGGAAAGTAGAACTTGATGAGGTAATTGTACCTGCTCCCTTATTGGAAAGTAGTTCATCGCAGAAACCGGTTTCTGCGACGCCTACACCAATTAGTGAGGAAGTTAATGATGATGATCATGGAACTTCGGATCAAGTTGTTACTGAACCTCGTAGGTCAACCAGAGTAAGATCCGCACCAGAGTGGTACGGTAATCCTGTTCTGGAGGTTATGTTACTAGACCATGACGAACCTACGAACTATGAAGAAGCGATGGTGAGCCCAGATTCCGCGAAATGACTTGAGGCCATGAAATCTGAGATAGGATCCATGTATAAGAAAAAAGTGTGGACTTTGGTTGACTTGCCCGATGATCGGCAAGCAATTGAGAATAAATGGATCTTCAAGAAGAAGACTGACGCTGACGGTAATGTTACTGTCTATAAAGCTCGACTTGTTGCAAAAGGTTTTCGACAAGTTCAAGGGATTGACTACGATGAGACCTTCTCACCCGTGGTGATGCTTAAGTCTGTCCGAATCATGTTAGCAATTGCCGCATTTTATGATTATGAAATTTGGCAAATGGATGTCAAAACTGCATTCCTGAATGGATTTCTGGTAGAAGAGTTGTATATTATGCAACCGGAAGGTTTTGTCGATCCAAAGGGAGCTAACAAAGTGTGCAAGCTCCAGCGATCTATTTATGGACTGGTGCAAGCCTCTCGGAGTTGGAATAAACTTTGATAGTGTGATCAAAGCATTTGGTTTTGTACAGACTTTTGGAGAAGCCTGTATTTACAAGAAAGTGAGTGGGAGCTCTGTAGCATTTCTAATATTATATGTGGATGACATATTGCTGATTGGAAATGGTATAGAATTTCTGAATAGCATAAAGGGATACTTGAATAAGAGTTTTTCAATGAAAGACCTCGGTGAAGCTGCGTATATATTGGGCATCAAGATCTATAGAGATAGATCAAGACGCTTAATTGGACTTTCACAAATCACATACCTTGACAAAGTTTTGAAGAAGTTCAAAATGGATCAAGCAAAGAAAGGGTTCTTGCCTGTGTTACAAGGTGTGAAGTTGAGTAAGACTCAATGCCCGACCACTTCAGAAGATAGAGAGAAGATGAAAGATGTTCCCTATGCTTCAGCCATAGGCTCTATCATGTATGCAATGCTGTGTACCAGACCTGATGTGTGCCTTGCTATAAGTTTAGCAGGGAGGTACCAAAGTAATCCAGGAGTTGATCACTGGACAGCGATCAAGAACATCCTGAAATACCTGAAAAGGACTAAGGATATGTTTCTCGTTTATGGAGGTGACAAAGAGCTCATCGTAAATGGTTACGTTGATGCAAGCTTTGACACTAATCCGGACGATTCTAAATCGCAAACCGGATACGTGTTTACATTGAACGGTGGAGCTGTCAGTTGGTGCAGTTCTAAACAAAGCATCGTGGCGGGATCTACATGTGAAGCGGAGTACATAGCTGCTTCGGAAGCAGCAAATGAAGGAGTCTGGATGAAGGAGTTCGTATCCGATCTAGGTGTCATTCCTAGTGCATCGGGTCCAATGAAAATCTTTTGTGACAATACTGGTGCAATTGCCTTGGCGAAGGAATCCAGATTTCACAAGAGAACCAAG
The DNA here is from genome assembly GCF_002575655.3 of Aegilops tauschii subsp. strangulata. Taxonomy (NCBI): domain Eukaryota; kingdom Viridiplantae; phylum Streptophyta; class Magnoliopsida; order Poales; family Poaceae; genus Aegilops; species Aegilops tauschii. The sequence continues at coordinate 169,782,791 of NC_053037.3, forward strand.
CACATCAAGAGACGCTTCAATTCCATCCGGGATTTAGTCCAGGTGGGAGACATAGAAATTTGCAAGATACATACGGATTTGAATGTTGCCGACCCGTTGACTAAGCCTCTTCCACGAGCAAAACATGGACACCAAGGCTCCATGGGTGTTAGAATCATTACTGTGTAATCTAGATTATTGACTCTAGTGCAAGTGGGAGACTGAAGGAAATATGCCTTAGAGGCAATAATAAAGTTATTATTTATTTCCTTATATCATGATAAATGTTTATTATTAATGCTAGAATTGTATTGACCGGAAACATAATACTTGTGTGAATACATAGACAAACAGAGTGTCACTAGTATGCCTCTAATTGACTAGCTCGTTGATCAAAGATGGTTATGTTTCCTAGCCATAGACATGAGTTGTCATTTGATTAACGGGATCACATCATTAGGAGAATGATGTGATTGACTTGACCCATTCCGTTAGCTTAGCACTCGATCGTTTAGTATGTTGCTATTGCTTTCTTCATGACTTATACATGTTCCTATGACCATGAGATTATGCAACTCCCGTTTACCGGAGGAACACTTTGTGTGCTACCAAACGTCACAACATAACTGCGTGATTATAAAGGTGCTCTACAGGTGTCTCCGAAGGTACTTGTTGGGTTGGCGTATTTCGAGATTAGGATTTGTCACTCCGATTGTCGGAGAGGTATCTCTGGGCCCTCTCGGTAATGCACATCACTTAAGCATTGCAACTAATGAGTTAGTTGTGGGATGATGTATTACGGAACGAGTAAAGAGACTTGCCGGTAACGAGATTGAAGTAGGTATTGAGATACCGACGATCGAATCTCTGGCAACTAACATACCGATGACAAAGGGAACAACGTATGTTGTTATGCGGTCTGACCGATAAAGATCTTCGTAGAATATGTGGGAGCCAATATGAGCATCCAGGTTCCGCTATTGGTTATTGACCGGAGACGTGTCTCGGTCATGTCTACATAGTTCTCGAACCCGTAGGGTCCGCACGCTTAACGTTTCGATGACAGTTATATTATGAGTTTATATGTTTTGATGTACCGAAGGTTGTTCGGAGTCCCGAATGTGATAACGGACATGACGAGGAGTCTCGAAATGGTCGAGACATGAAAATTGATATATTGGAAGCCTATATTTGGATATCGGAAGTGTTCCGGGTGAAATCGGGATTTTACCGGAGTACCGAGGGGTTACCGGAACCCCCCGGGGGCTTAATGGGCCATAGTGGGCCTTTGTGGAGAAGAGGAGAGGCGGCCAGGGCAGGGCCGCGCGCCCCTTCCCCCTAGTCCGAATAGGACAAGGAGAGGGGGGCGGCGCCCCCCCTTTCCTTCCTCTCTCCCTCCTCTTTCCCCCTCCAGTCCTAATCCAACTAGGAAAAGGGAGGGAGTCCTACTCCCACCGGGAGTAGGACTCCACCTGGCGCGCCCCTCCTGGCCGGCCGCACCTCCCCCTTGCTACTTTATATACGGGGGCAGGGGCACCCTAGAGACACAACAATTGATCGTTTGATCTTTTAGCCGTGTGCGGTGCCCCCCTCCACCATAGTCCACCTTGATAATACTGTACCGATGCTTAGGCGAAGCCCTGCGTCGGTAGAACATCATCATCGTCACCACGCCGTCGTGCTGACGAAACTCTCCCTCAACACTCGGCTGGATCGGAGTTCGAGGGACATTATCGGGCTGAACGTGTGTTGAACTCGGAGGTGCCGTGCGTTCGGTACTTGATCGGTCGGATCGTGAAGACGTATGACTACATCAACCGCGTTGTGCTAACGCTTCCGCTTTCGGTCTACGAGAGTACGTGGACAACACTCTCCCCTCTCGTTGCTATGCATCACCATGATCTTGCGTGTGCGTAGGAAATTTTTTGAAATTACTACTTTCCCCAACAGGAGCCGCCGGGTCCGCACCGCCACCACCACCACGCCGCTGTTACCTCCACCGAGACACCAGGAGGACACAGCCGACCGTAGCCCAAGCCAACCGGAGCCCTCGGCACCCAGGCGCAACACAGACCACCGCATCGCAGCCAGCTACCACCCCCAGTCTGCACCACCACTCACCGCCACCACGACCCCCAACCCGAGCCAACAGCAGGGATGGGACGGCCGTGGGCCTTGCTGCCCACAGCCCCGGCCAGCCGACAGGTCGCCCGCGCCAGACCCGGCCAGATCTGGACACAGTTGACCCCGCGCCACCACCCGAAGTGAAGCCGACCGCAGCCGCCGCGCGTCGTCGGAGCCCTAGAGCGCCGCACCCCCACCGCGAGGCAGAGGACCGGCCGCCCCGCAAGCCCACCACCGCGCCGCCGGGCCCCGCGGCAGCCCGACACCCCCGCGTGCCGCGCATACCCGCGCCTAGCGCCGCACGCGCCGAGAGGGAGAAGTGCCCCGCCGCCACCTGGCTACGCCGGCCGGGCTTTGCCCGGCGGCGCCTCGCGGGGGCGGCGGGGGGAGGGATGCCTGGAGGAGGAAGCTAGGACGCGGCGGCTAGGGTTTGCCCCTGAGGTTGCTCGCGGGAGCGGCTCGGGGGAGGAGTTTTTTTTCGGTTCACAAACATGATATTTGGAGCAAGAGTAACATGAAACCACATTTTTTTCCTTTAAAAAGGATAAAAAAACTATTGGACCAATCTGTAATAATTAGGAGTCTAGCCTTAGCAGCGCATCTCACAGGCTCTTGCAATAAAATACTAATAAGGTGAAATTTTTGCACATAGCCTTTGAAACACTTTGCTATCTAATCTGCCAAATAAAAGCATTTGTATATCGGTTTCTAAAGTGTAACATATTATCCATGAAAAGCTTCGACAGGGAACAAGTCGGAACACAATAAATCAAGCCAATAAAGTTGTAACAAGAAAACTCAATCAGTACCAGTAACAAACAACTCCCTTCGTTCAATTTAAAAAATACCCCCTCCACATTTTCCCCTAGATAGTGATGCGTGCATTCAAATTTTATGACTCTGACCATTGATGTACAAAATCCATTTGGATTTGTCAACAAAGGTTCCGTGCAGTTACATTTTGATTTTTTTTATAACAAGTAGAAAAGTTATGATCAAACCGGCATATTATAGACCACCCTGAGGAACATGGGTAGCACGACAACACATACCGGTAGTCAGTCAGCACTCTCACTTATCAGATGGAAATCCAGAGCCTGAATTACCCTTCTCATAGCCCCCACTCTCGGGATGTCTAAGAGAAACGCCAACCTTCCGGCATCCAAAGCAATGACCTTTTAGAACAGTTCAGAAGTATTTAATGGTGTATTAGTATCAGAAAGGACATTAAGAAATGAAACAGGTGATAGTAGAAAGAGATAAGTACCATGCTCACTAGGCTGCAGTGGGCAGCAAAAGTACTGCGTTTTACCCCCCATGGATTTGGCTTCAGCGAAGAATTGTTGGTAGTTCCACTGCTTTGACCTAGACTGTCTTGTCCTCATTGTGAAATTGTAGTGATGGTACGATTTTGAGAAGGTGTCATATATGAGACACTGGGAGTGAATCATCACAAGCTCGTGCTGAAGATTCTGAAACGTCAATCATTTTATTAGAAGCATTCTCAAATTTGTACATAGGGTTACAAAAAGTTGAGGACTTGCTAAAAGGTAAAAAGCCACATGCCAATAGTTGTTCATTGGAATTTTAGAGGGAACATTGGACATACTTTATCATAACCAGCTTCTGGTCTGTAGTTTTCAAATGCTGGAACAACCTCCTTTTTCATCCATTTCATTCCATTCTTGATTGTTTCTTTCTCCTCCATAAGTCTTTCAAAGCGATAGCGTGCTTCCAGGATAGCCGGGTCAGTAGTTGTTGGTTTTAATTTCTCTACAGGTTGTTCAGCACACTTGTCATCCCTGCATCATAACACGGTACAATAAGTTTTTTTTAAGGTGTTAGAGTACGTAATGGCCTAATGGTTAGGGTTAATTAGAGATAAGAGTCGCTTGCTTAGGGGTCAAGTAAGCCTTGCTTGGGAGTCAAATAAATCTCTCTATATAAAGAGAGGAGATGTATCAATCTAATCAAGCAAGAATTAAGAAGGAAATCCCTTCCCTCTTGTCCGGCCGTGGGAAAAAGGTCCCAAGCCGGCCCTCTCGCGACCTCCTTCTAGCATCCACATAACAATAAGTAGAAAACAACATTTGTATTATTCATATCAGTGGTCGGTAACAAGTATACATAACCAAAGGTTGAACATGGTGTAAAACGTCAATAACTGACAGTGGTAAAAAAATAAATCTCAAAATGCAGTAGGCACTGCTAACATTGCGATTAGGTAGAGATAAAAAAGGCTCACAAGGCTGAAGCCCAATCCAAGAAGAAAATAAAGCTGGATTCAAATGAAACTCTAGTCCGGCTCAAGGGGGTGCACAGCAACAGGCAGCACACCCACCCTGCCAGCATCAGCCCATAAGCGAGCCTCAAGCATTAACTGACGAAAAACGATGGTTACCGAGCGGGAATGTTGTCTGAAGACTCTGTCGTTACGTTTCTCCTTCCAAAGAGACCACAAAATGAGGGCGATGATAGACTGCCACCCTTTAGCCTCCTCCTTGTTCAAGCTAGAGCTGCTGCGCTCCCACCATGCAATGAGCGACACACCCGTCGGGGCCGGGGCAGCAGAGGTGGCTCTCCGGAGCTTGTTGAGGACGAGCAGCCCTCATTTTGGCGAGGGGGCACAGAGCCAGCAGGTGCAGAGGCGAGGGATGGATTCAATGGTAAAAACTTCGATCAGGATGTGGCCCTCTGGGCAACATGGCATGGAACCAGCGGCAAGAACATCAATCATGAAGGATCCAACTAGTCTGCTCGATCGTTGGATGACATAATATGCTTATGATGTGGGTTAATGGTGGTACTCTAGCCCCAACCAAATTACAGCTCATCCAACCTCCGGCTCAGGTTCACTATTCGTCAATGTTAATGCTACGTATTCCTATTTGGATGACAATTTTCTTTGTTCGAAAAATTAATGAATCAGAAAACTTCTTTTCTTTAGTACAGGGGCCTTGGTTTGTTCGGACTTCAGAATCTTGGGCACCACAGTTCAAGATATTACCTTTTTCTGTAAAGGTTGCAGATTGAGCGGGTGAGAGCTGATTGTTACATCAGTTAGAAGCTGCATTCTTTTGACCTCTTTCCATGTCAGGTCAATTACCATGGTACATCTGCTGAGCATACGAGACTGCAATCTGGGTTCAAGCTGAACTCTTTTTTGTTAGGACAGGGGCCTTAGTTTGTCTGGGATCGGATACAACCCCATCTGATCCATGGTTGTTCTTGGGAATCACAGTTCAAGATATTACTTTTTTTGGATTTTGTAAAAGGCTGTGGAAAACAAGACGATGAGAGCTGATGGTTCCATCAGTTAGAAGCTGCATATTCTTGACCACTTTCCCTGTCAGGTCAATTACCATGGTACATCTGGTGAGCACATGAGACTTCAAATACTGGGTTCACACCCAGAAATTAAACTGCTTGCTGATTTAATTCGCTCATGTTATTCATCTGAAATGGCAGCAGATTTCTTATCCTACTTCATTCAATTTTTTAGGCAGGTGGAGGTTCAATACCAAGATTTATAATTTGGGACACAGGTGTGATGATATACAAGAAGTGAGTATGTTGTCCCGACTTTACACGATGTGGGTGTTCTGCACAAATATTCCATAAAACCCTAAAGTGATGTAACATAAGTTCTTTTGAATAGATGCACTAGAAATATATGAGCACTTTTGGCCCAAACTAACAGGGCTGCACTAGTGTTAGAGTTGTGTCGAATATTGTGTACAAGTTAGGTTACAGTTGGACTTGTAGTTGTATTGTGTTTACAGGATATGGAGTCGTAAGACACTTGTATCCTAGGCCTCTCATATATAGCGGGGCTAGACACACGATGTAACCTATGCCAACATAATAGCACCGGAACGCAGGGGAACCGGGTGCGGTATTGTGACGGTGTCACGGGGAGGAGCGCCCGTAGTCAAGCCCCGGGGATGTAGCCATATCGGTGAACCTCGTTAACAAATCTCGGTGTCGTGCCTCGTGTGATTGCTTGGTCCTCGGATGATCGACGGAGTGCCTCGGATTTATTCTAACAAGTGGTATCAGAGCAAGGTTTGAAGAGGTCGCAGTTGTTAATCTGGAGGAAGAATCGAGTCTGAGATGCAGCCGGCTGCGGCGTGGTTCTCAACGAGATCGGAAAAAAGTAAGATCGGAGATAGACGCGTGTGCGTGTGGCAGCAGACGAGACGTGCGGCGGATCGATCGGGCGAGCGCACACCGGTAAAATCGTGCAGCAGCAGTCGGAGGCGGAACACGCGGAATCGCGGCGGATGCTGGCTCGCTAGGGCAGCCGGTCGATCGGCGGTGCACGTGGAAGCCACAGGCTGCATGGCGTGCTGCGGGACTAGCGGTGCGTGGAGCAGGCGGTCTGGCCCAAGTGGAGACATGGCCTGTTGTGCACCGCTCGATGGTGCTGCCTGTGCACACTTGAGATTTTGTTTTGGACAAAAAGGAGACCGAGTCTCTATATATGACGCGGAGATAGCTAGATAAATCTGTCAAAGTGGAACAAAAATCCATCAAGCCATCGGGAGCACGGAGCACTATTTGTGTAGAAAATTGGCAAAGCAAGCCAGCATTGGAATTGGTGCCAGGGAGCAATCACGTGAAGACCAAAGCAACTCTTTTCGATTTGCAGCAGTACACGCGTACTTGGAGATCACGGAAAGAAGCTCGGATAATTTTTTAGAGGGTTAGTCATACGAAGAACCATGCTATCAACGGGTATCAGGTTTGAGGTGGAAAAATTCATGGAACTGAAAACCTTGAGTTATGGTAGACACAGATGAAAGATTTGTTGGCACAACAGAGATGTTTGAAGGCGTTGCGGAAAGTCAGTTCAGCTAAGATGGGATTATCATGTGATGGATGAAAAATCGCGAAAGACGATTTGGGGGCCTTGAGCATGTCATGCAGTCGGGGAAGTTCGGCTGGGTCAGACTTGTTAGTCTGATGGATCGACGCAAGTCGGTTGGTACAGAAGACGGTGGTGAGATCGGCGAAGACGACGTAGGAGCGTGATGCTGAGGGTGACCGCCTTCTGGGGCGTGGAAACACGTGACGCAGGCCCGAGGGCTTGTGTGGCTTCGACAAGACTATGGCGCGGGGTTGATTCAAGGTGGTGTATACACGGAGCTTGAAGTTGACGGGGCGCGTGGGTGGACTGATCATCTACCATGGATTCATGTTGAAGGTGGAGCTGGAGTCTGGTCGACTTCACTCGGTGCTGATTGAGGGGCTACGGCGTAAGAGCTCAGAGAGTCGAAGCCTATTCAGCGGGAAAAGCGAGTAACATGCAGTTCGGACTGGAGCCCAGTGGTCTGATGGAAGCATGAAACTCGTCATCAGTCGGTGATGATCGGTGGTACTCTGCAATGGGGTTGAGTGGTGTGGGGTGCGCGGCCCTTGAGACTCGACCGGGACAGCGGAGGCTCGACGCAGTAATAGCAGTGAGGCGTGCGGTACGCACGGGACATGGAGACGGGCCAGGGCTCTGGTGGTCATACATGTGGTGAGACAACTGCGAATTTGACTCGGGATGACTACAAGCAATGGAGAAATTTCTTCAAGGTCCAGACAGGCGGTCAAGAAAGGGCAGTGATGTTGAGTTCAGGTAACTCTTATGTGTGACATCCAATATGTGAGTTGTTCAATTTCACGCAGGTCAGTGATCAGTGTGTGATTGTGTTGGACGGATACTCTGGAAGCTGGGAGTACAAACTAGAGTAACAAGGAACTTAATTTTGCTCGAGTGTTGAATGTGGTCAAGAAAAGAAGGGACTACAAGTTGCAGGTGGAGTCACATGGGGTCTTTGGAGTAGCAGCGGTACTCATGGGATAAGCTCAAGTCCAATGTACATGAAAGTTTGACGCATTGACAAACTCAAGGTGGTGGAGAATATTCGTCAAGGTGGAGTTTGTTAGAGTTGTGTCGAATATTGTGTACAAGGTAGGTTACAGTTGGACTTGTAGTTGTATTGTGTTTATAGGGTATAGAGGCGTGTCCTAGTAGGACACTTGTATCCTAGGCCTCTCATATATAGCGGGGCTAGACACACGATGTAACCTATGCCAACATAATAGCACCGGAACGCAGGTGAAGCCGGCGGCATGTGCCGGTGTCCAGGGCGACCGGGTGCGGTATTGTGACGGTGTCACGGAGAGGAGTGCCCGTAGTCAAGCCCCGGGGATGTAGCCATATTGGTGAACCTCGCTAACAAATTTCGGTGTCGTGCCTCGTGTGATTGCTTGGTCCTCGGATGATCGACGGAGTGCCTCGGATTTATTCTAACAACTAGATTGTTGGCCATTTGGCCTCATGATTTTAATAATATTTGTTCTACCATGGTAATTTTCTTCCGCTAGGATGCCAACTGTACTGTGTGGTGTAGCTTTATACATCTGAATCATTTGATATTAAGAGTTCCCTCCCATGCTATCCATCCAGTGCTCCACTCCGGTGAGAAAATAATCCATGGTGTATTTATCCCCTTTGCATGTTCTTTGTTGACAATTTTTGCATTTTCCAATGGTGCTCTAAGCTTATAGCTTAGTCTTTCGTTACTTGCAGGCAGGAATATGAGCGTGCATGTCTGGGAGTTAGCAAGAAGGCGTTAATTGAATGATTGATGCTGACAATGTATATTGCTACTCCATGCCAGAAACTAAATAAATAGCGCTTCTATTTTGCTGCTCCCGGTCGATGCTAAACAAATGATTTTGGAAGTCTCACATATGTCAATTGAGCAATTGTTATATTGTGAGAAAGTACAAGAGCGACTTCGTATCACCTAGGCTTTAATTAGAATTGCTAACTAGAACATATGCAGTTGATGTATCATTTTGCCATTGAAATAAATTATGTTCTTTGGCCATTGAATTGGATAATTATCATGGTTTTATTTTTTTGTCTCATACATGCGTAAGGAATTCAATAATGTATTTTTTGGCACATACATTCATTGATCACTTGACTATACCACCCATGCATACGTGAGTGTTCTTCCGTTGTAACACACAGGTCAATGAAAGAGAATCAGAAGAAATGTTCTTTTTTTCCGTTGCAACACACGGGTTTATGTAGTTAACAATGATTATGAGTTGCGCGGGTAGTCACGACTAGTCGAGAGAATAGTCTAGCGTTAGGCATGTCCCTCGCTGGCCTAAGCAGAGCGTCCGTGTAGACCAGCTACACACAGACTAGTCGAGAGTATAGTCTAGCATTTAGGCATGTCCCTCACTGACCCAAGCAAAGCGTCCGTGTAGCTGGGTTACACACACTTAAGGCATTAGGCCAGCGAGGGACACTAGCGGTGAAACAAAAATGGTTTTATTTGCATATGCAGGTCAGAATTTGAGTGTATATGGTCCTAACAATCATAGGTTATACTGTAGTAGATATATGTGGCATAATCCAAGTTCAACAAACAGGGAATAATATTAGACATTTAAGTGGATGTGAAATTAAGAAGAAATTTCTTACCTATTGTGACAATTCTTCATCCTTTCTATTGTTGAATTGACAAGTTCTACGCATTTAGCAGGATCAAGCTGAGACCTGCAATGGTTTCAAAAAATTAGGACATCTCTTACTCTTACAATATGTTCTAGAGAGAAAAATAATAATTATATGGCCGGAACTTCTACTTACTTAGGTTATAGATATATATCACAATGATGCCAAACTTAAATATGTATCATATATATGTCTGCAAAAGATTAGAAATGAAGGACTCTTAAATATGTGGGAGGGGGATGCACCACGGAACACAGAATAACACGGAACCCCATGCAAGCTAATGTAGTTGCAGGCCGTTGGCATGGTGCAGGGGCCATGAACTTGGGGTATGATACACCGCGATCACCAGCAGTCCTCCAAATCCCTAGAGGTGCTATATTTCTATTGTTTTGCAAATATATGTGGATTTAGGCATGACAATAAATATACAGCTGTGGTACGGTTATACTACAAACGAGCTTTATATTAGGACTTGAACTATAGAAACAAGTTGTACCACATGACCAGCAGAAAGCATGAAAATGAAAATAAATATAATTTGCGGTAAAAGTCTAACCAGTGCCAAATGCAAGTTTTCTTACAGGTATATGTCAGCTTGGCGACCTCTCTCTCGTTGCTCTTCTCTCCAATCATAAGTTGGTGGTTTAGAAGAAGCCTCAGCAGCAGGTGGCGGAGCAAGGGATGCCTCAACAGTAGGTGGCGGCGGGGCAAGGGAGGGCTTCTCAACAGCAGCAGGCGGAGCAAGGGAAGCCTCCTCGGCGGCAGGTGGCGGAGCAATGCTTCATGGTGATAATGTGATTGAATCAAGCTTGGTGAAATGGGTACCCCACATGTTGATATTACAATGATCAATGTGGATGCTAGTTTTTTTTTTTTTTTTGCTTCAAATGGTATGACTATGTGGGAATTGCGGCGTGGGGGCATGTAAGATTATTATTACAAACTTGTATCGTTGGCCTTTACGTCGCTATTTATATATGCTTGAAACTGTTCTGCGCATGATCATAAATATCTGTCGGATATTTCGGTAAAAAAAATATTTCAGTAAATATCTATCGGAGGATGTCATGGGTAGATCAACCCTCCTTTATCTTAAGAATGAAGCGAGGGAGATTACCTAATTTTGTTGGGTTTTCAATTGGTAAAGATTAGAGAAGGGATGCTAATTGAGTTGCTCATCATAGGGCAAAAATTTGTTTTTCTACCATAGCTGCATGTCGGTTCAGGAGGTTGTGCGAATGGATGGTGTGTTTCGCAATTGGAAAAAAACATTATTATTTGATTAATATATGTGTATTTTACAAATAATACTAATACTAATACTAAAAGGTGTGGAGAACATTCTCTGCTTAAACTTCAACCAGAGACACCCTAGCTGCGAGCACCTTTATATTCGAAAAAAGAAGAAGAGAAAACCTGATTGTACCACTATTTCAGGTTCGATCAAAATGTAAAACGGAAGTGAGGTGGTAGCAAAAATAAGACGAGATCGATCGATGCAAGACCAGAACACGAAGGAAACAAAAATTAGACGAGCCGGTACTTACGAGATCGGGATCGGGATGTCCATGGTACGTTCACCGGAGCCGATGGAGAATCACGCCGAGAGAAAAGGTGTTTGATACAGTATATATATCAACTAGACGAGCGCTGGCCGGCCGGAGGATGAAAATATGTATTCTGATTCGGGTATAGATATCTTGTGTATTTATATAGCGCGGTGGATCGAGGTTACATCTATTCTTTGCGAGCACTAATTTTCCTTTTGTTTGCGGAGACAACAATTCACCGGCCGTTTTCCGATTACAATATATATACGGCAACAGGAAATACAGGACCCATGGCGCGCCCACACACATTTTTTTTTAGCATCACAAACTTTATTCATCATATGATAGCTAGATCGTTTACATAATGGTGAAGAATAAAGTCAGGGATGACGGTTTCCCGTGCTTCAGACTTGCCAGAACTAATACAATGTTTTGCTAAATCATCCGCGACCAAATTGGCCTCTCTACTACAGTGATCAAAAGTGATACTAGCAAACTCCAGTGCCACGAGGGAGCACTCGGCAATGATTGGTACGCCTGTTCCCATATATGTGTTTGGATCAGAGATGACCTCAAGTGCATTGAGACAGTCAGACTCAACTTCCAAATTCGTGCACCCCAGATTTGCTCCAAGATTTAACCCACCTCGAATAGCGATTAGTTCCGCTACTTCTATACTCGCCACATGTGGTAATAGATGAGTCGCTGCACCTAGGAACTTACCGTGGTCGTCACGGGCAATGACACCACAAGATCCCGTGAACCTATCTGCGTGAAAAGAAGCATCGACATTTATTTTAACAGCTCCCACCGCAGGCTTCTTCCATACATGATCCCGCTTGCGAGTAGGCTGATTTGGAGTGTTTGCTCGTAAAAAATTTGTTGGTAGCACCCGGATCGTCATAGCTGCTTGTTGAGGCATCTGAACTATCTCACCTTTTGTATGGATTCTCCTTTGCCACCAAATAAACCACATTGCTACAAGGGCGAGCTCAGCTATAGGAATGTTATGTACTGACGACTGCATCTGGATCAGTCTATCAAGGTTAATAGAGCCCGATCGGTCCTGGCAAACCTCCCGTTCAATCTCCTGTGATAGTCCTAGCTCCGTCCAAATTGCGTGCGCCCCGGTACACGCCCACACACATCTTCCATAATAATAAAGGGAAACTCTTCTTTTCAACCGGTTGATTTCTCGTCTCTTTAAGTCACCTTCGTCGTGCGCCACGTGTCCAAGCGGGACCGCCAAACCGCTTCTCTCTTCCTTATCTTCTCGAACGCACTGCTCCAGGCGCTCAATCCCCTCTGTTGGCTCCCGTTGTCTCTCCCTTTTATCTCCAAGCAACTCTGCCGCCAGCGAGCTAGTGCTCCCACGCCCGTCCAGCCACCACACGTCGGCAGCCTTTTCTTGTTGCGGGCACTCCGCAAGCTGCAGGCTGCCGATGGGGTGCGACTGCCAGGGTCATCGGTGGTGCGATGCCGGCGGGGATGCATCAGTCGGCATCTCGCAGTTGAGGCGTTGTCGTCCAGTGCAGCAGAGCATCGATGGCGCCGCGGAGGGTGCACCTGACCCGCTGCGGTGCAGCATCCACCGTGTTGTATGTCGGATGGAGCATGACGTCGTCAGGTCACCGGTGGTGTGGTGCTGGCGGGGCTGCAGTAGCCGGTGAAGCAGAAGGGGCACGCTGGCGTTGTGATGAAGCATCGCCGGGGGCCGCTGAAGCTGCAGTGAAGCGCGCGGGGGGTCGTTGAAGCTCGTCGGTGCTGTAGTGAATCATCGCCCGGGGCCGCCGGAGCTACAGTTGCCTCCGTGCAGGCTGCAATGAAGCGCCACCGGAGCTGCAGTGTAGCCCGCCGAAGTTGCATTGAAGTGCCAGGGAGGCCGTTGAAGCTCGTCGGCGTTGCAATGGAACTCTCGCAGAAGTTGCGATGAAGCTTCGTGCGGCGGCGGCAAGCCCTGTGTTGCCATGGAGCAGCCACGGTGGCTCGCGGTGCTGCGATGCATCAGCCGCCGACAGCTCGGGGAGCTGCGTGCGCTCGTTGGCGTAGGTGTGACGGATGGTGCGTCGATGTTGCAGTCTCACTAGTTTTCTTTTCCCCATCGCCGTCGTTGCTAAAGAGGCGGGTGTCGCAGCAGTCGATGGCCCTGTGGATGCAAGATGAAAGGAGGAGGACGTGGGACTGAGTTGCTCTGATCGGACGGGTCAGATGCGTCTAATCGAGCGGCTGGTAAGGCGGGTGATTTCCTAGTTATCCGTAGCAGTAGCCAATAATAAACCAACGATTGCTTTTGGTCGTCCGTCACGTGCTTTTGCAAAAATACCCTTCTCTTTTTTTGAAATTGAACCCGCACTCCCTATGCAAGTGGCTCCGGGGAAAACAATTCAGTAAAACAAAAAACGCTTGTATCCGGCGCGCCGGTCGAAACTTCAGCCGGCCGCGCGTGGACCGTACAATACAACGCGATTAAACGTTTCCATGTGCCCTCATGTCGCACGCGCGCTATCACATGCCGCACCTGTTGGGTGGATGGGTCTACGCAGCCACGCCAGCTTCCCTTATCCCTTCGCAAGTTGTCTCCTTCACCACTCTTTCTTCTTCCTCGTCCCTGTCGCCGCTGTTCCTTTTTCTTCTTCCTCATCTCTGCGGCCACCTCTGCTTCCTGCTACAACCACCTCAGGCGCCGCACTGGGCGAGCGCGCTGCGACGAATCTCCTTCCCAGGAGACGCCCAGCGCCAGGAGCTGGGACCGCGCGTTGCAGGTGCTGCAAGCACAGTTTGTTTAGCTGGAACGACGCCGGCGGCGTGTTACGAACTGGCTACACCGGAGAGCTGAGAACGCACACTACCTGCGGTGTTGAAACCGTTGATGCAATATGCTGGAACCTGCCGACAGAGGAGCTACAACCAGACACGCGTGCCATACTGGAGTCGATACACGCCCGAGCTGGAACAGTGTTCTGGTGATGCTGGAACCATATCCCAGAGATGCTGGAACGGCGAGTCGGCGATGCTTCAAAGCTCCATGCTGGCGGGGGAAATGCTGGAACCAGCATACAAAAATGCTGGAACCAACATTTACCAAAGCTACATCGGTAGCAATGGTGCTACGCCCGGCGGTCGATTTTTTGCTGGAACCGGCTACTTGCGGAGCTACAAGCACGGTGTGCGGATGCTGGAACCATTACTGACGAAAGCTGGAACCGGTGTGTTTTTTTTTTTTGCTTCAATCGATGAAGCGGTGCTGAAGACAACGACCCGTGCTGCCACGGTGGGCTGCAACCGGCAGCAGCAAAAGCTACATCCGACGTTTGATATTGCTGCGATGGTTATATGGGCAAATCAGCGACCCAGGAGGCGACGGCGAGAGGGCAGTGCACGATGCCCCCGTGCGTCGGGTGTTGATGGCGAGGGCGGCGGGGCGATTCAAGCTCGGTGCTGCAACCACGGGGGGGTGGTGAGCTGCAATCATGGCGGGGCGGCGCAACCCGGAGCAGCGACGCGTCCATGGCCACGAGCTGCACGTTGAGGCGGCCATGGCGAGGAAGCGAACGGCGAGTGAGGTTGCACACCGTCAACGACGGGGGGCGCATCCATGGCAGGGAGCGGGGCGGCCTGCGGCGCTCGTCGTCGCTCTTCAAGCTGTGCGTGGTTGCTGTTTTCTCAAGACTAGTAAGTCTGCACGTGCAACGCACGTCTGTTGCACGTCTCAAACGTAAACAAGATGAGATTCATATAATATAAAGTAAAATAATAAAATATAATATAATATAAATAAATTGGAAGGTAATATATATACTTTTCGGTAATTGTACTGCCAAAATTACCTAATATTTGCATAGCAAAATATACATTAGTACCAATTCAGACAAAAATTATATATACTTTTTGGTTTGCTGTACTGCCAAAATTATATAGCTACCTATGTTATGGATAATAGGAAATAGAAGATGATATGTGACTACAACAACTTCTATATGTGCAGAAATAGAAGATGCTTTACAAGAACTAACTGAAATGTAAATGGCCAATACGAAATCCAATAATCATCATGATACGAAGTATTTATCTGGTTCCGTATATGTTTACGCGTCGGCAACCAGACTAACTTACAACTCTGTAAGACAGTCTGTACGTATAGAAACTGAAATGGGATATGAAGAACGGAAGGAAAAGTATTCTAGTGTATTTGTCAAGCTGAACCTTATCAACCATTCAGGCATGTCAGCTTGTAAAATACAAAAAACATGATGAAACCTCAAATAAGAATGCATAAAACGGACCCCCCCCCCCCCTAGCTGAGTCACAACCAACAATCTTTGGCAGCTACTATATGCATCTACCTCAAAAAATATAATTTATGCATCACACTAATTAATGTGTGGGGTATAATGATACAAAGCTGCTTCATTATGTATGCTACAATCCATGTTGGAAAGGATATTACCTGTTCAAAAATAAACAGAATGCTTATGTCGAAAGCAAGCCTTCCAGGCCAACTCATTTAGTTTCAGAATTTCCATATGAAAGAGCCAACAATTTGGAATATGATACTACAAAACTGGTGAAGATAGGAAGCATTCATCCTGTTTTCCTTGATGTAAGGAGTAGCTTCAGCATACATTTGTGACAGTGTAATACCCGATTCGGAAAAGAGTGCACACTCCACCAACAACAATACCTTCCTCAACGGCAGTGTGCGAAAAGAAGAAGTCAGAAGGTTTAATGAAGCAACAAACTAATTAACTTAATTCTGCTTCTTTGAAAAGCAAATACAAAGTTGACTACTCGAAATGTTCAATGACAAAACATTGATTGACTCACCTAGTTACATTAGAGCATCCTCAACTCCCAACCTCTCTTTAAGTTCAGTTTATGTTCGTCCTCCCACCTATCAAGTCATGGGTTACAGTCACCATATCATCCTTCCTTCCAACAGGTTATCAAGGAAAAGAGCAGCCTGTCAACAGATAATGCCCTCCATTAATACCTGAATGACAGTGACACCACCGGCAAGCTTTGCTATCCTCTCGTTGAGTTCTCCTTCCCGTAGTCTAGTTTTGCTGCCAGCAAATTAGCAATGATAACTTAGAATCAGACTTAAGACTACGACGCTTTCTAAGTTCGTGATAAATAAAACAACTACACAAAGAGGTCATACAAATAGATTTATAATCAACTCCCAGGATGAAGCCTTCAAGAATTTCTAATCAAGGGAGGCATAAAGAAAAGAAAAGGAGGCATAAAGTGTACTGTAATACGAAGAAATTTCTAATCTGCATCATCTACCGAGCATGATAAAATGGAGCCTTCAAGAATTATGCTACCAAGTCAAGGGAGGCATAGAAAAAAGGAAAGGGCCGTACCTCATTGAGATTTTCTATCTGGCTACATGAAACTTCTGTTATGAGTTGTGAATGACAGATAAAGCAACAACAAGAAGGTGATAGAGATATAGCAGATCATAACCATTTTGACATAATGATAAATTCCAACAAGATTCCTGTAAATCAAAGGAGGTCTTTTTTAATAACAAACGAAAGGAGGCAAGTACATACAGAAATAAATTTGACACTCTTGTCAACAAAATGTTATCAGTCTAGAGAATGAATTTGTACCAAACTACCAAAGTAAAGCAAAATTTACAAAGGTATCGTAATTCGGTTTCTGTACCAAAATCAACGGGAAAAAAATCTCAAAGATATGGTTAACAAAATCTGCCGGCAATGCAAACTTGGAAACAAACAATACCAACTAAATCAGGGGCGCCTTACAAATTCAGGTTGTTGTGTGCCTCCTGAACGTCCTAATTCCTAAATGGGCATTGAAGGCCTACGGGGATCAGAAGACCAGTCTTATTCTTATGCTTCTACCTATAGGGATCCCAGTGCTGTGTTGACCGAATAAGCATGCATGTGGCCTTTTTACAGCTTTGGAGACCGCTTAGCAAGCGGCGAGACCGGGACGCCATCAACAACATCATAGCTGGTTTTCGTTCTTCGGCGTCGGCATTTGCTCCTCCTCCGCCACCACCACCACCACCACCTCCCGAGCCGGATTAGCTTCTTTTTTAGCTTTGTTTGGGGCTTGTCTTACTGTGCCCCCACCGCGACTTTATGACTTGATTGTACTCTATATTGTTATGTTGGGATGCTCGGTTTGTTGCTTTATAATATAAAGCGGGGAAACCCTTTTTCGTAAAAACACCAAGAGTCATTGATTTGGTACGTAGTAATACTTCGGATATAGCCAACAGTAGGATAAATCATGCCAATCTTTTGTAAGCAGGTTTGACAGCGATCCATATGTACCCAATATGCACAACCTTTGGCCTGCCATCCAAACATATCCAAAATGCCCGATGTCCCGCAGCTCCAAGCTGTCGCCGCTGCCGCCGCCCCATAGGCTCGCGCCGGTGCCGTGCGCTGCCTCTCACCGGAGACCGTCGCCACCGGAGGTTCGCCGTCGAGGCCGCCGTGCCCCTGCCCTTCCTCCTCTCCCTTCCTTCCGTTCTTCTCTATCTCCTCACCTTCGAACCCCTCTCTCTCTCCTTGGAAACGCAGCAGGCCATGGAGGAGCTCAGCCGCCACCGCCGTCCCTCCGACTCGCCAGCGCCGCCCATCGTCGATCCGATCCGGCTGCCTTCCGCCAGATCCACGCCGCCCCGCCGGAGTGCACGCCTTGGCCATCACCGTTCCCTGCATCGAGCTGCTGCCGCCGCCCCGCGTTGACTGCATCGCGTGCCTGCGCCTGGGCAACCACTCTAGCCGAAGCACGATCTTTGGCCGGCATTAGCCCGTCGAGGGTGGAGCAGGGCACCAGATGGAGGGTTGGGAAGAAGAGACGACGCCGGATTGGAGGAGGGATTACGATGCGGGTGCGGAGATCAGTTTCCTTTTTTATGTGTGCCTTGCGTGATTGGAGGAGGGATTACGATGCAGGTGCGTGATGGTAGGGGAGGCCGGACCGGTAGTTTGAGGGAAGGCTTCTGGATGGTGGAGTACGGTCAGTCATCAAAAATTGTCCACATCATAGAGCTATTAGATCAAGCATGACCGTTATATTAAGATTTGCGGGTCTAATTGCAGGGTGGATATAGGAAGATGCGGAGGAAGGGGACGAACAAAGGACTCGATCTAGACGGCTGGAAAGTAAGAGCATCTCCAGCCGTTCAGCCCCTCAGGGTGCCGAAAAAGAGCGGCCTGGGGGCGAACCGGGGCTAGATTGGCCCCTGGGGGCGACCTACCTCCCAGCCACGCCCCAGGCGCCGCCCCCCAGCCGCGGCAAATTCAAACATAGACATTCCCGCTCACAAAATAGACGCCACAAATCCGGCGATCAAGCGGCCACAAGTTCGGCGTACAAAAAGCAGAAAGGACGCGCGTGTTAGGGAACGTAGCAGAAATTCAAAATTTTCCTACGTGTCACCAAGATCAATCTAGGAGATGCTAGCAACGAGAGGGGAGGAGTGCATCTACATACCCTTGTAGATCGCGAGCGGAAGCGTTCAAGAGAACGGGGTTGATGGAGTCGTACTCGTCGTGATCCAAATCACCGATGATCCTAGCGCCGAACGGACGGCACCTCCGCGTTCAACACACGTACGGAGCGGGGACGTCTCCTCCTTCTTGATCCAGCAAGGGGGAAGGAGAAGTTGATGGAGATCCAGCAGCACGACGGCGTGGTGGTGGAAGTAGCGGGATCCCGGCAGGGCTTCGCCAAGCGCAACCGGGAAGGAAGAGGTGTCACGGGAGGGAGGGAGGCGCCAGGGCTTGGGGTGCTGCTCCCATGCGCCTCCCCACTATATATAGGGGCGGAGGGGGCTGGTTTCTTGCCCTCCAAGTCCATTGGGGCGTTGGCAAAGGTGGGGAAAAGAAATCCCATCATTTCCCTTCCCCACCGATTGTTATCCCCCTTTTTTAGGGATCTTGATCTTATCCCTTCGGGATATGATCTTATTCCTTCTAAGGTGGGATCTTGGTGCGCCTTGATCAGGGGTGTGGGGCCTTGCCCCCACTACCCACGTTCATGTGGGTCCCCCCATGCAGGTGGGCCCCACTTCGGAACCTTCTAGAACCTTCCTGGTACAATACCGAAAAATCCCGAACATTTTCCGGTGGCCAAAATAGGACTTCCCATATATAAATCTTTACCTCCGGACCATTTCGGAACTCCTCGTGACGTCCGGGATCTCATCCGGGACTCCGAACAACTTTCGGCTAACCGCATACTAATATCTCTACAACTCTAGCGTCACCGAACCTTAAGTGTGTAGACCCTACGGGTTCGGGAGACATGCAGACATGACCGAGACGACTCTCCGGTCAATAACCAACAGCGGGATCTGGATACCCATGTTGGCTCCCACATGTTCCACGATGATCTCATCGGATGAACCACGATGTCGAGGATTCAATCAATCCCGCATACAATTCCCTTTGTCAATCGGTACGTTACTTGCCCGAGATTCGATCGTCGGTATCCCAATACCTTGCTCAATCTCGTTACCGGCAAGTCACTTTACTCGTACCGTAACGCATGATCCCGTGGCTAACTCCTTAGTCACATTGAGCTCATTATGATGATGCATTACCGAGTGGGCCCAGAGATACCTCTTCGTCATACGGAGTGACAAATCCCAGTCTCGATTCGTGCCAACCCAACAGACACTTTCGGAGATACCTGTAGTGCACCTTTATAGCCACCCAGTTACGTTGTGACATTTGGTACACCCAAAGCATTCCTACGGTATCCGGGAGTTGCACAATCTCATGGTCTAAGGAAATGATACTTGACATTAGAAAAGCTCTAGCAAACGAACTACACGATCTTGTGCTATGCTTAGGATTGGGTCTTGTCCATCACATCATTCTCCTAATGATGTGATCCCGTTATCAATGACATCCAATGTCCATGGTCAGGAAACCATAACCATCTATTGATCAACGAGCTAGTCAACTAGAGGCTTACTAGGGACATGTTGTGGTCTATGTATTCACACATGTATTATGGTTTCCAGTTAATACAATTATAGCATGAACAACAGACAATTATCATGAACAAGGAAATACAATAATAACCATTTTATTATTGCCTCTAGGGCATATTTCCAACAGTCTCCCACTTGCACTAGAGTCAATAATCTAGTTCACATCACCATGTGATTAACACTCAAAGTTCACATCGCCATGTGACTAATACCCAAGAGTTTACTAGAGTCAATAATCTAGTTCACATCACCATGTGATTAACACTCAATGAGTTCTAGGGTTTGATCATGTTATGCTTACGAGAGAGGTTTTAGTCAACGGGTCTGCAACATTCAGATCAGTGTGTGCTTTACAAATCTCTATGTCATCTTGTAGATGCAGCTACCACACGCTACTTGGAGCTATTCCAAATAACTGCTCTACTATACGAATCTGGTTCACTACTCAAAGTCATCCGGATTAGTGTCAAAGTTTGCATCGACGTAACCCTTTACGACGAACCCCCTTTCCACCTCCATAATCGAGAAAATTCCTTAGTCCAATAGATACTAAGGATAAGTTCGACCGCTGTTATGTGATCTCTTCCTGGATCACTATTGTACCCCTTGACTAACTCATGGCAAGGCACACTTCAGGTGCGGTACACAACGTAGCATATTGTAGAGCCTACGTCTAAAGCATAGGGGACGACCTTCGTCCTTTCTCTTTCTTCTGCCGTGGTCAGGTCTTGAGTCTTACTCAATACTCACACCTTGTAACACAGCCAAGAACTCCTTCTTTGCTGATCTATTTTGAACTCCTTCAAAATCTTGTCACGGTATGTATTCATTTGAAAGTACTATTAAGCGTTTTTGATCTATCCTTATAGATCTTGATGCTCAATGTTCAAGTAGCTTAATCCAGGTTTTCCATTAAAAAGACTTTTCAAATAACCCTGGATGCTTTCCAGAAATTGTACATCATTTCTGATCAACAATATGTTAACAACATATACTCATAAAAAATTCTATAGTGCTCCCACTCACTTCTTTGGAAATACAAGTTTCTCATGAACTTTGTATAAACCCAAAATCTTTGATCATCTCATCAAAGCGTTCATTCCAACTCCGAGATGCTTACTCCAATCCTTAGAAGGATTGCTGGAACTTTGCATACTTGTTAGCATCTTTCAGGATTGACAAAACCTTCTGGTTGTATCACATACAACCTTTCCTCAAGAAAATCATCGAGGAAACAATGTTTTGACATCCTATCTGCAAGATTTCATAAATAATGCAGTAACTGCTAATATAATTCTAACAGACTCTTAGCATCGCTATGAGTGAGAAAGTCTCATCGCAGTCAACTCCTTGAACTTGCCGGAAAACATCTTAACGACAAGTCGAGCTTTCTTAATGGTGACACTTACCATCATTGTCTGTCTTCCCTTTAAAATCCATCTGTACCCAACAGCCTTACGGCCATCAAGTAGTTCTTTCAAAGTCTATACTTTGTTTTCATACATGGATCCTCTCGGATTTTATGGCCTTGAGCCATTCGTCGGAATCCGGGCCCACCATCGCTTCTCCATAGCTCGTAGGTTCATTGTTGTCTAGCAACATGACTTCCAAGACAGGATTACGTACCACTCTGAAGTAGTACGCATCCTTGTCGTCCTATGAGGTTTGGTAGTGACTTGATCTGAAGTTTCATGATCACTATCATAAGCTTCCACTTCAATTGGTGTAGGTGCCACAGGAACAACTTCCTGTGCCCTGCTACACATTAGTTGAAGTGACGGTTCAATGACCTCATCAAGTCTCCACCATCCTCCCACTCAATTCTTTCGAGAGAAACTTTTCCTCGAGAAAGGACCCGTTTCTAGAAACAATCACTTTTGCTTCCAGATCTGAAATAGGAGGTATACCCAATTATTTTGGGTATTCTATGAAGATGCATTTATCCGCTTTGGGTTCGAGCTTATCAGCCTGAAACTTTTTCACATAAGCGTCGCGGCCCCAAACTTTTAAGAAACGACAGCTTAGGTTTCTCTAAACCATAGTTCATACGGTGTCGTCTCAACGGAATTGCGTGGTGCCCTATTTAAAGTGAATGCGGTTGTCTCTAATGCCTAACCCATAAACGATAGTTGTAATTCGATAAGAGACATCACGGTATGCACCATATCCAATAGGGTGCAGTTATGATGTTCGGACACACCATCACAATATGGTGTTCCAGGCGGTATTAGTCGTGAAACAATTTCCACAATTTCTTAATTGTGTGCCAAACTCGTAATTGAGATATTCATCTCTATGATCATATCACAGACATTTTATCCTCTTGTCACGACGATCTTCAACTTCACTCTGAAATTACTTGAACCTTTCAATAATTCAGACTTGTGTTTCATCAAGTAAATATTCTCAGCATCTACTCAAATCATCTGTGAAGTAAGAATATAACGATATCCACTGCGTGTGTCAGCACTCATTGGACTGCACACATCAAATGTATTACTTCCAACAAGTTGCTCTCTTGTTCCATCTTACTGAAAACGAGGCCTTTCAGTCATCTTGCCCATGTGGTATGATTTGCATGTCTCAAGTGATTCAAAATCAAGTGAGTCCAAATGATCCATCTGTATGGACTTTCTTCATGCATATATACTAATAGACATGGTTCGCATGTCTCAATCTTTTCAAAAACGAGTGAGTCCAAAGATCCATCAACATGGAGCTTCTTCATGCGTTTTATACCAATATGACTCAAGTGGCAATGCCACAAGTATGTGGTACTATCATTACTATCTTATATCCTTTGGCATGAACATGTGTATCACTACGATCGAGATTCAATAAACCATTCATTTTAGGTGCAAGACCATTGAAGGTATTATTCAAATAGACAGAGTAACCATTATTCTCCTTTAATGAATAACCGTATTGCGATAAACATAATCCAATCATGTCTATGCTCAACGCAAACACCAAATAACAATTATTTAGGTTTAACACCAATCTCGATGGTAGAGGGAGCATGCGATGTTTGATCACATCAACCTTGGAAACACTTCCAACACATATCGTCATCTCACCTTTAGCTAGTCTCCGTTTATTCCGTAGCCTTTTATTTCGAGTTACCAACACTTAGCAACCGAACCGGTATCTAATACCCTGGTGCTACTAGGAGTACTAGTAAAGTACACATTAATATAATGTATATCCAATATACTTCTGTCGACCTTGCCTACCTTCTCATCTACCAAGTATCTAGGGTAGTTCTGCTTCAGTGACCGTTCCCCTCATTACAGAAGCACTTAGTTTCGGGTTTGGGTTCAACCTTGGGTTTCTTCACTAGAGCGGCAACTGATTTGCCGTTTCATGAAGTATCCCTTCTTTCCCTTGCCCTTCTTGAAACTAGTGGTTTTACTAACCATCAACAATTGATGCTCCTACTTGATTTCTACTTTCGCGGTGTCAAACATCGCGAGTTGCTCAAGGATCATCATGTCTATCCCTGATATGTTATAGTTCATCACGAAGCTCTAATAGCTTGGTGGCAGTGACTATGGAGAACCATCACTATCTCATCTGGAAGATTAACTCCCACTCGATTCAAGTGATTGTAGTACTTAGACAATCTGAGCACATGCTCAACGATTGAGCTTTTCTCCCTTAGTTTGCAGGCTTAAGAAACTTGTCAGAGGTCTCATACCTCTTGACGTGGGCATTAGTCTGAAATCCCAATTTCAGTCTTTGGAACATCTCATATGTTCTGCGACGTTTCAAAACCGTCTTTGGTGCCACAATTTTAAACCGTTAGCATCACACACTGAACTATCACGTAGTCATCAAAACGTGTATGTCAGATGTTTTGTAACATCTACAGATGACGCTCGAGGTTCAGCACACCGAGCGGTGCATTAAGGACATAAGCCTTCTGTGCAGCAATGAGGACAATCCTCAGTTTACGGACCCAGTCCGCATAATTGCTACTATCAACTTTCAACTAAATTTTCTCTAGGAACATATCTTAGTAGAACTAAAGCATAAGCTACGACATTATTTGCAAAGACCTTTTGACTATGTTCATGATAATTAAGTTCATCTGATTATTTAATGAATTCCCACTTAGATAGACATCCCTCTAGTCATCTAAGTGATACATGATCCGAATCGACTAGGCCGTGTCCGATCATCACGTGAGACGGACTAGTCATCATCGGTGAACATCTCCATGTTGATCGTATCTACTATACGACTCATGTTCGACCTTTCGGTCTCTTGTGTTCCGAGGCCATGTCTGTACATGCTGGGCTCGTCAAGTCAACCTAAGTGTTTTGCTTGTGTTCCGAGGCCATGTCTGTACATGCTAGGCTCGTCAACACCCGTTGTATGCGAACGTTAGAATCTATCACACCCGATCATCACGTGGTGCTTCGAAACAACGAACCTTCGCAACGGTGCACAGTTAGGGGGAACACATCTCTTGAAATTTTAGTGAGGGATCATCTTATTTATGCTACCGTCGTTCTAAGCAAATAAGATGTAAACATGACAAACATCACATGCAAATCATAAAGTGACATGATATGGCCAATATCATCTTGCGCCTTTTGATATCCATCTTCGAGGCGCGGCATGATCACCTTCGTCACCGGCATGACACCATGATCTCCATCATCATGATCTCCATCATCGTGTCTTCATGAAGTTGTCTCGCCAACTATTACTTCTACTACTATGGCTAACGGTTAGCAATAAAGTAAAGTAATTACATCGCGTTTTTCATTGACACGCAGGTCATACAATAAATTAAGACAACTCCTATGGCTCCTGCCGGTTGTCATACTCATCGACATGCAAGTCGTGATTCCTATTACAAGAACATGATCAATCTCATACATCACATATCATCACATCCTTTTGGCCATATCACATCACATAGCATACCCTGCAAAAACAAGTTAGACGTCCTCTAATTGTTGTTGCATGTTTTACGTGGCTGCTATGGGTTTCTAGCAAGAACGTTTCTTACCTACGCAAAAGCCACAACGGTGATATGCCAATTGCTATTTACCCTTCATAAGGACCCTCTTCATCAAATCCGATCCGACTAAAGTGGGAGAGACAGACACCCGCTAGCCACCTTATGCATCAAGTGCATGTCAGTCGGTGGAACCTGTCTCATGTAAGAGTACGTGTAAGGTCGGTCCGGGCCGCTTCATCCCACAATGCCGCCGAATCAAGATAAGACTAGTAACAGCAAGCAAATTGAACAAATCATCGCCCACAACTACTTTGTGTTCTACTCGTGCATAGAATCTACGCATAGACCTGGCTCATGATGCCACTGTTGGGGAACGTAGCAGAAATTCAAAATTTTCCTACGTGTCACCAAGATCAATCTAGGAGATGCTAGCAACGAGAGGGGAGGAGTGCATCTACATACCCTTGTAGATCGCGAGCGGAAGCGTTCAAGAGAACGGGGTTGATGGAGTCGTACTCGTCGTGATCCAAATCACCGATGATCCTAGCGCCGAACGGACGGCACCTCCGCGTTCAACACACGTACGGAGCGGGGACGTCTCCTCCTTCTTGATCCAGCAAGGGGGAAGGAGAAGTTGATGGAGATCCAGCAGCACGACGGCGTGGTGGTGGAAGTAGCGGGATCCCGGCAGGGCTTCGCCAAGCGCAACCGGGGAGGAAGAGGTGTCACGGGAGGGAGGGAGGCGCCAGGGCTTGGGGTGCTGCTCCCATGCGCCTCCCCACTATATATAGGGGTGGAGGGGGCTGGTTTCTTGCCCTCCAAGTCCATTGGGGCGTTGGCAAAGGTGGGGAAAAGAAATCCCATCATTTCCCTTCCCCACCGATTGTTATCCCCCTTTTTTAGGGATCTTGATCTTATCCCTTCGGGATATGATCTTATTCCTTCTAAGGTGGGATCTTGGTGCGCCTTGAACAGGGCTGTGGGGCCTTGCCCCCACTACCCACGTTCATGTGGGTCCCCCCATGCAGGTGGGCCCCACTTCAGAACCTTCTAGAACCTTCCCGGTACAATACCGAAAAATCCCGAACATTTTCCGGTGGCCAAAATAGGACTTCCCATATATAAATCTTTACCTCCGGACCATTCCGGAACTCCTCGTGACGTCCGGGATCTCATCCGGGACTCCGAACAACTTTCGGTTAACCGCATACTAATATCTCTACAACTCTAGCGTCACCGAACCTTAAGTGTGTAGACCCTACGGGTTCGGGAGACATGCAGACATGACCGAGACGACTCTCCGGTCAATAACCAACAGCGGGATCTGGATACCCATGTTGGCTCCCACATGTTCCACGATGATCTCATCGGATGAACCACGATGTCGAGGATTAAATCAATCCCGCATACAATTCCCTTTGTCAATCGTTACGTTACTTGCCCGAGATTCGATCGTCGGTATCCCAATACCTTGTTCAATCTCGTTACCGGCAAGTCACTTTACTCGTACCGTAACACATGATCCCGTGGCTAACTCCTTAGTCACATTGAGCTCATTATGATGATGCATTACCGAGTGGGCCCAGAGATACCTCTCCGTCATATGGAGTGACAAATCCCAGTCTCGATTCGTGCCAACCCAACAGACACTTTCGGAGATACCTGTAGTGCACCTTTATAGCCACCCAGTTACGTTGTGACATTTGGTACACCCAAAGCATTCCTACGGTATCCGGGAGTTGCACAATCTCATGGTCTAAGGAAATGATACTTGACATTAGAAAAGCTCTAGCAAACGAACTACACGATCTTGTGCTATGCTTAGGATTGGGTCTTGTCCATCACATCATTCTCCTAATGATGTGATCCCGTTATCAATGACATCCAATGTCCATGGTCAGGAAACCATAACCATCTATTGATCAACGAGCTAGTCAACTAGGGGCTTACTAGGGACATGTTGTGGTCTATGTATTCACACATGTATTATGGTTTCCAGTTAATACAATTATAGCATGAACAACAGACAATTATCATGAACAAGGAAATACAATAATAACCATTTTATTATTGCCTCTAGGGCATATTTCCAACAGCGCGTGCGCATCAGACGGCGAGGTCGGTCTCCGGCGTCGGCGGAGTCGGCGTGCGCGGGCTTCGCGGGGTCTCTGTGCTGGGCGGCGGCGGCGTGGCTTCTGTGCTGCGGGGAGTCTCGGAGGCATCATCGCTCAGGCTTGGCGGTGGCGTCGGCGTGGGCGGCGTCGTCGACGGAAGATGGGTCAGGATGAGGCCACGCTCCTCCAAGTATCACGCCTTGACCGCCTCGTCGTTGCTCTGGAGGCATTCCTCCTCCTTGGACGCCCACTTGATGCGCGGCTCGCCGGACCTGGCCGCCCGCTTCTTCTTCTTGCGCCTCCTCGCCGGAATAGTCGCCGGCTCCTCCTCCTCCTTCTCCTCCTCTTCGTCCTCCTCCTCCTGCTCCTCCTCGCCGTAGACGTAGCCGAGCTCGCCGTCCATGCCGCCGCTGAGATCCACCGTGTCGTCCGGGGTGACGAACCCAGGAGACGCGGCGGCCGCGGTCGAGCCGGTCGCGATGATGTCGTCCATGTCGGCCTCGGTCTCGTCGCTGTCGCCGAGGTGCGAGAAGGGCAGCGCGCCACAGCGGAAAGGGGGCGTCGGGGAGGACGCGTAGGCGGGCGGCGAGTAGTTGTATGGAGGGTACTGCACGCCGGCGAAGGCAGGCGAGGGCGTGCGCTGGGCCGGGTGTCCATGGGGGAAGGTGACGTTGGGGTTGAACCCACCGTGCGCGTCCCCGTCGGCGTAGCCCGGCGAGGGCGTGCATCCCCATGGCTGTGGCGACGGAGAGACGACGCCTTGCTGGCCCCAGGGCGCGTGTTGGGCGTGGCTGCCGGGTGGATTCAACATCCCCGCACGAGTCGCCTCGGCCTCGGCTTGGTCCGCCAAAGCCGCAGCCGCACGCGCCGCGTTGTCACGGGCCTTCTTGGCGATCGCCCTGTTCCGCCAGTCGGCGATGACAGCCTCCCGTCGCTGAACTTCTGCCCTCCACTCGGCGTTTGTCATGCCCGGTGGCTTGGACGGCGGCGCCCTCGGCTTCCTCTGCTTCGGCTGGGCGACGGAGGCGGTCGCGGTTGCCGCGGCCCGGGGGATGACGTACTTCTTCGGTGGCATGGCGGCCGGCCGGCTGGGAGGCGAGCGGGAGGGAGATTGGCGGGAGGAATGGAGAGAATGGGAGGGAAGTGGGGGAAAAGCGGGAAGAAACGGCGGGAAGAGGCGCTCGACTTGCCGACAGGGCGGACCCACGCGCCCTTTTCGCTTGTGCCGGCGCCCCAGGCGCCCCCCAGGGCGCCGGGTTCGGCCTGGGTCCGCCGGCACCAGTTTCGGCCCGAGCCGGCGAAAAACGGGCTTCTGGGGGCGCGACTGGGCCATTTTTTCGGCGCCGGCGTGGCAAAAACGCCTGGGGAGGGCCTGTTGGGGGCGCGGCTGGAGATGCTCTAACACATCGAACGCTCAAGGTGCGACGGGCCCAAACTTTGGGCCGGCGCGCCGGCGCCTAGTACCGCCCAAACAAAAAATCCCTTTCGCGTGTCCTTTGTTTCTTCGTATTCAGACCGGGGGTTGGAGGCCGCCGCGGCGAACGGGGTGCACGAGGTGGCGGAGCAGGGGCCCCAGCGAGCGGGGAGCTAGAGGCGTAGCGCATCCCGGCGCCGCAGGGGGACTACGAGCCCGCGGCGCACCTGTCACCCACCAGCGCGGACCCCGAGGCCATGCCGGCGAGGACGGAGAGAATCAAGATGAGGAGGATGCCACAGCAGCAGCGAAGGAATCAAACCTGGGATTCGAGAGGAAGAAATTGAGCAGAGTCCCATTCATCCTCTACTCTTGGAGGAGATTCTTGACACAAAGAGAGCCGAGGTAGCCAACAGCCTGATGAATCATCTACGGCCTAGCTGCTCCGGCGTGCATCCGGCGATGGGGCGGACGGATCAAGGCGGAGTACGATGGAGAGGTGGTCGGAAGCGGCGAGCGCCAAGGCAGGCGGGTGATGCGGTTCCAGATGGACGACGGCTTCGCGGGCGGTTGGGCCGAATCAGCTGCCTGTTGGAAATATGCCCTAGAGGCAATAATAAAATGGTTATTATTATATTTCCTTGTTCATGATAATTGTCTATTGTTCATGCTATAATTGTGTTATCCGGAAATCGTAATACATGTGTGAATACATAGACCACAACATGTCCCTAGTGAGCCTCTAGTTGACTAGCTCGTTGATCAACAGATAGTCATGGTTTCCTGACTATGGACATTGGATGTCATTGATAACGGGATCACATCATTAGGAGAATGATGTGATGGACAAGACCCAATCCTAAGCATAGCACAAGATCGTGTAGTTCGTTTGCTAGAGCTTTTCCAAATGTCAAGTATCATTTCCTTAGACCATGAGATTGTGCAACTTCCGGATACCATAGGAGTGCTTTGGGTGTGCCAAACGTCACAACGTAACTGGGTGGCTATAAATGTGCACTACGGGTATCTCCGAAAGTGTCTGTTGGGTTGGCACGAATCGAGACTGGGATTTGTCACTCCGTATGACGGAGAGGTATCTCTGGGCCCACTCGATAATGCATCATCATAATGAGCTCAATGTGGCCAAGTGTTTGGTCACGGGATCATGCATTACGGTACGAGTAAAGTGACTTGCCGGTAACGAGATTGAACAAGGTATTGGGATACCGACGATCGAATCTCGGGCAAGTAACGTACCGATTGACAAAGGGAATTGTATACGGGATTGATTGAATCCTCGACATCGTGGTTCATCCAATGAGATCATCGTGGAACATGTGGGAGCCAACATGGGTATCCAGATCCCACTGTTGGTTATTGACCGGAGAGTTGTCTCGGTCATGTCTGCATGTCTCCCGAACCCGTAGGGTCTACACACTTAAGGTTCGGTGACGTTAGGGTTGTAGAGATACTAGTATGCGGTAACCCGAAAGTTGTTCGGAGTCCCGGATGAGATCCCGGACGTCACGAGGAGTTCCGGAATGGTCCGGAGGTGAAGAATTATATATAGAAAGTCCAGTTTCGGCCACCGAGAAAGTTTCGGGGGTCACCGGTATTGTACCGGGACCACCGAAAGGGTCCCGGGGGTCCACCGGGTGGGGCCACCTATCCCGGAGGGCCCCATGGGCTGAAGTGGGGAAGGGAACCAGCCCCTGGTGGGCTGGTGCGCCCCCCTTGGGCCTCCCCTGCGCCTAGGGTTGGAAACCCTAGGGGTGGGGGGGGGCGCCCCACTTGACTTGGGGGGCAAGTCCCCCCCTTGGCCGCCGCCCCCCTTGAGATGGGATCTCTGGGGGCCGGCGCCCCCTCCTGGACCCCTATATAAAGAGGGGGGAGGGAGGGCAGCTGCACCCAAGCCCCTGGCGCCTCCCTCTCCCTCCCGTGACACGTCTCCCTCTCGCTGAGCTTGGCGAAGCCCTGCCGAGATCCCCGCTGCTTCCACCACCACGCCGTCGTGCTGCTGGATCTCCATCAACCTCTCCTTCCCCCTTGCTGGATCAAGAAGGAGGAGACGTCTTCCCAACCGTACGTGTGTTGAACGCGGAGGTGCCGTCTGTTCGGCGCTCGGTCATCGGTGATTTGGATCACGACGAGTACGACTCCGTCAACCCCGTTCACTTGAACGCTTCCGCTCGCGATCTACAAGGGTATGTAGATGCACTCTTTTCCCTCTCGTTGCTAGAAGACTCCATAGATTGTTCTTGGTGATGCGTAGAAATTTTTTAATTTCTGCAACGATCCCCAACACTGCCGTGGCCCAAGCGGCGGATGAACGGCCGCTCCTCTCGTCGTCCTCCTCCCGATGGCAGGCCAGGCAGGCGGCAGGAGCTTCTCCGTTCTGCTTGGCGACCTCAAGGTCCCGCTCTTCGGGCTGCTCCAGCAGAGCAGCAACATGCGCCTCGGATGGCAGGGGCGCTCGCCATGGTTTGAGGATGTGCTGCGGGCGCTGGCGGCGACCGCGCCCTGGAGGTGGTGGACGCGCGGCGGCACTCCCTGAGCGTGCTCCTGCTGGAGCTCCTCAACGGCAAGTCCCCGACGCATGCGTCGCTGCAGGATGGCGACGGCGGCACGCTAGACCTACCATGGTTGGTGCAGTCGGTGGTGTGCGAGGAGTGGACGGCCGAGGTGATTGGCGTGGAGCTGGTGCGGCTAGGCGCTGCGCCGGGGAGAAGATGGACTCAGGCAGGGGCGGAGCTGGGCCCCGGGCACCCAGGGCCCAGGCCCGGGGCGTGGAAAATTCAACAGGCTATTATATATAGAGGATTTTGTGCAGGCCCGGGGTATAGTCCAGTCAAAAGAAGGAGGCCCAAAGCCTGATGGGCTGGTTCTCCTGAAACGCATGGACGCACGAGGGAAAGACCTCCCCACGATCTAACTGAAACGCACGCACGCACTCACCTGAAACGCCGCGCCGCCGTATGTAAAATCAATCTCCAGGTTCGAGCGCTCGTGCCGCCTCTATTTGCCGCCGTCCACCGCCATGCCGTCGTCCGGTCGACCGCCCCCCAAACACTTCTCCCCTGCTCCCGGCTACCGCTCTCTTGTCCTCTGCGCCGTTCACACCGCGCGGCGCGGCGCGCCATCCCCTGTTCCTCCTGGCTGCTGCACCTTCGTAATTTTCTTTGATGCTTTTTGGGTTTCCCCTGACGAGCTAATTTAATTGGAATAGCGTGTGTGTGTGTATCCAATCAGATATCTACGGTATTGTTGAGCTCCTATTGATGTAATTTCCAATTTCATTTCATATTATAGAAACAGAAGATGAAGAGATTATTTTCATCTATGTCCGCAATAGGGGTATCTGCACCTATCATTTCAGGTGGAGGGAATCAAGCACCTAAAGGGACTGGATACAAACACATATAGGTCTCGCAAAGGGCTTTTACCTCATCGAAGTGGTAAGTTTTCAGATTTGAATCAATAATAATTGTTTCACTTGATGTTTATGCTTTTTTTATGAATTAATATATATTTTGTAATGCCTTGAAGGTGTTGGTTTTCCTACTGTTGGTCAAGTTATGGGAGGCACCAATGAAGTAATCAATTGATTTGGTATTTTTTGTATTCCCATATTACTATTTGTACTTTTGTCATGTTTTATCTATTTTCTTGGATCATTGAGCTTCAAGTTTAAATTGTAGATTTATGGAGAAATTGTACTTTATTTTGTACGCTTTCGCATTAGGTATTTTTTAGAAATGCCATGAGGTAGTTTTAAGTGCCAAAGTTTTCCATGTTGTCGACAAAAAAATTGGGCCCGGGGTTTGCTTAATTCCTGGCTCCGCCACTGACTGCAGGCACCGGCGAAGCTACGGCATAGCACGCCGCTGGCCTCCAGCAACCGGCGCTCCGCACACATCCCTGCCTCCCACGGCCAGATGCTCGGACGGTCCCCCATCACATAGATACACAACAGCGAGCTTCAGTTATCTGAATTTTCAGTTCAGTGTCGTGATTTGGATGGACGCCCGAACACAACAGCGAGGCCAGCTTCAGTTCTCTGAATCTTCAGTTCCGTGTCGTGATTTGGATGGAATTGGAGACCGTGTCCTTCTCCAACATAAATCAATTTCCAATGTAATCGAGTTCGAGTCTAT
The DNA here is from genome assembly GCF_002575655.3 of Aegilops tauschii subsp. strangulata. Lineage (NCBI taxonomy): Eukaryota > Viridiplantae > Streptophyta > Magnoliopsida > Poales > Poaceae > Aegilops > Aegilops tauschii. Next base: position 169,815,618 of record NC_053037.3, read on the forward strand.
GTTCTTCTCCAATGCAAAAGCATGTAGTGCCCGATCCGGATTGAACTTGGCTGTCATAAGGAGGGATCCTCGACCGGAACGTCCATCAGGCCGCGTCCCTCGACCAGAATGTCCATCAAATCCCATCACATTGCAACTTTCAGAGGAACATCCAATGTCACTGGCGGAGGAAAAGCATCTGTCAAGCCGTACTATGCCGAGTTCGCCGGCGGAAGAAGAACACCCGTCGAGCCCTCCATCGCCTGAGGCGGCTACACCAGAGGTATTTCTCCCCTTGAAAGTTACTACACCTGAGTCTAGCATGTTTGCATCTTTGAAATCTTTTAGAGATTTGTTCAGGATTGTTTGTTGTCTGAACAAGACACATATCTGAAGATTTAGTATTGACTTACACCTTGAAGTTTACATCTGTTGTGGTGTTCCTCTATTCTAAACTGAACCATGCTAATCCGACCAAGTTTGGGCCTACACATAGTCAAAAGTTTGAGTGATAGTTATGTTCCAGTTGCATTTATATTCATATTTCACAGAAGGAACAAAGTTCCAGGAAAAACAACCTGTTAGTGTGTTCCTTGACGTTATACACCTGAGCACCCCTACTGTTAGCACCAAAATTAGCATTATTCTTGGCATGTATATGAATGCTTTGTTTGCATGATTATTTGATTGAAGTAGGGCAGAATAACAGTAAACTGAACCATGAAATTTTAGAATCAGAAAGTAGGCATATACATCGTCATTAGCTCATTTTTCTGAAGTTGCTCCATGTTACTCCAGTTTTAGGTTCTGTCAGTGATGTTCATCAGACATGTCACAGTGCGTGTATACTCTTAAGGGATAGGCAACGGACTATGCGAACATATTTGTTTGTTTATAATCATTTTCTGATTGTTATTTTCCTGTAGGATATGTCATTACTTTTTTTAGTGGGTAGTGACTGCACTACCTAACTGACTATGATGTACTACCTCTGTTTCAACTGATTCCAGCTCAATGTGTCATCACTATTTGAATTATTTATTAGATGCTCGATGAAATTCAGAACTAAGCAATTTTTTCTTCTGCCTTTTCAGTGATGGGAGGTAGATTGAGCTGATAAATTTCTGCACCCACCTTGAGGTCCATAACGTTCTCCTAATTATATGGAGCCCAATTCGTATAGATGTATTTGTTTGAGGGAGAGGACTATCTGTGATCAGAAGCAACATTATGTGATCATCATGTGTGCGAGAGATGGCAAGAGTATGTGATATGTATTTCTGTGTACACTACTAATATGTATTGACTGTTCATGTTGATACAGTAGGTTCATGATTGCTTATGGAAACAATAAAATTACTTGAGAAGGATTTTATGAGTATGTACTCTGAGACTTGAGAGGCTGTTATTGGCATGGATTCTCTGTCTAAGGCTGGTGTCAAATCAACATCGGAAGAAGGGCAATAGAAGTGGAATGAGGTGAAGTCCTTTTTTTTTTTGAAAAGGAGGAGGACCCCGGCCTCTGCATCTGGACGATGCATGCAGCCACTTTATTAATTATTCACATAAGACATTACAAAGTCATACAATAGTAAGACTAAAGCCACCGTCTAGGCAACATCTGTCGCTACTCCTATCCAGTTGATGTAGGGATGCTGATAGTCTGGGCCTAATACCAAACAGACCTCGCAGCCACACCTAACATCTAAGACCCGAGGTCCCAACCAGGATGCCTGCCGGGTATGGGGCACCCATCAGTCCGGCGCACTCCTCAACCAGGACGCCTGCCAGGTATGAGGCCGCCGCAGCCACCTGTCACCAATCCATCTTCAGTGTTGTCCTGCTGCATCTACCTTGCACGGTCTAGCTGCCGTCGACGCCACCACGACGCCAGCTGACAACGCCACCATCCTGCGCTCGTCCATCATCACACGCCCACCGGCGAGACCCCGCTACTCCATGCCGCTGAGTCCCGCCGTTGTCGACGTGCCAGATGCCACGCCGCTCCTCCGACGCGAAACACCACCTGTTGCCACTAGTCCCATCCCCTCCGCCTGCAGTTCCTCACCCAAATGCCCTAGGCGGTGCCTCCAAGAAGGGAACGACACACGCAGTGCCGCCGCCGCCCAATCTAAGGAGATTTAGGGTTTTCACCCGGGCATGGGGTCGGGGTGGAGGGCATGGACCTCGACGACGCCTACAAGGAGGAGAATGGCGATCCTGGTCGTTGTCACCGTCGAGATGAACGAGTCATCCAGAGTTTCCTCCGGTCCGATGTCACCTCTACCAGCCCCGCGAACGCACTGAGGCCGACGACCGCGATCGTAAGCCACCAAGTGCAGCGGGAGAGAGCCTGCAGCGCGGAGGAGATCCACCGGCGACTCACCACCCATGCGGTCAAGACGCCGTCCATCCATCCCCCGCGAACGTCGCAAGCTGAGGGCGCCGTCGCCATGCCTAATGGGGCCGCCTCCCCTGGTCCAGGTTCCTCCACGAAGGCCGGAGTGGCGAGATCCGCCACGAGCGACGAGATCCGGCACCACGCGGCCGACGCCATCGCCCAAGCCCGCCGCCGCCGGGAGCCCGCACGCTGCCGGGAGTCACACACCCGTGGATCTAGGCACCCGTGCACCGCCGCGACTCCGCCGCCTCCAGGATCCGCCACATCGTCGGGAGGGCCGCACCCCGCGGATCAGGACGCCCGCGCCGCCGCGGATCCGGGAACGGGAGGAGAGACCTCCGCCGCTGCCGTCGCACGCACGGGCTTTGCCCGGCGCCGACCATCAGCAGTGGCTGAGGGGGAGAAGGGCGCTGGAGGACCACAGTACATCTCCGTGTGCCCAGGTGAAGTCCTATTGATACCTACAATTCATTGATTAACTCAAACAAATGATACTAGACATCAACTACTGCAATTGATCCATGAATATTTGTTAGGTTGTACTTCCTCTGTTCCTAAATATTTGTCTTTCTAGAGATTTCAACAAGTGACTATATACGGAGCAAAATGAGTGAATCTACACTCTAAAATATGTCTATATACATCCGTATGTGGTAGTCCATTTAAAATCTCTAAAAAGACAAATATTTAGGAACAGAGGGAGTAGTATCTATCTAACATCTAGAAGGGGAAAATGTGATGAACATTATTTTCACAATGTTATGTATATGAGTATATCTTTAAAATGTGGTACAGAGAGCAGAAGGTCTTAAATGCTTGCAAATCCTCAGTTTTAAGAGCATAAGATACAATCTTAATTTATTTCCAGATTTATTTTTGTCTTATTGGAATTCTGAACATGCGAAGGTTGTTAGCTCGTCATGTGGTCGATTTGGTTTCTGGAAATTCTTTCGCATACTATGTTTGAGCGCTTTTGTTCTTGAGTTCTTCTGGTGGAGGGAATCAGAAGTGATTCTTCTGCAATGTGAGGAGATCTCAAATCAAGCCAGCCTCCAAGAGAAGAGAACAAGTAGTACATCTCTACCCAGACGAGCTGAATCTGAACGACTCAGATTATCATGTTACCGTGTACCGGTCCGGCAGATGTGCAAGTGCAACTACATTGCTTGAGTGTAAGGCAGACTGATTCATCTGCGTGAAGCCAGTATGACAAGGCTAAGTCCGCACAAGATAAAAAAACACAATAAATTTGGCCCCTTGATATTTCTGTTTATGGGTTGTTTTTCCGGGGAGCTCATAGTTTAGCAGTTCTCTTCTATGCTAATCTGAATTGTATGTGGCCCATTGTTTAATTGCTCATGCACATTATTAATTGTGGTTTGCATCGTCAATCTGCACTTTGGTAGGAGCCTTGGGAGTTCCTGACTATTCTCTGGGCAACCCCCTATACTTTATAGTAGTTCAACTTAGCCTTTATTTGTCGCAAACTATGATTCTGTACTACACCTTAGAATCTTTGTTAAGTCTGAATTGCGCGGTTTACTGACTGAATTTACCCACTAGCTCCGCTGATTTATTGTCGGGGGATGTACCCGGGCAGCCTCATCCGCACCTAATAACATTTCAAGACATCGGGGCTGGCAAAGCCCCTCATACCGGCTAGCCGCGTGGCCGGCTCCTTGGGCCAGTTAGGACCACGCGGCCGGCTTTCAGAAGACGGCGCACCCCTAGAAGGCGGCTTTGGGGGCGGGCCGGCTTCCAGCAGCCGGCCCCTCTTTCTCCTCGGAGTCTGCACTCACCCACTACGACAAGACATGGCGTGGCTATAGTGCCGCCTGCTCCCCCGAATCCCGGAGGAGCGTGGCTACAGTGCGCGCTGACCAGGCGGCCACCTATCCGCACGGCGTGGGACTGTAGCCATGCGACTCATGACGCGACCCTCGTCAGCAAGGACCGTGCTACAGCAAAAGGTAATCAGCATGGCCCGCAGGCGGCGGGCCCTACCCGTCGGCCGGATTCTCGGCAGCCGGCGGGGCCCTCCAGAGGCGGGCCCCAGCAGCCGGCGGAGAACCCGGCGACCCTAGACACTGATGTCCGGGTCCTACACCCGGTCGTATTACCATTGTACCCCTGGGGGGTGGGCCTATAAGACCCCCCGGGCTCACACATGCAAAGGGTTCAACTCTCATTCCACACACACACACCATAGCTAGGAGAAGAGGGAAAGCCCTACCCTTCTTCCTCCTCTAGCAGTACAGCTCCAGGAGCAACTCTGTATACTCCGTCATCATAGCAGGACTAGGGGTGTTATCTCTCCGGAGAGCCCCGAGCCTGGGTACATCTCGTGTGCTCCCGAGCTCGTGCTCACCCTCGCTTCCGGAACCCGATGACGTCCTCATGGCTCCAACCACGATAAGCCACCCCCTGGCATCTGACGTGAGATTACCACGACAGTCGGCGCCCACCGTGGGGCCATCCGCGACATCGGCCGGAGTTGTGTTCCGGACGGGAACCACCCTTCCCTCCGGCGAGCGCGTCGCGTCTGGCTTGATCAAGCAGCCAGATGCGTTCGTTTGCGCTTGCACCGGCGCATCGCCCGACGCAGGAGTCGTCTGCCCCGCGGGCTGCCTCATCGACCTCTTCGAGAAGCTCAGCCTTTCCGATGCGGTCACCACCGACGCGGGAGCCATTTGCACTATGAGCTGCCTCACTGACCTCTTCGGGAAGCTCAGCCTCTCTGATGCGGTCGCCACCGACGGGTACCCCGGCGACGTGGTGGTCATCGACGACCCGCTCCCTCCTATCGCTAGCGACGCCTCTGCCGGCGCGCTCGACGCTGGCGTCTTTGTGGAGGTGATGGTCACTGGCAACAGGCAGGACATTGGCGGGGCAGCCCAGGACCCATTGCGAGTAGCAATGCAGGACCTGGCTGCTCCCGTCGATGCCAACGCCGACCCGGGGGCGCTAGAAGAAATACGCGTCAAGCTCCTCGACAGCGCCACCAAGATGGCACCATGAAGCGCCACGCTGAGGCTAACCAGCGCGAGATTGACCGCATAGCGGGCGGCACGCCGGCTGTAGGCGAGCCTAGCCGAGCTGGCGCCGTCCGGCAACCCGCCGCGGCCATCGCTAGCATGCTGGGAGTCGGACGTCTGATCTACGACACCCCAGTGCAGAACATGCACGCCGCGCAGGTGGTGGCAGAAGAACTCGAGACCCTGGAGGACGACGAACGGCGCAGCCAGCTGAACCGCCTCTAGGAGCTCCTCAACGCTGCGAACACGCAACAAGACACGTGCAACAACGTGGTGGGAGCCGGCCAGCAGGCCGACCTCCCGGAAAGAAACCCTCCACCCCGCCACGACGATGGAGCGACCTCCCGGTCCCCTAGTGGCGGCGGCGGCGGCCAGCGGAACCCAGAGCCGGCTGCTAGCCGCAGCTGGCACTCTCATGAGACAGTTGTGAACAGTCGGCAAGTTCCTCCGAGAGCGGAGGGCTGGCGCTAGCTGGATGAACGCCCGCCTCCCCCCCCCCCCCCCCCCCCCCCCGCGTAGGGAGAGGCTGGCTTCTTCGGCGCCGGTTGACCACCCGACCTTGGGAGGCCGGCTAGACCCCCGTGAAGCAGTCGGTGAGAATGACGCTTGTTGCCGGATCGAGCAGCTGGCTCGGTCCCTGGCAATGGAGGAGGAGGATACAGTCGGCCCGGCCTGCTTCGGCCCTCGCATCCGCGACGAGCCCTTCCCCAAAGGGTTCTCGCGACACTCCCAAGTACAATGGCGCTGTGAAGCCGGAAGATTGTTTGACCGACTATGCCACGGCAGTGAGCATAGAGAATGGCAACAAGCGCGTTGCCGTGCGTTCATGTTGCAGGGCACGACCCAGACATGGCTGAACAACCTCAAGGTCAACAGCATCAACAGTTGACTGGACTTCAACGAAGTCTTCGTGCGCAACTTCAACAGCACCTACAAGCGCCCCCAAGGCTTGCCAGCTCTCCATGTGTGTTCAGAGCCTGACCGAGTCCACTCGCGACTACCTGACGCGCTGGGCCGAGTTGCGCAACTCCTGCGAGGGGTTGCACGAGGTGCAGGCCATCGAGTACTTTACCTCCGGGTGCAGAGAGGGCACCCTGCTCAAACACAAGCTTCTGTGCGACAAGCCAGCTACCTTGGACGAGCTCCTGGTCATGGCGGACAAGTACACCACAGTCGATTCTTCCATGAAGTCGGAGATCCGGGTCAACGCGTCTGGGAAGGTGATCCCGCCGGCTTCTTCGGCGTCGGCTGGTGACTCCAATCGGCGTCAGCAGTCGAACGACAACAAGCGCAAGGCCTAGAAGCCGGCTTCTAACAACCGGCAAGTAGCGACCGTCGAGGACCAGCAACCGGCAGGTCAACCCGTCCCCAAGCATCCGCGGGGCGGCTAGGGTGCCTGGCTACCGGCCTTCTCCTTTGAGCATGTAACGCCCACGATGCGGCTATATCTCCCACGTGTCGAGGCACGACTTAGAGGCATAACCGCATAGTGGTTTTGTCGCAAGAAAGGTCATCTTCACACAGTCCCATGTAATGAACAAGAATGGGATAAAGAGTTGGCTTACAATCGCCACTTCACACAATACATGAATATCATCATCCATCATCCAAAATACAATCATATAGACCCACTACGGTCAAAATCCAGATGAAAATAAGACAACCCCAAATGCTAGATCCCCGATCATCCCAACTGGGCACCACTACTGATCATCAGGAAAAGACACATAGTAACGACCACGTTCCTCGTCGAACTCCCACTTGAGATCGACGCCATCATCTGCACTGGCATCGTCGGCACCTGCAACTGGTGTTGGAAGTATCTGTGAGTCACGGGGACTCAGCAATCTCACACCCGCGAGATCAAGACTATTTAAGCTTATAGGACAAAGAGGTGCAAAGAGGTGGAGCTGCAGCGGCAAACACATATATGGTGGCTAACTTGCGCAAATGAGAGCGAGAAGAGAAGCAATGGAACGAGCGTCATCTAGCAATGACCAAGAAGAGGTCCTGAACACCTACTTACGTCAAACATAACACAGACCGTGTTCACTTCCCGGATACCGCCGAGAAGAGACCATCACGGCTACACACGCACTTGGTGTATTTTAATTGGGTCAAGTGACAAGTTGTCTAAAACCGGACATTAACAAATTCCCATCTGCCTCATAACCGCGGGCACGGCTTTCGAAAGATATTACCCTGCAGGGGTGTCCCAACTTAGCCCATCATAAGCTCTCACGGACAACGAAGGATAAACCTTCTCCCGGAAAAACCCGATCAGTCTCGGAATCCCGGTTTACAAGACATCTCGACAATGGTAAAACAAGACCAGCAAAGCCACCCGAATGTGCCGACAAATCCCGATAGGAGCTGCACATATCTCGTTCTCAGGGCACACCGGATGAGACATCCTACGAGTAAAACCAGACCTCGAGTTTCCAGGAGGTGGCCCCGCAGTCTGCTCAGTTTGGACCAACACTCGAAGGAGCACTGGCCCGGGGGGGTTAAAATAAGATGACCCTCGGGCTCGCGAAAACCCGGGGAAAAAGGCTTAGGTAGCAACTGGTAAAACCAAGGTTGGGCCATGCTGGAGGAGTTTTATTCAAGGCGAACTGTCAAGGGGGTCCCATAAATCACCCGACCGTGTAAGGAACGCAAACTCAAGGAACATAATCCCGGTATAACAGTAACTAGGGCGGCAAGAGTGGAACAAAACACCAGGCATAAGGCCGAGCCTTCCACCCTTTACCAAAATATATAGATGCATTAATTAAATAAGAGATATTGTGATATCCCAACATATCCATGTTCCGACATGGAACAAACTTCAACTTCACCTGCAACTAGCAACGCTATAAGAGGGGCTGAGCAAAAGCGGTAACATAGCCAAACAACGGTTTGCTAGGAAAGGATGGTTAGGGGCTGACATGGCTGAAATAGGAGACATGATATAGCAAGAGATAGGTAGCGAGCATGGCAATAGAGCGAAACAACTAGCATAGCAAAGATAGAAGTGATTTCGAGGGGTGGTCATCTTGCCTGCAAGATTCTCAGAGTTGTCGAAAGCTTGATCCTCGTAAGTGTACTCGACAGGTTCCTCGTTCACGAACTCGTCTCCCGGCTCTACCCAAGACAAGAATACAAACAAATGGAACCACAATCAACAACGAGGAATGCGCAAGCAACATGATGCAAGACATGTATGATATGCAGGTTATGATATGCGATGCATATGCGTGCTCCGGAAGGAAAATGATGAACATGGCAGTAACTTGGCAAACCAAGCATGCCACTGGAAAGATGAGATGATTTCGGTCGAAATCGATATAAAGATCACCGGAATCGGATGCACGGTTTGCAAATGGCAAGCAAAACAAGAATGACACTAATCTGCGATAAACAGCAAGATAGCACTTAAAATACAATAAGTAACAATACTACAGCATCCCAACATAGCAACAAAGCAGATGGAAGTAATCTACAGGAGATGCTTGACAAAAGATGAACACTGAGCTACTGCTAGTTCACAACATATCAAGCTCAAACAAGCATGGCAAAAGTGCAAAAGATTACAGGTTCACAGACTTAGTGAAAAACTGGACATGGCAGAAATCAGCATCAGGTAGCAATGTTCAGAGCACGAAATCAATATGCTACAGAAACTTAACATAGCAAAATAAGCCAAAAAGGACCAGAGGATATGATGGCAAGCATGTAAACATAGCAAGTTTCGTTATCAGGTTTCAGACTTAGCAGAAAACAGAGCATGGCAGAAATATTAATATGTAGGCCCCTTTGTGAGCTTGATGCACTCACTACAGAGCAATGCATGAAAAACCAAGCATACCTACAGCAAGATGGCATGTTTAAGAAGCTATCCATGGCAAGAACAATTACATATCATGTGTGGATCAACTACAATAAGCTTGGCAAAAATGCATGTCATGTTAAGAATCTGCCAGAAATATTTTATAGCAAAAGTAGAGCAAGATTGAGTTATGCTATAGTACTCTAAAATTGCAAACAATTGCAGTAATGGATCAATTACAACTATAGCTACAAAACATCCTTAATGAACATCTCCAAAATATGCATGGATCTCTCTGTAGCATCAAGTTTACATGGCAACAAAATTACAGCAGACAAAGACTTAGAGAAATCACTAAGTCCCTGAAATCAGAAATATTACGGGGCCTACTTTGCATGCTTGTGCTAGTCACCACAAAGATCACAAAAATACATGGACTATACCACTGGAAAGATGGCATGGCATACTTCAAAACACATGTAGAGCTCATGCTCAAAAGATGCACAGATTAAATGATACAAAAAATGACAAATCTCCAAGTTCTGATAAGAACCAGAGATTAACAGCAACTAGCCCTCTTCCAACGAATATTTGGGCATCAAGATGACCTCTAATGAAAATGGTGCAATTGAACAAAATGAAGAGCATCACGAGACGAACAATTTGACATATTATACGCGCGAATCAGAGCTACATGCACAAAGTTATCGCATCTCGAACAGGAGCATATACTGAAATGTTTCAGGGACTTAGAAAAAAAGAGGGGGGGGGTCTCGGGTCAACCTTCTCCGTTGACCCAGATCGGATCGGGGCCGGCTCGGGCGCGGGCTCGCGGAGGTCGGGCGCTGCTCGCCGGCGGAGGAGGGAGCGGCGCCGACGCGGGCTGCCGGAGGCGAGGCCGGAGGGAGGAGGCGGCGGGGCCGGCGGCGCCGGTCGCCGGAGGAGGAGAGGACGGCGGCGTCGGCGGCGGGGACCGCGGCACGGCGGCGGCGGGGCGAAGCGGGGCCGAGCCGGCGGCGGCGGCGGGCCAGGCGCGCGGCGGCGGCGGGCCGGGAGGGCCTCCCGTGGGCCGAGCGGGCCGCGGCGGAGGGAGGAGGCGGTGGGACACGTGGCACTACGCCACTGGCTACGGGCGGCGGCGCGGGTTGTCCGGCGGGCGCTGGACGCGTCCGCCCGCGGAGAGGGGATTTAGGGTTACGGGAGACTGCGATTTCGTTTTCGGGATGCCCACATATAAATAGGTAGAGGGAGCTAGGAGACTCCAAATGAGGTGCGGTTTTCGCCCACACGATCGTGATCGAACGACCTAGAGCATGGAAGAGAGTTTGGTAGGCTTTGGGCTGGTTTTGGAGGGGGGGTTTTGCTGGACACTCAAATGGACTTTGCGGATGCCCGGTTAACCGTTGGAGTACCAAACGACCTCCGAATGGAACGAAACTTGACCGGTAGACTCCGGGTGGTATATTAAGACCACTTGACAAGCCTCGGTCCATTCCGAGAAAGTTTGACACACGCACACGAAAGAAAACAAGAGGGGTGCACCGGAGGAGATAGGAGCGCCGGATTGGAAAACGGACAACGAGGAAAATGCTCGGATGCACAAGACGAACACGTATGCGAATGCAATGCACATGATGACATGATATGAACATGCATGACATGAAAAAATACAAAACGAAAGACAAAACCCGACAACGGAGGGAAAAACATATCACATAGCCGGAAATGGCAAGAGTCGGAGTTACAATTATGGCAAGTTACATGCGGGGTGTTACAGAGCAGGCCCTCGACGCTCCATGCAAGTTCCCCAGCGGCGCGAAGCCGTCCAACCATACAACCCGGCAGTGCAGCTGCCTCACCCAAATCACTAAGGGTGAGGGCTTGTCGCCTCCTCCAGCCGGCCTGGCGGCTCCGGCTCCTCAGCAGCCGGCCTGCCCTGTCGGCTGTTGGGGAACGTAGCAGAAATTCAAAATTTTCTACGCATCACCAAGATCAATCTATGGAGTAATCTAGCAACGAGGGGAAGGGGAGTGCATCTACATACCCTTGTAGATCGCGAGCGGAAGCGTTCAAGAGAACGGGGTTGATGGAGTCGTACTCGTCGTGATCCAAATCACCGATGATCCTAGCGCCGAACGGACGGCACCTCCGCGTTCAACACACGTACGGAGCAGCGACGTCTCCTCCTTGATCCAGCAAGGGGGAGGAGAGGTTGATGGAGATCCAGCAGCACGACGGCGTGGTGGTGGAAGTAGCGGGATCCCGGCAGGGCTTTGCCAAGCGCAAGCGGGGAGGAAGAGGTGTCACGGGAGGGAGAGGGAGGCGCCAGGGCTTGGATTGCTGCTGCCCTCCCTCCCCCCCACTATATATAGGGCCAAGGGAGAGGGGGGGGCGCAGCCTTGGCCCTTCCTCCAAGGAAGGGTGCGGCCAGGGAGGAGTCCTTTCCCCCCAAGGCACCTCGGAGGTGCCTTCCCCCTTTAGGACTCTCCCTTTTCCTTATCTCTTGGCGCATGGGCCTCTTGGGGCTGGTTCCCTTGGCCCATATAGGCCAAGGCGCACCCCCTACAGCCCATGTGGCCCCCCGGGGCTGGTGGACCCCCTTGGTGGACCCCCGGACCCCTTTCGGCACTCCTGGTACAATACCGATAAAGTGCGAAACTTTTCCGGCGACCAAAATAAGACTTCCCATATATAAATCTTTACCTCCGGACCATTCCGGAACTCCTCGTGATGTTCGGGATCTCATCCGGGACTCCAAACAACTTTTGGGTTACCGCATACTAATATCTCTACAACCCTAGCGTCACCGAACCTTAAGTGTGTAGACCCTACGGGTTCGGGAGACACGCAGACATGACCGAGACGACTCTCCGGTCAATAACCAACAGCGGGATCTGGATACCCATGTTGGCTCCCACATGCTCCTCGATGATCTCATCGGATGAACCACGATGTCGAGGATTCAATCAATCCCGTATACAATTCCCTTTGTCTACCGGTATGTTACTTGCCCGAGATTCGATCGTCGGTATCCCGATACCTTGTTCAATCTCGTTATCGGCAAGTCTCTTTACTCGTTCCGTAACTCACATCATCCCGTGATCAACTCCTTGGTCACATTGTGCACATTATGATGATGTCCTACCGAGTGGGCCCAGAGGTACCTCTCCGTTTACACGGAGTGACAAATCCCAGTCTCGATTCGTGCCAACCCAACAGACACTTTCGGAGATACCTGTAGTGCACCTTTATAGCCACCCAGTTACGTTGTGACGTTTGGTACACCCAAAGCATTCCTACGGTATCCGGGAGTTGCACAATCTCATGGTCTAAGGAAATGATACTTGACATTAGAAAAGCTCTTAGCAAACGAACTACACGATCTTGTGCTAGGCTTAGGATTGGGTCTTGTCCATCACATCATTCTCCTAATGATGTGATCCCGTTATCAACGACATCCAATGTCCATGGTCAGGAAACCGTAACCATCTATTGATCAACGAGCTAGTCAACTAGAGGCTTACTAGGGACATGGTGTTGTCTATGTATCCACACATGTATCTGAGTTTCCAATCAATACAATTCTAGCATGGATAACAAACGATTATCATGAACAAGGAAATATAATAATAACCTATTTATTATTGCCTCTAGGGCATATTTCCAACAGTCTCCCACTTGCACTAGAGTCAATAATCTAGTCCACATCACCATGTGATTAACACTCATAGGTCACATCACCATGTGACCAACATCCAAAGAGTTTACTAGAGTCACCAATCTAGTTCACATCACTATGTGATTAACACTCAATGAGTTCTGGTTTGATCATGTTAAGCTTGTGAGAGAGGTTATTAGTCAACGGGTCTGAACCTTTCAGATCCGTGTGTGCTTTACGAATATCTATGTCATCTTGTGGATGCTACCACACGCTACTTGGAGCCATTTCAAGTATCTGCTCTACTATACGAATCCGGTTTACTACTCAGAGTCATCCGGATTAGTGTCAAAGTTCGCATCGACGTAACCCTTTACGACGAACTCCTTTTCACCTCCATAATCGAGAAAATTCCTTAGTCCACTAGATACTAAGGATAAGTTCGACCGCTGTCATGTGATCCATTCCCGGATCACTATTGTACCCCTTGACCAACTCATGGCAAGGCACACTTCATGTGCGGTACACAGCACAGCATACTGTAGAGCCTATGTCTAAAGCATAGGGGACGACCTTCGTCCTTTCTCTCTCTTCTGCTGTGGTCAGGTCTTGAGTCTTACTCAATACTCACACCTTGTAACACAGCCAAGAACTCCTTTGCTGATCTATTTTGAACTCTTTCAAAATCATGCCAAGGTGTGCGTTCTTTGAAAGTATCATCAGGCGTCTTGATCTATCTCTATAGATCTTGATGCCCAATATGTAAGCAGCTTTATCCAGGTCTTCCTTTGAAAAACTCCTTTCAAACAACCATTTATGCTTTCCAGAAATCTTACATCATTTCGGATCACCAATATGTCATTCACATATACTTATCAGAAATGTTGTAGTGCTCCCACTCACTTTATTGTAAATACAAGTTTCTAACAAACTTTGTATAAACCCAAAACTTTGATCACTCCATCAAAGCGTATATTCTGACTCCGAGATGCTTGCTCTAGTCCATGGAAGGGTCGCTGGAGCTAGCATACCTTTTAGCATCCTTAGGATCGACAAACCTTTCTGATTGTATCACATACAACCTTTCCTTACGAAAACTGGTAAGGAAACTTGTTTTGACATCCATCTGCCAGATTTCATAAATGCAGCTGATGCTAACATGATTCCGACGGACTTAAGCATCGCTACGGATGAGAAAATCTCATCGTAGTCAACTCCTTGAACTTGTGGAAATACTCTTTGCCACAAGTCGAGCTTCATAGACGGTAACATTACCGTCCACGTCCGTCTTCTTCTCAAAGATCCATTTATCTCGGATTTCATGGCTTCTAACCATTTGTCGGAATATGGGCCCACCATCGCTTCTCCATAGCTCGTAGGTTCAGTATTGTCCAACAACATGATATCTCAGACAGGATCACGTACCACTCTGAAGTAGCACGCATCCTCGTCGTCCTACGAGGTTTGGTGGTGACTTGATCCGAAGTTTCATGATCACTATCATAAGCTTCCACTTCAATTGGTATAGGTGCCACAGGAACAACTTCCTGTGCCCTGCTACACACTAGTTGAAGTGACGGTTCAATAACCTTATCAAGTCTCCACCATCCTCCCACTCAATTCTTTCGAGAGAAACTTTTCCTCGAGAAAGGAACCGTTTCTAGAAGCAATTACTTTTGCTTCCAGATCTGAAATAGGAGGTATACCCAACTGATTTTGGGTATTCTATGAAGATGCATTTATCCACTTTGGGTTCGAGCTTATCAGCTTGAATTTTTTTCACATAAGCATCGCAGCCCCAAACCTTTAAGAAACGACAACTTAGGTTTCTCGAAACGGTGTCGTCTCAACGGAATTGCGTGGTGCCCCTTTTAAAGTGAATGCGGTTATCTCTAATGCCTAACCCATAAACGATAGTGGTAATTCGATAAGAGACATCATGGTATGCACCATATCCAATAGGGTGCAGTTATGATGTTCGGACACACCATCACACTATGGTGTTCCAGGCGGTATTAATTGTGAAACACTTTCCACAATGTCTTAACTGTGTGCCAAACTCGTAACTCAGATACTCATCTCTATGATCGTATCACAGACATTTTATCCTCTTGTCACGACGATCTTCAACTTCACTCTGAAATTACTTGAACCTTTCAATAATTCAGACTTGTGTTTCATCAAGTAAATACACTCAGCATCTACTCAAATCATCTGTGAAGTAAGAACATAACGATATCCACTGCATGCCTCAGCACTCATTGGACTACATACATCAAAATGTATTACTTCCAATAAGTTGCTCTCTTGTTCCATCTTACTGAAAACGAGGCCTTTCAGTCATCTTGCCCATGTGGTATGATTTGCATGTCTCAAGTGATTCAAAATCAAGTGAGTCCAAACGATCCATCTGCATGGAGTTTCTTCATGCATATATACCAATACACATGGTTCGCATGTCTCAATCTTTTCAAAAACGACTGAGTCCAAAGATCCATCTACATGGAGCTTCTTCATGCGTTCTATACCAATATGACTCAAATGTCAGTGCCACAAGTATGTGGAACTATCATTACTTTTGGCACGAACATGTGTATCACTACGATCGAGATTCATTTTAGGTGCAAGACCATTGAAGATATTATTCAAATAAACAGAGTAACCATTATTCTCCTTAGATGAATAACCGTATTGCGATAAACATAATCCAATCATGCTCAACGCAAACACCAAATCTCGATGGTAGAGGGAGCATGCGATGCTTGATCACATCAACCTTGGAAACACTTCCAACACATATCGTCATCTCACCTTTAGCTAGTCTCCATTTATTCCGCAGCTTTTATTTCGAGTTACTAACACTTAGCAACCGAACCGGTATCTAATACCCTGGTGCTGCTAGGAGTACTAGTAAAGTACACATTCATATAATGTATATCCAATATACTTCTGTTGACCTTGCCTGCCTTCTCATCTACCAAGTATCTAGGGTAGTTCTGCTTCAGTGGCCGTTCCCTCATTATAGAAGCACTTAGTCTCGGGTTTGGGTTCAACCTTGGGATTCTTCACTAGAGCAGCAAATGATTTGCTGTTTCATGAAGTATCCCTTTTGCCTTTGCCCTTGCCCTTCTAGAAACTAGTGGTTTTACTAACCATCAACAATTGATGCTCCTTCTTGATTTCTACTTTCGCGGTGTCAAACATCGCGAATAGCTCAAGGATCATCATAACTATCCCTGATATGTTATAGTTCATCACGAAGCTCTACTAGCTTGGTGGCAGTGACTATGGAGAACTATCACTATCTCATCTGGGAGATTAACTCCCACTCGATTCAAGCGATTGTGGTACTCAGACAATCTGAGCACATGCTCAACGATTGAGCTTTTCTCCCTTAGTCTGCAGGCTTAAGAAACTTGTCAGAGGTCTCATACCTCTTGACGTGGGCACTAGTCTGAAATCCCAATTTCAGTCTTCGGAACATCTCATATGTTCTGCGACGTTTCAAAAACCGTCTTTGGTGCCACAATTCTAAACCGTTAGCATTACGCACTGAACTATCACGTAGTTATCAAAACGTGTATGTCAGATGTTCCGCAACATCTACAGACGACGCTGAGGTTCAGCACACCGAGCGGTGCATTAAGGACATAAGCCTTCTGTGCAGCAATGAGGACAATCCTCAGTTTACGGACCCAGTCCGCATAATTGCTACTATCAACTTTCAACTAAATTTTCTCTAGGAACGTATCTTAAACAGTAGAACTAAAGTGTATGACATAATTTTGCAAAGATCTTTTGACTATGTTCATGATAATGAAGTTCATCTGATTATTGAACTCCCACTCAGATAGACATCCCTCTAGTCATCTAAGTGATACATGATCCGAGTCAAACTAGGCCGTGTCCGATCATCACGTGAGACGGACTAGTCATCATCGGTGAACATCTCCATGTTGATCGTATCTACTATACGACTCATGTTCGACCTTTCGGTCTCTTGTGTTCCGAGGCCATGTCTGTACATGCTAGGCTCGTCAAGTCAACCTAAGTGTTTCGCATGTGTTCCGAGGCCATGTCTGTACATGCTAGGCTCGTCAACACCCATTGTATTCGAACGTTAGAATCTATCACACCCGATCATCACGTGGTGCTTCGAAACAACGAACCTTCGCAACGGTGCACAGTTAGGGGGAACACGTCTCTTGAAATTTTAGTGAGGGATCATCTTACTTACTACCGTCGTTCTAGGCAAATAAGATGTAAAACATGATAAACATCACATGCAATCATAGTGACATGATATGGCCAATATCATTTTGCTCCTTTGATCTCCATCTTCGGGGCACCATGATCATGTTTGTCACCGGCATGACACCATGATCTCCATCATCATGATCTCCATCATTGTGTCTTCATGAAGTTGTCACGCCAACGATTACTTCTACTTCTATGGCTAACGCGCTTAGCAATAAAGTAAAGTAATTTACATGGCGTTATTCAATGACACGCAGGTCATACAAAAATAAAGACAACTCCTATGGCTCCTGCCGGTTGTCATACTCATCGACATGCAAGTCGTGATTCCTATTACAAGAATATGATCAATCTCATACATCACATATATCATTCATCACATCTTCTGGCCATATCACATCACATAGCACATGCTGCAAAAACAAGTTAGACGTCCTCTAATTGTTGTTGCAAGTTTTTACGTGGCTTGTATAGGTTTCTAGCAAGAACGTTTCTTACCTACGTAAAACCACAACGTGATATGCCAATTTCTATTTACCCTTCATAAGGACCCTTTTCATCGAATCCGTTCCGACTAAAGTGGGAGAGACAGACACCCGCTAGCCACCTTATGCAACTAGTGCATGTCAGTCGGTGGAACCTGTCTCACGTAAGCGTACGTGTAAGGTCGGTCCGGGCCGCTTCATCCCACAATGCCGCCGAAACAAGATAAGACTAGTAGCGGCAAGAAGAATTGGCAACATCTACGCCCACAACTACTTTGTGTTCTACTCGTGCATAGAAACTACGCATAGACCTAGCTCATGATGCCACTGTTGGGGAACGTAGCAGAAATTCAAAATTTTCTACGCATCACCAAGATCAATCTATGGAGTAATCTAGCAACGAGGGGAAGGGGAGTGCATCTACATACCCTTGTAGATCGCGAGCGGAAGCGTTCAAGAGAACGGGGTTGATGGAGTCGTACTCGTCGTGATCCAAATCACCGATGATCCTAGCGCCGAACGGACGGCACCTCCGCGTTCAACACACGTATGGAGCAGCGACGTCTCCTCCTTCTTGATCCAGCAAGGGGGGAGGAGAGGTTGATGGAGATCCAGCAGCACGACGGCGTGGTGGTGGAAGTAGCGGGATCCCGGCAGGGCTTTGCCAAGCGCAAGCGGGGAGGAAGATGTGTCATGGGAGGGAGAGGGAGGCGCCAGGGCTTGGATTGCTGCTGCCCTCCCTCCCCCCCACTATATATAGGGCCAAGGGAGAGGGGGGGGGGTGCAGCCTTGGCCCTTCCTCCAAGGAAGGGTGCGGCCAGGGAGGAGTCCTTCCCCCCCAAGGCACCTCGGAGGTGCCTTTCCCCTTTAGGACTCTCCCTTTTCCTTATCTCTTGGCGCATGGGCCTCTTGGGGCTGGTGCCCTTGGCCCATATAGGCCAAGGCGCACCCCCTACAGCCCATGTGGCCCCCCGGGGCTGGTGGACCCCCTTGGTGGACCCCCGGACCCCTTTCGGCACTCCCGGTACAATACCGATAAAGTGCGAAACTTTTCCGGCGACCAAAATAAGACTTCCCATATATAAATCTTTACCTCCGGACCATTCCGGAACTCCTCGTGACGTCCGGGATCTCATCCGGGACTCCGAACAACTTTCGGGTTACCGCATACTAATATCTCTACAACCCTAGCGTCACCGAACCTTAAGTGTGTAGACCCTACGGGTTCGGGAGACACGCAGACATGACCGAGACGACTCTCCGGTCAATAACCAACAGCGGGATCTGGATACCCATGTTGGCTCCCACATGCTCCTCGATGATCTCATCGGATGAACCACGATGTCGAGGATTCAATCAATCCCGTATACAATTCCCTTTGTCTACCGGTATGTTACTTGCCCGAGATTCGACGTCGGTATCCCGATACCTTGTTCAATCTCGTTATCGGCAAGTCTCTTTACTCGTTCCGTAACTCACATCATCCCGTGATCAACTCCTTGGTCACATTGTGCACATTATGATGATGTCCTACCGAGTGGGCCCAGAGGTACCTCTCCGTTTACACGGAGTGACAAATCCCAGTCTCGATTCGTGCCAACCCAACAGACACTTTCGGAGATACCTGTAGTGCACCTTTATAGCCACCCAGTTACGTTGTGACGTTTGGTACACCCAAAGCATTCCTACGGTATCCGGGAGTTGCACAATCTCATGGTCTAAGGAAATGATACTTGACATTAGAAAAGCTCTTAGCAAACGAACTACACAATCTTGTGCTAGGCTTAGGATTGGGTCTTGTCCATCACATCATTCTCCTAATGATGTGATCCCGTTATCAACGACATCCAATGTCCATGGTCAGGAAACCGTAACCATCTATTGATCAACGAGCTAGTCAACTAGAGGCTTACTAGGGACATGGTGTTGTCTATATATCCACACATGTATCTGAGTTTCCAATCAATACAATTCTAGCATGGATAATAAACGATTATCATGAACAAGGAAATATAATAATAACCTATTTATTATTGCCTCTAGGGCATATTTCCAACATCGGCATGCTCCAAGATGAATTCCCAACGATAACGCCACTTATGTTGTCTTCACCAGTGAAGCCGACGACAAGCGCAGTCGGCGTCAGCAGCATCACGAGGTGAATGCTGTTATTCCAGAGGTCCCCCAATTCATGCACTGCTCTGAGAGGCCCATCACCTGGAGCCGAGATGACCATCCGGCCATGATGCCTTCGCCGGGTGCTTATGCCATGGTGCTGGACTCCACCTTCTCAACCAAGAGGCAGGCTTGCCACTTTTTCCTGAATCCTGATAGATGGCAGTAGCAGCATCAACATCCTCTACCACGACACCATGGAAAAGCTAGGCATCAAGGAGAAGCAACTCCAGCCCAGCCGGACCGTGTTCCATGGCATCGTCCCTGGGCTTTCCCGCTCTCCAATCGGCAAGATCAAGATCAACGTTCTGTTCGGCGACAAGGCCCACTTCTGTCGTGAGCCAATCTGGTTTGAGGTGGTCGACTTGGATAACCCCTACGATGCGCTCTTGGGCCAGCCAACGATGGCCAAATTCATGGTGGTTCCACACTATAAGAATTTGCTCGAGTGCGCCGCAACCAGCTCCCGGCTGGCCGAGTCCCTCATCATCACTGAAGAAAAGCGCCTCCTTGACTGGGCTGTGGCCATGGCCAGCAAGCAGCCAGCCATGTCGACTGACCCCAAGGATGCTAAAGGTGAGGGCTCCTTCCAGCCGGCTAAGGAAACCAAGAAGATCATCTTGGACCCGGCGCACCCGGAGCAGTACGCTGTCATAGGGTCCAACCTCGACAGCAAATAGGAAAGCGAGCTCGTCGACTTCCTCCGTGAGAATCGGGATATCTTCGCATGGTCCCCCAAGGACATGCCGGGTGTTCCGAGGGAGTACGCCGAGCACAAGCTCCATGTACGGCCGGATGCTAAGCTGGTCAAGCAACCCCTCCGCCGCCTATCAGAAGAGAAGAGAAGGATCGTTGGTGAAGAAATCGCCTGGCTTCTGGCTACCGGCTTCATCATGGAAGTCTTCTACCCGGATTGGCTTGCCAACCCAGTCCTCGTTTTGAAGAAAAACAACAAGTGGCGCATGTGTATCCATTACACGAGCCTGAAGAAGGCCTGCCCCAAGGATCCGTTTGCCTTGCCCCGGATTGATCAAGTGACCGACTCCATGGCCGGCTGCGAGCTACTGTCCTTCTTGGACGCCTACTCCGGCTACCACCATATCAAGCTGGACCCGGACGATCAACTGAAGACCGCCTTCATCACCCCTTTCGACGTGTTCTTCTACATCACCATGACGTTTGGCTTGAGGAATGTCGGCGCCACCTTCCAACGCTGCATGTAGAAGTGCCTCCTGCTACAACTCGGCAGGAATGCCCATGTCTACGTGGACGACATTGTGATGAAGACGGAGAAGCGCGACACCCTTTTGGAGGATCTCAAGGAGACCTTCGCCAACCTGCACCGTTTCCAAATCAAGCTCAACCCGGAGAAGTGTGTTTTTGGAGTGCCAGCCAGTCAGCTCCTTGTCTTCCTTGTTTCTAAGTGCGGGATAGAGTGCAACCCCATGAAGATTAAGGCCATTGAGCGGATGAAGAAACCGACCAAGCTGCGGGACGTTCAGAAGTTCACCGGGTGCCTGGCATCTGGACAAGAATGCCCTCCCTTCGTACCAACTGATGAAGAAGACCAAGTGCTTCGAGTGGACCGACCAGGCGGACGAGGCGTTCCTCCAGCTCAAGCGGATGTTGTCCACGCCGCCTGTTCTGGCCGCTCCGACTGCCAAAGAACCAAACATTTCTTGAAAAAAAGTTGATTTTTTTTAAAAAATCGATTACATTTTAACACAAATAATTTATGAAATTCCAAAAACAATTTTAAAAAGTGTGACATGGTAACATTTTGCCCAATACACGTTTTACATTTTCTTAATGACAATAATTTTTTTTAAGTTATGTGAACATTTTTTACATCTTTTAAACATTTTTAAAAAATCAGGTTTCTAAACTTGTTCCCATATTTTAAAAAATGTGTTTCAAATAGTGTTCACTTTTAAAAATTGATTGTGTTTTCAGAAAAATTGTTTATTTTTTCAAAAAATTATTCAGAATTTTGAAAAAGTGTCCCCACATCTAAAAAAGTATATTTAAAATATTGATCTGGCCTGCATGTTTTTAAAGTTTGTTTGCCCTTCAAAAAATGATTCAAATCTCGGCACTGCTCTATGTGGTTTAATTGGTCGGGCCTCTCATCATAGAAGCAACGGCTAATGGTTTTAGTGGCTAGTGGGTGGAATTAAGTAGCGGTAGGCCACAAGTTCAAATCCTTGTATCTCTTTATTTTGTATTTTTAATTTGCATATTTTACGAAAAAGAAAAAAAATCGCCTCGCGTCTGTTCGCCTGGCCCAGTCGCGACTGCACCCTTCGGTATTTTTACTTTGCATTTTACAAAAAAAATCCCTCAAGAAAATGAAAAGGAGAAAAAACTCGTTTCGTGTGTGTTGGGCCGGCCTAGTCAGGACCGCAGACAACAATCCTGGGATTCGACCTGGCACGTCGACAATCCCTGTTTGGAAATGCTCTCAAGGTTCAAAATAGACCGGATCGGAGAGTTCGTGTGCTAATTTTCGGATTACAAGTTCAGGGGTTCAATTTAGCTTTTGTCTACAATTTCAAGGTTTATTTTGGACTTTTTTCTAGCATAAATGCGTGTGCGTTGCAACTGGGATTTTTTTAATTAGTGAAAATTGTATATACAAACAACATTCGTCGAACCGGCAAAGACGCTTAGTTGTTGCTGAAGTTGATTCTCGTCCTCGGGTGATGCATTTGTCCCAGCAAGTTTTAGTCTGCTTAACTATAATATCTTCTATACACACAAAATGTATGTGGTGATTAGATTTCGGTTGAACTACATGTTGAATTAGAGATTGATTTGTGAAATAGAAGCTAAATGTAAAAATCTTAGTCACAAATGATATAGAAGATGCAATGACTCTACTTCAACAGATTACGAGATATTGGTTAATTTTCTAAACCTTCTGAGGAAGAGGGAATAAGATGCAAGTAAAGTAACACAACTTCTTGAGCAAATATCCAAAGAAATCAACTACTTACAATATCAGAAACTCGTGATGAGGGTCTCCGCAACACGCTAGATGAAAATACTTGCCTCACTATAATTGTACCCTTCAAATTCAACCATGTGGCCCACTATGTTTTCTCTTAAATTAGTTGCAACTATGAGATGCGTCATTTGATGGGACATAGAGTTTGTCAACCCCAACTCAAATGAGCTCGGGTGAACAGTAAAAATAAAAAAAATTCAAAATAATCTGAAATTTTTCTATGACAAAGATTGACAAATGTTTCGAGTGCTCGCAAAGATTCGTCATGGAATCACATTCCTAGAAGGCGTGGACAAAAAAACGATACTCCATAAACTCTAGTTTCGAAAGCATTTTGGAGCAAATTTTTTTGCCACGACTTCCACAAACCTGATTTCATGCTAAAATGTTGCAAGCTCTTAGAACATTTTTCAAAGTTTTCCATAAAAGAATCATATTTTTTGAACTTCTTTTCAATGTTTTTTGATTTACTGTTCATGTCGAGCTCATTTGAGCTCGGGTGTAGAAGAGGATTTTCACATTTGATGCTATTTCTAAGCAAATAAATTGCCTACGCATAATTGACGAGATATTGATGCTTGCGAGATACGACAACAAGTTGCATGTGTTACTTTTATTTCCATGTAAGGATAGTTTCTTATAGGCCTTGTATAACAGAAGCTTGTGAAATACCACTATGTGTTGCATCTTTTACCATTTTTTTCATTAGGTTATGTAATGCAAAGTCCTAATCTATTCAACATCTTGCGAGTTACAAAGTTACCATCCTAAACTTTTTTTGAACCGAAACCGTAGAATAATCGTTCTACGAAAATTTCATTAAAAAATAATGTACAATATATACAGAGTCAACACAACTGAATGTTCAACCTACTCCTGTTTTGGTGAATCCTGAGGGTAACATAATGATTAATTCTAATTCTAATCAATCCAACTAGAAAACTGGTCTCTGTACTTATTCTTCACTCTGTGCATCAACAGAAGCAGGTCCGTCTTGAGGGAGATTTTCCAAGCTTGGACAGATGCCTCTTTTACCCTGAATATTTTCCCAATTCTTTGCATCCAGATATTCCAACAGCCCATGATCATGACCTCCATGGCAATGGGGGAAGGTAGTGCTTGAATAGCAAGCGAGGCCTCATCAAAAATTGAGATACCTCTGTTTCTAGGACCCAAGATGGAGTGCCAACAGTTTAGTGCAAAGTTACAATCCTAGAAAAGATGCTGAGATGTTTCGTCAGTGTTCATTGGACAGAGGGCACAATTATAGGATGGCAGGTAAAAAGTCCTTTGAAGCATATTCCTTGTATTGACTCTGTCGTGCAGCAAGATCCAGGAAAGGATCTTGTATCTTAGCATAGCTGCATTCTTCCAGAGTTCTTTGAAATGGCTGCCGCAGGTTCACCTTTAGTCAGCTCCTTATACATTTTGATAGAAGAGTAGGTGTTGCCCCATGGATATATCCATCTTTCAACCTGATTGTTTATCTGAAGTGACTGAGTGATGCCTTGCAATTCTTGAAATTGTTGATGAGCTTGAGCTAAGACTGGAAGGATGAAGTTTTCTACCATGTCTGGTGCTTCCAAAAAGTGTTTAATGGTCAAATTATCCTTAGTGGAGAAAGACAAAAGTTCTGGAACTTTATCTCTTATACTTCCATGCCCCCAATTGTCTTGACAGAAATCAATAGTGTTACTTGTTCCAAGTTGTCCTTTGGCTACAAGTTTGAATTCAGAGAGCAATCTAAAAATATTTTCCACCAGAAGGAGCCAACAGGTCTATCAGTAATCACACCCTCAGGATAGTAGGATTCCCAAATAAGTTTTACCCATGGGAGATTCTCATTGTACAGGAACTTATGCAGATGTTTCATGAGAGGACATGTGTTGTGTATTTCAATGCTGAGAACTCCCAGTCCTCCTTATTCTTTGGGTAAGCAGACCTTATCCCAGGATATGAGTGATGTACCTCTGTCTTCCATACCATACTTCCTCTAGAAGCAATGTTTCAAGGCCTTGTTAATTTGCTCAATGATTCCCTTTGGCAATTCAAGTGTGCTCTTAAAGAAAATTGGCGAACTTGCAAAAACAGACTTGATCAAAGTAAGCTTGTCTCCATATCATAAAAAAGTTGAGCATCCAGTCAATCTCTTGTCAATCCTCTTTATAACAGGGAAAAAATTCTTCCAACTTAGGCTTGGAAAGTGACAGTGGTAGACCAAGACAGCTGCAAGGGAAGCTTCCAATAATACATTCTAGTCTTGCAGCCGAAGCTTGCATGATTTCATTTCCTGTGTTGATGGGCACCATGGTAGATTTTTCAAAGTTCACTCTCAGGCCAGTGTATACTATGAAATGAGAATGAGATTCTTGATTTGCTCCACTTGTGTTTCACATGCTGGCATTATCAGCACATTGTTATCAACATACTGAATGACTAGGAAGTCAGGGCAAGGATGAGCTTCTAGTGGTCTTCTGATTAGGTTATTATGCATAGCCTCATTCATGATAGACTGTAGTAGGCCAGCAGCTAGCACAAAAATCAAAGGAGAGAGAGGGTCCCCCTGCCTTACTCCCCTCTTGCAAAGGAACCGTTTCCCAGGTACATCATTAAGCAGGACAACAGAATAACCAGAGGAGAAAATCATGTCCATCCACATGAGCCACTTGGTGACAAAGCCTCTTGCAATGAGAATATTCTTCATAGATTGATGTTCAATAAGATCAAAAGCTTTTTCAAAGTCCAATTTTAAGACAATGATCTCCTTGCCAGAAGTTTTACACTGATGAATGAATTCATAAGCCCAAGCCAGGCAGTCCTGAATAGATCTTGCTTTTAAGAAACCATACTGATTGGTGTGAACTAGCTTCAGAATGACAATTTGTAGTCTATTTGCCAATAGCTTTGTTATGATCTTGATTGAGCAATTAAGCAATGAGATAGGTCTGTAATCATTGGGTGAAGATGGGGCATCTTTCTTGGGGATGAGTGTTATGAATGAAGAGTTGATGCTCTACAAGCTAATTCTGCCATGGTAGAAATCATCAATCAAGGTATAGAAATCAGGTGCTAAAATATCCCAGCAGTGTTTTATAAAATTGGTATTGAAACCATCCGGCCCTGGTGCCTTCTCATTGGGCAGATTTTTACCACTGTATCAATTTCTTCTCTGGAAAAGGGTATTTCAAGCAAAGAGAGGCCCACATCTCTGTAAAGTAGGCTATCCAAACTGAGAGGATTAAATGTTGCCAATGAAGTATTTAACCTTTTCTTGAAAGCTTTGAGGAGGATATTTGCCTTGGCATTGTGTTCTCTGAATGTGTTGCCCATATCATCTTGTAGACTTGCAATGTGGTTAACCCTATCCTTAATGGTAGCTTTGGCCTGAAAGAACTTGGAATTAACTTCTCCAAATTTAACCCATCTAATTGTAGCTCTTTGTTGCCAATAGATCTTTTGCAATTCCAGTAGTTGAAGGAGGTGTTGTTTGAGGAAGTCCCTGCCATTCCATTCTGCCAGAGTGAGGGATCTAAATTCCTCCAAAGAATCAAGGAAAAAAAACTTCATTGGTGGCTTTGATGGATATGCTGAGCTAAGAGATTGTTTTTGACCAAATTTTCAAAAATTTCCTGAGCATTTTGAATTTTGCAGTAATTCTTTTTGCACTATCTTGAATGTGGATGTCTTGCTCCCAATTTTGTTTAACAATATATTTAAAACCCTGAATCTGTAGCCATTTTCAAACCTGAATATTTTAGCCTTTGGGATGTGAGTTCCCATCTGCACCTTGCAAGGTATGTGATCTGAGACAGGTTTGGCCAAAGGCAGAACTAAAGTGTTAGGATATTGAGAAGTCCAAGCTTCAGAAGTGAACACCCAATCCAATTTCTCTAGCAAGGGAGCTTCCTGCATATTGCTCCAAGTGAAGCTCCTCCCCTTGAGCGGGATATTCACCAGTGCCAGACTACTGATGGCATCATTAAATTTCATCATGTCAGAGAAGTTGCCTCTAGATCTGCTCCTGTTATTTGGGTACTTGATGTAATTGAAATCTCCCATGATCATCCACTTGGTATTATCAGGCATATGAATATTTCTAAATCAGTCCAAGAAATCATCCCTAGCCTCCCCTTGACATGGACCATAAATGTTGGTTAGGATCCAAGAATCTCCAGTTAATTTAGAAATGAATCTGATGCAGAGAGAACATTCATTATGAAAGCGAGATTCTCCTTCAAATAGATTGCCATTCCATGCAATAAGGAGACCACCGGATGCTCCAACCGAGGGAAGAAAATCAAAGCAATTGATCCTCTTTGGGCAGAAATTCTTGAGGTATCTATAATCAAAATGCTCTTTCTTTGTTTCTTGCAGGAAGATGATGTTTGCATTTGCCTCATCTATCTTATTTCTTAGTGCTAGCCATATATTACTGTCATTGATGCCTCTAACATTCCAGTTCAGAATATTCCACTTTCTATTCATATCAAGGTAGGAGATTATCTATGACTGCAACTGCTCTGCTGAAAAGCCAGCCAGACAATACCATGCTGAATGAAGGGAAACATACAATAATCCATAGCCACAAGCAATCACACAACAGCTTTCTCCCAGGTTAGATCAAATATATTTCACATAGATAGATCATAAAGCAGTCCCCATAGATCAATACTTCAGTCTTAGAGCTCAGTATAAAAGGATTGTTTCTTACAAGTTCAACTGATAGCATATCACAAAAGTATATCATGGACCAAGAATTAAGACTGTTCATTGCAGACATTGCTAGTAGCTGGGAAAATAACTAGGGCTTGAAGACAGCCTTCTTTTGTGGTCCCTTGGCAGCAGCCTTGGTCTCCTTCTTCTTCTTCTTCTTGGGTTGGTGCAGCATCTCATCAATGCAGTCCTTGGCAACAGCCTTACAAAAGGGGACAGTGAGATTTTTAACAATCTTAGTAGCAATAGCAGGAGGGTCAGATGGACAAGGGAAACAATTCTTGTCTGAACATGATTTCCTTCTGAAACCTTTATTCATCTATTGCAATCTACAACTCCTTCTTACCTCAGTTTCAACCATAGGTGCTTTATCTTTTCTCTTCCTTTGAGCATGAGCTACTGAGGTGCTAGTAGCCAGCAGAGGGGGAGTGGTGTCTTTGTTCAGTGCCTGAGGTGTCAAACTAGTATTAGAAGAAGCTTCCTGCTCCATAACAGAATGTTTACAGTAAAGAATCTGTTCATTTTGGCACTTTTCGGGTATGACAAATTGTAAAGCTTTATTGCTCTCAGATCCCTCAATGATGTATGTCCATAATTGTGAAGCAAGCAGAGATTTTGCCCAACCAAAATTATCAGCAGTCAACAGAGCAAATATAAATTTGCACCATTCAATAGGTACCTGAACAACTTGGTCTGTTGGAGCAGTAGGTGCAAAGTGAGAGCTCCAAAGCTCCAGTCCTTCCTTGGATAGAAATTCCTCCTCTTTTCCTGAAGATTAAGTTGTTGGCAACTGGATATCTTTTGCAAAAAAACTTGCATTGAAAATAGGAAGAGGGAGCCTGGAGGGGCTTCCATACTGTTACCTTCAGACAAGCTATTCTCTTCTACCACTGGGTTGACTGATGAAGCTGAAGCTCTCTGTGCAGCAGTAAATGTCCCCACTACAGTGGCCAGAGGTTCTGGTAAGGCTGAACTTAAATCCTTGTCTGCTGGTAGAGTAGGAGTAGCCTCTTCTACAACAATCATTGGTACATAGCAACAACATTTTCCTTTGAAGCAGCAACCGCCTCTTCTGCAGTAATAGCTGGGACAACAACAACATATGTTTCTGCTTGTGTGCTTTCAATGTTTTTAGGACCAGGAGCTGGAACAATAGATTTGTTTTGATGCAATAAAGTCTCTTGCACTGGCATCTCAATTTCAGGATGGGGAGGATTGATAGCAACCAGATTAATATCCGCAGCAGCAGGTAGCAAGGGTGCCTGTAGAATGTTCAGATATCCAAATTGATGTGGAGCAAGCTGCTCAATAGGCTGGCTGAGATCAAAATCAGCAATGAAATTAGGCTGAACATCAAGTAGGACTAAGGGAGCCAGAAGTTCATCCAAGTTCTGAAAATTTGGTCCTCCATTAGCAGATTCAGCAAAACTGCATTAGGTAGACCCAAAGAGTGACTGAGACCACTGCCATCTTCCACTGGGTGCTCTTCTTCCACCTCTAGAGGGCCCATTAAATCATTCAACTCTAAGAATTCCCTAGATTGGATTTCCACATCTGCCATTGGCTAGTGCTGGGGCATAGCCCAATGACCCCAGCCCTCATCTTCCTCTGCTTGTGCTAGAGCATCTTCGCCTACTGCATTATCTAATAAGTCCTGGTTTCCATGCTGAATCAGATGAAATGCAACATGCCCAACCATTAGATTATTTTGGTTGGGGTGATGGAATTGTTCATCTGGCCTTGGGTGGGGATCTCCATCATCAGGAACAGGATCCTATTCAGCAGGTGGCCCACCAATAAGAATGTCCCGGGAAATCACTGTTTGGCATGTCCAGGATTGACCACTAAAATCCTTTGCACCAGAAACCACCAGGCTTGCTGGCACATCCTTCAGAGCATCCATTTTAACTTTCAAAGCCACTGCAGCATCACTGGATTTGACTCTGTCCCAAACCAAAAGCTGCCCAAAACCCGTAGTAGCATTGGATAACTCATGAAAGGTTCTCAGATCAGCAGGGAAGCCAAAAACCATAATCCAAACATCTCTATTCAGATTAAAATTCTTCCAGTTAAGACCCACATTGTGCCTTTGAAAGACTATGTGAATGTCATCATAAGCATGCGGACCTCTGTTAACTAGGAAATCTCTGTCTGCCGCACTATTTACCCTCACAAAAGCTTTCCCAAACGGACACTCCTTCACAACAGTAACTTCAATGCGCTTCAACTAAAGAAACTCAAGAAGAATCTTATGAACATTGACAAAAATCACTTCACCTTGTGGCATGCGGATGATTGTTGCAATGGCGAGATCTTCATTGGCAGGGGCTAGGTTTCCATGAAGCACGCGGTGGCGCGCGGGTCGGCCTTCAACTTCAATCGCGTGGAAGCCTTCAGGGAGGAATGGAGCAGGATCAAAGGGGAACGTTGCCATCTCCGGCAGCCGGACGGGAGCAGCGGCGACACAGACCCTAGTCAAAGGAGCTGTTTGTTGCAGAGAGGGAGGAGTTTGGTGGGAATGCGAGGCGGCGGCGGTAATGACTTGATTTGACTGAACAGGGGTGGTGGTGGTCCCTTTGGCGGGTGGGTCCAGCTGTCCCGATTGACGGTTGTCATGGCCACTAGCCAAAGGTGGCTGCTGCTGCATGAGGGAAGGTTGAATGCGAGGAGTTTGCTCGGAAACCACGCCACCAAATCTGCAATTATCCTTGATGTGGCCCAGTCGACGGCATCCTCTGCATCTAATCCTGCTTGTGCAACTAGGCCTAAGATGGCCCACACCGAGGCAACGGACGCAGAAAAGGTTACGAAGCTCCTGACTGGGCTAACCAGGCCCAAGGTTTTGAAAACCCGAAGATCTCGCCCTCCCTAGAGCAACATTGTTGGGAGCAGTTAAGACGGGGTTTATAGCAGACATTGATTGAGCAAGGCGCTCCGAAAGTGACAAGGGACGCGGATTACTGGATCCGGTAGGGGAAGTATGATCTTGAAAGATTATAGGAGTTTGAACAGCCTCGGCATAGGATCTACGATCACTACATCGACCAACTACAGTCCATTCCTTATCAAGTTCTTGCCGGTAAAGCCGGAATTCTTTTTGAAAGTCTGGGCCACCATTACCCCAGAGAAAGAAACCAAGATTGAACAGATCATTGACACAATTCCCCCCTTTGATAATAGCAAAACCCACATCTTTGGAGGAAACACTGAATTCGAAAGACCAATTCTGAAGACAAGAAACTTTAAAATGTGATGCATGCCCCCCAAAGCAAGATTGAAGCATGAGACTAATCGAATCCACATTGATACAGAGTTTAGAGCGAGTCACCTCAGCCACTAGGATGAATTCTTTGAGTTTACCTCCCTCAAAATGATTGATTGGTACACCAAATTGCTTCCAGATGTAAGCTTCAAAGGCCAAACCTTCCTCGAACTTGAGATCGGAGAGGGCCATCGGGGAGAGGGATGATGGAGATGGCGTTCTGAATAGCGGGAGTGTGGTTACCGGCGCCGGAGTGGCAGCCGGCGAGGGATGTGGCCGCCGCGGCCGGAGCGGCCAGTGGCGCGAGGATAGGGCTAGGGGAGGGTTACACTAGGGGAGGGATATCAGTTTTGGCTTCTTGAAAAAGATCATTCTGCTGCAAAAACTATGGAGACGGCCAAACGCCAAAACCTTCTGTTGCGACCGGATTGTCCACCATCCTAAAACTATCAGCAAGCTCTGGGTGTGAATCACTTGAAGTTAAGTATTATGATCTTCCAGGAGAAAATATGCATAAATAATTTGCACAAAGCAAAAAAGATAGCTCCATCGTATAATTACTACATACGCACTTGGTGTTCAGAGCTATTCTAATTATAGTGGCTACCTAATGAACTGCTACTATGTATATTTCATTAACTATAGGTTGCCAGAAAACAAAAAGGCACGATTTGAAGCCTCCTCTATGTCTGAAACCCTCCAAGTAAAGTTGTTCTAGCCTTATATAGAAATAAAAAATTAATCAACTAAT
The DNA here is from genome assembly GCF_002575655.3 of Aegilops tauschii subsp. strangulata. Lineage (NCBI taxonomy): Eukaryota > Viridiplantae > Streptophyta > Magnoliopsida > Poales > Poaceae > Aegilops > Aegilops tauschii. Next base: position 169,847,152 of record NC_053037.3, read on the forward strand.
GGACCTCGACAGTCATGTGTTGTGTGAAACTAGATACATTCCATATGGGTTTAGGATCAGGGCTGGAGTAGTTCTTCCAAGGAAGGAATTGGTCAAACTATAATTATGGAAGCTCAACAACCTTCAGTGCGATAATGGATTTGAGATCTTTTGAACAGCTAAACTTTGAAGCTATAAGAACAAGAAAATCACTTGGGGCGTTGAGGTTCAGTCTCAATACAACCTGCATCACACATCTAACCCCCAAATTCAGGAGCACTATTCCTCCAAAGTTTACTTTTATTTTGGCTTTCTATGTCATGAAATTATAGTACACGGATGAATTTGCATAACAATGAGAATAATCAGCATGAATTTCACATCTCTAACTAATCTATAAAACAACTGAGTACAAAATATACAACAGAAAGAGATGAAAGGAACGCCGGATCACCAGTTTTCTCTCCACTGCAATGAAAAGACAACACAAAAGTACTAAAGAAAGCATAACAGAAACGCTGCAATGCAAACGGAAGTGAGGTGCTGATGTGCTGATGAGAACTACCAGGAATCAAGAACAGAGGGTTCTCCTATTACCCCGACCATTGTGTGCGTTAGTAGGTTTACCTCTAAGAATGCATGCATCCATTGGGTTGTTGACAGCTCAAGCATCACATGCCAGAGTTGAACCGAGATTGAGAAACAATAGGAGGATGTCGGATCACGGGTTTCGGCAAAACCATTGAGGTTCGAACTCTGGGGTGCGCTCGAATTTCTTTCCCTATTGATTCACGCCCTAGCTTGCTAAGATCTCGCGGACGAACTCTACGAACTCACAACACAAGAGACACAAGATTTATACTGGTTCGGGCCACCGTTGTGGTGTAATACCCTACTCCAGTGTGGTGGTGGTGGATTGCCTCTTGGGCTGATGATGAACAATACAAGGGGAAGAACAACCTCCTGAGGTTGAGGTGTTCTTGTGCTTGGCGAACTTGTGTGTGTGTGTGTATTCGATCAGCTCAGGCTCAGTTGCCCTCTACTGCGGTGGCTAGTCCTATTTATATAGGCCCTGGTCCTCTCCCCAAATATTGAGCGGGAAGGGAGCCAACAACGGCCAATTTGAAAGGGGACAGCTAGTACAGCTTATCCTGACAAAAGCGGTCTTCGCCTGCCAAAGGCTCTGGTGGTGACGCCGCTTCGGGCTCCATGGTGACCTCCGTCTTGCCGTCCGGCTGGTCTTGGTCACGTTGCACCGATATGGAAACCTTTACTTGACGCCTCGGTACTCCGCGCCTGCGCTTGCTTCCTTAGCACCAAAGGGGAAACAAGGACACTGCGCGCTGGCGCCCGCCTGGTCTTGATCGTCATGGCTCACGTCACGAGAACCTCGCGAGGTTTTCCCTGCCTTGATCTCTCCGCTCCTCGCGAGCCAACCTGGTGAGGCCGCTGCTGAGGAGGTCTGGTGTCGTCCGCCTCGCGAGGCTTGGCCCCTCGCGAGGGTCTTGAATGCCTTGTTGATGAAGATGGGCCGTACGGGCCCACGCGCAGAGCCACGCCGTGGGCCGCAGGCAGGCAAGTCTGGGGACCCCCGTTCCCAGAACGCCGACAGTAGCCCCCGGGCCCAAGGCGCGCTCGGGCTTGGCTTCGAGGCGAAGCCAAAGGTCAAGTGTGGAGCGCCGCAGGCCCCAAAAGCCTGCGGCCTTGGTCGACGCGTGGCGGTTGATTGGACGTGGGCGTCTCCGCTTCCCCACGCTGCCTCGGCAACTGCCCAACTTGAGAAGTCCCTGCGACATGCAAACGAAAACCATCATTACCTGTGATCGTGGGAGGCGCCGGTTGGCCTTCTCCCGCTATAAATGGGGGGGGGCAGAGCCCCCGTTGCCCATCTCTTCCCAGTTCGCTTGCTTCCTCCTCCTTGCTCCACCGCTAGTAGCAATTCCCATGGAGCCGATCCGAAGGTTCTCCGCCGAGGAGAAAGGAAAGGCTCCCCACGATGAGCCAGGGCCGCTTCCGCCGAAGAAAAGGCCAGTCCACCGACGCGACATTGTCGTGAGAGCGGAAATGACGAGGCCCTGGTGCAAACGGCCACCTCCAGGGTATCCGCTGCCCTTGTACGCCCAAGCCGAGGGCTCGGGCGGAAGGAGCGACGAGCGGTGCCGCCCGCGCCGCGACCGCGGCTGCCGCGTGATGGCGACACGCGCCGTCGCCCCTGGAATCCATGATGTGGACTCCTCTCGTGAGCTCGTGCTGTGGGCGGCCATGCCCCCAAGCACCTGGATCCGCTTCGCGCGGTTCTTCTCCGATGCGATGCCGCTGTGGGGACCCCTCGAGCTCTGGTTGCAGCATGCTGACTGCGACGCCCCAGCGACCAGAGCAGAGGTTGAAGTGGTCTCCTCCGGCAAAATCTTCATGACCCGCGGCTGGGGTGAGGTTGCGCGGGTTTGCCGTGCTGAGGGCTCCCTCGCGATCCACTTCGATTATGACGGCGCCTCCACGCTGTTCTTCAAGGTCTTCGACGCGGAGGGCCGCCGCCTGGAGTGCTGCCCTGAAGGGGAGCGCCAGGACGATGCGCGCCCGGCTTGCGGCTCCTCCAGCAGCAGCGACTCTTGGGCGTCCAGCGGTTCTCCTGAGCTCTACGAGACTCCGGAGACGAGCGACGACAGCTACGTGCCCCCGAGCTCTCACCGTTCCCGGAGCAGGGCTGCGGCGTCCAGTCGCCGCCGTCGCTGATCTGGATGGGGTTGGCGCCGGCCTCCCGTGGCCCACTGTTGATGACGGCGTCGGCCACAGGAGGGAGTAGATAGGATTCCTCTAAGTTCTTGTTTTTTGTTCCCTGCGAGGAATCAAGAAGTACCCCGTGGGGGTGTGTAAAGGGTCTGTAATGTGTTTTGTTGATACTATCCTTGTTATGAAAATTTGCGAATGCATTCTCTGTCTAGGCTTGCTCTCCCCTTTCCAACCTCGCGACGACTCGTTGCTCTACGCTGACAGGTCTCGGTCCCCAGGCAAGCTGCAGCCGTCGCTGGTATGCCAGGTCGCGTGCCATGGTCAAGGCCAGGAGGTGAGCGGCCCGAGGTCCAGTAAGAGCCCCTGAGGCATGATGCTCAGGGGCTCCCCTTTAGCGTCAAGCAGCCGTGGTAAGGTAAGAAAGGGAGGCGACATTGCCGCAACAGGGCTGCGGCGAGCGTGACCCTTAGGCTCCAACGATTAGCCAATCTGAGCGTGAGACTTATCTTGGCGGTTTGGGGTTGGTTCCTTGAGATGCGCCGTGTTAATGCGTAGCTAGGCCAGGTCCATGCGAGCCTCCCCCTCTTCTCCACGCTCTCCTTCATGCTCTGCGTCCGCAGGTCCCGACCCTCGAGCGAGCTCAGCCGCCGCTGGTATGCCAGGTCGCGTGCCGTGGTCAAGGCCAGGGGGTGAGGGCTGGAGAGCCAGTAGGAGCTCCTGAGTCGCGATGCTCAGGAGCCCCCCTTTTAACGCGCAAGCGGATTACATGGGAGAAGAGGGAGCTCGCGGTGCCGCCTGCTGTCACTCTCTTGAGATTCCTGTGAGCCAGCACAAGGAGAAACATAGTTTGCCATTATGGTTGCCAGTCCGTCGCCGATTCCTTCGCGAGGAGACGAAAGCACTGAGGGCCTGGTGAGGTGACGTGTGCGGGGCATGCCGCGAGCCAGAGCTCGACCACCCAGATTTGTCGATGTTGCAGGGACGGACCCGTGCGCAAGCTCCGTGCCAGCGTGGGCAGCCCCCATGGGAGGTGAGAGTCAAACAAGTGATAATCATAGATAGATTAGGCATGGAAAGCAAACTGACTCAAGTAAATGCGGGGAGATACATGCCACTGGGTCCGGCCCATGCGGCTTGGGGATGATGCAGCCCGAGGAGCGCCCCCAGTAAGGTAAGCTAAAGACATAAAAGGGATACATGCCACAGGGACGGACCCACGCGGCCTGGGAATGATGCAGCCCTGGGGGCGCTCCCAGCTAAATAAACTTGGAAAATGTCACCTGGTTCTGTTGATGAAGGAGAGTTGGGGCAGCTGAAGGTACGCGGCGAAGGGGTTGCTCCTCATGAGCCACCGGGGCCCTGAGCCTCGGGAGGCTCTGGGGTTCCAGGTGGTTCCTTGAGGACCGTTTCCATCTCCGTCAGGACGGCGTGTTGCCTGGCCTCCTGAGTCGCCAGGACGTGCCACAAGTTGCGCTGATAGGCGGACGACACGCTCGACAGGCCAAAAGGCATGCGAACGTAGTTGTGCGGTGGACCCTCGCAGTGGCCCACGGGCGAAGGCCAGAAGGGCTCCTGAGATGCGGCCCTGTTGAGCCCTGGGACGTCGATGCAGACGCGCAAGCCAGCATCCTCGCCTGGATGGGGAGCTGCGCTTCGTGAGCGGCGGTCGCCGCGCATGGCCCTTGCGTCTTGCAGTTCCTGAGTGGTCCTGGTGATGAACACCTGAGCGGTGGGCGCTCCTCGCCCTGTGTTCTCCTGAGGGAAACGTAAAGGAAATATGCCCTAGAGGCAATAATAAAGTTATTATTTATTTCCTTATATCATGATAAATGTTTATTATTCATGCTAGAATTGTATTAACCGGAAACATAATACATGTGTGAATACATAGACAAACAGAGTGTCACTAGTATGCCTCTACTTGACTAGCTCGTTAATCAAAGATGGTTAAGTTTCCTAGCCATTGACATGGGTTGTCATTTGATTAACGGGATCACATCATTAGGAGAATGATGTGATTGACTTGACCCATTCCGTTAGCTTAGCACTCGATCGTTTAGTATGTTGCTATTGCTTTCTTCATGACTTATACATGTTCCTATGACTATGAGCAACTCCCGTTTACCGGAGGAACACTTTGTGTGCTACAAAACGTCACAACGTAACTGGGTGATTATAAAGGTGCTCTACAGGTGTCTCCGAAGGTACTTGTTGGGTTGGCGTATTTCGAGATTAGGATTTGTCACTCCGATTGTCGAAGAGGTATCTCTGGGCCCACTCGGTAATGCACATCACTTAAGCCTTGCAAACATTGCAACTAATGAGTTAGTTGCGGGATGATGTATTACGAAACAAGTAAAGAGACTTGCCGGTAACAAGATTGAACTAGGTATTGAGATACCGACGATCGAATCTCGGGCAAGTGACATGCCGATGACAAAGGGAACAACGTATGTTGTTATGCGGTCTGAACGATAAAGATTTTCGTAGAATATGTGGGAGCCAATATGAGCATCCAGGTTCTGCTATTGGTTATTGACCGGAGACGTGTCTCAGTCATGTCTACGTAGTTCTCGAACCCGTAGGGTCCGCACGCTTAAAGTTTCGATGATAGTTATATTATGAGTTATATGTTTTAATGTACCGAAGGTTGTTCGGAGTCCTGGATGTGATCACAGACATGACGAGGATTCTCGAAATGGTCGAGACATGAAGATTGATATATTGGAAGCCTATGTTTGGATATCGGAAGTGTTCCGGGTGAAATCGGGATTTTACCGGAGTACCGGAGGGGTTACCGGAACCCCCCGGGGGTTAATGGGCCATAGTGGGCCTTATTGGACAAGAGGAGAGGCGGCCAGGGCAAGGGCCGCGCGCCCCTCCCCCTAGTCCGAATAGGACAAGGAGAAGGGGGCGGCGCCCCCCTTTCCTTCTTCTCCTCCACCGCTTTCCCCCTCTTCTCCTAATCCAACAAGGAAAAGGGAGGGAGTCCTACTCCCGATGGGAGTAGGACTCCTCCTGGCGCGCCCCCTCTTGGCCGGCCGCACCTCCCCTTGCTCCTTTATATACGGGGGCAGGGGGCACCCTAGACACAACAATTGATCATTTGATCTTTTAGCCGTGTGCGGTGCCCCCTCCACCATAGTCCACCTCGATAATACTGTAGCGATGCTTAGGCGAAGCCCTGCGTCGGTAGAACATCATCATCGTCACCACGCCGTCGTGCTGACGAAACTCTCCCTCAACACTCGGCTGGATCGGAGTTCGAGGGCCATCATCGGGCTGAACGTGTGCTGAACTCGGAGGTGCCGTGCGTTCGGTACTTGATCGGTCGGATCGTGAAGACGTATGACTACATCAACCGCGTTGTGCTAACGCTTCCGCTTTCAGTCTACGAGGGTACGTGGACAACACTCTCCCCTCTCGTTGCTATGCATCACCTTGATCTTGCGTGTGCGTAGGAAATATTTTGAAATTACTACGTTCCCCAACAGTGGCATCCGAGCCTGGTTTTATGCGTAGATGTCATATGCACGAGTAGAACACAAGTGAGTTGTGGGCGATATAAGTCATACTGCTTACCAGCATGTCATACTTTGGTTCGGCAGTATTGTTGGATGAAGCGGCCCGGACCGACATTACGCGTACGCTTACGCGAGACTGGTTCTACCTACGTGCTTTGCACATAGGTGGCTGGCGGGTGTCAGTTTCTCCAACTTTAGTTGAACCGAGTGTGGCTACGCCCGGTCCTTGTGAAGGTTGAAACAACACCAACTTGACAAACTATCGTTGTGGTTTTGATGCGTAGGTAAGAACGGTTCTTGCTATGCCCGTAGCAGCTACGTAAAACTTGCAACAACAAAGTAGAGGACGTCTAACTTGTTTTTGCAGGGCATGTTGTGATGTGATATGGTCAAGACATGATGCTAAATTTTATTGTATGAGATGATCATGTTTTGTAACCGAGTTATCGGCAACTGGCAGGAGCCACATGGTTGTCGCTTTATTGTATGCAATGCAATCGCCCTGTAATGCTTTACTTTATCACTAAGCGGTAGCGATAGTCGTAGAAGCATAAGATTGGCGAGACGACAACGATGCTACGATGGAGATCAAGGTGTCGCGTCGGTGACGATGGTGATCATGACGGTGCTTCGGAGATGGAGATCACAAGCACAAGATGATGATGGCCATATCATATCACTTATATTGATTGCATGTGATGTTTATCTTTTATGCATCTTATCTTGCTTTGATTGACGGTAGCATTATAAGATGATCTCTCACTAAATTTCAAGATAAAAGTGTTCTCCCTGAGTATGCACCGTTGCCAAAGTTCGTCGTGCCCAGACACCACGTGATGATCGGGTGTGATAAGCTCTACGTCCATCTACAACGGGTGCAAGCCAGTTTTGCACACGCAGAATACTCAGGTTAAACTTGACGAGCCTAGCATATGCAGATATGGCCTCGAAACACGAAGACCGAAAGGTCGAGCGTGAATCATATAGTAGATATGATCAACATAGTGATGTTCACCATTGAAAGCTACTCCATTTCACATGATGATCGGTTATGGTTTAGTTGAGTTGGATCATGTGATCACTTAGAGGATTAGAGGGATGCCTATCTAAGTGGGAGTTCTTAAGTAATATGATTAATTGAACTTAAATTTATCATGAACTTAGTACCTGATAGTATCTTGCTTGTCTATGTTGATTGTAGATAGATGGCCCGTGCTATTGTTCCGTTGAATTTTAATGCGTTCCTTGAGAAAGCAAAGTTGAAAGATGATGGTAGCAATTACATGGACTGGGTCCGTAACTTGAGGATTATCCTCATTGCTGCACAGAAGAATTACGTCCTAGAAGCACCGCTGGGTGCCAGGCCTGCTGCTGATGCAACGACGACGTTAAGAACGTTTGGCAGAGCAAAGCTGATGACTACTCGATAGTTCAATGTGCCATGCTTTACGGCTTAGCACCGGGACTTCAACGACGTTTTGAACGTCATGGAGCATATGAGATGTTCCAGGAGTTGAAGTTAATATTTCAAGCAAATGCCCGGATTGAGAGATATGAAGTCTCCAATAAGTTCTACAGCTGCAAGATGGAGGAGAATAGTTCTGTCAGTGAGCATATACTCAAAATGTTTGGGTATAATAATCACTTGATTCAACTCGGAGTTAATCTTCTGGATGATAGCGTCATTGACAGAATTCTTCAATCACTGCCACCAAGCTACAAGAGCTTCGTGATGAACTATAACATGCAAGGGATGGATAAGACGATCCCCGAGCTCTTCGCAATGCTAAAGGCTGCGGAGGTAGAAATCAAGAAGGCGCATCATGTGTTGATGGTCAATAAGACCACCAGTTTCAAGAAAAAGGGCAAAGGGAAGAAGAAGGGGAACTTCAAGAAGAACAGCAAGCAAGTTGCTGCTCAGGAGAAGAAACCCAAGTCTGGACCTAAGCCTGAGACTGAGTGCTTCTACTGCAAGCAGACTAGTCACTGGAAGCAGAACCGCCCCAAGTATTTGGCGGATAAGAAGGATGGCAAGGTGAACAAAGGTATATGTGATATACATGTTATTGATGTGTACCTTACTAGAGCTCGCAGTAGCACCTGGGTATTTGATACTGGTTCTGTTGCTAATATTTGCAACTCGAAACAGGGACTACGGATTAAGCGGACACTGGCCAAGAACGAGGTGACGATGCGTGTGGGAAACGGTTCCAAAGTCGATGTGATCGCCGTCGGCACGCTACCTGTACATCTACCTTCAGGATTAGTATTAGACCTAAATAATTGTTATTTGGTGCCAGCGTTGAGCTTGAACATTATATCTGGATCTTGTTTGATGCGAGACGGTTATTCATTTAAATCAGAGAATAATGGTTGTTCTATTTATATGAGTAATATCTTTTATGGTCATGCACCCTTGAAGAGTGGTCTATTTTTGATGAATCTCGATAGTAGTGATACACATATTCATAATGTTGAAGCCAAAAGATGCAGAGTTGATAATGATAGTGCAACTTATTTGTGGCACTGCCGTTTAGGTCATATCGGTGTAAAGCGCATGAAGAAACTCCATACTGATGGACTTTTGGAACCACTTGATTATGAATCACTTGGTACTTGCGAACCGTGCCTCATGGGCAAGATGACTAAAACGCCGTTCTCCGATACTATGGAGAGAGCAACAGATTGGTTGGAAATCATACATACAGATGTATGTGGTCCGATGAATGTTGAGGCTCGTGGCGGATATCATTATTTTCTCACCTTCACAGATGATTTAAGCAGATATGGGTATATCTACTTAATGAAACATAAGTCTAAAACGTTTGAAAAGTTCAAAGAATTTCAGAGTGAAGTTGAAAATCATCGTAACAAGAAAATAAAGTTTCTACGATCTGATCGTGGAGGAGAATATTTGAGTTACGAATTTGGTCTACATTTGAAACAATACGGAATAGTTTCACAACTGACGCCACCCGGAACACCACAGCGTAATGGTGTGTCTGAACGTCGTAATCGTACTTTACTAGATATGGTGCGATCTATGATGTCTCTTACTGATTTACCTCTATCGTTTTGGGGTTATGCTTTAGAGACGGCTGCATTCACGTTAAATAGGGCACCATCGAAATCCGTTGAGACGACGCCTTATGAACTGTGGTTTGGCAAGAAACCAAAGTTGTCGTTTCTTAAAGTTTGGGGCTGCGATGCTTATGTGAAAAAGCTTCAACCTGATAAGCTCGAACCCAAATCGAAGAAATGTGTCTTCATAGGATACCCAAAGGAGACTGTTGGGTACACCTTCTATCACAGATCCGAAGGCAAGAAATTCGTTGCTAAGAATGGATCCTTTCTAGAGAAGGTGTTTCTCTCGAAAGAAGTGAGTGGGAGGAAAGTAGAACTTGATGAGGTAACTGTACCTGCTCCCTTATTGGAAAGTAGTTCATCACAGAAACCGGTTCCTGTGACGCCTACACCAATTAGTGAGGAAGTTAATGATGATGATCATGGAACTTCAGATCAAGTTGTTACTGAACCTCGTAGGTCAACCAGAGTAAGATCCGCACCAGAGTGGTACGGTAATCCTGTTCTGGAGGTTATGTTACTAGACCATGACGAACCTACGAACTATGAAGAAGCGATGGTGAGCCCAGATTCCGCAAAATGGCTTGAGGCCATGAAATCCGAGATGGGATCCATGTATGAGAACAAAGTGTGGACTTTGGTTGACTTGCCCGATGATCGGCAAGCAATTGAGAATAAATGGATCTTCAAGAAGAAGACTGACGCTGACGGTAACGTTACTGTCTATAAAGCTCGACTTGTTGCAAAAGGTTTTCGACAAGTTCAACGGATTGACTACGATGAGACCTCACCCGTAGTGTGCTTAAGTCTGTCCAAATCATGTTAGCAATTGCCGCATTTTATGATTATGAAATTTGGCAAATGGATGTCAAAACTGCATTCCTGAATGGATTTCTGGAAGAAGAGTTGTATGTGATGCAACCGGAAGGTTTTGTCGATCCAAAGGGAGCTAACAAAGTGTGCAAGCTCCAGCGTTCCATTTATGGACTGGTGCAAGCCTCTCGGAGTTGGAATAAACGCTTTGATAGTGTGATCAAAGCATTTGGTTTTGTACAGACTTTGGAGAAGCCTGTATTTACAAGAAAGTGAGTGGGAGCTCTGTAGCATTTCTAATATTATATGTGGATGACATATTGCTGATTGGAAATGATATAGAATTTCTGGATAGCATAAATGGATACTTGAATAAGAGTTTTTCAATGAAAGACCTCGGTGAAGCTGCGTATATATTGGGCATCAAGATCTATAGAGATAGATCAAGACGCTTAATTGGACTTTCACAAAGCACAAACCTTGACAAAGTTTTGAAGAAGTTCAAAATGGATCAAGCAATGAAAGGGTTCTTGCCTGTGTTACAAGGTGTGAAATTGAGTAAGACTCAATGCCCGACCACTGTAGAAGATAGAGAGAAAATGAAAGATCTTCCCTATGCTTCAGCCATAGGCTCTATCATGTATGCAATGCTGTGTACCAGACCTGATGTGTGCCTTGCTATAAGTCTAGCAGGGAGGTACCAAAGTAATCCAGGAGTGGATCACTGGACAGCGGTCAAGAACATCCTGAAATACCTGAAAAGGACTAAGGATATGTTTCTCGTTTATGGAGGTGACAAAGAGCTCATCGTAAATGGTTACGTTGATGCAAGCTTTGACACTGATCCGGACGATTCTAAATCGCAAACCGGATACGTGTTTACATTGAACGGTGGAGCTGTTAGTTGGTGCAGTTCTAAACAAAGCGTCGTGGCGGGATCTACATGTGAAGCGGAGTACATAGCTGCTTCGGAAGCGGCAACTGAAGGAGTCTGGATGAAGGAGTTCATATCCGATCTAGGTGTCATACCTAGTGCATCGGGTCCAATGAAAATCTTTTGTGACAATACTGGTGCAATTGCCTTGGCGAAGGAATCCAGATTTCACAAGAGAACCAAGCACATCAAGAGACGCTTCAATTCCATCCGGGATTTAGTCCAGGTGGGAGACATAGAAATTTGCAAGATACATACGGATCTGAATGTTGCAGACCCATTGACTAAGCCTCTTCCACGAGCAAAACATGATCAGCACCAAGTCTCCATGGGTGTTAGAATCATTACTGTGTAATCTAGATTATTGACTCTAGTGCAAGTGGGAGACTGAAGGAAATATGCCCTAGAGGCAATAATAAAGTTATTATTTATTTCCTTATATCATGATAAATGTTTATTATTCATGCTAGAATTGTATTAACCGGAAACATAATACATGTGTGAATACATAGACAAACAGAGTGTCACTAGTATGCCTCTACTTGACTAGCTCGTTAATCAAAGATGGTTAAGTTTCCTAGCCATTGACATGGGTTGTCATTTGATTAACGGGATCACATCATTAGGAGAATGATGTGATTGACTTGACCCATTCCGTTAGCTTAACACTCGATCGTTTAGTATGTTGCTATTGCTTTCTTCATGACTTATACATGTTCCTATGACTATGAGATTATGCAACTCCCGTTTACCGGAGGAACACTTTGTGTGCTACCAAACGTCACAATGTAACTGGGTGATTATAAAGGTGCTCTACAGGTGTCTCCGAAGGTACTTGTTGGGTTGGCGTATTTCGAGATTAGGATTTGTCACTCCGATTGTCGGAGAGGTATCTCTGGGCCCACTCGGTAATGCACATCACTTAAGCCTTTCAAGCATTGCAACTAATGAGTTAGTTGCGGGATGATGTATTATGGAACGAGTAAAGAGACTTGCCGGTAACGAGATTGAAGTAGGTATTGAGATACCGACGATCGAATCTCGGGCAAGTAACATACTGATGACAAAGGGAACAACGTATGTTGTTATGCGGTCTAACCGATAAAGTTCTTCGTAGAATATGTGGGAGCCAATATGAGCATCCAGGTTCCGCTATTGGTTATTGACCGGAGACGTGTCTCGGTCATGTCTACATGTCTCGGTCATGTCTACATAGTTATCGAACCCGTAGGGTCCGCACACATAAAGTTTCGATGACCGTTATATTATGAGTTTATATGTTTTGATGTACCGAAGGTTGTTCGGAGTCCTGGATGTGATCACGGACATGACGAGGAGTCTCGAAATGGTCGAGACATGAAGATTGATATATTGGAAGCCTATGTTTGGATATCGGAAGTGTTCCGGGTGAAATCGGGATTTTACCGGAGTACCGAGGGGTTACCGGAACCCCCCGGGGGTTAATGGGCCATAGTGGGTCTTAGTGGAGAAGAGGAGAGGCGGCCAGGGCAAGGGCCGCGCGCCCCTCCCCCCTAGTCCAAATAGGACAAGGATAGGGGGGCGGCGCCCCCCTTTCCTTCTTCTCCTCCACCTCTTTCCCCCTCTTCTCCTAATCCAACAAGGAAAAGGGAGGGAGTCCTACTCCCGATGGGAGTAGGACTCCTCCTGGCACGCCCCCTCTTGGCCGGCCGCACCTCCCCCCTTGCTCCTTTATATACAGGGGCAGGGGGCACCCTAGACACAACAATTGATCATTTAATCTTTTAGCCGTGTGCGGTGCCCCCCTCCACCATAGTGCACCTCGTTAATACTGTAGCGGTGCTTAGGCGAAGCCCTGCGTTGGTAGAACATCATCATCGTCACCACGTCGTCGTGCTGACGAAACTCTCCCTCAACACTTGGCTGGATCGGAGTTCGAGGGACGTCATCAGGCTGAACATGTGCTGAACTCGGAGGTGTCGTGCGTTCGGTACTTGATCGGTCGGATCGTGAAGACATACGACTACATCAACCGCTTTGTGCTAACGCTTCCGCTTTCGGTCTGCGAGGGTACGTGGACAACACTCTCCCCTCTCGTTGCTATGAATCACCAAGATCTTGCGTGTGCGTAGGAATTTTTTTGAAATTACTACGTTCCCCAATAAAACGTGCCGTGAAGCACGCCTCCAAGTGGTGCCCGAGCGCCTCCCTCGTGATGTTGGCAAGGTCTGAGGCCCTCCAGAAGAGAGCCCCCGAGCCTTGCCCGAGAAGGGCGCTGGGCGCGCCTTCCTATGCGATGGTGGGCCACGCCCCTAGCGCGGGCACTGATCCTGAAGAGGTTCCAGTTGCGACGCCACCCTCCAGAGATCCTGCACGGCGCCGCTGCTTCTTCTTCTGGGGGGTGGCCTCAGGAGGGCACTCGCCCTTGCTGTCGGGGTCATCGATTGTGGCAGCTTGGAAGGCACGCTCAAGGGAGCACACCGCATCTCTTTCTTCGCATGGGACCGTGATGATTCCGCCGCTTCCCAGCATCTTGAGGACATTGTAGCCGTGATGGGTCACCGCCATGAACTTGGCCAGGGCTGGATACCCGAGGATGGCATTGTATGGCAGACGGATGTGCGCGACGTCAAAGTCGATGAGTTCGGTGCGGTAGTTTGTGCGTTCTCCGAAGGTGACGGGAAGGCGGACCTGCCCGATCGGGGTGGTGGAGCCGTCGGTCATTCCTGAGAAAGGCTTGGTGGGCTGAAGCTGATCATACGACACTTGGAGGTTGTCGAACGTGTCAACGGACAGGACGTTGAGCCCTGCGCCGCCATCGATGAGCGTCTTGGTAACTTGCACGTTGCTGATGACTGGGGAGCAAAGCATCAGGAGGGCACCTGCGGTGGCCACACACTTGAGCTGATCCGCCGAACTGAAGGTGATGGCGCACTTGGACCACCTGAGCGGGAGTGTGGCCTCAAGCTTGGGGAGGACTGCATTCACTTCACGAGCAAACTGTTTGAAGATACGCTGCGAGGCTGGGGCCTGAGCTCCGCCCAAGATGCAGGCGATAGCACGTGGCTCCTGGAAGCCCCCATCTCCCTCGTCTTGATGGCGGTCGTCATTCCTTCTTGGAGGCGGCGGTAGTGGAGGAAGACCGGCGTTGCCCTGAGGACGATCCTCACGAGGCTGGTCCCTCCAGGCACCCTCGCGCAGCTGATCCTGCCAGCGGTCCTCACGAGGCCGGTCGCGCCACTCCTGGGGCGGGCCACGGTCATCCCAGCGTCCGCCACCACGTCCTCCTCCTCGGCCGTAGCCCCGGTCGTTGCGCTCGGGGCGTCGACCGAAGTGTCCTTCTCGAATGGCTTTGAGCTCTTGACAGTCGCTGGTGTTGTGGGTATGCAGGTTATGAAAGGCACAGAACGGTCGGCTGCTCTTGGATGACTCGGGCTGATCTCTGCCGCGCTTGGTGTCCGGCTCCGCCGCGAGCACGGCTGCTCCCTTGCGCTTCACGTCCTTGGCCTTGGCTTTCTTCTCCTCTGGGTTCGCAGCTGGGAGCTCAAGGAGGGAGAGGCGCCCTTCCTCAGCTCTTGCGCACTGGGTCGCCAGGTTGAACAGCTCCAGGGATGTGCACAGCTCCTCGTGGATAGTGAGCTCCTCCTTCATCTTGACGTCACGGACGCCATCAGAAAACGCGGAGATGATGGCCTCGTCCGTCACCTTGGGGATCTTGAGACGAACGTTGTTGAAGCGCTGGATGTACTTTTGGAGGGTCTCTCCCGGTTGTTGCTTGACGCGGCGCAGGTCACCCGCGGCCGGTGGGCGGTCGCGAGTACCCTGGAAGTTGGCGACGAAGCGGTCGCGCATCTCGTCCCAGGAGGAGATTGAGCCTGGAGGCAGGTTCAGGAGCCACGAACGGGCGCCGTCCTTGAGCGCCATAGGGAACGAGTTCGCCATGACTTTCTCGTCGCTGTTGTCCGCCTCGATGCTCAGCTCATAGAGCTGCAAGAACTCTGCGGGGTCGGGGGTGCCGTCGTAGCGACGAGTCAGATCTGGCTTGAACTTGCCCGGCCAGGCGACACTACGCAGCTTGGGGGTGAAGGCGGGGCAGCCGGCCGTGGTCACCGGGCCCGTCTTGGAGGTGGAGCTTGGTCTTGGCGCCCGTGCGCCGCTACGGCAAGCGACGCGGGGCCTTGCCACAACAAGCGATCCTGGCGCGGCGGTGCGAGGAGTGGCGGAGCGTTCTCTTGCGGTCGAGGGACTTCTTGACAGCTTCTTTCTTCACGCGTGGGCGCCGCACGCGGTGGGTCGCACCGTGCAGCCGCACGCCTTGGCGCCAGGGCGCCGTCTTGGTGCAGAGGTGGTGTAGGTGCTCCGTGAGCTACGTCGCCCATAGCTGGCGGAGGGCGAGGCAGTGAGAGGGACGGCGCGGCGGAGCCCCTGCGGCGCTGATGAGCTCGGCGATGCGGTCGAGCCAGTCCTCGTAGAGGTCGTCGACCGGACGGTAGCGCAGGAGCTCATGCGCCATGAGGAGCGCGGCCAGTGCATCCGTGGGAGCACGACGAGCGTGGGACGATGAACCAGCGGGAGTCAGCAATGGAGTGGCGGTGCGGCCGTCCTGTCGCACCGAGGGGTGCAACGAGGACGCTTGCTGCTCGTTCCCCACCGGGCCGGTGGTGGCAGGCAACGGAGAACGACGGGGTGGCCCGCCGACAGGGGCCGTCTGAGCAACGCGGGTGGCGAGGGCAGCCCGACGCTCGGCGCGGGCGCGGCGTGCGTCCACCATGGAGACGATGAAGTGACGTGACGCGGAGCGTCGGAAGGGAAGCTTCGGCGCATCCCTACCTGGCGCGCCAAATGTCGGATCACGGGTTCCGGCAAAACCCTTGAGGTTCGAGCTCTGGGGTGCGCGCGAAGTTCTTTCCCTACCAATCCATGTCCTAGCTTGCTAAGATCTCGCAGACGAACTCAACGAACTCACAACACAAGAGACACAAGATTTATACTGGTTCGGGCCACCGTTGTGGTGTAATACCCTACTCCAGTGTGGTGGTGGTGGATTGCCTCTTGGGTTGATGATGAACAATACAAGGGGAAGAATAGCCTCCTGAGGTTGAGGTGTTCTTGTGCTTGGCGAACTTGTGTGTGTGTATTCGATCAGCTCAGGCTCAGCTGCCCTCTACTGCGGTGGCTAGTCCTATTTATATAGGCCCTGGTCCTCTCCCCAAATATTGAGCGGGAAGGGAGCCAACAATGGCCAATTTGAAAGGGGATAGCTAGTACAACTTATCCTGACAAACGCTTTCTTCGCCCGCCAAAGGCTCTGGTGGTGACACCGCTTCGGGCTCCATGGTGACCTCCGTCTTGCCGTCCGGCTGGTCTTGGTCTCATTGCACCGATATGGAAACCTTTACTTGACGCCTCGGTACTCCACGCCTGCGCTTGCTTCCTTAGCACCAAAGTGGAAACAAGGACACTGCGCTTGCTGGCGCCTACCTGGCATCTGCCTGGTCTTGATCGTCATGCCTCATGTCACGAGAACCTCATGAGGTTTGCCCTGCCTTGATCTCTCCGCTCCTCGTGAGCCAACCTGGTGAGGCCGCTCCTGAGGAGGTCTTGTGTCGTCCGCCTCACGAGGCTTGGCCCCTCGCGAGGGTCTTGAATGCCTTGTTGATGAAGATGGGCCGTACGGGCCCACGCGCAGAGCCACACCGTGGGCCGCAGGCAGGCAAGTCTGGGGACCCCCGTTCCCAGAACGCCGACAGAGGAGGTCGCCGCATGACCTGAGAGTGCGTCCTCCTGCTTCACGCTAGCGAAGCCTCCATCGAGTCCACCTCCTCGCCCAGGAGATGAGGACGACCCCATGGTCATTGCCCCTCTCTCGCGGCTCTATTTCGCCCTCTGCCTCGCTCGATCTCGAGCTTCCCCGAGAGTACCAGTGCACGCCACACGCCGTTAGCGTAGCCACCGCCACCGTCTCGGTGCACCGACGTGTACACGAGCTCTGCGACGACTCGCCCACCCTCTCCGAGGAAGATCACGAGTCGGGCCGCCGCAAGACGACCGAATCAACCGCGTCTTCAACCTTGGACCCGTCGGCCTCCATGGTCGATGTCATCACCTTTCGAGCACCTCCGACCCCGCTGACCCGCTCTTCCGCATCCCGCGAGCTATTCTTCCTCTCCCCTAATCCCTATGGCTTGTGCCCGCCCTCTAGATAGCCTCCCTGCTTTAGCCGGAGCTCGCTCCCGCCAAGTTGCATAGCCGCCCTAGCCAGAGCACCTTGTCGACGCATTCAAGCACGTAGGTGTGCTCCTAGTATCCCCAGGAACCCAACGCGATAGCTAGCTCACTTTTCTCCGAACTGCTTCGTCGTGGCCATAGCAACCGAGCTCAGTCGCCCCTCGAGCTCGCCGCCATTGCCGCTGCAGGCCACCCTAGCACCTACGACCATCACTGTTCGATGCGCGCCTCGCTCCCATCAAGGCCCCTCCTGCTGCCATGCGCAACAAAGAGGAACGGAGAGTGGAGGCGCTGGTAGCAGCCGTGGAGGGCGCTGGGCGCCTATAGGACGACTCGTGGCCACTATCACTGCATCGACCTTGCACAAGTGCGTCTCCACATAGGCATACACCCTCTGTGCTCCTTCGGAGCATGTAGACCTCCTCCAACTATCGGCGCGCAACACAGCTCCTCGCACGTGCACCAAGAGGCTGAAAAAGGCTAGTGGGAAGGGCTTCGGCAAGCCACAACGAGACGCAGAGGTCTTGAAGCGCCGGTCTCGCCATGCGGAGTAACTGTGCCAGCTGCTTCATTCAGTGATTCAGTAGCTGGGACGATGAAGACCCTGGGAATTGCCCTAGAAGGCCTTCTCCTCCTCATGACCCGCCAGCTGGTCAAAATGCGCAACGGCATCGCCACGCTCTATGGGAGATCCGCGAAGACTTCTACGAAATGCCACAGCTGGGTGAGCTCGATGCACCCTTTGCTGCCAAACACACACTGTAATAAGTATAGCTTATGTGAGGTGATTTGCTCCAAATACTGGAGCACCTCGCGATCAGCCCGGGCCGTGGTCTTAAGGTCGGAATGGGCAAGCTAGAGCTTTTCAAGCTCCTTCTTTATTTTCTTCCCCTCCACCTGAAGTTTGTCACGTGCCTCGAACACGCCAATTAGGGTCTCTTCAACCTCCTGGACCCGCGCCCGGTCCTTATCGACGGCCACCTTCTCAGCGGCTCGGGCCTTCTCCGCCTCCGCGGCCGCAGCCTCATGCTGCTTCACCTCTCGCCGAGGCTTTTTGAGCTCAGCCTTGAGGGTCTCAAGATCGGCTAGCACTACTATCATTAAAACAGTCCGGCCTTAGTTTTCCGCCTGGCACAGATCTATCATAACTCTTTCATGCAAAATATCATGCAAGTTCAACTTGCTTACCTTGAGACTGCTCGAACTTCTAGTTCACCAGGTTGAGGTCCTACTGGGACCTCTCGAGTTTCCGGTTCATCTCAGCAATCTCCTCGGAGATGGAGTCCGGAACCGAGGTCGAAACCTGCTAGCAATTATCCTTATTACAAAGCCCGCAATTAAACTGATTGAATTCCAGGACGACGGCCTCAGGCAGCGTCCTGGGGGCTACATGACAGGCTCCTACTAACTTATATGACCCCAATGCCGGTTTCCTGAAACCAACTTTTGGCTCAGGGGCTACTCACTCACTAGGCCGTTTAGAGGGCTGTGATAACATGTCTTCGGACAGGTGCATAAATCTTTAAAACCAACCAAATAAAAGGATGGAAGCATACCTCTGATAACCCACAAGTATACGGTATTAGTTGTAGCCTTTCTCGATAAAATAAGAGTGTCGAACCCAACAAGGAGCTAAAGGTAGGATTTGTATTCCCTTCAAGTTCTATCGACCACCAATACAACTCTACCCGCACTTAACGTTCGCTTTACCTAGAACAAGTATGAAACTAGAAGTAATTTGTATGTGTGATAGGATAGGTTTGCAAGATAATAAAGAACACGTAAATAAAAGATAGGGACTGTTTAGATAAAGAAACAACTAAGTTAGTTTTAGCGGAGAGCTTTTTTTCACAAGAAATTTATTTGTCCCTAGGCAATCGATAACTAGACCGGTAATCATTATTGCAATTTCATATGAGGGAGAGGCATAAGCTAACATACTTTCTCTTCTTGGATCATATGCACTTATGATTGGAACTCTAGCAAACATCTGTAACTACTAAAGATCATTAAGGTAAAACCCAACCATAGCATTAAAGTATAAAGTCCTCTTTTTTCCCATACGCCATAACCCACTTATCTGTGTTTGTGTTTCATCACTCATGCAACACTAACAATAAGCAAACCATGAACATATTGCAAACCCTATAGCGGCGATCCCTCACGCTTGCGCGACACAGAGGGCACCATAGGACAACACCAATAATAAAACATGCGACTCAAACCAATTACGATCATCAATCAACCCATAGGACAAAACATATCTACTCAAACATCATAGGATAGCCATACATCATTGGGAAATAATATATAGCGTTGAGCACCATGTTTAAGTAGAGATTACAACAGGGAGAAGGGGTGTTACACCGCTGCATAGAGGGGGAGAGAGTTGGTGATGACGGCGGTGAAGTTGTTGGTGTAGATTGTCGTCACGATGATGGCCCCGACGGCGTTCCGGCGCCACCGGGAGAGAGGGGGAGAGAGCCCCCTCCTTCTTCCTTAACCTTCCCCCTAGATGGGAGAAGGGTTTCACCTCTGGTCCATGGCCTCCATGGCGGCGGAGGGGTGGGAGCCCCTCCGAGATTGGATCTCTCTCTCTCTCTCTCTCTCTCTCTCTCTCTCTCTCTGTTTTCTTCTGTTTCTGCGCTCCCAGATTCTGGCCTTTCACCATTTCTTAAATTCTCAGAGATCCGTAACTCCGATTTGGCTGAAATTTTAACGATTTTTATCCGGATATTAGCTTTCTTGCGCCAGAAGAAGGGCACCAACCACCTTACGGAGTGGCCACAAGGGCCCAGGGCGCGCCCTACACCCTGCCTTCTGGACTCCTTGGGCATCGTCTCACATTGATTCTTTTTCCCAAAAATCACATATATTCCAAAAAAAATCTCTGTAAGTTTTTATCGCGTTTGGATTTCGTTTGATATGGATTTTCTGCAAAACAAAAACATGCAACAAACAAGAACTGGCACTGGGCACTGGATCAATATCTTAGTCCCAAAAATAGTATAAAAAGTTGCCAAAAGTATATGAAAGTTATATAATATTGGCATGGAACAATAAAAATTATAGATACGGCGGAGACGTATCAGCATCCCCAAGCTTAATTCCTGCTCATCCTCGAGTAGGTAAATGATAAAAAAGATAATTTCTGATGTGGAATGCTACCTAGCATAATCTTGATCATGTAATCTAATCATGGCATGCATATTAAGACACGAGTGATTCAAAGCAATAGTCTATCATTTGACATTAAGACAATAATACTTCGAGCATACTAATAAAGCAATCATGTCTTCTCAAAATAACATGGCCAAAGAAAGTTATCCCTACAAATCATATAGTCTGGCTATGCTCCATCTTCATCACACAAAGTATTTCATCATGCACAACCCCGATGACAAGCCAAGCAATTGTTTCATACTTTTAATGTTCTCAAGCCTTTCAACTCTCACGCAATACATGAGCGTGAGCCATGGATATAGCACTATAGGTGGAATAGAATATGATGGTGGAGGTTCTGTGGAGAAGACAAAATGGAAGAAAGTCTCACATCGACGCGGCTAATCAATGGGCTATGGAGATGCCCATCAATTGATGTCAATGCGAGGAGTAGGGATTGCCATGCAACGAATGCACTAGAGTTACAAGTGTATGAAAGCTCAAACTGAAAAGTAAGTGGGTGTGCATCCAACTTGCTTGCTCATGAAGACCTCGGGCATTTCAGGAAGCCCATCATCGGAATATACAAGCCAAGTTCTATAATGAAAATTCCCACTAGTATATGAAAGTGATAACTCAAGAGACTCTCTATATGAAGAACATGGTGATACTCTGAAGCACAAGTGTGGTAAAAGGATAGTAGCATTGCCCCTTCTCTCTTTTTCTCTTTTTTTGTTTTTGTTTTTTGGGCCCTCTCTTTTTTTGGCCTCTTTTTTGTCTGGAGTATCATCCCGACTTGTGGGGGAATCATAGTCTCCATCATCCTTTCCTCACTGAGACAATGCTCTAATAATGATGATCATCACACTTTTATTTACTTACAACTCAATATTACAACTCGATATCTAGAACAATATGACTCTATATGAATGCCTCTGGCAGTGTACCAGGATGTGCAATGATCTAGCATAGCAAAGATATCAAAAAATGGACAAGCCTTGAAAATATGATGCTAGCTATCTTACGATCATGCAAAGAAATATGACAATGAATGTTCAAGTCATGTATATGATGATGATGGAAGTTGCATGGCAATATATCTCGGAATGGCTATGGAAATGCCATGATAGGAAGGTATGGTGGCTGTTTTGAGGAAGATATAAGGAGGCTTATGTGTGACAGAGCGTATCATATCACGGGGTTTGGATGCACCGGCGAAGTTTGCACCGACTCTCGAGGTGAGAAAGGGCAATGCACAGTACCGAAGAGGCTAGCAGTGATGGAAGGGTCAGAATGCGTATACTCCATGGACTCAACATTAGTCATAAAGAACTCACATACTTATTGCAAAAATTTATTAGCTATCGAAACAAAGTACTACACGCATGCTCCTAGGGGGATAGATTGGTAGGAAAAGACCATCACTCATCCCCGACCGCCACTCATAAGGAAGACAATATCAAGAAATAAATCATGCTCCGACTTCATCACATAACGATTCACCATACGTGCATGCTACGGGAATCACAAACTTCAACACAAGTATTTCTACCAGCCCACAATTACTCACAAGCATGACTCTAATATCACCATCTTTATATCGCAAAACTATTGCAAGGAATCAAACATATCATATTCAGTGATCTACAGGTTTAATGTAGGATTTTATGACTAACCATGTGAATGACCAATTCCCGTTGACTCTCTAAATAGATATAAGTGAAGCAAGAGAGTTTAATTCTTTCTAAAAAAGATATGCCCACACTCTAACAAATATAAGTGAAGCAAAAGAGCATTCTACAAATGGAGGTTTTCTATGTGTAGAGAAACATGCAATCCAAACTTCAAATGATATAAGTGAAGCACATGAAGCATTCTATAAAGCCAAACTTAAAAGATATAAGTGAAGTGCATGAAGCATGCTATAAATCAACCAAGGACTATCTTATACCAGCATGGTGCATTATTAAAATAAAAATAAAAGGCACACAACGCTCCAAGATTTACGCAAATCATGTGACGAATAAAAATATAGCTCCAAGTAAAGTTACCGATGATCGTTAGAAGAAAGAGGGGATGCCTTCTGGGGCATCCCCAAGCTTAGTTGCTTGGGAGTCCTTGAATATTACCTTGGGGTGCCTCGGGCATCCCCAAGCTTAGGCTCTTGCCAATCCTTATTCCTTCATCCATCGTGATCTCACCCAAAACTTGAAACATCAATCACACAAAACTTAACAAAACCCTCGTGAGATCCTTTAGTATAATAAAACAAATCACCACATTAAGTACTGTTGCAAACCCATTCATTTATTTTTCATTTTAGCTACTGTAATATAACTTTTCCATTGCTTATACCATTGATTGATAACCCACAAGTATAGGGGATCAATTGTAGCCTCTTTTGATAAGTAAGAGTGTCGAACCCAATGAGGAGCTAAAGGTAGAGCAAATATTCCCTCAACTTCTATCGACCACCGATACAACTCTACGCACGCTTAATGTTCGCTTTACCTAGAACAAGTATGAAACTAGAAGTACTTTGTAGGTGTTTTTGGATAGGCTTGCAAGATAGTAAAGAGCACGTAAATAAAAAGTAGGGGCTGTTTAGATAAAGACACAACTAAATTAGTTTTAGTAAAGAGCTTTTTGTCACGAGAAAGTTATTTGTCCTTAGGCAATCGATAACTAGACTGGTAATCATTATTGCAATTTTATTTGAGGGAGAGGCATAAGCTAACATACTTTCTCTACTTGGATCATATGCACTTATGATTGGAACTCTAGCAAGCATCCGCAACTACTAAAGATCATTAAGGTAAAACCCAACCATAGCATTAAAGTATCAAGTCCTCTTTATCCCATACGCAAACAACCTACTTACTCGGGTCTATGCTTCTGTCACTCACGCCACCCACCATAAGCAAATCATGAACATATTGCAAACCCTACAGCAGGAATCCCTCACGCTTGCGCGACATGGAGAGCACCATAGGACATCACCAATAGTAAAACATGCAACTCAAACCAATCTTGATCATCAAATAACCAATAGGACAAAACGGATCTACTCAAACATCATAGGATAGCCATACATCATTGGGAAATATTATATAGCGTTGAGCACCATGTTTAAGTAGAGATTACAGTGGGTAAGAGAGAGGTTACACCGCTGCATAGAGGGGGGGAAGAGTTGGTGATGATGGCGGTGAAGTTGTTGGTGAAGATTGCGGTGATGATGATGGCCACGGCGGCGTTCCAGCGCCACCGGAAGAGAAGGGGAGAGGGGGCCCCTTCGTCTTCTTCTTCCTTGACCTCCTCCCTAGATGGGAGAAGGGTTTCCCCTCTGGTCCTTGGCCTACATGGCGTGGGAGGGGCGAGAGCCCCTCCGAGATTGGATCTGTCTCTCTGTCTCTCTCTGTTTCTGCGTTCTCCTCTGCTGCCCTTTCACCGTTTCGTATATATATGGAGATCCGTAACTCCGATTGGGCTGAAACCTTCGCCGTGATTTTTTACCAAAAATTAGCTTTCTTGCGGCCGAAGAAGGGCATCAACCGCCTTACGGGTGGCCCACGAGGGTCAGGGGCACGCCCAGGGGGGCAGGCGCGCCCCCCTGCCTCGTGTTCACCTCGGGCACCGTTTCGCGTTGATCTTCCTCCCAGATTTTCCAAATATTCGAAAAATAAGCTCCGTCCGTTTTTATCCCGTTTGGATTCCGTTTGATATGGATATTCTGCGAAACATAAAACATGCAACAAACAGGAACTGGCACTGGGCACTGGATCAATATGTTAGTCCCAAAAATAGTATAAAAAGTTGCCAAAAAGTATATGAAAGTTGAATAATATTGGCATGGAACAATCAAAAAATTTAGATACGACGGAGACATATCAGCATCCCCATGCTTAATTCCTGCTCGTCCTCGAGTAGGTAAATGATAAAAAAGATAATTTTTGATGTGGACTGCTACCTAGCATAATCTTGATCATATGTCTAATCATGGCATGAATATTAAGACACGAGTGATTCAAAGCAATAGTCTATCCTTTGACATAAAAACAATAATACTTCAAGCATACCAACCAAGCAATTATGTCTTATTGAAATAACATAGCCAAAGAAAGCTCATCCCTACAAAATCATATAGTCTGGCTATGCTCCATCTTCACCACACAAAATATTCACATCATGCACAACCCCGATGACAAGCCAAGCAATTGTTTCATACTTTTGACGTTTCTCAAACCTTTTCAACTTTCACGCAATACATGAGCGTGAGCCATGGACATAGCACTATAGGTGGAATAGAATATGATGATGGGGGTTATGTGGAGAAGACAAAAAAGGAGAAAGTCTCACATCAACGCGGCTATCAACGGGCTATGGAGATGCCCATCAATTGATGTCAATGTGAGGAGTAGGGATTGCCATGCAACGGATGCACTAGAGCTATAAGTGTATGAAAGCTCAAACTGAAACTAAGTGGGTGTGCATCCAACTTGCTTGCTCATGAAGACCTAGGGCATTTGAGGAAGCCCATCGTTGGAATATACAAGCCAAGTTCTATAATGAAAATTCCCACTAGTATATGAAAGTGATAACTCAAGAGACTCTCTATATGAAGAACATGGTGCTACTTTGAAGCACAAGTGTGGTAAAAGGATAGTAACATTGCCCCTTCTCTCTTTTTCTCTCATTTTTTTTCTTTTTTTTGGCCTTCTCTTTTTTTGGCCTTTCTCTCTTTTTTTATTTTTTTTCATCCGGAGTCTCATCCCGACTTGTGGGGTAATCATAGTCTCCATCATCCTTTCCTCACTGGGGCAATGCTCTAATTATGATGATCATCACACTTTTATTTACTTACAACTCAATATTACAACTCGATATCTAGAACAAAGATATGACTCTATAGGAATGCCTCCGACGGTGTACCGGGATGTGCAATGATCTAGCGTAGCAATGACATCAAAAAACGGACAAGCCATGAAAACATCATGCTAGCTATCTTACGATCATGCAAAGCAATATGACAATAAATGCTCAAGTCATGTATATGATGATGATGGAAGTTGCATGGCAATATATCTCGGAATGGCTATGGAAATGCCATAATAGGTAGGTATGGTGGCTGTTTTGAGGAAGATATAAGGAGGTTTATGTGTGATAGAGCGTATCATATCACGGGGTTTGGATGCACCGGTGAAGTTTGCACCAACTCTCGAGGTGAGAAAGGGCAATGCACGGTACCGAAGAGGCTAGTAATGATGGAAGGGTGAGAGTGCGTATAATCCATGGACTCAACATTAGTCATAAAGAACTCACGTACTTATTGCAAAAGTCTATTAGCTATCGAAATAAAGTACTACGCGCCTGCTCCTAGGGGGATAGATTGGTAGGAAAGGACCATCGCTTGTCCCCGACCGCCACTCATAAGGAAGACAATCAATAAACACCTCATGCTCCAACTTCGTTACATAACGGTTCACCATACGTGCATGCCACGTGACTTGCAAACCTCAATACAAGTATTTCTCAATTTCGCAATTACTCAACTAGAACGACTCTAATATCACCACCTTTATATCGGAAAACTATTGCAAGGAATCAAACATATCATATTCAGTGATCTACCAGTTTTATGTAGGGTTTTATGACTAACCATGTGAATGGCCAGTTCCTGTCATCTGTGTAAATAGATATAAGTGAAGCATGAGAGTTTAATTCTTTCTACAAAAGATATGCCCACGCTCTAACAAATATAAGTGAAGCAAAAGAGCATTCTACAAATGGCGGTTGTCTAAGTGAAGAGAAACAGGCAATCCAAACTTCAAATGATATAAGTGAAGCACATGAAGCATTCTATAAAGCCATACTCAAAAGATATAAGTGAAGTGCAAAGAGCATTCTATAAATCAACCAAGGACTATCTCATACCAGCATGGTGCATAAAAGAAAAATGAAAACTAAATTGTCGGTGTACAAAAAGAGGGTGCGTTTTTGTACCCCTATACCTATGCACGGGCAGTCGGAGCCGCGCCTACGGTCACGCTAAGCAGAACAGGGGAGGTGAGCCAAGGTAAGACCGAAGCCCAAGATGATCAGAGCAACGCCAAGACCAAGACCACAAAGAGCAGAGGGACGAAGCAGGTTCCCCTGGCAAGACCCTTGCCGGGAGCAGCCTCAGCAGCCCTGGCAAGATCCTTGCCGGGGCAGCTCGCCCCACACCAATAGAGCGAGCCACCCCTGAGCCCACGGTCCCCAACGCCATCCTCCACGTGGGGCCAGGGCTCGGGAAGGCACCTCTGTGGTGGAATGCAGATCTTTGTGAAGACATATTCAAGATCAGATAAGGATTAGAAGACGATGATCCTCGGCAGGATCCTTGCCGAGGAAGGCCACCAGACCCCCGGCAAGGCCCTTGCCGGGGACGACAGCGCGCCACGGCAAGACCCTTGCCGGGCCACCCGGCAAGGCCCTCCCCAAGGATGCCAGCAGGGCCACCGCCAGGCCCTTGTCAACCAAGCTTCCACCACTGTTCACATGCAGCTGCCAGCCCAACCAGCTGGGCGGGCACCTGCGTGGCAACATGCAGCTCCCAGGCCAACTCATCAAGCGCCTGCGTGGCGGCATGCAAATCTTCATGTAGGCTCCACCGCGCCACCTCAGCTGCCTGCCTGCCTACATGGCACCGCACGCATCACTGGCCGAGGCGCGTGTCGAAGCGAGGAGGAGCGGCGATGGACGGGACGGGCCTCGCCCCTGTCCCCGATAAAGCAAGAGGACACCTAAGCTACGGATTAAATGCGTCTTGTCCTGTAAACGAGCGATAAGCTTAAGGTACTGTACGCCTTTCCACCTCCTGTGTGCCACTGTGGCTGCCCCTTCCGACTATAAAAGGAGGGCCATGGCATACCGGAGAAGGATTCGGCTCTTTCAAACCACGCACTGACCACAACTTGTTCGAGAGCTCAAGAACTCTCTGAAATACACCCACCAAAGCAGGACTAGGGTTTTACGCATCCTCGCGGCCCGAACCTGGGTAAACGATCCTTGTGCTGGCTACTGATCCTGCTCTTCTTGCAACCCTGCGCCCCGGCAACCGTAGTAGGGATTCTTGTGATCCCATAGGTGTCATTCCACACCGACATCTTTGGCGCACCAGGTAGGGGGCGCAATTGTGAGAATCTGGTCTAGTAGTTAGCTTGGCAGTTCTTCGTCGCCATGGCTCCTAAGAAGAATACGGCCACGGCGATCGGCTCGTTGGGAGCCGAACGGCCCGTGCCGGTGCGGACAAGCAGTGGACTGGTCGCGGATAGGACGCGGGCCGCGGTCCGTGAGCACCAGCATCGCCCAGGCAGTCAGAGCCTGGCGAGCGGCGTTGTTTGCGCGCCAGACGACCGGCCGCACGCCGCCAGATCCAAAGACGGAGCCGCCCCCCCGCAGGCGGCGCGAGGCCCTCCAGGGGTGTCGTTGTGCCACCTCCGGACGGCGCAGCGACCTCCAAGACGCTCACACCGGCGACCACCGCGTGCTCTTCCCATGGTGTGCGCGCCGAGCAGTGTCACCACGTTGGTGACCCTGGGCACCGCCGTGGGAAGAGCCCTGTGCGTCGTCCGCAAGATGAAGGGGTTCAGCACGCTCGCCGAAGCGCTGGCGAAAATGGCACGCAGCCGCTGGGTCGTAACGGAGCTCCTTCTAACGTAGTTAGAAGTCGAAGCGCGCCGCGATCCACGCACCTGTCGCCACCGCCCACGCCAGCGGAAGCTTTGGCGCACGCGCAGCTGCTCCTCGACTTCCCTCCTGCTGCGGAGAAGCTCGACGAGTGGAGGGCCACCATCTGGAGCCTCGTCGCCATCGCAAACAAAGACGATCCGTGACCGGCGGGGCCCTCGGGTCGGCGCTCCACCGAGCCACCACATGCTGGCGCTGGGAGGACCGGGGGAGCTGCGGCCACGGTGCACTCCCCTCCTCCTCGCCAGGCGCCGCGGGCGTCGGCCCGTCGCGACGACGCCTGTGATAACATCTCCATAGCATCGTCCGACCCGCGGACTCTCCGCGACCAGCGCCAGGTCCTCCGGGAGCGAGCTCACGAAGACGCTCGAACCACCGTCGAGCGCTGGCGCGAAACGCGCCGCCAGTCAGACAAGCAGGCGGGACCCGCTATGGACCACCCGGCACCGAGGTGCTCCGGCGGCCTACCTTACGAGGTGGGCTGCCCGGCCTTTACCAGTGAGCTGCGACAGTTCCAGTGGCCATCCCACCGCACGTTCAAGCCCGACATCGGCGAGAAGTACACTGGCAAGACCCATCCGTCCGAGTTCCTCAGCATCTACACCATCGCGATGTAGGCTGCTGGAGCTCGCAACGACAAGGTGCTCGCCAACTATTTCCCGCTGGCGCTCAAGCCCAATGTGATGTCTTGGTTGATGCACTTGCCGGTGGATTCCATTTCTTCTTGGTCGGATCTGTGCCATGAGTTCGTTGGCGCCTTCACAGGAGGCTACCAAGCTCATGGCCAGGCCAGTGATCTGCATATCATACCCCAGAAGGAAGGGGAGACCCTGCGCAAGTACATCCAGAGATTCAGCCGGGTGCAATACAACATCCCCGACGTTCATCCCGCCGTTGTGATTAGCGCGTTCCACCAGAACGTGCGCAATCGCAAGATGCGCGAGGAGCTGGCGATGACCAAGGTTAAGGATGTGGACGAGCTCTACGTTCTGGCCGATAGGTGCGCCCGGGCTGAAGAGGGAAGGAAGTACCCCGGTGAAGACGCCGGCGCGGAAACCGACTCTACCGATGAAGACGCCGCCACCCCGATGAAGAAGGGCCGGCGCCGCAACAGGAAACGCAAAGGCAAGGCCATGCTTGCCGTTGAGGGATCTGACGATACCAGTGCCACCAAGAAGGTCAGGGCAGACGCCCCCGGCAAGCAGATTGCCGGGTGCGCCGCCTGCCGGGCCTTGGTGGCTACCGACAAGCCAGGAAGCTCCGGCAAGCAATACTGTAGGATCCACCGCACCAAGGGCCACGACCTCCAAAACTGCCGACAAGTCGAGCTACTTGCTGAGAAGCAAAAAGCTGAGTACGAGAGGCGGGACAAGGAGAAGGACCAGGACGGTGCTGAGGGATCCAGCAAGAAGCGTGGCGGCCAAGGAGGCCGCCCCGGCAAGGACAACCAGCAAGAGAGGCCCGCCCGGGGCCGCGACAAGAAACAAGAAGACGATGATCACGACGAGGATGATGAGTCTGGTGGGCAAGGGTTCCAGAAGGCTACGGAGGCCATGTGCGTCGATGGCGGTGCCTCGCTGCATACCTCTCACCGCCAGCTCAAGCAATGGGCGCGTGAGATTACAGCAGCAGAGCCATCGTTCGACGCTCAGAAGCCGCTGAAGTGGTCCAGCACGCCCCTCATCTTTGACGCCGAGGACCACCCTGACCGCACTACCGTGGTCGGGTGTTTGCCATTGTTGGTCTCACCAATGATACGCAACCTCAGGGTGAACAAGATGTTGGTTGACGGCGGGGCCGGCCTGAACCTGATCTCGCCTGTCGTGATCAAAAGGTTGCAAATCCCTGATGGAGACCGCGAGGAAACGGGCACGTTCCAAGGGGTCAATCCGGGGAGGAGCCAGCCGAAGGGAAAGCTTACACTGCCCGTGACATTTGGAGGAGAGTTCAACTACAGGACGGAGAGGATCGTCTTCGACGTGGCCGAGATCCCCTTGCCCTGCAACAGGATCCTCGGCCGCCCGGCACTAGCCAAGTTCATGGCGGCGTCACACTACGCCTACAAGATGCTAAAGATGCCCGGGCCGTTGACCATCATCTCCGTCCCCTCCGACAAGAAGGACGGGCTGATCTGCGCCGACCAACTCTACCAGGAAGCAGTTGCAGCAGCTACCGTCAAGGCACCTGCTCCTGCCGCTGAAGGCCCAGGAGGAAAGAAGAAGCCTGGCAAGACCTCTCGCACCCACTCCGGCAAGCGCACCTCCTCGGAGTGTTGTGCTACCGTCGAGGACGTGCCAGAGAGCTCTACCGACAAGAGCAAGAGATCCAGAGCCGAGCCGCCACAGACCAAGAAGGTGCCCGTCAGAGAGGATGGCACGGGAGGGGCCTTCACCATAGGCTCCACCCTCGACAGCAAATAGGAAGGCGCGCTCGTCACCTTCCTGCGGGCGAATGTCGACGTGTTTGCATGGCAAGCATCCGAAATCCCCGCTGTTCCCAGGGAGGTGATTGAGCACCACCTAGCTGTCTGCCCCCACGCGCGGCCCGTCAAACAGAAGGTCAGAAACAGGCTCTGGAGAGGCAGGAGTTCATCACAGAGGAGATCAGGAAATTAGAAGTGGCAGGTTTGGTGAGAGGAGTGCTCCACCCGACGTGGTTGGCCAATCCGGTAGTGGTGCGCAAGGCGAATGGGAAGTGGAGGCTGTGTATTGATTACACAGATATTAATAAGGCTTATCCTAAGGACCCCTTCCCGTTGCCGCGCATCGACCAGATTGTTGACTCCACAGCCGGGTGTGATCTGTTATCATTCCTCGACGCCTACTGAGGCGACCACCAGATCTTCATGACAAGAGAGGATGAAGAGAAGACAACATTCATCACTCCATGTGGTACGTATTGCTTTTTACGGATGCCTTTTGGGTTGAAGAGTGCCGGCTCAACGTTCGCAAGAGCAGTCCAAATTGGTTTTGAACCTCAGCTCCATAGAAATATGGAGGCATACATGGATGACATAGTGGTCAAAACCAAGGACGGGCCAACTCTTGTGCAAGATCTGGAAGAGACATTTGCCAACCTGCGCAAGATCAACCTCAAGCTGAACCCTGAGAAGTGTGTCCTCAGCGTTCCATCCGGCAAGCTTCTCGGGTTCTTTGTGTCACAGCGCGGGATCGAGGCAAAACCAGACAAGATCAAGGGTATTGAGCAGATTAAGGTGCCCAAGCGGATCAAAGATGTGTGTCGGCTCACAGGTTGCGTCGCCGCCATGAGCCGGTTCATCTCCAAGTCCGCTGAGCGCGCCCTTCCTTTCTTCAAAGTCTTGAAGAAGGTGGGCCCAATGGAGTGGACCCTAGAAGCCGAGGCAACATTGCATGAGCTGAAGAAATACCTTTCCTCCACACCAATACTGGTTGTGCCTAAACCAAAAGAGCCGTTGCTGCTATATCTGGCGACGACGAATCAAGTGGTCAGCGCCGCACTGGTGGCACAGAGGGAGGTCGACGAGGAGGCAGTGACGGCGGCAGAACCAGCGGATGGCAAGCCAAAGATTCCCCCGGCAGGGCCTGGTGCCGTCAAGGCGCGGCCCCCAGCAGAGTCTGATGCCACCAAGGCAGTGCCCGTGCAGTCGAGTGAAGTGGTGCAGAACAAGAAAATGATGCAGCACCCGGTTTACTTTGTCAGCTCCCTCTTGCAGGGGGCTAGGTCGAGGTATTCCGGTGTGCAAAAAATGCTCTTCGGCCTCCTCATGGCCTCGAGGAAGCTGCGTCATTACTTCCAAGCCCACGAAATCACTGTCGTCACCCGCCTCCCGTTGCAACGGATACTGCATAACCCAGATGCAACCGAAAGGATTGTGGAATGGGCCTTGGAGTTGTCAAGCTTTGGTTTAAGATTTGAAAGTACCTCGACAATTTAGAGCAGAGTCTTGGCGGAGTTCATTGCAGAATGGACCTCGACGCCTGACGAAGAAATCCAGGAGACCACTCTCCCCGGCAAGGAAGCAGACCGCGACTGGATCATGTACTTTGATGGGGCTTTCTCGCTGCAAGGCGCCGGCGTCGGTGTGCTACTCGTTGCGCCCACCGGAGAGCACCTCAAGTACGTGATCCAGATGCACTTCCCCAGGGAGATGTCCACCAACAACACTGCTGAGTACGAGGGATTGCTTGCCGGCCTCAGGATCGCGGCAGACCTTGGGGTTAAGAAGCTCATCGTCAGGGGTGACTCGCAGCTTGTTGTTAGGCAGGTCAACAAGGATTACCAGAGCCCATTGATGGAGGCCTACGTAGATGAGGTGAGGAAGCTGGAGGAGCGCTTTGACAGTATTCAAGCGGAGCACGTCCCCCAAATGGAGAACGACATCGCCGATTACCTGGCAAAGCGTGCTGCATTCAAGCTACCTGTGGAACCAGGTACCTTTTTGCTCCGGTTAACTCAACCATCCGTCGAGCCATCAGCAGGGCAGAGCAAGCGGAGGAAGTCAGATCCCGGCAAGTACTTTCCCACCGAGCCCCCTGGGGCCGCCGGCAAGGGAGCTGCCATGTACGCTGAACCTGCCCAAGAGCAACTGGCTCCGGCAAGGTGTCAAGCCCTAGCCGTAGAGACAGCCGCTCCCATGGCGGAAGAAATACCTTTGGTCCTTGCCATCGAGCCCCAGGCTCCGGCATGGGCGCAGCATACCGTCCATTTCCTCCAAACATGGGAGCTTCCCGAGGAGGAGGAAGAAGCGGAAAAAGTAGCCCGTCGGTCTGCCATGTACCAGTTCGTCGATGATGTCCTGTACAGGGGAAGGCCAAACGGCGTGAAATTGAAGTGCATCCCCCGGGAGGAAGGACTGGAGCTGTTGGCGGAGATACACGGAGGCATATGTGGCTCCCACATAGGGTCGAGGGCCCTTGCCGGGAAGGCGTTCCGGCAAGGTTTCTTCTAGCCCACCACTCTCCAGGATGCAACGGCACTAGTAACCAAGTGTGAAGCGTGTCAGTTCCATTCAAAGAAGCTTGATCAACCAGCTCAAGCCCTTCAAACAATCCCTCTCTCCTTGCCATTCTCGGTCTGGGGGCTCGATATACTGGGCCCTTTCCCCCGCGCTGTCGGGGGCTTTGAGTACTTGTACGTTGCAATCGACAAGTTCACAAAGTGGCCGGAGGTGGAAGCAGTGAGAAAGGTGACTGCTCAGTCAGCTGTCAAGTTTTTCAAGGGACTGGTCTGCCGTTTTGGTGTGCCAAATGGAGTCATCACCGACAACGGCACGCAGTTCACGAGCCACACCTTCATGCAATACATTCAAGACCTCGGTAGCAAGGTCTGTTTTGCTTCCGTGGCACACCCACGGAGCAACGGCCAAGCGGAGAGGGCGAATGCTGAAGTGTTGCGAGGCCTAAGGACAAAGACTTTTGACAAGCTGCGCAAGAGCGAAAGGCGCTGGATTGATGAATTGCCGGTGGTTCTTTGGTCGATCAGGACAACGCCAAATCGAGCCACCAGCCAGACACCTTTTGCCCTGGTCTACGGGGCAGAAGCAGTTCTCCCCACGGAACTCATATACGGGTCACCTCGACTGCTCTCTTATGATGAGCTTGAGCAAGAGCAGTTGCGCCAAGATGACGCGACGCTCCTTGAGGAAGATCGTCTTCGGGCGGCTGTGAGAGCAGCGCGCTACCAGCAAGCCTTGCGCCGCTACCATAGCCGCAAGGTTCATGCCCAAAGCTTTGAGGAAGGCGACCTTGTTCTTCGGCGCGTGCAGTCGGCCAAGAATACCAACAAGTTGACGCCGAAGTGGGAAGGCCCTTATCGGGTAATACGAGTCACTAGGCCCGGCGCAGTCCGCCTGGAGACCGAAGATGCTGTCCCGGTGAGCAACTCCTGGAACATCGAGCATCTTCGCAAGTTTTACCCATAAGGCGCGGCTTGCCGGGCCTCCCAGCAAGCCACCTTTTGTAAAAGCTTTGCCGGCAAGGCATGTGACCCTTTGTACAAAGCCAGGCGCAGACCCTGAGCATAAATAAATGAAGCGCTGGCGCCCTAAGTTATAGCATGCATGCTAGGTCGAGTCTCTTCCTTGGTTAGGGTTGATAGTGCTTAGCGGCGACTAACCCCTAGCCTAGAGGTCGAGTGCGCGTCTATCTGTTCCTTTTCTGTCCTCCTTTGGTTCGCAGGGCACATGAGCACTTCTGCTGAGCTACTTGGAAAGAAGGAAACGGACCGGCGCCCCGACCCCGGCAAACCAGAGTTGCCGGGGGCTGCAAGCATAAGGATCCAACCGCGGCAAGATGAGATTGCCGGGGGCTGCGGATCCAGATAAGTCTTTTATCGTCTGTCATGCATTTTGGAACCGAACTGGGGTATGTGAAACCTCGTTTTTATCTCTAGGCTGCCGTGCTCCCCTTTTTCCTATACCTAAGGATTATTCTCTGGGTCCAGATTTGGTTGTAGCCGCGGCGGCAAGGAGGTAGAATGAGGAGCCTAAAGCCCACTTCATCCCTGCCTCCGCCAAGAGCGCGAGAACAGTCGAGTCGAGTGGGGGGACGGCAAGGCCTGTTGCCGGGCGAAAAACGTTTATCTTAAACAATAACAAGGATTCGCTCCTTGTCGCGGGATTTACCCACAAACGATAAACCCGGCAAGCATCCCTTTTTTCATTGAAAACATCCCATACAGGTACAGTTCATACGGAATGAAAAACATGAGCAAAGGGGATTACAAGTTTTAAATTTAACGAAGGCCCGTAGGCTTACAAACTAAAAAAGAGATAAGATGCCCGTAATCCCTTTCTTGTCCCTCTCCTTAGGAGGCAGGTCAAGGAGGCGAAAGGGCAAAAGGGGCGCCTAGGCGAGCTACGAGCAGCAGAAAGCACCAAGAGAACATCTCGGTGGCCGCCCACGGGTAGGCCGGTGATGACGGTGCCGGGAAAGGAGCTGGAAGATGAGGCGGCAGGACCGGCAATACGCGATGAAGGCGTCGGTGCCCGCGTACTCCGAGTTGACGGCCTTGCCGCCCACCCTCTTCCTCTTTCGCAGCCTCCCGATGCCAGCCGCCCAAGGAGACGGCCCCGAGAAGTTCAAGGAGCTGGCCCCACCCCCGGCAAACCACTGCCGGAGGAGCGGCCAGGTGCAGATGTTGCTGCTGCCGCACCGGCCCAGGCGCGGGGCGTCCGACGCCTAGTCGGACTCATCCCCGTCATCTGCCCCGCTGTCCTCCTCATCACTTTCGCTCGAGGAAGGGCTTCCATTGTCAGAATCCCCATCGGAGGAGCTCTCTACGCAGCACTTCAGGCGAGTTCCGAACTCTCCGAAGACCTTGACAGAGAGCAGGCTGTCTTCCATTAATTTGAAGTAGAGGACGAGCCCTGCCGTCAGGCTGTGGATGCGAGCGAACGTCTTCCACCCACGACGGAGGTACATGACCCGAGGAGCCGGGAAGTCGACATCGACCCACGTGCCCCCATTCCCACAACCCCTCATGTGCAATATGAGGGATTGGGGCCGGTCACGCTCCATCTCCCGAGCGAACGGGGCAGGAAGACGGAGACGACGACGCGGAGGCCGGCGCAGCCTGATGAAGAACTCGCGGGGCTGGTCTCCGACATGGCCTTCGATCGGGAAAGGCACCATTGGCGGGGGCGGAGCCGGCGCGCCGCCCCGTCCTCCTCTTCCCCGAGCACTGCGACCTCTGCCCTGGCCTCGCCCCCTCCCCCTTCCCCTCGTGGCCGGTTCCACCACCACGGGCTCAGGCGAAGGAGGGACGCATTGTCGAGTGGCAACCCTCGCCGCCACCGTCGAGGGACCGGGGTTCCCCTTCTCCATGACGAGTGAGAGGAAGAAGCAGAAGCAGGAGGAGATAGAAGATAAAAGAATGCGGGATGCCATCCCCCTTTCCCTCTCTTTATAAAGGAGCAGGGTCGGGGCTCGGCCGCCCCGCTCGGCCAATCCAGCGACCGGAGGCATAGGGAATCAGAACCGACCCGCTGCCCCAACCAGCGATGGCCCGGTTTCCCGCCTCCACCACTTGCCACCCCAGACGCATGAAGGACGCGTGGCGAACATGTAGAACCGAGGGGACGGGTGAAGCGACCTCTCCTCACCCCGTGATTAGGGGGGTGGACGCCTTGAAGACCGTGGCCCGGCCCCATTCAGTAAATGAGCCGCGCCTCCACGCCTCCCTCTTTTTACGGGGAAGGCGCGAGCTGCCCATTTACTGCGACGTGACGCATGCGTGCAGGAACCGCCTGTTGGAAATATGCCCTAGAGGCAATAATAAATGGTTATTATTATATTTCTTTGTTCATGATAATTGTCTATTGTTCATGCTATAATTGTATTATCCGGAAATCGTAATACATGTGTGAATACATAGACCACAACGTGTCCCTAGTAAGCCTCTAGTTGACTAGCTCGTTGATCAACAGATAGTCACGGTTTCCTGACTATGGACATTGGATGTCATTGATAACGGGATCTCATCATTAGGAGAATGATGTGATGGACAAGACCCAATCCTAAGCATAGCATAAAAGATCGTGTAGTTTCGTTTGCTAGAGCTTTTCCAATGTCAGGTATCTATTCCTTAGACCATGAGATCGTGCAACTCCCGGATATCGTAGGAGTGCTTTGGGTGTGCCAAACGTCACAATGTAACTGGGTGACTATAAAGGTACACTGCGGGTATCTCCGAAAGTGTCTGTTGGGTTGGCACGGATCGAGACTGGGATTTGTCACTCCGTGTGACGGAGAGGTATCTCTGGGCCCACTCGGTAATGCATCATCATAATGAGCTCAATGTGACTAAGGCGTTAGTCACGGGATCATGCATTGCGGTACGAGTAAAGAGACTTGCCGGTAATGAGATTGAACAAGGTATTGGGATACCGACGATCGAATCTCGGGCAAGTAACATACCGATTGACAAAGGGAATTGTATACGGGATTGATTGAATCCTCGACATCGTGGTTCATCTGATGAGATCATCGTGGAACATGTGGGAGCCAACATGGGTATCCAGATCCCGCTGTTGGTTATTGACCGGAGAGGCGTCTCGGTCATGTCTGCATGTCTCCCGAACCCGTAGGGTCTACACACTTAAGGTTCGGTGATGCTAGGGTTGTAGAGATATGAGTATGCGGAAACCCGAAAGTTTTTTGGAGTCCCGGATGAGATCTCGGACGTCACGAGGAGTTCCGGAATGGTCCGGAGGTGAAGAATTATATATAGGAAGTCAAGTTTCGGCCACCGGGAAAGTTTCGGGGGTCACCGGTATTGTACCGGGACCACCGGAAGGGTCCCGGGGGTCCACCGGGTGGGGCCACCTATCCCGGAGGGCCCCATGGGCTGAAGTGGGAAGGCAACCAGCCCTTAGTGGGCTGGGGCGCCCCCCATGGGCCTCCCCCCTGCACCTAGGGTTGGAAACCCTAGGGTGGGGGGCGCCCCACTTGCCTTGGGGGGCAAGTCTCCCCCCTGGCCGCCGCCCCCCTCGAGATGGGTTCTAGGCCGGCCCCCCCTCCCAGGGGGCCTATATAAAGGGGGGGAGGGAGGGCAGCAACATTACAGCCTTGGGCGCCTCCCTCCTCCCCTGCTACACCTCTCTCTCTCTCGCAGAAGCTCGGCGAAGCCCTGCCGACATCCCGCTACATCCACCACCACGCCGTCGTGCTGCTGGATCTCCATCATCCTCTCCTTCCCCCTTGCTGGATCAAGAAGGAGGAGACGTCGCTGCACCGTACGTGTGTTGAACGCGGAGGTGCCGTCTGTTCGGCACTCGGTCATCGGTGATTTGGATCACGGCGAGTACGACTCCATCAACCACGTTCATTGGAACGCTTCCGCTCGCGATCTACAAGGGTATGTAGATGCACTCCTTTCCCCTCGTTGCTAGTATACTCCATAGATGGATCTTGGTGAGCGTAGGAAAATTTTAAATTATGCTACGATCCCCAACAGTGGTATCACAGCCAGGCCTATGCGTAGTTACTATGCACGAGTAGAACACAAAGCAGTTGTGGGCGTTGATGTTGCCAATTCTTCTTGCCGCTACTAGTCGTATCTTGTTTCGGCGGTATTGTGGGATGAAGCGGCCCGGACCGACCTTACACGTACGCTTACATGAGACAGGTTCCACCGACTGACATGCACTAGTTGCATAAGGTGGCTAGCGGGTGTCTGTCTCTCCTACTTTAGTCGGAACGGATTCGATGAAAAGGGTCCTTATGAAGGGTAAATAGAAATTGGCAAATCACGTTGTGGTTTTACGTAGATAAGAAACGTTCTTGCTAGAAACCTATACAAGCCACGTAAAAAAACTTGCAACATCAATTAGAGGACGTCTAACTTGTTTTTGCAGCAAGTGCTATGTGATGTGATATGGCCAGAAGATGTGATGAATGATATATGTGATGTATGAGATTGATCATATTCTTGTAATAGGAATCACGACTTGCATGTCGATGAGTATGACAACTGGCAGGAGCCATAGGAGTTGTCTTTATTATTTTGTATGACCTGCGTGTCATTGAATAACGCCATGTAAATTACTTTACTTTGTTGCTAAACGTGTTAGCCATAGAAGTAGAAGTAATCGTTGGCGTGACGACTTCATGAAGACACAATGATGGAGATCATGATGATGGAGATCATGGTGTCATGCCGGTGACGAAGACGATCATGGTGCCCCGAAGATGGAGATCAAAGGAGCAAAATGATATTGGACATATCATGTCACTATTTGATTGCATGTGATGTTTATCATGTTTTTGCATCTTATTTGCTTAGAACGACGGTAGTAAGTAAGATGATCCCTTATGATAATTTCAAGAAAGTGTTCCCCCTAACTGTGCACCGTTGCGAAGGTTCGTTGTTTCGAAGCACCACGTGATGATCGGGTGTGATAGATTCTAACGTTCGCATACAACGGTTGTTGACGAGCCTAGTACAGACATGGCCTCGGAACACACGCAATACACTTAGGTTGACTTGACGAGCCTAGCCATGTACAGACATGGCCTCAGAACACGGAGGACCGAAAGGTCGAGCATGAGTCGTATAGAAGATACGATCAACATGGAGATGTTCACCGATCTTGACTAGTCCGTCTCACGTGATGATCGGACACGGCCTAGTTAACTCGGATCATGTTTCACTTAGATGACTAGAGGGATGTCTATCTGAGTGGGAGTTCATTGAGTAATTTGATTAGATGAACTTAATTATCTTGAACTTAGTCTAAAATCTTTACACTATGTCTTGTAGATCAAATGGCCCACGTTGTCCTCAATTTCAACGCGTTCCTAGAGAAAACCAAGCTGAAAGATGATGGCAGCAACTATACGGACTGGGTCCGGAACCTAAGGATCATCCTCATAGCAGCCAAGAAAGATTATGTCTTAGAAGCACCGCTAGGTGAAGCACCAATCCCAGAGAACCAAGACGTTATGAACGCTTGGCAGCAGCGTGCTGATGATTACTCCCTCGTTCAGTGCGGCATGCTTTACAGCTTAGAACCGGGTCTCCAAAAGCGTTTTGAGAAACATGGAGCATATGAGATGTTCGAGGAGCTGAAAATGGTTTTCCAAGCTCATGCCCGGGTCGAGAGTTATGAAGTCTCCGACAAGTTCTTCAGTTGTAAAATGGAGGAGAATAGTTCTGTTAGTGAGCACATACTCAGAATGTCTGGGTTACACAACCGCTTATCCCAG
This sequence comes from Aegilops tauschii subsp. strangulata, assembly GCF_002575655.3. Lineage (NCBI taxonomy): Eukaryota > Viridiplantae > Streptophyta > Magnoliopsida > Poales > Poaceae > Aegilops > Aegilops tauschii. The sequence goes on from NC_053037.3 coordinate 169,887,000, forward strand.
CTGGGAGTTAATCTCCCGGATGACGCGGTCATTGACAGAATCCTCCAGTCGCTTCCACCAAGCTACAAGAGCTTTGTGATGAACTTCAATATGCAGGGGATGGAAAAGACCATTCCTGAGGTATATTCAATGCTGAAATCAGCGGAGGTGGAGATCAGAAAAGAACATCAAGTGTTGATGGTGAATAAAACCACTAAGTTCAAGAAGGGCAATGGTAAGAAGAACTTCAAGAAGGACGGCAAAGGAGTTGCCGCGCCCGGTAAGCCAGTTACTGGGAAGAAGTCGGAGAATGGACCCAAGCCTGAGACTGAGTGCTTTTATTGCAAGGGAAGTGGTCACTGGAAGCGGAACTGCCCCAAATACTTAGCAGGCCGGCAACACCAAAGGTATATGTGATATACATGTAATTGATGTGTACCTTACCAGTACTCGTAGTAGCTCCTGGGTATTTGATACCGGTGTGGTTGCTCATATTTGTAACTCAAAACAGGAACTACGGAATAAACGGAGACTGGCGAAGGACGAGGTGACGATGCGCGTCGGGAATGGTTCCAAGGTCGATGTGATCGCCGTCGGCACGCTACCTCTGCATCTACCTACGGGATTAGTTTTAAACCTCAATAATTTTTATTTAGTGCCAGCTTTGAGCATGAACATTGTATCTGGATCTCTTTTAATTCGAGATGGCTACTCATTTAAATCCGAGAATAATGGTTGTTCTATTTATATTAGAGATATGTTTTATGGTCATGCCCCGCTGGTTAATGGTTTATTCTTGATGAATCTCGAACATGATGTTACACATATTCATAGTGTGAATACCAAAAGATGTAAAGTTGATAACGATAGTCCCACATACTTGTGGCACTGCCGCCTTGGTCACATTGGTGTCAAGCGCATGAAGAAGCTCCATGCAGATGGACTTTTGGAGTCTCTTGATTACGAATCATTTGACACGTGCGAACCATGCCTCATGGGTAGATGACCAAGACTCCGTTCTCCAGAACAATGGAGCGAGCAACCAACTTGTTGGAAATCATACATACCGATGTGTGCGGTCCAATGAGTGTTGAGGCTCGCGGAGGATATCGTTATGTTCTCACTCTCACTGATGATTTAAGGAGATATGGGTATGTCTACCTAATGAAACACAAGTCTGAAACCTTTGAAAAGTTCAAGGAATTTCAGAGTGAGGTTGAGAATCAACGTGACAGGAAAATAAAATTCTTACAATCAGATCGTGGTGGAGAATATTTAAGTCACGAATTTGGTACACACTTAAGGAAATGTGGAATAGTTTCACAACTCACGCCACCTGGAACACCTCAGAGAAATGGTGTGTCCGAACGTCGTAATCGCACTCTATTGGATATGGTGCGATCTATGATGTCTCTTACCGATTTACCGCTCTCATTGGGGCTATGCTTTAGAGACTGCCGCATTCACTTTAAATAGGGCTCCGTCGAAATCCGTTGAGACGACACCGTATGAATTATGGTTTGGGAAGAAACCTAAGCTGTCGTTTCTGAAAGTTTGGGGATGCGATGCTTATGTCAAGAAACTTCAACCTGAAAAGCTCGAACCCAAGTCGGAAAAATGTGTTTTCATAGGATACCCTAAGGAAACCATTGGGTATACCTTCTACCTCAGATCCGAAGGCAAGATCTTCGTTGCCAAGAACGGGTCCTTTCTGGAGAAGGAGTTTCTCTCGAAAGAATTGAGTGGGAGGAAAGTGGAACTTGATGAGGTGATAGTCACCCCTTCCGAACCGGAAAGTAGCGCAGCACGGGAAAATGTTCCTGTGGTGCCTACACCGACTGGGGAGGAAGTTAATGATGATGATCATGAAGCTTCGGATCAAGTTACTACTGAACTTCGTAGGTCCACAAGGACACGTTCCGCACCAGAGTGGTACGGCAACCCTGTCCTGGAAATCATGTTGTTAGACAACGGTGAACCTTCGAACTATGAAGAAGCGATGGCGGGCCCGGATTCCGACAAATGGCTAGAAGCCATGAAATCCGAGATAGGATCCATGTATGAAAACGAAGTGTGGACTTTGACTGACTTGCCCGATGATCGGCGAGCCATAGAAAACAAATGGATCTTTAAGAAGAAGACGGACGCAGATGGTATTGTGACCATCTACAAAGCTCGACTTGTCGCTAAGGGTTATCGACAAGTTCAAGGGGTTGACTACGATGAGACTTTCTCACCCGTAGCGAATCTGAAGTCCGTCCGAATCATGTTAGCAACTGCCGCATACTATGATTATGAGATATGGCAGATGGACGTCAAAACAGCATTCCTTAACGGCTTCCTTAAGGAAGAGTTGTATATGATGCAGCCGGAAGGTTTTGTCGATCCTAAGAATGCTAACAAAGTATGCAAGCTCCAGCGCTCAATCTATGGGCTGGTGCAAGCATCTCGGAGTTGGAACATTCGCTTTGATGAGATGATCAAAGCGTTTGGGTTTACACAGACTTATGGAGAAGCCTGTGTTTACAAGAAAGTGGGTGGGAGCTCTGTAGCATTTCTCATATTATATGTGGATGACATACTATTGATGGGAAATGTTTAGAATTCTTGGAAAGTATAAAGGCCTATTTGAATAAGTGTTTTTCAATGAAGGACCTTGGAGAAGCTGCTTATATATTAGGCATCAAGATCTATAGAGATAGATCAAGACGCCTCATTGGTCTTTCACAGAGTACATACCTTGACAAGATATTGAAGAAGTTCAATATGGATCAGTCCAAGAAGGGGTTCTTGCCTGTATTGCAAGGTGTGCAGTTGAGCACGGCTCAATGCCCGACCACGGCAAAAGATAGAGAAAAGATGAGTGTCATCCCCTATGCCTCGGCCATAGGGTCTATTATGTATGCCATGCTGTGTACCTGACCTGATGTAAACCTTGCCGTAAGTTTGGTAGGAAGGTACCAAAGTAATCCCGGCATGGAACACTGGACAGCGGTCAAGAATATCCTGAAGTACCTGAAGAGGACTAAGGATGTGTTTCTCGTTTATGGAGGTGACGAAGAGCTCGTCGTAAAGGGTTACGTCGACGCTAGCTTCGACACAGATCTGGATGACTCGAAGTCACAAACCGGATACGTGTATATTTTGAATGGAGGAGCAGTAAGCTGGTGCAGTTGCAAGCAAAGCGTCGTGGCGGGATCTACATGTGAAGCGGAGTACATGGCAGCCTCGGAGGCAGCACAGGAAGCTGGATGAAGGAGTTCATTACCGACCTAGGGGTGATTCCCAGTGCGTCGGGCCCGATGACTCTCTTCTGTGACAACACTGGAGCTATTGCCCTTGCGAAGGAGCCCAGGTTTCACAGGAAGACCAGGCATATCAAGCGTCGCTTCAACTCCATTCGTGAAAGTGTTCAAAATGGAGACATAGATATTTGTAAAGTACATACGGACCTGAATGTAGCAGATCCGTTGACTAAACCTCTCCCTAGAGCAAAACATGATCAACACCAGGACGCAATGGGTGTTCGATTCATCACAATGTAACTAGATTATTGACTCTAGTGCAAGTGGGAGACTGTTGGAAATATGCCCTAGAGGCAATAATAAATGGTTATTATTATATTTCTTTGTTCATGATAATTGTCTATTGTTCATGCTATAATTGTATTATCCGGAAATCGTAATACATGTGTGAATACATAGACCACAACGTGTCCCTAGTAAGCCTCTAGTTGACTAGCTCGTTGATCAACAGATAGTCACGGTTTCCTGACTATGGACATTGGATGTCATTGATAACGGGATCACATCATTAGGAGAATGATGTGATGGACAAGACCCAATCCTAAGCATAGCATAAAAGATCGTGTAGTTTCGTTTGCTAGAGCTTTTCCAATGTCAGGTATCTATTCATTAGACCATGAGATCGTGCAACTCCTGGATACCGTAGGAGTGCTTTGGGTGTGCCAAACGTCACAACGTAACTGGGTGACTATAAAGGTACACTGCGGGTATCTCCGAAAGTGTCTGTTGGGTTGGCACGGATCGAGACTGGGATTTGTCACTCCGTGTGACGGAGAGGTATCTCTGGGCCCACTCGGTAATGCATCATCATAATGAGCTCAATGTGACTAAGGCGTTAGTCATGGGATCATGCATTGCGGTACGAGTAAAGAGACTTGCCGGTAACAAGATTGAACAAGGTATTGGGATACCGACGATCGAATCTCGGGCAAGTAACATACTGATTGACAAAGGGAATCGTATATGGGATTGATTGAATCCTCGACATCGTGGTTCATCCGATGAGATCATCATGGAACATGTGGGAGCCAACATGGGTATCCAGATCCCGCTGTTGGTTATTGACCGGAGAGGCGTCTCGGTCATGTTTGCATGTCTCCCGAACCCGTAGGGTCTACACACTTAAGGTTCGGTGACGCTAGGGTTGTAGAGATATGAGTATGCGGAAACCCGAAAGTTTTTCGGAGTCCCAGATGAGATCCCGGACGTCACGAGGAGTTCCGGAATGGTCCGGAGGTGAAGAATTATATATAGGAAGTCAAGTTTCGGCCACCGGGAAAGTTTCGGGGGTCACCGGTATTGTACCGGGACCACCGGAAGGGTCCCGGGGGTCCACCAGGTGGGGCCACCTATCCCGGAGGGCCCCATGGGCTGAAGTGGGAAGGCAACCAGCCCTTAGTGGGCTGGGGCGCCCCCCATGGGCGTCCCCCCTGCGCCTAGGGTTGGAAACCCTAGGGTGGGGGGGCGCCCCACTTGCCATGGGGGGCAAGTCTCCCCCCTGGCCGCCGCCCCCCTCCAGATGGGTTCTAGGCCGGCGCCCCCCTCCCAGGGGGCCTATATAAAGGGGGGAGGGAGGGCAGCAACATTACAGCCTTGGGCGCCTCCCTCCTCCCCTGCTACACCTCTCTCTCTCGCAGAAGCTCGGCGAAGCCCTGCCGACATCCCGCTACATCCACCACCACGCCGTCGTGCTGCTGGATCTCCATAAACCTCTCCTTCCCCCTTGCTGGATCAAGAAGGAGGAGACGTCGCTGCACCGTACGTGTGTTGAACGCGGAGGTGCCGTCCGTTCGGCACTCGGTCATCGGTGATTTGGATCACCGCGAGTATGACTCCATCAACCACGTTCATTGGAACACTTCCGCTCGCGATCTACAAGGGTATGTAGATGCACTCCTTTCCCCTCGTTGCTAGTATACTCCATAGATGGATCTTGGTGAGCGTAGGAAAATTTTAAATTATGCTACGATCCCCAACACCGCCCCACGCATGCCGCCCACGTCACGCACACCCCTCCACGCCGCGCCACGCGCGCGGGTCGTGGGAAGCGAAGCGCGCGAAGAATCTTACCGCGGTAAGAACCGCCCCGCCTGCCCGCGCACCATTTTGGGCCTGACCCAACAACGTGTCGCGCTTATGTGTGGCCCAGGCCCGGGGGCTCCTGTCGGTGTACAAAAAGAGGGGTGCGTTTTTGTACCCCTCTACCTGTGCACGGGCAATCGGAGCTGCGCCTACGGTCACGCTAAGCAGAACAGGGGAGGTGAGCCAAGGTAAGACCGAAGCCCAAGATGATCAGAGCAATGCCAAGACCAAGACCACAAAGAGCAGAGGGACGAAGCAGGTTCCCCCGGCAAGACCCTTGCCGGGGGCAGCCTCAGCAGCCCCGGCAAGATCCTTGCCGGGGCAGCTCGCCCCACACCAACAGAGCGAGCCACCCTTGAGCCCACGGTCCCCAACGCCATCCTCCACGTGGGGCCAGGACTCGGGAAGGCACCTCTGTGGTGGCATGCAGATCTTTGTGAAGACATATTCAAGATCAGATAAGGATTAGAAGACGACGATCCTCGGCAGGATCCTTGCCGAGGAAGGCCACCAGACCCCCGGCAAGGCCCTTGCCGGGGACGACAGCGCGCCACGGCAAGACCCTTGTCGGGCCACCCGGCAAGGCCCTCACCAAGGACGCCAGCAGGGCCACCGCCAGGCCCATGTCAACCAAGCTTCCACCGCCATTCACATGCAGCTGCCAGCCCAACCAGCTGGGCGGGCACCTGCGTGGCAACATGCGGCTCCCAGGCCAACTCATCAAGTGCTTGCGTGGCGGCATGCAGATCTTCATGAAGGCTCCACCGCGCCACCTCAGCTGCCTGCCTGCCTACATGGCACCGCACGCATCACTGGCCGAGGCGCGTGTCTAAGCGAGGAGGAGCGGCGACGGACGGGACGGGCCTCGCCCCCATCCCCAATAAAGCAAGAGGACACCTAAGCTACGCATTAAATGCGTCTTGTCCTGTAATACGAGCGATAAGCTCAGGGTACTATACGCCTTTCCACCTCCTGTGTGCCACTGTGGCTGCCCCTTCCGACTATAAACGGAGGGCCATGGCATACTGGAGAAGGATTCGGCTCTTTCGAACCACGCACTGACCACAGCTTGTTCGAGAGCTCAAGAACTCTCTGAAATACACCCACCAAAGCAGGACTAGGGTTTTACGCATCCTCGCGGCCCGAACCTGGGTAAACGATCCTTGTGCTGGCTACTGATCCTGCTCTTCTTGCAACCCTGCGCCCCGGCAACCGTAGTAGGGATTCTTGTGATCCCATAGGTGTCGTTCCACACCGACATAAATGCAAAAGACGCTCCAAGATTTGCACATATCGCATGAACGAAACGAATCCAAAAACATACCGATATTTGTTGAAGAAAGAGGGGATGCCTTCCGGGGCATCCCCAAGCTTAGACGCTTGAGTCTCGTTGAATATTTACTTGGGGTGCCTCGGGCATCCCCAAGCTTGAGCTCTTGCCTCTCTTCCTTCTTCTCACATCGAGACCTCCTCGATCATCGAACACTTCATCCACACAAAACTTCAACAGAAAACTCGGTAAGATCCGTTAGTATAATAAAGTAAATCACTACTCTAAGTACTGTTGCAAACCAATTCATATTTTGTTTTTGCATTGTGTCTACTGTAATATAGCTTTTCCATGGCTTAATCCACTGATATAAATCGATAGTTTCATCAAAACAAGCAAACTATGCATCAAAAACAGAATCTGTCTAAAACAGAACAGTCTGTAATAATCTGAACATTCACCATACTTCTTATACTTCAAAAATTCTGCAATCATTAGGAAAAATAAACAATTTGTATAGAAAGGCAGTGCAAAAAGAATCAGAAGCATTTGACGTTCCAGTAAAAAATTAAAATTCGCGCACTACAGCCAAAGTTTCTGTTCTGCACCGCACAAACCAACAAGCATTGTAAACATCCTAAAGGCAAACCTTGGCACATTATTTTTATAATACAATGGAATTGTACAAGGGGATAATTATTTTTGTTGAAAAGTTTCTGTAATCAAGATTCACAAAGTTGCCGTGAGCATGAACAAATTTCAAGGAGCTCTCCCACTTCAACAATGCTTGTCTTTCTCACTTTCACTTTCCTTTTTTAAAAGTTTTGGGTTCCCCTCTTTATTTTTGTTGTTTTTAAACTATATGAAAGCACTCAACAGAAATAAATGACTCTCTAAAACTTCCGGGTTGTCTCCCTGGCAGCGCTTTCTTTAAAGCCATTAAGCTAGGCATATAGTGCTCAAGTAGTGAATCCACCCGGATCCCAAGGTATATCAAAGCCAATTTTAATTAGCAATGATTTGTAATTTAGTAGTGAGCACAAAGTAACATATATCATGTAATGGCGAAGTCTATCTCTCTTCCTATGCATCGGCATGTCATAAAAGAACAATTCATGCACACATAGTAAAGGCCAATGCATAGTATAAACAGTTTCTTGCAATTTTATCGTGTGGGAAACATAGAGAGGTGGAGATGTAGTTCCTCTCTCATAATAATTGCAAGTAGGAGCAGCAAGCACATGCATATTATATCTATCAAAATCATCATGTGCAACGGTAAAAGGCAACCCATCAATGTAATCCTTAATAAGTGCAAACTTCTCCGATATAGTGTAGTTTGGAGAATTCAAAAAGATAATAGGACTATCATGTGTGGGTGCAATAGCAACAATTTCATGTTTAACATAAGGAACTATAGCAAGTTCATCTCCATAAGCATAATTCATATTGGCATCTTGGCCACAAGCATAGCAAGCATCATCAAAAAGGGATATTTCAAGAGAATCAACGGGATCATAACAATCATCATAGCAATCATCCTTCGGTAAGCACGAAGGGAAATTAAACAATGTATGAGTTGAAGAGTTACTCTCATTAGAAGGTGGGCACGGGTAGCTAATCCGCTCTTCCTCCTTTTGTTCTTCGCTTTCCTCCTCATCTTTTTCATCCAATGAGCTCACAGTTTCATCAATTTCTTCTTCCATAGATTCCTGCAAAATATTAGTCTCTTCTTGGACAGCGGAGACTTTCTTAATAAGTGCATTAATATCGGAATTGTATTCATAATTCTCATAGAAATATTTGAGGATAGCTAAATTTTTAGGTCTATAAACAGCATCATAAAGATTTTCGATCTCTTTGAACATAGATTCAATTTCATAAGCACCCATAAAAGCAACAAATTCTTCTATTTGTTCCACATCATAGTAATCATATATACCTCTAGCATAAGAAGCCAAGGTTTCATTATCATTAAATTCGCATGAAAAGGGAAGGTGTGGAGACTTCATCCTAGAGCAACAAGTATAATCATATCTCAAGCATAGTTGCCTAGCATACCAATATAACATATAAATTTGATCCCATAATAGTTTCCCTTTTTGTGTCAAGCGATAATCCCTAAAGTATTCACGTTGATCCAACGTTACTCCCATTACATAATTGAATGGGGTTTTCTCAGGATTATCAAAGTAGTACATAATATCTGTCACATAACAAGCATCGAGGGTTTTAGGAGGTTCCCCATCTCCATGAGCAGAAAGTACACCTAATTTTTTTGGTATTTCGTGTTCCATATCCATAACTAAAGATAAAGAACAACTAAGAACAGCAAATAAAAATTACTTAGTTATAAAGCAAACAAGCACACACGAGAATATTCACCCCACACTATTGCTCCACAGCTTTTTGTCACGAGAAAGTTGTTTGTCCTTAGGCAATCGATAACTAGTCTGGTAATCATTATTGCAATTTTATTTGAGGGAGAGGCATAAGCTAACATACTTTCTCTACTTGGATCATATGCACTTATGATTGGAACTCTAGCAAGCATCCGCAACTACTAAAGATCATTAAGGTAAAACCCAACCATAGCATTAAAGTATCAAGTCCTCTTTATCCCATACGCAAACAACCTACTTACTCGGGTCTGTGCTTCTGTCACTCACGCCACCCACCATAAGAAAATCATGAACATATTGCAAACCCTACAGCGGGAATCCCTCACGCTTGCGCGACACGGAGAGCACCATAGGACAGCACCAATAATAAAACATGCAACTCAAACCAATCTTGATCATCAAATAACCAATAGGACAAAACAGATCTACTCAAACATCATAGGATAGCCATACATCATTGGGAAATAATATATAGCGTTGAGCACCATGTTTAAGTAGAGATTACAGCGGGTAAGAGAGAGGTTACACCGCTGCATAGATGGGGGAAGAGTTGGTGATGATGGCGGTGAAGTTGTTGGTGAAGATTGCGGTGATGATGATGGCCACGGCGGCGTTCCAGCGCCACCGGAAGAGAAGGGGAGAGGGGGCCCCTTCGTCTTCTTCTTCCTTGACCTCCTCCCTAGATGGGAGAAGGGTTTCCTCTCTGGTCCTTGGCCTCCATGGCGTGGGAGGGGCGAGAGCCCCTCCGAGATTGGATCTGTCTCTCTGTCTCTCTCTGTTTCTGCGTTCTCCTCTGCTGCCCTTTCACCGTTTCGTATATATATGGAGATCCGTAACTCCGATTGGGCTGAAACATTCGCCGTGATTTTTTTTACCAAAAATTAGCTTTCTTGCGGCCGAAGAAGGGCATCAACCGCCTTACAGGTGGCCCACGAGGGTCAGGGGCGCGCCCAGGGGGGCAGGCGCGCCCCCCTGCCTCGTGTTCACCTCGGGCACCGTTTCGCGTTGATCTTCCTCCGAGATTTTCCAAATATTCCAAAAATAAGCTCCGTCCATTTTTATCCCATTTGGATTCCGTTTGATATGGATATTCTGCGAAACATAAAACATGCAACAAACAAGAACTGGCACTGGGCACTGGATCAATATGTTAGTCCCAAAAATAGTATAAAAAGTTGCCAAAAAGTATATGAAAGTTGAATAATATTGGCATGGAACAATCAAAAATTATAGATACGACGGAGACGTATCATTGATAGAATCGATAGTTTCATCAAAACAAGCAAAACAATGCATCAAAAACAGAATCTGTCAAAAACAGGACAATCTGTAGTAACGTGAACATTCACCAAACTTATGTAACTCTAAAAATTCTGAAAAATTAGGAAAAATTAAAAAATTTGTATAGAAGTACTTTGCAAAAAGTTTTAGAAGAATTTGACTTTCCAGTAAAAAATATAAAATCATGCACTACAGCCAAAGTTTCTGTTTTTGCACCGCACATACCAAACAAGCAATCTAATCATCCTAAAGGCAAATCTTGGCACATTATTTTTATAATACAATGGATTTATACAAGGGGATAATAATTATTTTTTTAAAAGTTTCTGTAATTCAAGATTTGCAAAGTTTCCATGGGCATGAACAAAGTTCAAGGAGCTCCCCCACTTCAACGGTGCTCGTCCTTCTTACTTTCACTTTTGTTTTTGAAAACTTTTAGGTTCCCCACTTTATTTGTTTGTTTTTAAACTTTATAAAAGCACACAACAGAAATAAATGACTCTCTAAAACTTCCAGATTGTCTCCCTGGCAGCGCTTTCTTTAAAGCCATTAAGCTAGGCATAAAGTGCTCAAGTAATTGATCCACCCGGATCCCAAGGTATATCAAAGCCAATTTTAATTAACAATGATTTGTAATTTAGCAATGAACACAAAGTAATATATATCATGCCACAACGAAGTCTAACTCTCATCCTATGCATCGGCATGTCATAAAAGAACAATTCATGCACATCAAGTAAAGGCCAACGCATAGTATAAACAGTTTCTTGCAATTTTATCGTATTGGAAACATAGAGAGGCGGAGATGTAGTTCCTCTCTCATAATAATTGCAAGTAGGAGCAGCAAGCACATGCATATTATATTTATCAAATTCATCATGTGCAATAGTAGAACACAACCCATCAATATAATCCTTAATAAGCGCAAACTTCCCCGATATAGTGTAGTTGGGAGAATTCAAAAAGATAATAGGACTATCATGCGTGGGTGCAATAGCAACAATTTCATTCTTAACATAAGGAACTATAGGAAGTTCATCTCCATAAGCATAATTCATATTGGCATCATGGCCACAAGCATAGCAAGCATCAATTTCATGAAAAAGGGATATTTCAAACGAATCCAAGGGATCATAGCAATCATCATAGCATTCATCCTTTGGTAAGCAAGAAGGGAAATTGAACAATGTATGGGATAAAGAGTTACTCTGATTAGAAGGTGGGCACGGGTGATCAATCCGCTCTTCCTCCTTTTGTTCTTCGCTCTTCTCCTCATCTTTTTCATCCAATGAGATCACAGTGTCATCAATTTCTTCTTCCATAGTTTCCTGCAAAATATTAGTCTCTTCTTGGACAGCGGAGACTTTCTCAATAAACACATCAATATCGGCATTATATTCATAATTCTCATAGCAATATTTAAGTATAGCAAAACATTTAGGTCTGTAAACAGCATCATCAAGATTTTCACACTTTTCAAACAAAGATTCAATTTCATAAGCACCCTTAAAAGCAATGAATTCTTCTATTCGTTCCACATCATAGTAATCATATATACCATTAGCATAACAAGCCAAGGTTTTATTATCATTAAATTCACATGAAAAGGGAAGGTGTGGAGCCTTCATCTTAGAGCAGCAAGTATAATCATATCTCAAGCATAGTTCCCGAGCATACCAATGCAACATATGAATTTGATCCCATAACAGTTTCCCTTTTTGAGTCAAGCGATGATCCCTAAAGTATTCACGTTGATCCAACGTGTCTCCCGTTATATAATTGAATGGGGCTTTCTTAGGATTATCAAAGTAGTGCATAATATCTTTCACATAATGGCCATCGAGGGTTTTAGGAGAGGTTCCCCATCTCGATGAGTACCAAGTACACCCAATTGTTTTGGTATTTCGTGTTCCATATCCATAACTAAAGATAGAGAACAACTTAGAACAGCAAATAAAATCTACTTAGTGATAAAGCAAACAAGCACACACGAGAATATTCACCCCACGCTATTGCTCCCCAGCAATGGTGCCAGAAAAAGGTCTTGATAACCCACAAGTATAGGGGATCAATTGTAGCCTTTCTCGATAAATAAGAGTGTTGAACCCAACGAGGAGCTAAAGGTAGGATTTGTATTCCCTTCAAGTTCTATCAACCACCGATACAACTCTACGCACACTTAACGTTCGCTTTGCCTAGAACAAGTATGAAACTAGAAGTACTTTGTAGGTGTGATAGGATAGATTTGCAAGATAATAAAGAACACGTAAATAAAAGATATGGGCTGTTTAGATAAAGAAACAACTAAGTTAGTCTTAGTGGAGATCTTTTTTTCACAAGAAATTTATTTGTCCCTAGGCAATCGATAATTAGACCGGTAATCATTATTGCAATTTTATATGAGGGAGAGGCATAAGCTAACATACTTTCTCTTCTTGGATCATATGCACTTATGATTGTAACTCTAGCAAACATCCGTAACTACTAAAGATCATTAAGGTAAAACCCAACCATAGCATTAAAGTATCAAGTCCTCTTTATTCCTGTCGAATTCGGGGCTCCGCGGACCCAAGATAGATTCAAACTCTAGGGTGCGTGCGAAGAACTCAACCTCCCCAGTCTGCCAAACTAAAGAAGAATGGGACAAGGCAGTTTACCCAGGTTCGGGCCACCTTGCGGTGTAATACCATACTCCTGCTTTCTGGTGGATTAGCCTCGAGGTGGGCTGAGGATGAACTGGTACAAAGGGAGAACAACCTCAGGAGGTGTGTTCTTGTGTTTGTGTGAGCTGGTGAGGGTGTGGATGGCATGAATGTTGCGTCCTCCTCTATGGTGGTGGCTAGGCTATACTTATAGTGGCCTTGGTCCTCTTCCCCCAAAATGAAGGCGGGAATGGATCCCACAATGGCCAAATTCGAAGGGATACAATTAGTACATCTTATCCTGACCAAAGGTGGTCTTCGCCTGCAAAGCTTCTGGCTGTGACGCCTTGGTGGGCTCGGCAATGACCTCCGTCTTGGTGTCCTAGTGGTCTTGGTCTTGTAGCACGAAAATGGAAACCTTTGGCTGATCCCTCGGGACTCCGCGCCTGCGCTTGCCTCTTTAGCACCGAAGGGGGAACCTGTTGTACTGCGCCCGCTGGTGCCCGCCCGGCCTTGGTCGTCATGGCTTGTGTCATCTTTCTCAACCTCACGAGGCGAGCACCTGCATAGGAAACTCCGCTCCTCGGGAGCCAGCCTAGTGGAGACTACTCCCTCTGCAGGTCTTGGCATCGTCCGCCTTGCGAGGCTTGGACCCTCGCGAGGGTCTTGTGTTGTTGATGCTGAAGGTGGGCCGTACCAGGCCGTTGATGGAGCCACACCGTGGGCCGCAGGCAGGCAAGTCTGGGTACCTCGGTTCCCAGAACGCCGACAGTAGCCCCCGGGCCCAAGACGCGCTTGGACTTGGCTTCGAGGCGAAGCCAAAGGGCAAGGGCGAAGCGCCGTGGGCCCCAACCGCCTGCGGACCCGGTCGACGCGTGGCGCTTGATGGGACGTGGGTGTCTCTGCTTCCCCACGCTGCCTCGGCAATCGTTCGAATTGACAAGAGCCTGCTGCATGCAAAAAGATCATCATTACTGCAGATCATGGAGGCCAGCGGTTGGCCTCCCTCTGGCTATAAATGGGGGGAGGGGCGGAGCCCCCCTGCTCATCTCCATCTTCTCGCTGCTCGCTCTTCCTTCTTCTTCCTTGTCTTGCCGTCTTGCCGAAGCGTCCATGGCGCCAATAAGGAGGTTTTTCGCGGCGGAGAAGGGAAAAGCTCCTCGGGAGGAGCTCGGGCCACTCCCGTCGAAGAAAAGGCTCGGCCTCTCCCACGAGGCCGGCGAAGAGCGCGAGGTGACGCGGCCTTGGCACGAGCGGCCTCCGTCGGGCTTCCCGCTCCCCGTGTATCACTACTAGGGAAAAGGCTACTAGTAGCATGGGTAAATTGGTTAGTATAGCACGGGTACCTACGCTACTACTATCGCGCTACAGCTAAATGTTAGTAGTAGCGCGGGTAAACCCACGCTACTACTAACATTTTAGTAGTAGCATGGGTGCCACCCGCGCTACTACTAACTAAATAGTAGTAGCGCGTCTATATTACCACACACTACTAGTATCCTAAATACTAGTAGAGCTCATTTTTTCCCCACGCTACTACTAACTAATTAGGAATTAAAAAATAAAATCCACCAATTCCATTTTATGCATACAATTCTGACTACTAAAACAAGCCCAGATTTGTAATAAACCAGCAGCATTGCACATCATTACAAATCCAAGATTTATAGTAAAACGGGAGCATTAGATATCATTTACAAGTCTATTTTGGCCAATTCTGTGTCATATTGTGCGAATCCGTGATAACCTCTAGCTATGATCTCTGCACAAACCTTCCCACTCTATCGCTATCTTCTACCTGTGAATGAAAACAAACATTACTTATCAGAGAAGTAAATGTGAAAGCTGATTGCATATATAATGAATTAATTGTTCATAGTATTCTGAAACATGCACATAGCCATTGGGACGTATACTTCATGACAAAATACATTTTGATGTGCTAGAAATTTACCAATTTTTGTGTAGATCACATCAAACCGTAATTCATGATCAAACTTCACAAACGTCTAGTATACATTCCTATATACACGTGTCATGTTTCTAGAATTTTTTGAAACTTTAAACTTGTTTTTTTGGAAAAAGAACGGAATTTAGGCTCCATAGAGCAAGAGCTCCATTAGCAATTTTTGACAGTACCTCATGGTTCTCTCTTTTATTAGCCAACCCACACTTGTATTTTGTTGAAGCTAACCCACACTTCTCTCATGGTTTCCTATAGTCGTGTATAACTACGTCACCAACTTAAGATCCCCAATAGGGCACCACCAGGCATAACCTACCAGGCCAACAGACCAGTGAATATACTATGGCCAAAACAGCCATGCATAAACTTGGAAGATATACTGCAATGGATCAAGGTCTCAATGCCTAAAGTTCTCTCTTTTAGGAGATTTTACAGTAAAGAATACAAGCTGCCTCTAAACAGAAGGAGTCGGCAGGAATATTTAGTATCAGAGTGCTATCTAGAGCACCTATGTTAATGTCGTCCATACAGTTGATTTAACTCTTACTAGTTCATACTAAATTTACATAATTCGGGACATTTAAAAAAATGTGAAGAAAATAGCATCTTCAGTTCCGCAGAAGGCAGTTACTAGTTCATACTACTAATTTTACATAAACTAAATGTCATGTTTGTTTGTTCATGTGATTAGCAGTAACAAAATGCATATGAATCACATACCACTTACATAGGTGAACATTTGAACTAATTTAAGTACACAGTAGAGTCACATACCACTGATTTTTGTAGGAGATATGCCCTAGAGGCAATAATAAATGATATTATTTATCTCCGAGTTCATAATTATGTTTATGTTCCATGCTATAACTGCAATGATTCTCGAGTCTGCAATATCCACGAGGCTCGGAGGAAGACTCATATGCACGTGTGGAATAATAAACGGTAAGAAGTATTCCTAGTCTGGCCTCTAAGACTAGCTCAAGTGTTGCATGATGATTCTGTTTTCCTGGTCATGGGCATGTCTATGCCAGCAACTTTGAGGGCACAATGTTAAGAGAACATTTGTGTTGAATCGACCCGGATTGATGTTATGCTATGAGATTCATTCGTCACAAGTTTATTGGTACATAACACAGAGATGGTTAACGTTTGCATGATTCCTTAGACCATGAGAGTATCGAGTTTCTTCATGCTTGCTTCATGAACTTTGGAGTTTGTTAAACGTCATCCGTAAATGGGTGGCTATTACGGCGGCTTACGGGTTCATGGACAAGTGTGTCAAATAACTTGATAGCTCAAGATTGGGATTTGCTGCTCCAACGATGGAGAGATATCTCTGGGCCCTCTCGGTGTTACGGTATCCATCATCGTCTGGCCAGACACTTTGTGATTTGATCACGGGGATGCCGGAACACGATAACGAGAAAAGAGAACAATACCGGTAACGAGGTAACTAGCATAGTGGACAAGTTGTTGATCCACGGGAATGCCAACATGTCTTACCTCGGGTATTTGTAACATATCGCGAAGCAACAGGAATAGCACACGGCAACTGGAGGTTCACTCGAGTATTTATTCGTGTGGGTATAGGGGTCAATATGGGTGTCCACGGCTCCGATGTTGATCATTGATCGGAAGGGGTTCCGGGTCATGTCTATACTTCACCGAAACTATAGGGTCACACGCTTAAGGGTCATCTATCTGCTGAATACTAGACAGGGAGTCTGAGAGAAAATCACCGAAAAAGTTTCGGACACCGAAAAGTTTCGGACAGCGGAATCGTACCGCAGAGAGAGGTCATCGGATAAGTTTCGATGATACCGAAAAGTTGTTTCGGGATACACCATTAAGTCAAATTGGTTTCGGCACATGCCTGATAATTCTTGGAGGATGCCAGAATCATTCTGGAAGCTTTTTGGAATT
This sequence comes from Aegilops tauschii subsp. strangulata, assembly GCF_002575655.3. Taxonomy (NCBI): domain Eukaryota; kingdom Viridiplantae; phylum Streptophyta; class Magnoliopsida; order Poales; family Poaceae; genus Aegilops; species Aegilops tauschii. The sequence goes on from NC_053037.3 coordinate 169,903,850, forward strand.
TTCTGAGATAAAAACCGGAAATGTTCCGGAGCTGCCGGAGCCACTTCAGATGCGTTTCGCAGATGAAAATCACTAAAACCGGAATTGTTTCGGAACGCGCTGAAAATCATTTTAGTGGGTACTGGAAATGTTCTTAGCCCACATAAATATTTTCAGTTCGATCAGACGCTGAAAAATGTCATCGTGAATAGTGAAAATCAGCTTTATGGTTACTTTATGGAAAGCCACCTTTTGGGGCTTTGCTCCAAAAGATCTTCGGGATGACATGGATGGATAGGAGCCATTTTTTGGGCCCCTCATGGGGGTGTGGCCGGCCACATGGGGTATCCCCCCTTGGGGACCCTCTTGTTCCTTGGTTTCACTCCTAGGTCCTTGTGGAAGGACTTCATTCATGTGCATTTTGGGTTTTTTGTGAAACTACCCTACCCCCTTGGGATTTCCTATAAATAGAGGTGGAGGGGCAGCCCTCCACACTCATCCCTTGCTCTCATACACATGCCATGCATTATCTGGCTTCTTCTCTCCCTCCCACGAAAAGAGTTTCGTAGAGCCGTAAGGCTGTCTGGGTTCCGGCAGGAACTAGTTCTGGACGGCGAAGCCCTGCCGGATAGATGACACCGTATGTGTGCAACTCTGTAGAGAGATCGTAGTTTCGGTCTTAGTTCGTGAGTGCCTCCCGAAGGGCTGTCCGTGTGACCGTCCGAGTTTCGAAGGTCCTCCCGAAGGGCTGTCCGAGTGACCGTTCGAGTTTCGAAGGTCCTCCCGAAGGGCTGTCCGCGACACCGTCCGGGGGGCTGTTCGACCGCCTCCCGGAGGGCTGTCTGAGGAGCAGATGAGGGTATACATCCTCGCGGTTGGGAGGTTGTAAATCCTAGCTGCGGGGATCTGCACCGCCGATCGTCATCGACTCTACTTCCCGCTGCGCTACGAGTCGGTAACGAAAAAGATCAAACCATGTATGCAGTCTCCATAGTGGTCCTGGGCTGGTGCGTAGGTCGGAAATTTTTTGTTTTCTGCTGCGTTCCCCTACAATTTTGTTCTCGGATACACCGGCAAGTCATTGCCTCAATTGCTTGGGATTGGTGACTGCTACAACAAGACTCAATCTAAAAAGCTCAGAGCCATGTTAAGAACTGCAAGAGAAGGTGCATGCTACTCAAAGGTAATAACCACGATTGTCATGTAGTGCTGGAAATCACCATAAATTGTCATTCTTCCGTCCACTAAAATGGTATATGTTTCATGAACTCAAATGTGTGCTCCTTGAACTATTCTAATGTTTCTACGAGTTGGAAGATCCGGTATTTCTTTTCCAACTGTTGTACTATGGCCCTCTTTTGTTCCTAACAAAGGTGCCAGTAAAACAGAATCAACAACAAAGAACAATAATTACATTATACAACAGAGAATCACCAAACAAAGAAATATACCTTCTTGATCTTCATAGAGAGTGAGGTCAGCGTCTACGTTGTGGTCACCATGTCTGAGCCCTGTTTTAGCAGCTCATGGACGTATGAGTGCCTTGTCGCCTTAGCGACGTGGGCTAGTGTCGGAGAAAACGACATCTATGAGACCACGGGGATCCCTTCTACGGTTTGGCAAAGAACAGGGGCTAAGCAAAGAGTAGATCTAGTGATCAACACCACGGGTCCTTACCCAGGTTCGGGCCGCTGAGATCCGTAAAACCCTAGTCCTGCTTGAATTTGTATTGATTGTTCTTGAGCTTCGGCTCATTGCTATGCATGCAAGCTGGGCCGAGAGGTCCAAAAAGCCGAATCCCCCTCCATTACGCCGTGGGCCTCCTTTTATATGACCAAGGGGCTGCCGCAGTGGCATGCAGGAGGTGTAAAGTAACTACAGTGTATGCAGGAGCTGTAAACCGCTATAGTACACATGCTTATCTTGGTCATCTAAGGACAAACGCATTGAATGCGCCGCTTACGTGCCCTCTAGCTTTATTGGGGACGGGGACAGTGCCCGTCCCGTCCCTTGCCGCCCCGCCCTATCTTGACACGCATCCATGCCAATGGGGCATGGAGTGCCAAGTTGGCTGGCCATCTGCTGCGCTGGAGAGCTGGTAGGGTCTTCACGAAGATCTGCATGCCTCCACACAGGCGCCTGCCAGGCTGACAGGTCAGCCCCCGCACTGGAGTGGTGACTGGGCAGCCGAGTCTGTCCACGGTCTTGCCGATGTCCTCTGCAAGGATCTTGCCGGGGCCATGTGGGCGTCCTCGACAAGGATCTTGTCGGCGTCTCGTCTTCTGGCCTTCACAAAGATCTGCACGCCACTACGCGCGCGACCTTGGATTCTGGCCTTAACATTGTCGATGGTGTCAGAGCTCTCAACCACAAGGGTGGTGCTCTGGTTGGTGCTCTGTAAGTCATCCCAGCAAGGATCTTGCCGGGGTCTCGGAAGCGGCCCTTGCCGGGGACCCAGCTTGTCGTCTGTTCTCTGACTTGGCTGTTTTTCTTCGTCTTGTATCCGTCCTCGATCGCCCTTTTTGCGCTTTCCCATGCATGTGGTCATGACTGCCCATGCACAAGTATGGGGTGCTAAAGGCCCAAACTTTAGTACACCGACAACCAGTATCCCCATCGGCTGTCTCCCCTTTCTTCTTTCTGTCAAAGAAAACCAAGCTAAGAAATACAGTACCACAAGCTAGAAGAAATCCATTGATTAAACCCTTGCATCAGCTTGCCTCTTGCGTGTAACCTCCAGAAGCTGAAGTTGCAGATGCCCCTGTATTTGGGGTAGGTCCAATGCGCCTTCTTCGCTGCCTGCTTCATGTTCTCGCCATGCGTAAACAAGCCAAAGAGGAAAAACCAGATCAGACCAAGACGGATATGCTAATTGATTGAAATCGTGGAAGAAATACATTTTACCTGTTGATCAGGCACGTGTGGTAGAAGTGGATTGAGCAGGGCCCCTTCTCCCGGGGCTGCTTGCAGGCCACCACAAAGTCTGTTGTTTTCTAACGACACTGCAAGCGGCCAACCAAAAACAACAATGAAAGATTAATCAAATCCTCCCGCGAACAGATTGACCCACGAGGCACTTGCAGATCCGGAATGGCGCTCACCTGGTGGCAGGTCTTGCCGTTATCCGCGTCATAGATCTAGCCGCCGACGGTGCGGATTCCGGGGCACGCGTTGCATTTCCTCGGAGCCGCTTTCTTGGCCTCCTCTGTCTGCTCCACCGGCACGGCCACGCTCTTCGGGCCACCACCGGCGCCTTTCTTCCTCCCCATGAAGAGGCGCTCGAGGAAATGGGGGGAAGAGGCCACCGCGCCTGAAACCCTAGCCGTGGGGGAGGGCTACTAATGCGAGGCAAGACGGCCGGCATATGTGGCGGCAACGAGGAGAGAGGGTGAGCGCGGGGGGGGGGGGGGGGTGAGAGATTTTTTAGCTGTAGCGCGGCCTACCAAGCCCAGGCTAGAAGGGTTAATCGGCGGATTTTCATCGACCGACGGTAGTAGCGCGGGTTGTACCTTAAGCTCTACAACTATTTTATTAGTAGTAGCGTGTGTCGTATACCCCGCGCTACTACTACGTCTTGTCCGCGGGACACGGTTGGAGATATTTACTAGTATCATGTTTTTTGGGTCACGCGCTACTAGTAATATTTAATGGTAGCACGGGTCAATATAGGGCGCTACTAGTAATTAGCAGTAGCGTGGGTTAATAAAGCACGCTACTAGTAAGCGTCTGCATATAAGCTTTTTCCTAGTAGTGTATGCTCGCGCGTAGAGCCCTGTGCACGGGGGAGAAGCCCAGCGCCGCGAGAGTCGGGGTCGCGGAGGAGGACAGACGGTGGCTGTATGGCCGCCCAGCTCATGCACCCATGCGGAAGGCACAACGCGCGAGTTTGTGGTGTGGGCGGCAATGCCCCCGCGCACATGGATCCGGCTCCCGTAGTTCTTCATAGGGGATATACCGCCAAGGGGGCCCGCCGAGCTGTGGCTGCAACACACCGGGTGCTGCAGCCAAGCTACGGAAGCGGAGGTCAAGGTCGTCCTCCCGGGCGATGTCTTCATGACTCAAGGATGGGGCGAGATCGCCCGTGCCTGCTGTTCGGAAGGGGCCCTCGCCATCCACTTTGAATACGACGGAGCCTCCACGCTTTTCTTCAAGGTCTTCGGCGAAGACGGCCGGCACCTGGAGTGTTGCCCCGAAATAGGCGATCCACGCGGTGCGGCCACGGGCGTTGAACTTGCCCTTGGTCTTGCCAATAGCTCTTCCACCAGCAGCAGCGACTCCTCGTAATCTAGTGATTCTACGGAGTCCAGTGATGATGACAACTACGAGCCGTTGAGCACTCGCCGTGCCCGGAGCAGGGCAGCATCGTCCACCCGGCGTCGTCAGTGACGCCGTGTGGCGGGGGTTCTCCAAGGTCCTCTTCTTTTGTTTCCTGCGCGGAATCGCGACGAGCCCCGCGGGGGTGTGTAAGAAACTCTAATGCTTTTGCCTCGATGTTATTATTCCTAGTTTAGTGCTGAGATTGCGTATCCCGCCTTGGCATGGTGTTTCCTTTCGCTCTCGCGGTAGCTTAGTGCTCTACGCTGACAGGACCCAGTCCCCAGGTGGCTTCAGCCATTGCTAGTATGCCAGGTCGCGATGCCGTGGTCAAGGCCAAGAGGTGAGCGGCCCGAGGTCTGGTAAGAGCTCCTGAGGCGCGATGCTCGGGAGGTCCCCTTTAGCATGCAAGCAGCTCCCTGAAGGTCAAAAGGGGAAACGGCCTTGCCCGAGCGAGTTCACGAGAGTCAAAGTACTGAATCGTGAGGTTTACGCTAGCGCATAGGTGGTGACTTATCTTGGTGAGTCCGTGATGGTCCCTTTGCTGCGAAGATAGTTGTGGTGCGATGCCCAACCGCGTCCTGGTGGCGGTGTTCTCACGCGGGGCTCACGCCGACCCCCTTCTTCCCCGCTCATCTAGTGCTCTACATCCTCGGGTCCCGGCCCTCGAGCGAGGCTCTGCCGCCTCTAGTATGCTAGGTCATGATGCCATGGTCAAGGCCAGGGGGTGAGGGCTCGAGATCCAGTAGGCGTTCCTGAGGCTCGATGCTCAGGGGCACCCCCTTTAACATGTAAGCGATTTGCGTGAAAAAAAAGAGTGGCTAGCGGGGCCACCCATAGTCCCGACTCTGGAGGTCCCTGCTAGTAAGTCCGGGGAGGAGAACATAAAACATAACCGCGCTTGCTATCTTGTCGCTAATCTTTCTGCAAGAAGATGAAGGCACTGAGGATCTGGTGAGGTGACGTGCGCGGGGCAGGTCGTGAGGCAGAGCTCGATCTCTCAGATTTATCAGCACTGCAGGGACGGACCCGAGAAAAGGCACCGTGCAAGCATGTGTAGCCCCCGTTACGGGATGAACAAGAGGCGGGTTAGCAACACGCGGAGGCCGCGAAGGGTGACAAAGCACCGAATATACAGGTGATAATCATAAAGCGACTCATGAAAGAGTAAGGCCAGTTATGATAGATGCGAAAAAAATGATACATGCCGCAGGGACGGACCCACATGGCTTGGGGATAATGCAGCCCGAGGGGCGCCCCCAACTGAAAAAACCAAAAAGTGTCACCTGGCACCATTGTTGAAGAAGTGTTGAAGTAGTAGAAGACGCGTGCTGCAGAAGTCGCTCCTCACGAGTCACCCAGGTCCTAAACCTCGTGAGGCTTTGGAGACCCGGGGAGGTCGCGAGGATCACACGCCACCTCTGATAGGATCGCCTAGTGCCTGGCCTCATGAGCCGCCAGGACGCCCCACATGTGGCGCTGGTGCGTGGCAGCCCTGTTTAGCAAACCGAAAGGCATGCGAACGTAGCTGTGAGGGGGCCCTCGCACCGGCCAACATGGGACGGCCAGAAGAGCTCCTGAGACGCAGCTCTGTTGAGCCCTGGGATGTTGACGCAGACGCGCAGATCGCCACCCTTGTTAGGGGAGGGAGCCGTGCTGGGTGGTGCAGGGCGACACTCGCCTCGCATGGCTCTTGCCTCCTGAAGCTCCTTGGTTGCCTTGGTGATGAACTCCTGAGCGCATGGCGCCTCGTGCCCTCCTCGCAGAAACGCGCGTTGAAGCATGCCTCCACATGGTGCCCGAGCGCCTCCCTCGTGACGCTGGCCAGGTCAGAGGCCCTCCAGAGGAGAGCCCCCGAGCCTAGCCTGAGAGGGGCGCCGGGCGCACCTTCCTATGGGAGAGGGGAAGGCGCCCCGTCAGTGGGCGCAGGTCCTGAAACATGGCCGTCGGACGCCTCATCCTCCTGAGGTCCTAGGCGGAGCAGCTGCTTCTTCTTCTTGGGAACGGCCTTAGGAGGGTAGACAGCGCCCTCGTCATCTGGGTTCTCGACCGCCGCAGCCTGGTAGGCGCGCTCGAGGGAGCACACCGCGTCCTTTTCGTCGCAGGCAACCGTGATGATGCCTCCGCTCCCTGGCATCTTGACGACATTGTAGCCATGATGAGTCGTAGCCATGAACTTGGCCAATGCTGGGTACCCAAGAATGGAGTTATACAGGCGGCTGATGCGGGCGATCACTGGTGCGCGTCGGTCCTAAACAAACGGTTTTTTACCCCTTACTGCGACGGCATTTGGAACCGTCGCCAAGTGAGTGTGTGCGATAGGGTGTCCTTCCCACACGACCCAGAAATCATCGGGGATAGGCCCTCCTGGGACCCAGGCTGGGGCCGTGTGCTATTGGGCGAGGCATCGAAACCCAATCATTTCCGTAGGTATGTACATCCCACACGGTGAATCCCAGAAATCATTTCCGTAGGTATGTACATCCCACACGGTGAATCCCAGAAATCATTTCCGTAGGTATGTACATCCCACACGGTGAATCCCATAAATCATTTCCGTAGGTATGTACATCCCACACGGTAATCCGAGAAAATCATTTCCGTAGGTATGTATATCCCACACGGTGAATCCCAGAAAAACATTTCTGTTCGTATGTATATCACACAAAGTTAATCCAAGGAATATGTTTCCGTTCTTATGTACATCCCACACATTCAATCCAGGGAAAGCGTTTCCGTTAGGATGTAAATCCCACACAGTTTTATGTGTAAGATCGTGTGTGAAAGGTGTAACTATCACACACGGTCTTCCTTGGTTAACTGTTTGCTTTTATCAACTATATCACACACGATTTGATGAAGAAAACTGTGTGGCATTGGGCTATCCATCGCAACCGCTTTTACTGCTAGAACCGTTTGCAAAGGTCCATGACACATTTAGCAGGTTTATTAGTTTACAATTAATAATTCAAGTATTAAGCAAATTCACATTTCATATCGAACAGCTGTTTGCCAATTTCATATCAGGCACATAAATATATTATAACATCACAGTACGGTAGATACATGAAAACAACTCAGTACAACATATAGCTAGTTCAACTTCATAAGAACAATATATTCATTTCCCTAATCGAGATCATCCAGGCTCGTCTTATCCACCTCTGCTTTTAGTTCAGTAAGAACCTGTTTTGCACAGGCCAACTGGGAAAGTGCCTCCTCCTTCGCCAACACCATCTTAGCAAAGTCTTTAAAAAAATCTGAGCTCATTCTCCACCTTCAACTTTTTATCCCGCATCTTGAAATATGCTTCAGCGTTGACAAGACTTTCTCTAAGCCTAGCTGTGTTCACTTCCTCATACATGCTCCAGAGCTTCCTTATGCACATCTTCGAAGACTCTCGCCACTCTTGATCAACCCACTCCAAGTAAGAACACTTCCGTTCATCCTATAATATTTAAAACTAGATCAGTAACAATTGTAGGGGAAATGGGTTTATAGCAACATAGAAAATCACCGATGCTTATTTTGAAAAACTGAAGAAACATGTTAATTATGACATATCTTCTCAAAAATATCAATGTGCAAATGAAATAATTGGTACTGAGACAACAAACAAATTCTGGAACATCAGAAGCTATAATTAACTACAACGACGCTAAAGTTCTTACTCATGTACAATAAATAACAAATTGAACATTTTATGAGGAAGGTAAATATAACTGCAACAACATAGCGACAGTGTTTGGATGACAGCAAATTGATACTAACAGGTGTGTACATGCACAAAATTTTTAATATAGAACTAATAGCACTAAGGCCGTCCACTATGTATGCCAAAACTGGTGTAAAGACAACTGTTGCTACATCTCGCACCGGTGCCTAGAACTGGCGAGCCGATGCAGCGGAAAAAAAATTCAGGGACCCGGACTCCGGAGCACGTAGTTGCTCCGATGCCCAGTTCCTTCGTGCCATAAAGATTTAGTATTTTACTACTTGGCTGCTCAGATGTGTGGACCAAAGTTGGCTAATTTTCTAATGGCACTGCTGATGAGATGGCAACAATTTAAGATACTTGGTACAAACTGTGACACTGTCTTAGGATGCGTTTGGTTGAAGGTGTGGTATGAATGGGTTGGGACTGTGATAGTGTCTGAATCACATCTAACGAATGATTTGTAACAACGGAAGAGGGTCTAACCTTCTCTGCACATGCCAGAAACTTCCACCCAGTGTCCACAGAATCAAACGCAAGTAGCTTCATGCATGGAGATCGATGGTGACAACGAGCAGATAGATCTTCAGCCACCCCGCTCCAGTAAAAATCCTTCATTCCAAGTCATAGCCCGAGAGAGAAAAGAGAGGCATACCCGGGTGGTGAAGTAGTAGTCACCGGAGGAGGAACCGCTGGAGATGTCTTTGAAGAAGACCATGGCAACCCCGGCGGTATGATGCGAGACGGCGAGAACGAGGAAGCGGCTATAGCTTAGCAAGGAAGGAAGGAAGGAGGAAACAGGGGAAATGTGACTTTTGGTCGGGGAGAAAAGGGGGTGGGGAAGGGGGAATGGGCGGGGGTAGATATTTTGGCGGTAGGCAAAATTTTGGAAATGTGGAGGGAAACTTTGCGCGCGGTGCCGCCGGACCATTCACTTTGAACGATTGTGTGCATCGCAAACGATTCTTCTGCTTTACGTGCATGGGATGAGTTTGATAATTCAAATTTTGGTCTCAAGGCGTAGGCACATTCACTTCGAATGCGCGCAGTGCCGCTGGACCATTCACTTTGGATGATTGTGTGCATCGCAAACGATTCTTCTGCTTTACGCGCATGGGATGAGTTTGATAATTAAAATTTTGGTGGAAATTTCCCCGGGTACGTCATTGCATAATTTAACATCGCTTGCTACTTTGGGCACACAAAAGAGCGTACAACAGACAGACCACACTTACTGAATCGAGCAATTTTAGTAATTACACAGAGCCAGTTGACCTAAACACTGCTCTAACAAAAGACCAGCATTAAAAACAAAGCCTAAGTACGCATAATTAAAAATCTGCCGCCGCGCCGGCCTATGCATCGCCGGTGTGAGATGAGACGTCGATGACTTGTCCTGGCGACATGCCGCCGTTGGTGGACTCCGCGTACCCCCTGTTGAAGTCGACCGCGTCCTCGTCCTCGTCCTCGTCATCGGCGCCGTCCTCAAGGTTGTAGTACTCGTAGTAGTGGCTGCGCCATAGCTCGCGTTGGTACTCCACCGCCGATTCCTCGATGAACAGACTCTTCTCTACCTCGACCTCGGCCACGCGCAACTCCTCCTCCCAGTGCTCCTCGATCTCCGCCGCCTCTTGCATCTCCAGCTCCTGCTCGGCGACCTCATGAGGAAGCAGGTGCTCCATGGCCACCGCCGCCTTTTCAGACGTGGGTTGCATGCTGGAGTCCGAGGTGGCCTGGAATATCTTGGTCTGTGCATCCTCGATCTTGGCGTGGATGGCCTCGACCCGGGCCAGGGCGACATCAGTGGCACAGACGGCAGCTCGAGCGCTCTCGGTGTTTGCAGCCGCCGTCGTAGCAGTAGCTGCAGCCGTCTCGGCTGCTACAGCTGCCCTGTCGGCTGCCGCAGACGCCCTCTCGGCGGATTCCGCCGCCGCGCTCAATGCGGATGCGGCCGCACTCTCGGCGTAGTCGGCCGCGCTCTCGGCGCAGGCGACGGCCCTCGGGGGGACGCGGCCATCGTACGGGCTTTCACGAAGCGTTTCCACGGCCTCATCTTTGCAAGAAGGGGGTGCGGGAATGGGGATCAGGATTCGTAGATTCAGGGGTTGTCGTCACTAGAGCAGACGAGCCAGCGAAGCTTAAGGAGGGAGACTTAAATAGACCCAGATATTTTCATTGCAAACGGTCCTAGAAAACAACTGTGTGTGATGTTGTAGATATTTTTTATTAGCTGTGAAAGATGATTTTGGAATAAAGTGCCAACGTATGGTGTTTTAAATGAACGAGAAATTTTGTAGTAGTAATACAACTGTCATCTCAAATTTTGGAAAATTTCAGGGGTCATTTGACCTTCTAATACATTTAAGTGATTTTCTAGCCATTTAATGACCGTAATTGAAATTTAAACTACATGTGCATGCAACAGCTAACCATAACAGTTTGAAAACTCATATTTCGTGTACTTGTGTGCGATTTAATTCCATGTGCAGTAAATTGGAAGGAATTTTCAAACATATTGGTCTAACGGCTATGACACAATTAAGCATGGAGTGACATGGCATTTTAATTCCAAAAAAAAAATCAGAAACACATGAAACCTTGGTTGATGTAATGTCATGCCACCAAGATGATATGGTAAAAAAATTGGCATGTTTGACCAAAGTTTGGACACACACCCCTCACAAACCGAAGCAACTCACTAGAAGGCTCGTGGTTCCGAGAGGGAACAATGCATGTTTGATGACGAACGGGAGATAGCTTCCTCTTACGGCCTTCAAATTTTTTTCTACATCTAACGTGCACTACTACAACAATAATGTGAAATTTTTTGAAAATTCTAGGGGTCATTTGACCTTTTAAAGACATTTAAGTGATTTTCTAGCAATTTAATGACCGTAATTCAAATTTGAACTACATCTACATGCAACGCGTAACCGAAACGGTTTGTAAAATCATATTTGTGTACTTGTGTGTGAGTTAATTCCATGTGCAGTAAACTAGAAGGAATTTTCAAACATATTTGTATCACGACATGGACACATATGCATGAATACGTATGCATGGAGTGGCATGGCATTTTAATTCCAAAAAAAATCAGAAACACATGAAACCTTGGTTGATGTAATGTCATGCCACCAAGATGATGTGATAAATAAATTGGCATGTTTAACGAAAGTTTGGACACACACCCCTCACAAACCGGAGCAACTCGCTAGAAGGTTCGTGGTTCCGAGAGGGAACAATGCATGTTTGATGACGCATGGGAGATAGCTTCCTCTTACCGCCTTCAATTTTTTTCTACGTCTAACGTACACTACTACAACTGTAATGTGAAATTTTGAAAAATTCTAGGGGTCTTTTGACCTTTTGAAGACATTTAAGTGATTTTCTAACCATTTAATGACCGTAATTCAAATTTGAACTACATCTACATGCAACACCTAACCAAAACGTTTTGAAAAATCATATATGTGTACTTGTGTGCGAGTTAATTCCATGTGCAGTAAATTAGAAGGAATTTTCAAACATAATGGTCTCACGACATGGACACATGCATACGTATGCATGGAGTGACATGGAATTTTAATTCAAAAAATAGAAAAATGATGAGAAACACATGAAACCTTGGTTGATGTAATGTCATGCCACCAAGATGATGTCGTAAAGAAATTGCATGTTTGACGAACGTTTGGACAGGCACTCCTCACAAACCGGAGCAACTCGCTAGAAGGTTCATGGTTCCGAGAGGGAACAATGCATGTTTGATGACGAACGGGAGATAGCTTCCTCTTATGGCCTTCAAATTTTTTCCTACGTTTAACGTGCACTATTACAACTGTCATGTGAAAATTTGGTAAATTTCAGGGGTCATTTGACCTTTTAAAGACATTTAAGTGATTTTCTAACCGTTTAATGACCGTAATTCAAATTTGAACTACATGTACATGCAACGCCTAACCATAACGGTTTGAAAAAACATATTTTTGTGTACTTGTGTGCGAGTTAGTTCCATGTGCAGTAAATTCAAAGGAATTTTCAAACATATTGGTGTCAAGGCATGGGCACATGCATGTAGTGCATGCCATGGCATTTTGATTCCAAAAAATTAAAAAATGATCAGAAAAACATGAAACCTTGCTTGATTTAATGTCATGCCACCAAGATGATGTGGTAAAAAATTGGCATGTTTGACGAAAGTTTGGACACACACCCCTCACAAACCGGAGCAACTCGCTAGAAGGTTCGTGGTTCCGAGAGGGAACAATGCATGTTTGATGACGAACGGGAGATAGCTTCCTCTTACAACCTTGAAATTTTTTCAACGTCTAACGTGCACTACTACAACTGTAATGTGAAATTTTGGAAAATTCTAGGGGTCATTTGACCTTTAAAAGACATTTAAGTGATTTTCTAACCATTTAATGACCGTAATTCAAATTTGAACTACATCTACATGCAACGCCTAACCAAAACGGTTCGAAAAATCATATTTTTGTGTACTTGTGTGTGAGTTAATTCCATGTGCAGTAAATTCGAATGAATTTTCAAACATATTGGTGTCAAGGCATGCGCAAATGCATGGAGTGCATGCCATGGCATTTTAATTCCAAAAAATTAAAAAATGATCAGAAAAACATGAAACCTTGCTTGATTTAATGTCATCCCACCAAGATGATGTGGTTAAAAAATTGGCCTGTTTGACGAAAGTTTGGACACACACCCTCACAAACCAGAGCAACTCACTAGAAGGTTCGTGGTTCCGAGAGGGAACAATGCATGTTTGCTGACGGACGGAAGATAGCTTCCTCTTACGGCCTTCAAATTTTTTCCTACGTTTAACGTGCACTAATACAATTGTCATGTGAAAATTGGAAATTTTCAGGGGTCATTTGACCTTTTAAAGACATTTAAGTGATTTCAACCATTTAATGACCGTATTTCAAATTTGAACTACATCTACATGCAACCCCTAACAAAAACGGTTTGAAAAATCATATTTTTGTGTACTTGTGTGTGAGTTAAAAAATCATCAGACGATGTAAATATCTGGTGTTCAAAAAAGAAAATGTAAAGATCTGGCAAGACAACCGGCCCCCACATGATTGACACTCTATCTCGCGGCTCGAGGTTTGGTAAGTGATTGGCGGGGATCATTAATCACACACGGTTCTGTATTGGAAACCGTCAGCTATTATGTTCACACACGGATTTGCTGCGGGAATTGTGTGTAATTCCAACTACAGTACTCGTAAATTATGGCGACCGACGTGTGTACTGCCCCCGTCGATCTAGATTCCGGCCGCCAATAAATACTACCTTGCTCACGTCGTCCCGCCTGCATTCTCATCTACATCCTCCCCTCGCCGCCGGTCTGCCCATGCGCCGACGAGGAGTCACCGCCCCCCGAGGACTCCTACGCGCCGCCTGACGAGGTTGCGGCGGACCCCCCAACTTTGGATTGGTTTTGGGGCCAGTACAATCTTTGTCTGTGGAAGTCACTGCCACAGGCTGAGAAAGCCAGGCAAGTGGCGTTCGAGAAGGATATGGCGGAGGAGGAAGCCAGGTACCAGGCGGCCTGTGAAGCCCGTGATGCCGCCTGGAAAAAGGAGGCGGTGGAGCTTTGGTGGCAGGCGCGTCATCGTGCCAAGGAGGTGTACGAAGACGGGTACTTCGCGAGGAAGGTCATAGGCACTGGGCGCCTCGTTGCTGCATGGAGGTGGGCCGATAAGCTCCAGCTTGCCACCGACGAGGAGCACCGATGGGCGCCCAACGAAATGGCAAGATCGGTCGCGCGCGTCCGCCAGCAAGAGGCAGATCGGTACGTCAAGCGCTGCAAGGCAGAGGAGTTGGAGTACTGCCTCTGCAATGGGAAGACGCCGCGCACCGGGGAGCTGCTGGCGAGGGGCTGCCGGATTACTGGCCCCAAGAGGGATTATTAGTTTTAGTATTGTTCGTTTTCAATTTTATGCATTGTACCTAGTAGTTAAGTATCATCATGTATATGTGATGATATTTTTTTATATATATTCTATGATGATCTAATAAACAATTAATATATATTATGAATTCCATTTTCTATCTATTTTTGTATACTAATTTGAATCTAGCTGCTATCATCCACATATATAGAATGGAAAGCATATATACACACATTGAAACAGAGCAATAAACAGAGCAATACTATGGTTGCTGTGAATACAAAGCTATCCACGTCGAAACAACTTTTCAAAATAAAATGCGTCCATGAGACCATGACTAGCAGCCCTTGCCTAGGGTAGCTCTTGGCTCTGCCTGAACTCGTGCAGGCGTTCGTCCAAGCGGTCGACACGCTCGTGGTACATCTGGAGCACGATCTCGAGCTCCAAGTTGGCTTTTCATCGGAGATCACCAGCTCGAGGATGCGATTGCCATGTTCCTCTACTGTGCCCAGGTGGACACCTGGTCCAAGGAGGCGGTCGAGCCTACGGACCAGCGCGTTGGCATCCAGCGAGCCGCGGACAAGGCGAACGGAGGCACCCATGCGAACGGCACGGCGGGCGTCCGGTGCAAGTATGGCGTGGCCGACATCTGGTGCAAGTACGGCACTGAGGGCCTCTGCCCACTCCTGGCGAGGAATGGGGGTACTGACGTGACGTGTACCTAGGTGCGACGCCGTGTCGACAGGAGGCAAGCACTGATGGATCCGCTCTTGCTGTGCGGCGTGCCGCACCTCTCGCTCTGCGGCGCTCCAACGGTCTCGCCGTGCGGCGAGCCGCAGCCTATCGGCGCGGATGCGCCTAGTTTGCTCTGCGGCGCGCCATCATGTTGTGCGGCGAGCTGCAGCCTGTCGGCACTGACATGCCTATCTTGATCCGCGGCGCTCAAGCGCCATGCGCCAAAGGTCTGCTCAACCCTAGCGATGACGCGCATCATAGCGTCGTCCATCGCGTTGCCGAGGAGCGCCTCGGCCTCGACGGGCCGTGGCGCCTGCTCGTTTTCCTCGTCGACGAGGTTGATGGCAGAGGCGATGCTTTGGTGGGTTGGCATGCTTGGAAAAGGTGGATGTGCTACAGGCTGCCCTTGTCGCCTCCGTGCGTCGCGCGCCCCATATGCGCAATATAGCAGGGTGGCGGGAAACAGGTGAGGAAATGGCGGGAAACGGTGGCGTGTTCATAAAACACCATCAATTAATGGAAACTTAGCATCGAGCTAGCACAAGAAGTAGATGATGATCAGATGAACACGGACCACACTAGGGATCCCGTCGGTGATGAATTCATCAATCCCAAGCATTTGAATACTAGCAAGCGTTTGCCCACAACACACACGGCCTATTCCATCACAAATAGGTCGGATGGATCAACTGTATGCCATGTATCGCACATTGTCAAAAAGTAATGCGGTAGACCTTCTTTAACATGTGTTAGAAAATAAAAAAATAAAAAAACTAGGACCTCGAGGTTAAATTAGCTGAGGGAATGGGGCATTTCGGTCATTTGACCGAAATGACCCATCCCATCACCTAATTTAACATCAACACAACTTCCCATCCAGTCACCCATCCGATGGCTGCTCCAGCCTGAGCACACTTAACTTGATAGTTTTCTTACATGAGCTACTGGTGGAACAGCTAGTCCTTGCTGATAGGAATGCCTCTTCGCACCCTTATGGCGTATCCGGATGACCGCCCGTCCCACAATGGCCAATAGATGTTGTATAGACAGAGCATATCACATACGTCTTATTAGAAGCAATCGTGTGTGTTATTATCGGTCTTCGCACACATTTCCGATTACAGACCTATTTGCCGCGTATCACATACATCTTGTTATATTGAACTGTTTCTATTCTCTTGCCTACTCACAAACAGTTTATCCGGGTGAACCGTATGTTGTACATCGCACACACCTTTGATCTGGCTGACCGTTTCTTTTGTGTTGCCTAATCACAAATAGTTCATCCGAGTGAACCGTATGCTGTGTATCGCACACGCCTCCATCTGGCTACCCGTTTCTTTTGTTTGTCCTCGTCGCAAACAGTTCATTGAACTGAACCGTATGCCCTTCATCGCACACGCAACTAAAACCTGAACCGTGTTTGATGCATCCGTCATCGAAAATGTTTTACACATTTCTGACGGTTTTCATACAGCACCGTTTGCAATTATGGCATCGCACACAGTTTCTCGAAGGGCCTATGATCGTAGTGTCGCGTTAGCAGCATCCTACAATAGTGGATGTTGAAGTCAATGAGCTCGGTGTGTAGTTGTCGCGGGTGCCGAAGGTCACGAGGAGGCGGATCTGCCCCGGGGGCAGGTGGAGCCGTCAACAGCCCTGGAGAAAGGCTTGGTGGGGCGAAGCCGGCTGTGGGGCACATGAAGTAGGTCGAATGCTTCCACGGAGAGGACATTGAGGCCGGCGTCGCCATTGATGAGAGTCCTGGTGACCGCTACGTTATAGATTGTCGGGGTGCAGAGCATCGGGAGCGCGCCGGCGCCGGCCGTGGTCGCGGGGTGGTCCCTTGAGTCGAAGGTGAGGTCGGCCTTAGGCGGCACCCAGCCCGGAGGAGCTACCCACTGCACGTGGACGGCGCCCATCTAGCGAAGAACTGCTTGACGTGGCGGTCCAAGGCCGGCGCCCGTGAGCCGCCAAGGAGGGCCTTGACGTGTGCGATGAAGAGGCCGCGCGGCTCCTCCCAGGAGGCCACTGAAGACTCCGACAAGCCCAGGAGCCAGGCACGCGGCACACTCGTAAGGGCCATGGACAGCCAGTTCTCCATGGCCTTGTCGCCGCCGCCGGCCGCCCAAATAGCCTCCGTATACGCCTGGAGAAATCCCGCCAGATCCGTCGTGCCGTCGTATCGAAGTAGTAGTTCCGTCCTGAACTTGGGCGGCCACTGCACTCGCTGCAAGGCGGGGGTGAAAGCCCGAAGGCCCATGGCACCTCCGAACACACTCGGCGGCCCGGTCGGTGGAGCGGCGCCCGCCATGAGAGCCGAATGGCGTAGGCGGGGTACAACAGGCAAAGAGGTGAATCCTCAACGCACCCCTACCTGGCGCGCAAAATGTCGGATTCGGGGCTCCGCAGACCCAAGATAGATTCGAACTCTGGGGTGCATGCGAAGAACTCAACCTCCCCAGTCTTCCAACTCATCGATCTCACGGCCTAGCTCGATGAACTGAAGAAGAACGGGACAAGGAAGTTTACACAAGTTCGGGCCACCTTGCGGTGTAATACCCTACTCCTGCTTTGTGGTGGATTAGCCTCGAGGTGGCCTAGGATGAACTGGTACAAAGGGAGAACAATCTCAAGAGGTGTGTTCTTGTGTTTGTGTGAGCTGGTGAGGGGGTGGATGGCCTGAATGCTCCGTCCTCCTCTATGGTGGTGGCTAGGCTATACTTATAGTGGCCTTGGTCCTCTTCCCCCAAAATGAAGGTGGGAAGGGATCCCACAACAGCCAAATTCGAAGGGAGACAACTAGTACATCTTATCCTGACGAAAGGTGGTCTTCGCCTGCAAAGCTTCTGGTTGTGACGCCGTGGTGGGCTCGGCGATGACCTCCCTCCTGCTATCCTAGCTCTTGGTCTTGTAGCACGGAAATGGAAACCTTTGGCTGATCCCTCGGGACTCCGCGCCTGCGCTTGCCTCTTTAGCACCAAAGGGGAAACCTGCTGTACTGCGCCCGCTGGTGCCCGCCTGGCCTTGGCCGTCATGGCTTGCGTCATCTCAACCACACGAGGCGAGAACCTACATAGGAAACTCCACCCCTCAGGAGCCAGCCTAGTGGAGACCACTCCCTCTGGAGGTCTTTGCGTCGTCCGCCTCGCGAGGCTTGGCCCCTCACGAGGGTCTTGTGTTGTTGATGCTAAAGATGGGTCGTACCAGGCCGTCGATGGAGCCACGCCGTGGGCCGCAGGGAAGCAAGTCTGGGTACCCCGGTTCCCAGAACGCCGACAATTCCCGTACGCCATAACCCACTTATCCGTGTTTGTGTTTCTATCACTCACGCAACGCAGACAATAAGCAAACCATGAACATATTGCAAACCCTATAGTGGGGATCCCTCACGCTTGCGTGACACAAAGAGCACCATAGGACACCACCGATAATAAAACATGCAACTCAAACCAATCACGATCATCAATCAACCCATAGGACAAAACGGATCTACTCAAACATCATAGGGTAGCCATACCTCATTGGGAAATAATATATAGAGTTCAGCACCATGTTTAAGTACAGATTACAGTGGGAAGAAGGCATGTTACACCGCTGCATAGAGGGGGAGAGAGTTGGTGATGAAGGCGGCGAAGTTGTTGGTGTAGATCGTCGTCACGATGATGGCCCCAGCGGCGTTCCGGCGCCACCGGGCGAGAGGGGGAGAGAGCCCCCCTCCTTCTTCTTATTCCTTGACCTTCCCCCTAGATGGGAGAAGGTTTTCCCCTCTGGTCCATGGCCTCCATGGCAGCGGAGGGGCGGGAGCCCCTCCGTGATTGCATCTCTCTCTCTCTCTCTCTCTCTCCCTCTCTCTCTCTTTCTGTGCTCCCAGATTCTGGCCTTTCACCGTTTCTTAATTCCCGAAGATCCGTAACTCCGATTGGGCTGAAATTTTAACACAATTTTTATCTGGATATTATCTTTCTTGGGCCAGAAGAAGGGCACCAACTGCCTTAGGAAGTGGCTAGAAGGGCCCAGGGCGCGCCCTACCCCCTGGGCGCGCCCCCTGCCTTGTGGACTCCTCGGGCATCGTCTCGCATTGATTCTTTTTCCCAAAAATCACATATATTCCAAAATAACCTCCGTAAGTTTTTGTCGCGTTTGGACTTCGTTTGATATGGATTTTCTGTGAAACAAAAAACATGCAACAAATAGGAACTGGCACTGGGCACTGGATCAATATTTTAGAAAATAGTATAAAAGTTGCCAAAAGTATATGAAAGTTGTATAATATTGGCATGGAACAATAAAAAAATATAGATACGACGGAGACGTATCAACCACAAAACTCGTTACGAGGTTCTTGAAAACCTCGTGCAGGCCAGCCCCTGCAGACCGGAAGTCCTGCAGTGTTGCGCCTATCAAGGCACGGTGCTCTTCCTTAAGGGAGGAGACCTTTAGGGTCTGCTCCATCTCTTCAGTCCACCCTGTGCTGCCCCGTCCTTGGGCAGTAAGCGGGGGTGGCGGGATGACCTCGGACCCAGGCACCGGTGTGCCGGCCTGAGTGGTCTACACCTATGATGGCGGAGCTGAAGTAGATATCTGTTGGGCCGATGACTGGCCCAGCCCCTCTTCAATGACATCGGGGTGCTTCTGCCCCAGGCATTGTTTGGCTGAGGTGTTGACCTTGGCCATGATGGCCACCTCTCTGCCCCCCGCTGGTTGGCTTGGGGAGCCAGAGTGGATTTCGCCTCCCCCAACCCGTCATGAGCTAGGGGAGGAGCGGCGGGCCCTGGAGTCCCGCTGTTAGACGGCAGCCCAATTGAGGAGCCGCTGGGAAGCACCCTTGGCGGACTGTGTAAATCAGACGCTTTATGATCTTACATTGCTGAGAAGGACTTGTGAAAAATACGGAATGAGAAAGACGATGACTTAACCTTGAGGCGCCGGTTTCTTCCTCCCCATGGCAAGGGGGTCTTCCTCTGATTCATTGGAGAGCTCGACTCTCTCCGGTGACTTGCAGACGGCCCTAGCCGAGGTCCTTCTCGGCCTCTTCAAGCCCTTGGGCTGCATGCCGGCTTCGACGTCCTCTAACGTCGCCCTCTTCCCTTTCAGGGGAGGGTTCTCTTCTTCCTCATCCTCCTCTGCATCACCGTCATGGGTAGAGGAGGCGTGGGTTTCCTTGGACCGGGTGACCATGGTCTCCCAAGCCCGAGCACTCGCCTTGCCCTTTAGGGACTTCATCCCTTTGGGGGCCACCACGTGCAGCTCCTCGACTAGGAGCGCCATGAGCAGAGGGGTCCTTGGCTCCTCCGGTAGTGGGGCTGGGCAGGGCACTGTCTGCACCCAGGCCAACCACTTCTGCAGAACACCGAGCATAGCGATTCGTTAGAATCTGGCTCTTATTACGGGAGAAATAAATTCAGAATTGTGTGTTAGAGCACTCACCGGGGGGGCCTTCATAGCCATGCTCGAAGCCGAGGTCCTTTCCTTCCTCGGGGATCTTATCCTTGGCCAGCTTTAGGAGTTGCGTCCACATGGCTGCCAAGGTGGAGCGAAAGAAGGCGCTGAGGGGGCCCATGTCCTCGGGCTTCTGCGCCCACTTCAGGGTAGCCCGAAACTGGAGTGGGAGAATGCGGCGGTTCAGCATGACGTTGATGACGTCGGTGAGCTGGAGGTTCTTTGTGGTGGACCACCATTTGATCTTTTTGATCATGGTCTCTACCTCCGCTGGGT
Source organism: Aegilops tauschii subsp. strangulata (assembly GCF_002575655.3). Classification (NCBI taxonomy): domain Eukaryota; kingdom Viridiplantae; phylum Streptophyta; class Magnoliopsida; order Poales; family Poaceae; genus Aegilops; species Aegilops tauschii. Next base: position 169,924,229 of record NC_053037.3, read on the forward strand.
TCCCCTAGGTGACGCCCTTCTCCTTCAAGGACCTAGGCTTCTTCAGAGGCCCGGCCGAAAAGATAGGGACCTTGGCCTGGCTAGGGGCGAGCGGTTCGGTGATGTAGTTCGGTGATGTAGAACCACTCTCGCTGCCACTCCTTCACTGTTTTCGATGAAGGTGCCCTTGAACCATTCGACCCCTTGGTTATTGTTGATCATGGCCCCTCCACACTCCGCGAGGTCGGAGCCACTGGACTTTCATAATGTTGGGGAACGTAGTAATTTCAAAAAAATTCCTACGCACACGCAAGATCATGGTGATGCATAGCAACGAGAGGGGAGAGTGTTGTCCACGTACCCTCGTAGACCGAAAGCGGAAGCGTTAGCACAACGCGGTTGATGTAGTCATACGTCTTCACGATCCGACCGATCAAGTACCGAACGCATGGCACCTCCGAGTTCAGCACACGTTCAGCCCAATGATGTCCCACGAACTCCGATCCAGCCGAGTGTTGAGGGAGAGTTTCGTCAGCACGACGGCGTGGTGACGATGATGATGTTCTACCGACGCAGGGCTTCGCCTAAGCACCGCTATAGTATTATCGAGGTGGACTATGGTGGAGGGGGGCACAGCACACGGCTAAAAGATCAAGAGATCAATTGTTGTGTCTCTGGGGTGCCCCCTGCCCCCGTATATAAAGGAGCAAGGGGGAGGCGGACGGCCAAGGAGGAGGGCGCGCCAAGGGGGGAGTCCTACTCCCACCGGGAGTAGGACTCCTCCTTTCCTTGTTGGAGTAGGAGAGAAGGAAAGAGGGGGAGAGGGAGAAGGAAAAGGGGACTGCACCCCTTGTCCAATTCGGACCAGAGGGGGGTGCGCGCCTCCTTCCTTTTGGCCTCTCTCCTCTATTCCCGTATGGCCCAATAAGGCCCAATACTTCTTCCCGACGAATTTCCGTAACTCTCTGGTACTCCGACAAATACCCGAATCACTCGGAACCTTTCCGAAGTCCGAATATAGTCGTCCAATATATCGATCTTTACGTCTCGGCCATTTCGAGACTCCTTGTCATGTCCCCGATCTCATCCAGGACTCCGAACTACCTTCGGTACATCAAAACGCATAAACTCATAATATAACCGTCATTGAACTTTAAGCGTGCGGACCCTACGGGTTCGAGAACTATGTAGACATGACCGAGACACGTCTCCGTTCAATAACCAATAGCGGAACCTGGATGCTCATATTGGCTCCCACATATTCTACGAAGATCTTTATCGGTCAGACCGCATAACAACATACGTTGTTCCCTTTGTCATCGGTATGTTACTTGCCCGAGATTCGATCGTCGGTATCTCAATACCTAGTTCAATCTCGTTACCGGCAAGTCTCTTTACTCGTTCCGTAATACATCATCCCGCAACAAACTCATTAGTTGCAATGCTTGCAAGGCTTAAGTGATGTGCATTACCGAGAGGGCCCAGAGATACCTCTCCGACAATCGGAGTGACAAATCCTAATCTCGAAATACGCCAACCCAACAAGTACCTTCGGAGACACCTGTAGAGTACCTTTATAATCACCCATTTACGTTATGACGTCTGGTAGCACACAAAGTGTTCCTCCGGTAAACGGGAGTTGCATAATCTCATAGTCATAGGAACATGTATAAGTCATGAAGAAAGCAATAGCAACATACTAAGCGATCGACTGCTAAGCTAACGGAATGGGTCAAGTCAATCACATCATTCTCCTAATGATGTGATCCCGTTAATCAAATGACAACTCATGTCTATGGCTAGGAAACATAACCATCTTTGATCAATGAGCTAGTCAAGTAGACGCATACTAGTGACACTATGTTTGTCTATGTATTCACACATGTATTATGTTTCCGGTTAATACAATTCTAGCATGAATAATAAACATTTATCATGATATAAGGAAATAAATAATAACTTTATTATTGCCTCTAGGGCATATTTCCTTTAGTCTCCCACTTGCACTAGAGTCAATAATCTAGATCACATCGCCATGTGATTTAACATCAATAGTTCACATCACCATGTGATTAACACCCATAGTTCACATCGTCATGTGACCAACACCCAAAGGGTTTACTAGAGTCAATAATCTAGTTCACATCGCTATGTGATTAACACCCAAAGAGTACTAAGGTGTGATCATGTTTTGCTTGTGAGATAATTTTAGTCAACGGGTCTGTCACATTCAGATCCGTAAGTATTTTGCAAATTTATATGTCTACAATGCTCTGCACGGAGCTACTCTAGCTAATTGCTCCCACTTTCAATATGTATCTAGACCGAGACTTAGAGTCATCTAGATTAGTGTAAAAACTTGCATCGACATAACCCTTTACGATGAACCTTTTGTCTCTTCCATAATCGAGAAACATATCCTTATTCCACTAAGGATAATTTTGACCGCTGTCCAGTGATCTACTCCTAGATCACTATTGTACTCCCTTGCCAAAATCAGTGTAGGGTATACAATAGATCTGGTACACAGCATGGCATACTTTATAGAACCTATGGCCAAGGCATAGGGAATGACTTTCATTCTCTTTCTATCTTCTGCCATGGTCGGGCTTTGAGTCTTACTCAATTTCACACCTTGTAACACAGGCAAGAACTCTTTCTTTGACTGTTCCATTTTGAACTACTTCAAAATCTTGTCAAGGTATGTACTCATTGAAAAACTTATCAAGCGTCTTGATCTATCTCTATAGATCTTGATGCTCAATATGTAAGCAGCTTCACCGAGGTCTTTCTTTAAAAAAACTCCTTTCAAACACTCCTTTATGCTTTGCAAAATAATTCTACATTATTTCCGATCAACAATATGTCATTCACATATACTTATCAGAAATGTTGTAGTGCTCCCACTCACTTTCTTGTAAATACAGGCTTCACCGCAAGTCTGTATAAAACTATATCCTTTGATCAACTTATCAAAGCGTATATTCCAACTCCGAGATGCTTGCACCAGTCCATAGATGGATCGCTGGAGCTTGCATATTTTGTTAGCACCTTTAGGATTGACAAAACCTTCTGGTTGCATCATATACAACTCTTCTTTAATAAATCCATTAAGGAATACAGTTTGGTTTATCCATTTGCCAGATTTCATAAAATGCGGCAATTGCTAACATGATTCGGACAGACTTAAGCATAGATACGAGTGAGAAACTCTCATCATAGTCAACACCTTGAACTTGTCAAAAACCTTTTTGCGACAATTCTAGCTTTGTAGATAGTAACACTACTATCAGCGTCCATCTTCCTCTTGAAGATCCATTTATTTTCTATGGCTTGCCGATCATCGGGCAAGTCAACCAAAGTCCACACTTTGTTCTCATACATGGATCCCATCTCAGATTTCATGGCCTCAAGCCATTTTGCAGAATCTGGGCTCACCATCGCTTCCTCATAGTTCGTAGGTTCGTCATGGTCAAGTAACATGACCTCCAGAACAGGATTACCTTACCACTCTGGTGCGGATCTCACTCTGGTTGACCTACGAGGTTCGGTAATAACTTGATCCGAAGCTTCATGATCATCATCATTAAATTCCTCACTAATTGGTGTAAGCATCACTGGAACTGATTTCAGTGATGAACTACTTTCCAATTTGGGATAAGGTACAGTTACCTCATCAAGTTCTACTTTCCTCCCACTCACTTCTTTCGAGAGAAACTCCTTCTCTAGAAAGGATCCATTCTTAGCAACAAATATCTTGCCTTCGGATCTGTGATAGAAGGTGTACCCAATTGTCTCCTTTGGGTATCCCATGAAGACACATTTCTCCGATTTGGGTTTGAGCTTATCAGGATGAAACTTTTTCTTATAAGCATCGCAACCCCAAACTTTAAGAAACGACAACTTTGGTTTCTTGCCAAACCACAGTTCATACGGTGTCGTCTCAAACGGATTTAGATGGTGCCCTTTTTTACGTGAATGCAGCTGTCTCTAATGCATAACCCCAAAACTATAGTGGTAAATCGGTAAGAAACATCATAGATTGCACTATATCCAATAAAGTACGGTTATGACGTTCGGGCACACCATTATGCTGTGGTGTTCCAGGTGGCACGAATTTGTGAAACTATTCCACATTGTTTTAATTGAAGACCAAACTCGTAACTCAAATATTTGTCTCCGTGATCAGATCGTAGAAACCTTATTTTCTTGTCACGATGATTTTTCACTTCACTCTGAAATTCTTTGAACTTTTCAAATGCTTCAGACTTATGTTTCATCAAGTAGATATACCCATATCTGCTCAAATCATCTGTGAAGGTCAGAAAATAACGATACCCGCCGCGAGCCTCAACACTCATCGGATCGCATACATCAGTATGTATTATTTCCAATAAGTTAGTTGCTCACTCCATTGTTCCAGAGAACGGAGTCTTAGTCATCTTGCCCATAAGGCATGGTTCGCAAGCATCAAGTGATTCCAAAGCCCATCAGCATGGAGTTTCTTCATGCGCTTTACACCAATATGACCTGAACAGCAGTGCCACAAATAAGTTGCACTATCATTATTAACTTTGCATCTTTTGGCTTCAATATTATGAATATGTGTATCACTACGATCGAGATCCAACGAACCATTTTATTGGGTGTGTAACCATATAAGGTTTTATTCATGTAAACAGAACAACAATTATTCTCTAACTTAAATGAATAACCGTATTGCAATAAACATGATCAAATCATATTCATGCTCAACGCAAACACCAAATAACACTTATTTAGGTTTAACACTAATCCCGAAAGTATAGGGAGTGTGCGATGATGATCATATCAATCTTGGAACCACTTCCAATACACATAGTCACTTCATCCTTAACTAGTTTCTGTTCATTATGCAACTCCCGTTTCGAGTTACTACTCTTTAGCAACTGAACTAGTATCAAATACCGAGGGGTTGCTACGAACACTAGTAAAATACACATCAATAATCTGTATATCACATATACCTTTGTTCACTTTGCCATCCTTCTTATGCACCAAATACTTGGGGAAGTTCCGCTTCCAGTGACCAGTCCCTTTGCAATAGAAGCACTTAGTCTCAGGCTTGGGTCCAGACTTGGGCTTCTTCACTTGAGCAGCAACTTGCTTGCCGTTCTTCTTGAAGTTCCCCTTCTATCCCTTTGCCCTTTTCTTGAAACTAGTGGTCTTGTTAACCATCAACACTTGATGCTCTTTCTTGATTTCTACCTTCGTCGATTTCAGCATCGCGCAGAGCTCGGGAATTACTTTTGTCATCCCTTGCATACTATAGTTCATCACGAAGTTCTACTAACTTGGTGATGGTGACTAGAGAATTCTGCCAATCACTATCTTATCTGGAAGATTAACTCCCACTTGATTCAAGCGATTGTAGTACCCAGACAATCTGAGCACATGCTTACTGCTTGAGCTGTTCTCCTCCATCTTTTAGCTATAGAACTTGTTGGAGACTTCATATCTCTCAACTCGGGTATTTGCTTGAAATATTAACTTCAACTCCTGGAACATCTGATATGGTCCATGACGTTCAAAACGTCTTTGAAGTCCCGGTTCTAAGCCGTTAAGCATGGTGCACTAAACTATCAAGTAGTCATCATATTGAGCTAACCAAACGTTCATAACATCTGCATCTGCTCCTGCAATAGGTCTGTCACCTAGCGGTGCATCAAGGACATAATTCTCCTGTGCAGCAATGAGGATAATCCTCAGATCACGGATCCAATCAGCATCTTTGCTACTAACATCTTTCAACATAATTTTTCTCTAGGAACATATCAAAAATAAACACAGGGAAGCAACAACGCGAGCTATTGATCTACAACATAATTTGCAAAATACTATCAAGACTAAGTTCATGATAAATTTAAGTTCAATTAATCATATTACTTAAGAACACCCACTTTGATAGACATCCCTCTAATCCTCTAAGTGATCACGTGATCCATATCAACTAAACCATGTCCGATCATCACGTGAGATGGAGTAGTTTCAACGGTGAACATCACTATGTTGATCATATCTACTATATGATTCACGCTCGACCTTTCGGTCTCCGTGTTCTGAGGCCATATCTGTTATATGCTAGGCTCGTCAAGTTTAACCTGAGTATTCCGCGTGTGCATCTGTTTTGCACCCGTTGTATTTGAACGTAGAACCTATCACACCCGATCATCACGTGGTGTCTCAGCACGAAGAACTTTCGCAACGGTGCATACTCAGGGAGAACACTTATACTTTGATAATTAAGTGAGGGATCATCTTATAATGCTACCATCAATCAGAGCAAGATAAGATGCATAAATGATAAACATCACATGCAATCAATATAAGTGATATGATATGGCCATCATCATCTTGTGCTTGTGATCTCCATCTCCGAAGCACCGTCATGATCACCATTGTCACCGGCGCGACACCTTGATCTCCATCGTAGCATCGTTGTCGTCTCGCCAATCTTATGCTTCTACGACTATCGCTACCGCTTAGTGATAAAGTAAAGCATTACAGGGCGATTGCATTGCATACAATAAAGCGACAACCATATGGCTCCTGCCAGTTGCCGATAACTCGGTTACAAAACATGATCATCTCATACAATAAAATTTAGCATCATGTCTTGACCATATCACATCACAACATGCCCTGCAAAAACAAGTTAGACGTCCTCTACTTTGTTGTTGCAAGTTCTACGTGGCTGCTACTGGGCTTATCAAGAACCGTTCTTACCTACGCATCAAAACCACAACGATAGTTTGTCAAGTTGGTGCTGTTTTAACCTTCGCAAGGACTGGGCGTAGCCACACTCGGTTCAACTAAAGTTGGAGAAACTGACACCCGCCAGCCACCTATGTGCAAAGCATGTCGGTAGAACCAGTCTCGCGTAAGCGTACGCGTAATGTCGGTCCGGGCCGCTTCATCCAACAATATCGCCGAACCAAAGTATGACATGCTGGTAAGCAGTATGACTTGTATCGCCCACAACTCACTTGTGTTCTACTCGTGCATATGACATCTACGCATAAAACCAGGCTCGGATGCCACTGTTGGGGAACGTAGTAATTTCAGAAAAATTCCTACGCACACGCAAGATCATGGTGATGCATAGCAACGAGAGGGGAGAGTGTTGTCCACGTACCCTCGTAGACCGAAATCGGAAGCGTTAGCACAACGCGGTTGATGTAGTCGTACGTCTTCACGATCCGACCGATCAAGTACCGAACGCACGGCACCTCCAAGTTCAGCACACGTTCAGCCCGATGACGTCCCTCGAACTCCGATCCAGCCGAGTGTTGAGGGAGAGTTTCGTCAGCACGACGGCGTGGTGACGATGATGATGTTCTACCGACGCAGGGCTTCGCCTAAGCACCGCTACAGTATTATCGAGGTGGACTATGGTGGAGGGGGGCACAGCACACGGCTAAAAGATCAAGAGATCAATTGTTGTGTCTCTGGGGTGCCCCCCTGCCCCCGTATATAAAGGAGCAAGGGGGAGGCGGACGGCCAAGGAGGAGGGCGCGCCAAGGGGGGAGTCCTACTCCCACCGGGAGTAGGACTCCTCCTTTCCTTGTTGGAGTAGGAGAGAAGGAAAGAGGGGGAGAGGGAGAAGGAAAAGGGGACTGCACCCCTTGTCCAATTCGGACCAGAGGGGGGTTGCGCGCCTCCTTCCTTTTGGCCTCTCTCCTCTATTCCCGTATGGCCCAATAAGGCCCAATACTTCTCCCTGACGAATTCCCGTAACTCTCCGGTACTCCGATAAGTACCCGAATCACTCGGAACCTTTCCGAAGTCCGAATATAGTCGTCCAATATATCGATCTTTACGTCTCGGCCATTTCGAGACTCCTCGTCACGTCCCCGATCTCATCCGGGATTCCGAACTACCTTTGGTACATCAAAACACATAAACTCATAATATAACCGTCATCGAACTTTAAGCGTGCGGACCCTACGGGTTCGAGAACTATGTAGACATGACCGAGACACGTCTCCAGTCAATAACCAATAGCGGACCTGGATGCTCATATTGGCCCCCACTTATTCTACGCAGATCTTTATCGGTCAGACCGCATAACAACATACGTTGTTCCCTTTGTCATCGGTATGTTACTTGCCCAAGATTCGATCGTCGGTATCTCAATACCTAGTTCAATCTCGTTACCGGCAAGTCTCTTTACTCGTTCCGTAATACATCATCCCGCAACAAACTCATTAGTTGCAATGCTTGCAAGGCTTAAGTGATGTACATTACCGAGAGAGCCCAGAGATACCTCTCCGACAGTTGGAGTGACAAATCCTAATCTCAAAATACGCCAACCCAACAAGTACCTTCGGAGACACCTGTAGAGTACCTTTATAATCACCCAGTTATGTTGTGACGTCTGGTAGCACACAAAGTGTTCCTCCGGTAAACGGGAGTTGCATAATCTCATAGTCATACGAACATGTATAAGTCATGAAGAAAGCAATAGCAACATACTAAACGATCGAGTGCTAAGCTAACGGAATGGGTCAATTCAATCACATCATTCTCCTAATGATGTGACCCCGTTAATCAAATGACAACTCATGTCTATGGCTAGGAAACATAACCATCTTTGATCAACGGGCTAGTCAAGTAGAGGCATACTAGTGACACTATGTTTGTCTATGTATTCACACATGTATTATGTTTCCGGTTAATACAATTCTAGCATGAATAATAAACATTTATCATGATATAAGGAAATAAATAATAACTTTATTATTGCCTCTAGGGCATATTTCCTTCACATAACCCACAAGTATATGGGATCGTTTGTATCATTTTTCGATAAATAAGAGTGTCGAACCCAATGAGGAGCTAAAGGTAGAACAAATATTCCCTCAAGTTCTATCAACCACAGATACAACTCGATGCACACTTAATGTTCGCTTTAGTTAGAACAAGAATAAAACTAGAAGTACTTTGTGAGAACAAAACTACAAATAGATTGCAAGATAATAAATTTAGTAGTTTAGTAGAAAGCTTATTGTAACACAAGAGAAAGATTTGTCCCTATGCAATCGATAACTAGATCGGTAATCATTATTGCAATTTTATATGAGGGAGAGGCATGAGCTAACATACTTTCCGTACTTGGATCATATGCACTTATGATTGGAACTCTAGCAAGAATCCGCAACTACCAAATACCATTAAGGTAAAACCCAACCATAGCATTAAGTATCAAGTCCACTTTATCCCATACGCAACAACCCCCTTACTCGGACGTAAGCTTCTGTCACTCTAGACACCCACCATAAGCGAATCATGAATGTATTGCGACACCCTACAGCGGGGATCCCTCACGCTTGCACGACATGGAGGGCACAATAGGACAACACTACAATAAAATATACAACTTAAACCAATCATGATCATCAATCAACCCATAGGACAAAACAGATCTACTCAAACATCATAGGATAACAACATATCATTGGATAATAATATATAGTGTTGAGAACCATGTTTAAGTAGATAATTACAGAGGGAATAGAGAGGTTACACTGCTGCATAGAGGTGGAGAGAGTTGGTGGTGACGGCGGCGAATTTGTTGGTGTAGATCGTCGTCACGATAATTTCCCCGACGGTGTTCCGATGCCACCGGGAGAGAGGGGGAGAGAGCCCCCTCCTTCTTCTTCTTCCTTGGCCTCCCCCTAGATGGGAGGAGAGTTCCCCCTCTGGTCCATGGCCTCCATGGCGGCGGAGGAATAGGAGCCCCTCCTAGATTGTATTTCTCTCTCTGTTCTCTTATGTTTTGCGTTCCCGTTTTCTGGTCCTTCACCATTTCTTAAATTCGGATATACGTAACTCCAATTGCGCTTAAATTTTAACACGATTTTTCCGGTTATAAGCTTCCTTGCGGCCGAAGAAGAGCCCCAACCGACTTACGGGGTGCCCACTAGGCACCACCGCGCGCCAAGGGGGGCAGGTTGCGCCCTGGTGGGTAGTGGAGGCCGTGGGCCTCCGTTTGCATTGATTCCACCTCCTAAAAATCATATATATTCCAAAATAATTTTCTGTAAATTTTTATCGCGTTTGGACTTCGTTTGATATGGATATTCTGCGAAACAAAAAACATGCAATAAACAGGAATTGGCACTGGGCACTCGATCAATATGTTAGTTCCAAACAATAATTTAAAATGTTGCCAAAAGTATATAAAAGTTGTATAATATTGGCATGGAATAATAAAAAATTATAGATACGACGGAGACATATCAGCATCCTCAAGCTTAATTCCTCCTCGTCCTCGAGTAGGTCAATGATAAAAAAAGATAATTTTTGATGTGGAATGCTACCTAGCATAATGTTGATCATATAATCTAATCATAGCATGAATATTAAGACACGAGTGATTCAAAGAAATAGTCTATAATTTGACATAAAGACATTAATACTCAGGCATCCCAACAAACAATCTTGCCTTTCAAAATATCAATGCTAAAGATCGTTATCCATACAAAATCGTATAGTTGTAACACCCGGATAATTAAGCTACTGTAATCCCCTGTTAATGATGCCAGGTCATCGCTTTTACTGTTGCTAGAAATCACGTTCATTCAATATCAGTTCAAATTCAAATTTAAAAACAAAGTAAAAATTTATAGTTTTCAAAATGTCGAAACTAAAAAATGCAAACCATGACAAATAATCCAGAGGTAATAATGGTGAAGAAACCAGATTTTTTATTAAAATTTTAAATACTCTAAAATAAATAAAACAACAGCGAAAAAAATTATTTAAATACATTATATAGTTAGTAAAATATTAAACTAATTTATTTGGGCACTAAACTTTCTGTGGCAGTGGACTAAATTGAAATACTAATTTAGGTGCTAAGTATATATTTTGCAGAACTAAAATAAAAATGGAAAACAAAAGATTAAATAAATGCAAAAGAAAATAAACAAAAAATTAAAAAAGACGCCCCCCCGGGCTGGGCCTCAGCCCAGCTAAACCAGTCGGCTGGCCCACGTGGCCTAGCTACCCCTCCCCTTGTCCTTTTCCTCTGCTACAAGGGGGAGAGGATCGTGGGCACGCCCGATGCTCGCCACGGCCGCGGCCGTTGGCGTGGGGGCCATCGGCCGGCCTTCCCTCGCCTATTTAACCCCGGCGGCCTCCTCTCCCCGTCGATCCCTAGCGACTTCCCCCTTCCCCCTCGTGCCGCTTTCATCTACCCCGCGCAAGGCCGTTGTCGACATGCCTCGCCTCGCCTGCGCGCCCACCATCGTGCTCGTGCCCTAGGACCGTTCCCATCCACTCCGTCGTGCTCCGCTGCTTCCCCAACACCCATGAACTCATGTTGTGTGCCCCTGCATCGCCCTCGACGCCGACCACTTCTTCCTCGGGTCGCCGACGAATCTCGGGATTCCGGCGAGCCTGCAGCTACTAAGCCGTAACCGGGCCCTCTTGCGCCTCCCCGGTGAGCTCTGATGTCGCTTGAAGCTACGTCGGTATTTCCCCAAAGAGGAAGGGATGATGCAGCATAGCGGCGGTAGGTATTTCCCTCAGATATGAAACCAAGGTTATCAAACTAGTAGGAGAACCAAGCAACACAACGTAAACAGGCCCTGCACACAGATAACAAATCCTCGCAACCCGACGTGTAAAAGGGGTTGTCAATCCCTTTCGGGTACGGCGCCTCAAGATAGGCAAATGGACGTGAGATAAAATTGTAGTATATTCATAGATCAAATGACAAATAAAATAAATAATAGTAAAACACAGCAAGGTATTTTTGGTTTAATAGATCTGAAAATAAATGCAAAAGAAAAGTAGATCGCAAAGGCAAATATATGAGAAAGAGACCCGGGGGCCGTAGGTTTCACTAGTGGCTTCTCTCGAGAAAAATAACAAACGGTGGGTAAACAAATTACTGTTGGGAAATTGATAGAACTTCAAATAATCATGACGATATCCAGGCAATGATGATTACATAGGCGTCACGTCCAAGATTAGTAGACTGACTCCTGCCTGCATCTACTACTATTACTCCACACATCGATCGCTCTCCAACATGCATCTAGTGTATTAAGTTCATGGAGAAACGGAGTAATGCAATAAGAACGATGACATGATGTAGACAAGATCTGTTTATCTATGGCGGTAGATATAGATCCCATCTTTTTATCCTTAGTAGCTACGATACATACGTGTCGGTTCCCCTTCTGTCAGTGGGATCAAGCACCGTAAGATCGAACCCACTACAAAGCACCTCTTCCAATTGCAAGATAAATAGATCAAGTTGGCCAAACAAAACCCGAATATCGGACAAGAAATACGAGGCTATAAGAGATCATGCATAAAAGAGATCAAAGAAACCCAAATACTTTCATGGATATAAAAAGATATAACTGGTCATAAACTCAAAGTTCAGCAGATCCCAATAAACACACCGCAAAAAGAGTTACATCATATGGATCTCCAAGAGACCATTGTATTGAGAATTCAGCAAGAGAGAGGATGCCATCTAGCTAGTAACTACAGACCCGAAGGTCTACAAAGAACTACTCACGCATCATCGGAGAGGCACCAATGGAGGTGGTGAACCCATCCGAGATGGTGTCTAGATTGGATCTGGTGGTTCTAGACTCTGCGGCGGCTGGATCAATATTTCGTCGACTCCCCTAGGGTTTTCGGAATATTGGGGTATTTATATAGGAAAGAGGAGGTCCGGGGGAACCTGAGGTGGGCACAACCCACCAGGGCGCGCCTGGGCCTCTTGGCGTGCCCTGGTGGGTTATGCTCTCCTCGAAGCACCCCCCAGGCGCAGCCAGGGCCCATTATGTGTCTTCTGGTCCAAAAAAATCTCCGTGAAGTTTCGTTGCATTTGGACTCCGTCTGATATTGATTTCCTGCGATGTAAAAAACATGCAGAAAACAACAACCGGCACTTGGCACTATGTCAATAGGTTAGTACCAAAAAATGATATAAAATGACTATAAAATGATTATAAAACATCCAAGATTGATAATATAACATCATGGAACGATCAAAAATTATAAATACATTGGAGACATATCGGCATCCCCAAGCTTAACTCCTACTCATCCTCGAGTTGGTAAGTGATAAAAACAGAATTTTTGATGTGGAATCCTGCCTAACATGTCATATCATATTATGTTCTCTATAGCATGGACATTTGGACTTTTATGTGATTCAAAGCAATAGTCTAGTTTTGACATGATAATTTAAATACTCAAGCATATCAATAAGAAACCATGTCTTTCAAAATATTAACGCTAAAATAAGTTATCCCTAGCCCATCATGCTCAACCATTGATCCATTCATGAAACACACTCGCATATTAGCTACACCCAATACTCAAGTACGATCATATTGCCTCTTAGTTGGTGCTTTTATAAGAGAGGATGGAGACTCAAATTCAAAATAAAAATTGCATAAAGTAAAAGAAAGGCCCTTCGAAGAGGGAAGTAGGGATCTGTAGAGGTGCCAGAGCTCAAAGCGAAAAACTTAGAGATAAAAACATTTTGGGAGGTGTATCCTTCCCACCAACGAAAACGACTTAGAGTTCCCAACACATTCCATGCTAGATATATCATAGGCGGTTCCCAAACAGAAAATAAAGTTTATTCCTTTTTCAACCATATTTTCACTTTCCATGGCTAGCCGTATCCACGGTTGCCCTCCATACCAACACTTTCCAAGGAATTTATTATTTGACAACATAAAGTAAATTCATTTTTCATTTTGGGATTGGGCATCCCTAAAACCTTTGCCTTACTCTCGTGCAATGACAAGTGAATAACACTCATCGTGAGAATAACACATCTAGCATGGAAAATATTAGCCACCCCTCACTGCTCCACGAGCGGAACAAACACACAAAAGAGAAGTTTATTTTGAAAATTAGAGATGGCACATACAAATTTGCTTAGAACGGCAAAAGAATACCGCATATAGGTAGATATAGTGGACTCATGTGGCAAAACTGGTTTAAAGGATTTTGGATGCACAAGTAGAGATCATACTTAGTGCAAAATGAAGGCTAGCAAAAGATTGAGAAGCGACCAACCAAGAAACGGATAATCTCATAAGCAAGCATTAAGCATAATTTACACCGAATAATGCACCACAAGTAGGATATAATTTCATTGCATGACTATTTACTTTCATGCTTGCATAGGGAATCACAAACCTTAACACCAATATTCTTACTAAAGCATAATTACTCATCAACATAACTCACATGTCACATCATCATATCTCAAAACTTTACTAAGAATCAAGTTTATTTTGTCCAATGATCTTCATGAAATTTTTATTATATCCTTCTTGGATACCTATCACTTTGGGACTAATTTTCATGTGTTGCTTTTCATAAGCTCAAACAAATATAAGTGAAGATCATGAGCATAAAATTTCTTTCTCTCAAAATAATTTAAGTGAAGCAAGAGAGAATTTCTTGAAATTTTTACTAACTCTCAAATAAATATAAGTGATGCAAGAGAGCATTTTTTAAAAATACTAAAGCACACCATGCTCAAAAAGATATAAGTGAAGCACTAGAGCAAGTCCATAGCTCATAAAAGATTTAAGTGAAGCATAGAGAGCAATTCTTACAAGTCATGACATAATTTTGGCTCTCTCAAATAGGTGTGTCCGGAAAGGGATCAAGACTTAAAACACAAAATTAAACAAGAGACATATCATACAAGACGCTCCAAGCAAAACACATAATATGCGACGAATAAAAATATAGCTTCGAGTAAAATACCGATGGTCGTTAGAAGAAAGAGGGGATGCCACCCGGGGGCATCCCCAAGCTTAGTTGTTTGCTCATTTTTGTATAATAGCTTGGGATGTCGGGGCATCCCCAAGCTTAGGCTCTTCTACTCCTTATTCCTTCATCCATCGTAAGATAACCCAAAACTTGAAAACTTCAATCACACAAAACTCAACAAAACCTTCGTGAGATCCGTTAGTGTAAGAAAAATAAATCACTACTATAAGTACTTTATCAAACCAATTCATATTTTATTTCTGCATTATATCTACTATATTCCAACTTTTCTATGGCAAAAACTCATCAAAGAAAACCATAGAGCCATCAAAATAAGCACACAATGCAAAGAAAACAGAATCTGTCAAAACAGAACAGTCTGTAGCAATCTGATTTGTTTGAATACTTCTGGAACTCCAAAAATTCTGAAAAATCAGGACGAACTGGATAATTTGTATATTAATCTACTGCAAAAAATGGCATTTTATCACGTTCTGGTGTTTTTTAACAATTGTTTTCGTGAGCGCATAAGTTTCTGTTTTTCAGCAAGATCAAACAACTATCACCCAAGAAGATCCTAAAGGCTTTACTTGGCACAAACACTAATTAAAACACCAAAAACACAATCATAATAGTAGCATAATTGTGCAAATACTCAAGAACACAAAAGAAAAAGAAAAAATAAATTTTATTCATTGGGTTGCCTCCCAACAAGCGCTATAGTTTTACGCCCTTAGCTAGGCATAAAGCAAGGATCTAAGTTTTGTCATCCGAAGTTTTGGCAAATTTTGTAAGGGTTTTCTCAAACCCGGGAGGCTCTTTACGCTTCCACAAATTCTCCGGAAAAGAAACCATCTTTAGATCCAAAATATCCAATCGCTTGTTGCAAAGAGTAATCAAGGTATTCATGCGATCGATACTACCATTGAGGTGTTTGAGGGGTTCATTATATTTCTGTATTTCAACCATATGTTTATGTAAATCACCAAGTTTGTCCAACATTTGAACTCCCTCAGGGGTGAAAGAAAACCCCTTATTTTGAGGTGGAACTCCCAAAATTCCTTCTAAAATTTTATAGATAGCATTGGCATCAAGCTCAATAAAATTCCCTTTAGCAGCAAAGTCAAGGAGTTGTCTATTATGCAAAGCCAATCCTATGTAAATATTACGAAGCAAGATCTTAGCATCCCCATTTAAATTGCAAATACGATAAGATTCCATAAGCCTATACCAAGCATCTTTCAAATTTTCTCCTTGTTTTTGTTTGAAGTAAAGAACTTCAAAATCTGGTACAGGAGGAGTAGGAACGCTAGCCATCAAGACTAGAAAGCAAGAGAACGGCGAACGAAAAAAAAGGGTGAATAAAACGGCAAATTTTTGTGAAGTGGGGGAGAGGAAAACGAGAGGCAAATGGAAAATAATGTAAATTGCGAGGAGATGAGATTTGTGATTAGGAACCTGGTATGTGTTGAAGATCCTCCCCGGTAACGGCGCCAGAAATTCCTTTTGATGTCGCTTGAAGCTACGTCGGTATTTCCCCAAAGAGGAAGGGATGATGCAGCACAGCGGCCGTAGGTATTTCCCTCAGATATGAAACCAAGGTTATCGAACCAGTAGGAGAACCAAGCAACACAACGTAAACAGCCCCTGCACACAGATAACTAATCCTCACAACCCGACGTGTAAAAGGGGATGTCAATCCCTTTCGGGTATGGCGCCTCAAGATAGGCAAATGGACGTGAGATAAAATTATAGTAGATTGATAGATCGAAAGCCAAATAAAATAGATGAGAGTAAAACGCAGCAAGGTATTTTTGTATTTTTGGTTTAATACATCTAAAAATAAATGCAAAAGAAAAGTAGATCGCAAAGGCAAATATACGAGAAAGAGGCCCGGGGGCCGTAGGTTTCACTAGTGGCTTCTCTCGAGAAAAATAGCAGACAGTGGGGAAACAAATTACTGTTGGGCAATTGATAGAACTTCAAATAATCATGACGATAACCAGGCAATGATCATTAGATAGGCATCACGTCCAAGATTAGTAGACCCACTCCTGCCTGCATCTACTACTATTACTCCACACATCGACCGCTATCCAGCATGCATCTAGTGTATTAAGTTCATGGAGAAATGGAGTAATGCAATAAGAACGATGACATGATGTAGACAAGATCTATCTATGTAGAGATAGACCCCATCGTTTTATCCTTAGTAGCCGATACATACGTGTCGGTTTCCCTTCTGTCACTGGGATCAAGCACCATAAGATCGAACCCACTACAAAGCACCTCTTCCCATTGCAAGATAAATAGATCAAGTTGGCCAAACAAAACCCAAATATCGGAGAAGAAATACGAGGCTATAAGATATTATGCATAAAAAGATCAAAGAAACTCAAATACTTTCATGGATATAAAAAGATATAACTGATCATAAACTCAAAGTTCAGCAGATCCCAACAAACACACCGCAAAAAGAGTTACATCATATGGATCTCCAAGAGACCATTGTATTGAGAATTCAGCGAGAGAGAGGAAGCCATCTAGCTACTAACTACGGACCCGAAGGTCTACAAAGAACTACTCACGCATCGGAGAGGCACCAATGGAGGTGGTGAACCCCATCCGAGATGGTGTCTAGATTGGATCTGGTGGTTCTGGACTCTGCGCGGCTGGATCAATATTTCGTCGACTCCCCTAGGGTTTTGGGAATATTGGGGTATTTATAGAGCAAAGAGGCGGTCCGGGGGCGCCCGAGGTGGGCACAAGCCACCAGGGCGCGCCTGGGCCTCCTGGCGCGCCCTGGTGGGTTGTGCTCTCCTTGGACCACCCCCCAGGCGCAGCCAGGGCCCATTATGTGTCTTCTGGTCCAAAAAAATCTCCGTGAAGTTTCGCTACATTTGGACTCCATCTGATATTGATTTCTTGCGATGTAAAAATCATGCAGAAAACAACAACTGGCACTTGGCACTATGTCAATAGGTTAGTACCAAAAAATGATATAAAATGACTATAAAATGATTATAAAACATCCAAGATTGATAATATAACAGCATGGAACGATCAAAAATTATAGATACGTTGGAGACGTATCAAGCTCCGCCTGCCTTTCCCTCTTCTTCCTCACCTTGCCGTGCGCGTAGCCGTCTTTGCCATGGCCGAACCCGCCACCGCCGACAAGCTCGCCGTCGTAACCATCGTCACCGTAGCTCGCTCCCGAGCTCGTAACCAAGCTCCTAGGGCTTGTGCGGGTCCAACGCCACTGCCCGCGTTGCCTGTCGTGCCCCACATCGTCGTAGCCACCATTGCCCGAATGCCGCCGCCGATGCACTGTTGCGGCGCTGCTCTGCTGCTCGCCAGCGGCGCTGCTGCTGCTCCGCTCTGCCGTCCCACGGCCGTGCCCACCCCACCACTGCTGGGCCCTCGCCTCGGCCAGGCCCTGCCATAGTCGCGCCTTGGCCGCTGCTGCTTTTGCCGCCGCCGGCGGCCACGCCATGGCTGCCCCCCCGGTTGCCTGCTGCGCTGCCCGACCAGCCGCGCCTCGCCCTGGCCGCCTCCGCCTTGTTGTGCGCAGCTTCTCTGGCATTATGCAGTTCAGTCCACAGATACAACCCCTTTTCCTTTTATACCGATGCATACTTAGCATAGTTCTGATGTAAGTCTTGCGAGTACTTTGGATGAGTACTCACGGTTGCTTTGCTACCTCCTTTTCCCCTATACCCGGTTGCTGCGATCAGATGGTGGATCCTAGGAGCCACCTGCCCCCGTCGACTACTACTACCCCGACGGAGCCTCTACGTGGAGACCGCCGATGACCAGGTGTAGTTAGGAGGCTCCCAGGGAGGAGGTCTTGCCTTTTCGATCTGTATCTTGTTTGTGCTTGTCTTCTTAAGCCAGTCTTGTTTAAACTTTATGTCTGTACTCAGATATTGTTGCTTCCGCTAACTCTTGTGCTTTCGAGCTTATGTATTCGAGCCCTCGAGGCCCCTGGCTTGTAATGTAAAGCTTGTATGACTTTTATTGGTGTTTAGAGTTGTGTTGTGATAACAAAAAAATTATAACCATCTTTTGACACCTCACTTATGCTTAATAATTCTGAAAGTTCCAATTATTCTATTGTAAAATAGACGGGCGCGGCAAGGCGCGCCATCAATGATCTAGTGTGTGTGTGTGTCTATATATCAATGATCTAGCATTAAATATCCCAAGCGAGACTTATTATATCCATCGAAATTATCTCTCCTCGGCCTTGGAAATTCACAGCAGGAAAGACTGGCGCCGACCGGCAAAAGTGAAAAACTATGGATACTAATTTCTTTGCATCATTTTGAGTAAGTCCTCAACCTGGGGTTCTGCCCGAAGAAGGAGGGGCTGCAGTAGCCGTCGAATCTTCTACTTGTACATGGACAACTGTTTGAACTGATGGACTTACCAGTCTTGATCATTACAAAGGACGATGCTATCACATCGAGCATGTTGCCGGGGAAGACAACCAATGGATCTATTATGTAGCTTATCCATTAGACCTATTTGACCATTGCACGCCTCCATTACCTTATGGGAGGCCTACGCTCCATAGAAACTCTCTACCTAAGTCTGTCCCTTGGCCCCTGGGTCTGACACAAGGTAAGAATTCAAGCTCTTTCAAAGTGTTTTCCTGTCCCTTGGCAGCCCGGTCCACTGCTAGGCTAGCTACTCCTCGTGGGCTAAGCTAGGGCTAGAAAAGGCATCTCCCACCTTACCCATGACTTTCTAAAGTGGGTCGGATGATGCTTCCTTAGAAAGGTGTCGTTCTCATCTTTACAGCCAGGTTGATGTGTCGTATCTTCGTCAACATTAATTACATTAATGCCAAAACCAACAGATAAGTATCCTATGCGACCATGGGTTCCCTCCCCCCACACACACACGCAACGCCAAATGCGACCACATTCTCTTCCCCACCCCTACCCCCACAAAGAGTGAGTTTTCGCCCTCCTCTTTCTTCGTCCTCCCTCCCTTCGTCAAATCCCTCTCAAATCCGAGAAATTTAGTTGTTTTGTTTGTGGATTTCTACTCCTATGTATCCCTAGAGGTATTTTTCCCTATCTCTCATTGATTTCTTTAGATGAAATCTTCTAATTTGGTGGAATTTTATTTGTGGAAACCCTAGACCTACCTTAAAATCTATTTGGTGGAATTTGACGTATGTGCATTGATGTGAGTAGTATATTGGGAAGGAAACACTCGTGTGCTTTTATGGGTTAGATTAAGTTGAATTTTTCTCCATTTAGACATGAATTATTTTAGACAAAAACTACTTATTATTGAATGTCTTTCTTTCTCCATTTGGACAAGAATCACTTGGATTTTACCCTTGTGTGATGAGGAGTGTTGTTTGACTCGATTAGCACTAGTGTTTGATTAGGGGAATGTTGGGTTTAATTAGTCCCCAATTATACATTTTAAGGCTAATGATGATTGGTAATTAGCAGTGGATGTTGGTTCTTGCACCCCTCTTTGGACATGCCCTTTACTCTTCAACTTCCGCCTTTACTCTTTGAATACACCCCTTTTGTTGGCGTCTCTGGTACTCATAGAAATGGATACATCATCAATGAATATTTACACATTGTTAGTTACTGATTTCATTAAAACTAATTACATTAATAACATAACAAAGGGATAATATCCTACTCGGGCACGTGTGGCGTGCTACTCGCACAAACCCCAAGGCGATTGCATCCTTTCCTTCCAACCCGCACCCCCAAAGAGTGAGAGCAGTTGCCCTCCTCTCTCCCCTTCCCTCCCACCCCCTCAGACCTCTCTCAGGACCGATCAAGTTAGTTGTTATTTGTGAATTTATACTCCTTTATATTCCCAGAGGTATTTTGTCTTATCTCCCAAATTATTTTCTAGCTGGAATCTTAAATTTGGTGGAATTAGATGCATGGAAACCCTAGCTCTAGTGTTTTCTTTTAAATATAATATTTTTCATTGTATTTAGCATTGATGAGTAGTATAATGGGTTGGAAACATAATTTTCTTGGATGCATAGTTAGTTTGTAGGTTTGGGTTATGTGGAATGCTTCTCCAATTAGACAATAATTATTTTACAAAAATATATTTATATTTGAATGTTTTAATTTCGAATGTTAATTTTATGTTGATTGCTTCTCCATTGTGATAGGGTTCACGTGAATTTAATGAGCGTCAGTACTTAGTGAACCGAACAACAACTCCAGAACATAGTGATGCCTTCTGCCATGGCTGCGTGCCCAAGGAAGCGCCGCCACTCTATGGTGGTAACGTCAGATGATGTCATGGTGGTACCCTACAACTCTACATGGGCGTCATCACTGCATGCCGATTTGCTTCTCCTGGTAGCCTGGCACCTTCTGGATGGTGACTTGATGGACTATGTTCGCCTTCGAGCTGTGTGCAAAAATTGGCGGTACATCACTATTTGCCCACGCGGTCATGGCATCACTGATCCTCGTTTCCACCCGCGTCGTTGGATGATGTTGCCCGAGGGTCATGGTCTCCACCCTGGCCACTACAAGCTCGGGGGGTATGTTCGCTTTCTCAACCTCGACACGGGGACCTTGGTCCATGTCAAGCTCCCGTTGTTCAAGAACCACTGCATTCTTGACTCAATCAATGGCCTCCTCCTCCTCCAGAGGGACGAGGACTCCGCCATTCTCCTCCTCAACCCTTTCACTAGTGACATCACTGAGCTCCCACCACTCTCCACCCTCCTCACACAAGTGGTGACACAGTCTGAGATCACATTTGGCCTATGCTACTGCTATCTCCTCAAACATGGCATGTCTACTGCTGTCTTCTGCAACAATGACGGTACCACCACCGTCATGATTATCTTGCATCATTTATCACAGTTGGCCTATGCTAACTCCCAAGACAAGCAATGGATCTTGGCGAGCTGGGATCTTCCGTTAAACATGAAAGCTTTTTCATGTCAAGGCAAGTTATACTTGGTGCAGTATCCTGCATCTCATGGTTCACAAGTTCTTCAGATTGACCCACCCTTGCATGTTGGTTCGCCGCCACCACGGCCAAAGTTAATTGCCACATGCCCGACAAATAAACTTGTCTATGGTTATCATCTGGTAGAATGTGACTCGAACATCCTTCTTGTTTGCCATACTGATGATTCTCGATCACCCATTTTGATTTACAACCTTGAGAATATTATTGTGGGAAGGTTTACCCCGGTAAGAAGCATTGGAAAGCATGCCCTCTTCCTCGGAGAAAGGAGTCTGAGTGTCTCCTCTAAGGCATTGCCTACTATCATTGTTGAAACTGTCATCTACAAAGGACCAAGGGAGCATCGCTTTGTGCAATACCACCTCAGTACCGCCAAGTGGTCCGAACCAGTTGACGAATGTGGCATCTATGGATATAGCCCCGGTCCTCATAGCCTCATCCAACATATCATTACTTGTTGCATTCGTCGTGCTTGGTACGTAATTTCTTTTTATCTCACATTATTCTCTTGTTATCAACTTATCATAATTGTTCATCGTATCATCTTGTTTAGAAGCTAGGCTAATATGTTCTCATTTTGTCCTTATAGGAACAAAGGGCTGATATATTCTGAAGCGGAAGCGTATAAGCCTAGATGGCTCACCTGGAAGGTTAAGAGAAAGTTTCGCCATTGGGTACAGTTTTCTCACAATTAATCCCCATTATAGTGTCCTTGATCTACTCCCGTCTGACAAAATTTAATAGTCATAATCATCCAATTCAGTAGCAGCTCCATGAGATTGTTCTTGTGGTACTTATTATAGTTGCCTTTCAAGATATATCTGGTAACCATTGAATTAGGATGCCCGGTTTCTTCATATTCTCTCATGCAACTAAGTATTCGTGTATCCCTTTCTATGTTGGTACATTTATGTCTTTGTATGCAATTTGACCAAGATACTACTATACCACAATTTGAGTTGTAATCATGTGAAAGTTTTCTTTCTCTGGGTGTTATTTGGAACATTGTGGTGTTGTTGTCACACGTATTTATATTTCTCACTAGGTGCTTTCCATAACTTGTGTGGGGGATAAATTCATGTAACTTATTGTGCTAGAAACCATGTAGTATTGTTAGCTCTTCGACCAGAACAAAGCGAAATGATTGTGCTCGATGAAACAATGTAATTGTAGATATTCTGTTGGTTAATTTTCCTACTGGGCTGAAGGTATTGTAGCTGCTGACCTTCTTTTATGTCTAGATGCCTTATTTTTTATGCTTGATAACTTTGGTATAGATTGGATGATGTCTCATCTGACACCTCCTTTTGTATTTGTTTTGCAGGCTTAAAGTGATGCAAGAAGCATGTCAATGGATTTCAATTCTCCTGGGTTTTACACAGATGAATGAACAAGAAAGGAGAGCTTCATTATTTTAAAAATACCTTTGTCGTCGTTTCCTTGTTACAACAACTCATTCCCGCGGTTCCTATCGTTACTTTGAGACAAATAAATGAACTTTAATACTTGTAGCCATGTAGCGCACAAACAAACTGAGCACTCATGAAAGATATAAGTACATTGCTTGCTATATATGAATATCCTACATGATCATGAGGTGTATTATTGGACATAGGGAATTATTACGACAAATAAGCATAGAAATGATGCTAATCTCAGAAACACTTCTTTTTATCACACAAATGCATGAATCACATTTGAACTTAAATCTTTGTGTCACAATACGTGTCAATTGTGTAACCCACTAAGTAGTCCAAACATATTTGGTTGTGCTCTAGTGGCAGCAACACCACAACTATTCACTATGTTCTTGCTGGACCAGGTTCGAAAGAAAATTGGTATGGAATAAATTATCTCCCTGACGGCTAGAAAGCATCAGGGATGGCAGCAAAAACAGTCAAGAACGCCTCACTTCAGGCATAATGACAACAGTAATACTCATTGACGATCACAACCGGAAGTTTACAGGGAACACCTTCACAGAAACTCCACCGGGCCTTCTCGCCCGTGTAAAACTGCTGCAGTGTCTTACTACAAATGCACAAGATCTTTGAGGTAGCAATCGAGAGGAATAGACTTACGGCAACAAATTACAAGATAGCTCAAATAAGCCAATGACATGCAAAACAATGATCTCAAGCTCAACATTCATGTCCAGTATTAATAAGGCTGGAACTTTACAATAAGCCCAAAATGCACTTCGCTAGTATGGGGGGCGGGGGGGAATCAGGATCGCAAGACTGCAGGCCGCCCACTATGTCCTTGGCGGAGTGAAAACCCTTCTCACAGAGAAGCCGAACAACGCTCTGTGAGTCATTGCCTCTTCTGCCTCTTCTACAGACGATGTACAAGGATGCTTACCCAAGGTGGCGGAGGAATCCACGGTTTCCTTCATTGTGCTCTCGAGCATGGGCCATAGGCAGCTTCTCCTTAAGAACGGAGAGCGGTATGTTCAGACTCTGAACATACCACTTACTAGAAGCAAAGGCGCGCATTGCCGCGTCATTTTTGTCCTTTGTCATTGTATATAAAGTTCCTTCTCTTTGCTATATCTATTGCATTACTTATCTTCTAAGAAATCCTATAGGTCAATGACATAAAAATACATTGAAGAGTGTACCAATAACTTTCTTTTCTAAGAAAAATGTGTCTGTCATAAACCGTAATTCATATTAGAGGTGGCAAAGTAACTTATACAAGTTGAAGAGCATAGCTAAACATGATAAAGTGATAGGAAGACACCCCGATAGCTTTAGAGCGAAGAAACTTGCAACATCACATGTACAACAAGAGCATCATCAACGATGGACATCACAAACACTCAACCCCTCAAAAAATGATTCTAAACATAGAAGGTACGGTGTACAATGCACATAGAAACCAGTAGTCCTAACAAAGCACATTAGCATATGTGCTATCAAAGCCAAATATATTAATATGGGAGTTTTTAATGGCAAAAAATGTAATGGCAAATACAAAAACTACATCACGAAAAGGTTTGCACATAGTTGGTAATGTTCATGGCCCTGATCAGCTATAACGCCGGCCTATACTATTCCTCCATCACCCGCTACTCTTCCTCAGAGGCAGCCAAACCCTCCTCCTCCTCACGCAATGTCAGCTCATCGTTATAAGAACCCTCTAGATACGATCATCACGCACCTCCTCCTCGGTGGCTCGCCTGCCTTTGCCTTCAGTAGCTTTGACACATCCCCCCATGAGCATTTGGCTAACACCTTCTCCTAGTTGAGATCGATCATAGTGGAAGCTTTCCCCTGCGAGAGAAGGCATGCATGCACCTTACCAAGTGACAAGAAAGGAAGGAACCTGCTGCGGTGGCAGGAGCTACGGAAAACATAAGAGGGATGCAAGAACTTAGATTATTAGAGTCGGTGGCGTATGCTTAAATCACCTCCAATACATGCACTGTATTTAATTGTCTCCCCTAAAGGATTCAACATGGATATTCGTCTCCACTCCAATAGGTGTTTTAAATCACATTCCTATATATACTCGCTCACATATATTTTATCAAGGTCCCATAATTAACAGTATACATGCAATGACCGCATTTTTATAGAGTATACTAATGAAGTGGCTCAATTATTGATAACAAACAAAAAATTATTATCTAAATCTGTATTTAATTGATTCTACCTTTGTAGGCAATTCAAAAAGAGAAGGAATGAGATTAGCTTATTCTTATATGTATAAATAAGATGCTATAGTAAAATTTATATTAGCAAAGAATATATAACTTCTCATTTGTACATGTAGACGTCTAGTTTGAGATACTAATCAGATTGTACAAGTCATGTATGCGTTCAATCTATTTTATGCAACCAACGCACAACCAGTCAACCATCAACTTTGACATTAGAACTGAACAAAAATAGGGGCACAGTTCAGTTCGCATTTCACAAAAAAAAAAATCACAAGACACGGCTCGACATCATTTCTCATGTCATCACGACTCAAGAACACAAATTTTCATAGTAGAAATTGAGATGGATTGCAAGATAGGAGTGCACGATCTGCTGCACTAAGCCACTAATGCACACACATCGTAGTGAAATTATCAGAAATTGCAATCTAATAACTCTGGGTTCTGATTACTATCAGAAATTGAGATCTAGCAGCACCACGTCAAAGGCAGATTAAAAAATAAACTCCTGATGTTGTCATGTCCTGATCTCAGACGAAGCTCCGCCCCGTCCTGCTGCTGCCCCGTCCACTGTGGGGCTGCTCACCACGGACAGGAGGTCGCCACGCCGAGGTCCGACCGCGTGCAGCACGAAGCTCGGCTACCCCCGCTCGGAGGAACTGCCTTGCCGAGCAGCACGAAGCCGGCGTTCCGCCTCGCCACGGACCCGAGAATGAAGAAGGAACCGGCACTGCTGGTCAACGGTGGCTGCTGGCCGTCGGGGGTGAAGAGAAGGCAGGATTCGCACCTTGAGATGATCCGCTGCTAGCCCGCTGCCGGTCCTCCTCTTTCCGTCCCCGCAGCCGCCCTCAGTTCTTCTTGGAGCGCAGCCCTTTTTCCCTAGGATTTTGCAGCAGACCTGGCCAAACGGGCCGGCACGTCACGGCCCATGCTAATCGTGCCTGGCCTGGCCTGGCCCGGCCCGCCGTGGCATTATTAATAGCCAGGCCGGGCCGGGCCAGACCACGGGCGCTGTTCCTTGGCCCAGGCACGGCCTAATTACTAAACGGGCCGGCTCGTGGCACGTTTAGCACACTGGGCCATCTGTTTTTTAGCCTATTGGGCTGTATTTTAGGCCTATTGGGTTGTAATTTAGGTCATGTATATATAAAAATTTCTGAAAAAATTAGGGGTCGTGCCGTGCCGGCCCGCGTGCCTAGCCTCCAGCCCCAGACATGGCCCATGGTGTGCCGTGTGTCGGGCCTGGCCCATTTAGCCCGGGCTATGCCGTTCTTGCATGCTACCAGGCCGGCCCAATTAGCACGGCCTGTTTGGCCAGCTATATTTTGTAGCCAGATGCGAGAAAGAGAGAGAGTTTGTGAGAGGCGGCTCACGACCCAACGCGCTAAAAAAATGGACCCACCAGGCGGCCAAGCCCGGTCAAAATTGGCGTGACCAGTCAAAATCAATCGGGCAATTGATTCTCAGCGCTGCAGCCTCTAGGGTTGGGCGCGTCTTACTGTGCCTTTGGTGTTGTTGTGTTTCTTAAAAAATACTCATCTTGTTTAAAATAAAAGGATTATTATTATTTTTAAAGTTAAATCTTTTTAAGTTTGATCAAATTTATAGAGAACTGTATCAAAATCCATATTATCAAATTGGTATGATTAGATTCATGATGAAATGAATTTCCATACTTTTTATGTTTAATATTGCGGATGTTGATATTTTTTGCTCTAGACTTGATCAAAGCTAGACAAAATTGGCTTTTCAAAAAAGTAATACCCCTTATATTCTGGAATGGATGGAATATTTAGTTTGGTAGATGGGGAAGATGATGGAGTGTGTTTTATTTTTATTTATAATGCAGTCATTTGATGGACCTTTCGTGGTTTGGTTTTGTGTTATCCACTCACCAACATATATTTATATGGGGAAAATTTTGCGTTGGTGGGTGCATGTACTATATTGGTGTTACAGTATCACATGGTGATACTTCTTTTTTTTCTAGGTGGTGGGAGGGTGCGCCGGATTGATATGTTTTTGTAGGCCAATTGTTGCTGATTGATTTGAAAAGTCATTGGCCCGGTCAAAATCATGAACCAAATTCAAAATTGAATACCTCAATAAATGAAAGAGTTTTAAAATTAGGGAACATAGGGGATTAAAAGAATTGAATGAAAGAGCTCCTTCAGAAATTGTTGACCCGGTCAAAATCGTGTGACCCATTTCTAAATTGAAGATCTCGATTAATTATGAGGCCTTCAAAATTAGGAAGCATAGTGTATAATAATAAAGAATTGAATGATAGAGATTTGAGAATTGTTGACCCGGTCAAAATCAGGTGACTCAATTTCAATTGAAGACCTCAATTGAATGTGGGATCTTGCAAACTACGGAGCGTAGTGTTGTAGAGGAAGAGCATCTACAGTTGGGCACCCCAAACCTGCCTCAAAAGCCCGGACGGGCTGACTGGTTACAAAATTTCGGTCCGGCCGGGCGCCTCAAACGGGCCTCAAACGCCCGGACTGACGGCACCCCTCATATTCAACCCAAAAATGGGGCGAATATGAGGGCGCCCGGGCGCGCCCGCCACATCGGACTGACATCGGGGTCCCACGCGGAATCACCCAGAAACCCGGCGGTCTGATGCTCTTCTCCTCCGAAAGACCGATGTTGCCGCATGGCGACGCTCCGGCGGGTCGTGTCGTGCCTAGCCCGCCTATTTAAGCCAACCACCGACATCGAAACCCTACCCCTCCACATATTCCTCCGCCCCGTCTGCCGCCGCCGCCACTTTTCACTCTTCGTCTGCCACTACTAGTAGCCATGCCCCCATGCCGCCGGGTGAGGAGCTACCCATTTCTAATGCCAGAGCTCCGGCTGCAGCTCCTTGAGCAGATCCGGGCAAGGTGCGAAGCCTGGATCACCGCGGGGCTACCTCCGGATGTAGTAGATCCAGAGGAGGAGTTGGAGGTTGAGGAGGAGGATGTGGGGATGCTGGTGATACATCTCCAACGTATCTATAATTTATGAAGTATTCATGCTGTTATATTATCATTCTTAGATGTTTTACAATCATTTTATAGCAACTTTGTATCATTTTTTTGGGACTAACCTATTAACATAGTGCCCAGTGCCAGTTGCTATTTTTTGCTTGTTTTTTACATCGCAGAAAATCAAATAATAAACGGAGTCCAAACGCAGCGAAACTTTTTGGAGATTTTTTCTGGACCTGAAGACACTCGGTGGGCCAAAGAAGTACCAGAGGGGAGCTCTGAGGGGAGCACAACCCACCAGGGCACGCATGGGGGCCCAGGCACGCCCAGGTGGGTTGTGCCCATCTCGGTGGCCTCCCGCACCGCCTCTTCACCCTATAAATTGTCAAATATTCCAAAAACCCTTTGGGTAACCCTAGATCGGAAGTTCCGCCACCGCAAGCCTCTGTAGCCACCAAAAACCAATCAAGAGCCCGTTTCGGCACCCTACCGGAGGGGAAAAATCATCACCGGTGGCCATCTTCATCATCCCACCGGCCACCATGATGAGGAGGGAGTAGTCCACCCTCGGGGCTGAGGGTTTGTAATAGTAGCCATGTGTTTAATCTCTCTCTCTCTCATGTTCTTGAGATGTCACGATCTTGATGTATCGCGGGCTTTGTTAATATAGTCGGATCATATGGTGTTTTCCCCTCTCTATCTTGTGATGAATTGAGTTTTCCCTTTGAGATTTCATTTTATCAGATCTAATACTTTTATGGATTTGAGAACACTTGATGTATGTCTTGCTATGAATACCCGTGGTGACAATGGGGTATCATATTGATTCACTTGATATGTGTTTTTGCACTCAACTTGCGGATTCCCGAAGTGACATTGGGGTAATCTATGCATAGGGGTTGATGCACGTTCTCGTCTTTGTTTCTCCGGTAGAAATCTTGGGGGTAAATTTTCATAATTTTTGGAGTTAAAGAAGTATTGATACTCTTGCATTCTTTACAGACTGTACTATTTTGGTAGATTGCTGTTATGTTTGCATTGTTTGCATATGTTTGCTTGTTTAATGATTCCATTTGAGGATGGGAGTATTAAATATGCAGAGGCATTTAATATGCAATGTTGAATAATAATTTTAGTGATTTGCTACAATAGAAAATGATGAGGTTTTTGCATTGATTTATACTAACTTATCTCACGAATTCTTGTTGAGTTTTGTGTGGATGAAGTTTTTAAGATTTAGGGAAACCGTGATATAGAAGGAATTAAGGAGACAGAAAATCTCAAGCTTGGGGGTGCCCAAGGCATCCCAAGATAATATTTGAAGAAGTCTCAAGCATCTAAGCTTGGGATGCCCCGGTAGGCATCCCACCTTTCTTCATCAACAATTATCGGTTAGTATCGGTTGATCCTAAGTTTTTGCTTCTTCACATGATGTGTGCTATTGTTGGAATGTCATTTTATTTTGTTTTTGCTTGTTGTTTTAATAAAATACTTAGATCTGAAAGTTTTTAAATAAGAGAGTGTCCACAATTAGCTACCTATTTACTTAACTGCTCGCTTGATCTTCACTTATATCCTATGAGTAAATTGTTGAATGAATTGAA
This sequence comes from Aegilops tauschii subsp. strangulata, assembly GCF_002575655.3. Taxonomy (NCBI): domain Eukaryota; kingdom Viridiplantae; phylum Streptophyta; class Magnoliopsida; order Poales; family Poaceae; genus Aegilops; species Aegilops tauschii. The sequence goes on from NC_053037.3 coordinate 169,954,249, forward strand.
TATCATGAAGTTGAAATTATATCATGCCTAGTGGTAGCTTCACATTGGGTTTAGAAAGTGAAATCTTTTGAAGCTTTACAATCACAATATTGGTCATACAAGCAATTCATGAATGATTAGTAGAAGGAAGAGAACTTTCACATGCAAATATATTATCTTGGACATCTTCTATGATTGTGAATACCCATTAATTATTTTCAAACTTGAGCAAATTAGTTGAAGTTGGACAAGGAAGACAACGTAATGAGTTATGGTTGTGTATATTTGCATAGAAGTTATATTGTCATGGATCCTCCAACATGTGGTGTTTGCTTGGGATCTTTTGCTAGCCAAAAATTCGTACTAAGTAGAGATACTACTTGTGCATCCAAAAACCCTTAAACCCAGTTTCTTGCCATGAGTGTCCACCATACCTACCTATGGATTGAATAAGATCCTTCAAGTAAGTTGTCATCGGTGCATAAAGCGATAAAATTGCTCCTAAATATGTTTGATCTTTTATTGTAAGGGAAAATTGAGCATTGTGCGAACTTGTGATGGCAAAGCAATAAAAGCGAAGGACTGCATAATAAAGGTTGCTATCATAAGGGGCAATATAACATGATGTTCCTTTGCATTAAGAGCTTGGGCATCCAAATAAAAAGCGCATGACAACCTCTGCTTCCCTCTGCGAAGGGCCTATCTTTTACTTTTCAGTATTTACTTTTATGCAAAGAGTCAATAGTATGCATTCTCATTTCAACCTCAATTATTCTCTAGTTGGCAAGCATCATGTGGTGGGGAAAGATCTAGGCACATATGACCAGTTGAATATATTTGATCATGATTTATTATTGTTGACAATTATCTCTATGATAAATGAGTTGGGAGGCAAAATAGTAAGCCCCTATCTTTCTCTGTGTTCGATGGATGCCATTTGTTCTAACAATATGCTTTGAGTACTAGCAGTCATGGAAGACTATATGATGATTGAGTATGTGGAGCTCTTACTTAGACTCTGTTGAATAAGTTGAATTGCAATTGTTTGGTGACTAAGAATATAGGTTGTTGAGTTTCAAGAGAATTCATTGTTTGAACCTTAACATGTGAATTGGTTGCTACTTTAACATGATGAGTTTTATGAGAAAGAGTTGCTGCTATGAGGCTAGGAAAAGTGATTGAAATTATCATTGATCAAACTTATACACTTTGCTAGCATTCACACTTCATAAATTACTCCTTTTATCATTTACCTACTTGAGGACGAGTACGAGTTAAGCTTGGGGATGCTGATACGTCTCCAACATATCTATAATTTATGAAGTATTCATGTTGTTATATTATCATTCTAGGATGTTTTACAATCATTTTATAGCAACTTTATATCATTTTTTGGGACTAACCTATTAACATAGTGCCCAGTGTCAGTTGCTATTTTTGCTTGTTTTTTACATCACAGAAAATCAATACCAAACGGAGTCCAAACACAGAGAAAATTTTTGGAGATTTTTTCTGGACCAGAAGACACCCGGTGGGCCAAAGAAGTACCAGAGGGGAGCTCCGAGGGGAGCACAACCCACCAGGGCGCTCCTGGGGTCCCAGGCGCGCCCAGGTGGGTTGTGCCCACCTTGGTAGCCTCCCGCACCACCTCTTCGCCCTATAAATTGTCAAATATTCTAGAAACCCTTTGGGTAACCCTAGATCGGAAGTTCCGCCGCCGCAAGCCTCTGTAGCCACCAAAAACCAATCGGTAGCCCATTTTGGCACCCTACCGGAGGGGGAAATCATCACCGGTGGCCATCTTCATCATCCCGGCGGCCACCATGATGAGGAGGGAGTAGGCCACCCTCGGGGCCGAGGGTTTGTACCTGTATCCATGTGTTTAATCTCTCTCTCTCTCTCTCTCTCTCTCTCTCTCTCTCTCGTGTTCTTGAGATGTCACGATCTTGATGATCGCGTGCTTTGTTAATATAGTCGGATCATATGGTGTTTTCCCCTCTCTATCTTGTGATGAATTGAGTTTTCCCTTTGATATTTCATTTTATCGGACTGAATACTTTTATGGATTTGAGAACACTTGATGTATGTCTTGCTATGAATACCCATGGTGACAGTGGGGTATCATATTGATTCACTTGATATTTTTTTGGCACTCAACTCGAGGAATACTGAAGTGACATCGGGGTAATCTATGCATAGGGGTTGATGCACGTTCCCGTCTTTGTTTCTCCGGTAGAAATCTTGGGGCACTCTTTGAGGTTCTTCGTGTTGGATTGAGTATTACGAATCTAAAATTGTTTGATGCATATCATATAATCAACTCACGGATACTCGCGGTGACATTGGAGTATCTAGGTGACATTAGAGTTAGTTGGTGTGTATCATATGGTGTTATTTTAGTACAAACTCTTGGTTAGATTGATCGGAAAGAATATCTTGGTGTTATTTTAGTACGAACTCTAGGATAGATTGATCGGAAAGAATAGCTTTGAGGTGGTTTTGTACCCTACAAACAATTTCTTCTTATGTTCTCCGCTAGATAGGAACTTTGGAGTGATTCTTCATCGCACATTGAGGGATGGTTATATGATCCAATTATATTAGCATTGTTGAGGGATTGCACTAGCGAAAGTACAGACCCTAGGCCTCATTTTCAAGCATTGCAATACCGTTTGTGGTTTGTTTTATCAATTGCTACCTTGTTGTTTTTTATTGTTCTTATTACAAAAGTCAATATCTACTATCCATATTACACTTGTATCACCATCTCTTCGCTGAATTAGTGCATACCTATACAAATTACCATTGTATTTGGTGTGTTGGGGACACAAGAGACTTTTTACTATTTGGTTGCAGGGTTGTTTGAGAGAGACCATCTTCATCCTACGCCTCCCACGGATTGGTAACCTTAGGTCATCCACTTGAGGGAAAATTGCAACTGTCCTACAAAACTCTGCGCTTGGAAGCCCAACACGTGTCTACAAGAATAAAGTAGCGTAGTAGACATTAGCTGGCAACGTGGATCTACATGCGGAGCAGTAGGCCATCCTCGATTCCCTCCGCTCGGAGTCGACCGCAGAGGCCAAACGCGGTCGCCGGCAGGAGATGGACGCGCAACAAGTCGCGGAGGAGGAGGAGATGCTCGCCTATATGGATGAGGTCGAGCAGGAGGAGGATGAGCCGGAGCCCTCCTACGTGCCTGATACGTCTCCAACGTATCTATAATTTATGAAGTATTCATGCCATGTTTATAAAAATTCTATATGATTTTGGTATGATTTGATTACAACTAACCCGGATTGACGTTGTTTTCAGCAGAACTACCATGGTGTTGTTTTTGTGCAGAAATAAAAGTTCTCGGAATGAGCTGAAAATTAACGGAGAATATTTTTGGAAAACATAAAAACACTGGAAGGAAAAGATACCGAAGAGGAGTCTCGGGGCCACCACAAGGGTGGCCCCCCCTAGGGCGCACCTCCGTCCTTGTGATCGCCTCGTGGGTCCCCCTGACTTGCCCCCCGACGCCAACCCCTCCTATAAATCCTAAAAAACCCAGAACAGAAGGGGGATCGGGAGTTCCGCCGCCATAAGCCTTTGTAGCCACGAAAAACCAGTCTAGGCGCTCTCTGGCACCCTGTAGGAGGGGGGCAACATCACCGGAGGCCATGGAGGAGGAAGCCAGAGGGGTCACCATCGCCATGGAGGCCAAGGACCAGAGGGAGAATCTTTACCCATCTAAGGGGTAGGCCATGGAGGAGGAAGCACAAAGGGGAGAACCGTCCCCCCTCTGTCTTGGTGGCGCCGGAGTGCCATCAGGGGAACCATCGCCGTGGTGATCGTCTTCATCAACATCACCATCATCATCATCGTCATCATCATCCTCATCTCTTTTACGCAGTCCACTCTCCCGCACCCCTCTGTAATCCCCTACTTGAACATGGTGCTTTATGCCACATATTATGATCCAATGATGTGTTGCCATCCTATGATGTTTTGAGTAGATTTCTTTTGTCCTTTGGGTTGATTGATGATATTGATTGGTTTGAGTTGTATGTTTTATTTTGGTGCTGTTGTATGGTGCCTTTCGTGCCGCGCACACGTGAGGGATTCCCGCTGTAGGGTGTTGCAATACGTTTATGATTCGCTTATAGTGGGTTGCTTGAGTGACAGAAGCATAAACCCGAGTAAGGGGGTTGTTGAGTATGGGATAAAGGGGACTTGATACTTTAATGCTATGGTTGGGTTTTACCTTAATGATCTTTAGTAGTTGCAGATGCTTGCTAGAGTTTCAATCATAAGTGCATATGATCCAAGAAGAGAAAGTATGTTAGCTTATGCCTCTCCCTCATATGAAATTGCAATAATGATTACTGATCTTGTTAACAATTGCCTAGGATAATTCCGCACACCGACCCATCATTATTACACACTCGCTATTTATAATATATAGTAATATATTCTAACTTTATGATAACATCACCTACTTTTATATTTTAGTTCTCTGATACCATGCAAAGTTATCCTCTTCATACCCGCAACATAGTTTTATTTCTCGTTTCTAGTTGGAAGCAAACATTCAGTGTATGTAGAGTTGTATCAGTGGCAGATAGGACTTGAGAGAATATTGATCTTACCTTTAGCTCCTTGTGGGTTCGACACTCCATACTTACCACTTCCACCTTTGGAAAGTTCTACGATGATTCCTTGCACTTGAGGATTATCAAGCTCTTTTCCGGCGCTGTTGCCGGGGAACAATAGTGTGGGGTTGATATTCTCGTGTGTGCTTGTTTGCTTCCTTCACTAAATAGATTTTGTTTTCCCTTTTGTTTTTGTTTTCTTTAGTTGTGGGTGAAACAAACAAAAAAATTACAAAATGAAAATACCAAAAAAAATTACTTGCCTCTTATGCCTAAAAATGTTTTCAAAAGGAGAAGTGATTAGAAGGTTATGCATTGGAGAAGTGAGGGTCGACCTTGAACACTTGTGTTCATGCTCATGGAAACAATGTAGAGTTTTTCATGGAAGTTTCTCAAAAATAAGTATCCCCTTGTATATATATTCATTGTATCATAAAAGTAATGTACCAAGGTTTAGTTTTAGATTGTTTAAATTGCTAGTTTGGTGTGTGCAGCAGAAAAACAGAAACTTTGGATGTACTGTTTGAATTCTTATTTTTTTACTTGAGAATGGTAAAATCTTGAAATTTTTACACATTACTTATCTGCAAATTTTTTAGACTGTGCTATTTTTTTAGAATTTTTTAAGTTACAGAAGTATACGAAAGATCCAGATCGCTACAGACTGTCCTGTTCTTAACAGATTCTGTTTTCTATGTGTTGTTCACTTATTTTGATGAATCTATGGGTTGTATCAGGGAGTATGAACCATGGTGAAGTTGTAATACAGTAGATATAATGCTAATATGAAATTGGAATGAGTTTACAACAGTACCTAGAGGTAGTAATTTGCTTTATTATACTAACAGATCTCACAAAGTTTTTTGTTGAGTTTTGTGTGGATGAAGTGTTCGAAGAACGAGGAGTTAACGATATGAGAAGAATAAGGAGAGGCAAGAGTTCAAGCTTGGGGATGCCCAAGGCACCCCAAGTAAATTTCAAGGATACTCAAGCATCTAAGCTTGGGGATGCCTCGGTTGGCATCCCATCTTTCTTCTTCAACAATTATTGGTATACCTTGGTTTTTGTTTTGTTAACATGATTTGCGTCTTTTGTGTTTGTTTCCCTTTTATTTTACTCTATGCACCATGCTAGTATGAGATAGTCCTCCTTTGATTTATATAATGCTTCATGTGCTTCACTTAAATCTTTTGAGTATGACTTTATAGAATGCTCTTTGTGCTTCACTTAAATCTTTTGAGTATGGCTTTATAGAATGCTCTTTGTGTTTCACTTAAATCCTTTGAGCATGGCTTTATAGAATGCTTCGTGTGCTTCACTTATATATTTTGAGCCTGGATATTGGTTGATCTATATTAATTGTAGAATGCTCTATGAACTTCACTTATATCTTTTGGAGTATGAATAAGACTATCATTGAAAGTGGGTTTGGAAGAGTGTCAACTTTAGATAATAATTATCCACTATTTTGGAGGATGTTGAATCTTATTATAATGATAAAAGCGGATTTGGAGAGGTCATGACTTTATTTAGTAATGATTCCACTATCTTGGAAGAGGTTTCAATTGATTTTGATGAGAACAAAGTTGCTACTTATGATGATTATTGAGATGACACTTATGTTATAAAAGTAGTGATGATTATATTTATAAAACTTGTCATGATTATTATTACCCATTTTCCGAACATTACTACTTTAATGTGGAAACAATTCATAGTATTCGAGTCTCCTATGATACTCCCACTATGCCGAATGAGAAGAATTTTGCTTATGTGGTGAGTAGTAAAATTCCCTGCTTGTAGATCATGAAAAGAATGATTTATGTGATGATTATATTGTTGAATTCATTTATGATTCTAATGAAAATTATTATGAGGGAGGAATATATGCTTGTAGGAGTTGCAATAATATCAAGTTTCCGCTCTATGTGTTGAAAATCTTGAAGTTATGCTTGTTTTGCTTTCCTATGGTAGTTGATTCTTGTCCCCATAAGTGGTTTGCTCACAAAATCCCTATGCATAGGAAGTGGGTTAGACTTAAATGTTCTTGCCACATATGTTTCATGATGCTCTCTTTGCGTTTCAATTCTTTGCTTTTATGCGAGCATCATTGAAATCATCATGCCTAGCTAAAAAGGCACTAAAGAAAAGTGCTTGTTGGGAGACAACCCAATATTTATCCTTATTGTTTATGTGTGTTCACATGATTAAGATACTGTACTAATAATGTTTTATAGCTTTTTGTTACAATAAAGTGCCAAGTAAAGCCTTTGGGGTAGTGTCGATGATAGTTGACTTGATTCTGTGCAAAAACAGAAACTTTTGCGCCTAGTCACAAAATTCTTTAAAATTACTGGAGTGTTGAAAAATTCTGAATTTTTTACAGATGATTTATATACAAATTTTCTACGTTGTCCTAATTTTTTAGAACTTTGGAGTAACAGAAGTATGGTTATTATTCAGATCATTACAGACTGTTCTGTTTTTGACAGATTCTGTTTTCAATGCATAGTTTGCTTGTTTTCTAGTTTTTATGGCTTATATTGTTCAATATAATTGTAGAAATGATATGGTACAGTAGGCATTGTGTGAGAACAATTGTGAATCTTGTCTTGACAGTACCAAAGTGAATGATTTGTCTTTGTCATACTAACCCATCTCACGAAGTTCCGTTAAGTTTTATGTGATTGAAGTTTTCAATTTTTGGGTGAGATATCGATATGAGGAGAATAAGGAGTAGAAAGACCCTAAGCTTGGGGATTCCCAAGGCACCCCAAGGTAATATTCAAGGAAGACTCAAGCGTCTAAGCTTGGGGATGCCCCGGAAGGCTCCCCTCATTCGTCTTCAAAACCATCGGTATACCTTACTCGGAGCTATATTTTTATTCGACACATGATATGTGTTTTGTTGGAGCGTCTTTTCATTTTACTTTCTGTTTGAATAAAATCATTGGATCTAAAATCTGGAATGAGAGAGAGTCCTCACATGTCTAGTTATTTATTTGACTACTCATTGTCCCTCACTTGTATCTTTTTGGAGTAGTTTGTCATTTACTTAGATGCTTCACTTATATCCTATGAGTAAATGGTTGAATAAATTGAATATCATAGATCTGAAATTATATATGCTTCATATGCTTATCCCATGGGGAGTAATGACTTCATTTATAAGAAGTATAGGTGGTAAAATTTATTCAAAGTTAGCAAACTCAACATTGGTCACTTGAACAATTCATGTAAGAATATTGAAGGAAGAGAGATTTTACATATAAATATACTATCTTGGACATCTTTTGTAATTGTGAGCACTCATTAAAATATGACATGCTAAAAAGGTTGATGTTGGACAAGGAAGACAATGTAATGGGTTATGTTTTCTTATATCCGAGTAGAAGTTATATTGTCATGGATCCTCCAGCATGTTGAGCTTGCCTTTCCCTCTCACGATAGCTAAATTCTTTGCACCAAGTAGAGATACTATTTGTGCTTCCATACATCCCTTAAACTAGTTTTGCCATGAGAGTCCACCATACCTACCTATGGATTGAGTAAGATCCTTCAAGTAAGTTGTCATGGGTGCAAGCAGTAAAAATTGCTCTCTAAATATGTATGATCTATTAGTGTGAAGAAAATAAGCTTTATACGAACTTGTGATATGGAAGAAATAAAAGCGACGGACTGCATAATAAAGGTCTTTATCACAAGCGGCAATATAAAGTGACGTTCTTTTGCATTAAGATTTTGTGTATCCAACCATAAAAGCGCATGACAACCTCTGCTTCCCTCTGCGAAGGGCCTATCTTTTACTTTTATCTTCTACCCCTATACAAGAGTCATGGTGATCATCGCCTTTCCTTTTTACACTTTTTCCTTTGCAAGCACTATGTGTTGGATCGATCGGGATATTTATATCCACTCGGATGTGGGTTTTCATAAAGTATTATTGTTGACATTACCCTTGAGGTAAAAGGTTGGGAGGCGAAACTATGAGCCCCTATCTTTCCCTGTGTCCGATTAAAACTTTGAACCCATAAATATCACGTGAGTGTTAGCAATTGTGAAAGATTAAATGATAGTTGAGTATCTGGAATTTGCTAAATCAAAGCTCTTACATAGACCCTTCCTAAAAATAAGATGAATTGCAATTGTTTGATGACTAAGAACATAGTTTGTTAGTTTTCAAGAAAGTTTATGGTCTATATATACCTTAATTTGTGAGTATCTTGTTACTTGATCATGAGAAGTTTTATGAGATTAGCTATTGTTTATGATAAAGAATAATGCTAGCAAAAGTGCTTGGAAATTTGATTGATCAAACTTGTGCACTTGATAGCATTCATACTTCATAAATTATTTCATTTATCATTTACCTACTCGAGGACGAGCAGTAATTAAGCTTGGGGATGCTGATATATATGTCTCCAACGTATCTATAATTTATGAAGTATTCATGCCATGTTTATAACAATTCTATTTGATTTTGGTATGGTTTGATTAGAACTAACCCAGACTGACGCTGTTTTCAGCAGAACTACCGTAATGTTGTTTTTGTGCAGAAATAAAAGTTCTCGGAATGAGCTGAAAATTAACGGAGAATATTTCTGAAAAATATAAAAAATACTGGAAGGAAAAGATACCGAAGAGGAGTCCCAGGGCCACCACAAGGGTGGGGGCGCCCCCCAGGGCGCACCCTCCGTCCTTGTCATCGCCTCATGAGTCCCCCTGACTTGCCCCCGATGCCAACCCCTCCTGTAAATCCTAAAAAACCCAGAACAGAAGGGAGATCAGGAGTTCCGCCGCCGTAAGCCTCTGTAGCCACGAAAAACCAATCTAGGCCCTCTCTGGCACCCTGTCGGAGGGGGCCAACATCACCGGAGGCCATGGAGGAGGAAGCCGGAGGGGTCACGATCGCCATGGAGGCCAAGGACCAGAGGGAGAACCTTTCCCCATCTAAGGGGAGGCCACGAAGGAGGAAGCACAAAGGGGAGAACTGTTCCCCCTCTCTCTTGGTGGTGCCGGAGTGCCATCGGGGGAACCATCGCCGCGCTGGTCGTCTTCATCAACATCACCATCATCATCATCCTCATCTCTTTTACGTGGTCCACTCTCTCGCACCCCGCTGTAATCCCCTACTTGAACATGGTGCTTTATGCCACATATTATGATCCAATGATGTGTTGCCATCCTATGATGTTTTGAGTAGATTTCTTTTGTCCTTTGGGTTGATTGATGATATTGATTGGTTTGAGTTGTATGTTTTATTTTGGTGTTGTTCTATGGTGCCTTCCGTGCCGCGCACACGTGAGGGATTCCCGCTGTAGGGTGTTGCAATATGTTCATGATTCGCTTATAGTGGGTTGCTTGAGTGACGGAAGCATAAACTCGAGTAAGGGGTTGTTGTGTATGGGATAAAGGGGACTTGATTCTTTAATGCTATGGTTGGGTTTTACCTTAATGATCTTTAGTAGTTGCGGATGCTTGCTAGAGTTCCATTCATAAGTGCATATGATCCAAGAAGAGAAAGTATGTTAGCTTATGCCTCTCCCTCATATGAAATTGCAATAATGATTACCGATCTTGTTAACAATTGCCTAGGATAATTCCGCACACCGACCCATCATTATTCCACACTCGCTATTTATAATATATAGTAATATATTCTAACTTTATGATAACAACACCTACTTTTATATGTTAGTTCTCCGATATCATGCAAAGTTATCCTCTTCATACCCGCAGCGTAATTTTATTTCTTGTTTCTAGTTGGAAGCAAACGTTCGGTGTACGTAGAGTCCTAGCAGTGGCAGATAGGACTTGAGAGAATACTGATCTTACCTTTAGCTCCTTGTGGGTTCGACACTCCATACTTATCACTTCCAGCTTGCACTTGAGTATTATCAGTGCACGTCCACCCAGCGCCCGACACCGACGTCGTGGACATCTCTGACGACAAAGATTAGCTAGGGAGGTACGTAGGATTTCTTTTGCATGCTTGTTATGGATGTAGGGTGTTCAAATATAAGAGGCTCAGATGCAGACTAGCTAGTTTGAGGCGTGACCGTTCACTGTCCGTGGACATGCCCGGTCACGTCCGCGGACGTTTGAGGGTTCGTATTTGTCAAGTCTAACTATAGATGCTCTAAGCGATATCCTTCTCAGTCGCACGCTATATAAACGAGCCCCCATGCTTGCAACGAGCCCATGCCATCAACTCCCCATGCTTGTAATCTATCCCCATGTGGAATTTTTTTGCCGATATATTCATCAACTGTCATACTAGGTGTAAAAACACCTAAATTAATAGAAATTACGTCCGGGTCTATTAATCACTTAATAAAGATTACAATCACTAGGGCGAGTCAAAGATGCGCTACCATCACCGTCACTCAAGCCTGGCAAACTTTGTTGTATTAGACAGTCGGAAAATTGTCGTGCTAAGGCCATCACGGGGACCAGCACACAAAAGCAGCAGTTGTTGGCAATGAAGAGAAGCATAAGTCGAAAGGATTCAATCTATAGACACATGAACACAGACCAACAAAGACTGAATCCACATAGATCTACCGAAGACCAATACCAACCGAATCCCATGAGATCCGCCGGAGCCACACGTCCACATGCTCCCTGACGATGCTAGATGCATCTTCGGGACGGGGGCTAGGTGTGGAGGAACTTATTCCTTTTTAAGGTAGCCCCGCCGCTCGCCTTCCTGAGCATGATACAAAGCCTAATTAACCTAAAGAACACCTAAAAATGGAATATAAATCCTCCTGCCAGCAAGGGACATGGTCTACCGCGCCTTCATGGCCCTAAGGCCACATCAGATGAGGCAGACCGACGGTGGTGCCGACGGGAGATAGAAAGCCCTTGTCATCTGAGAGCCGTCTTTCTTGGGGAGGAAGATTTTTTTTGACTATCTTCTATGACCCCGTGCGGGATTTGTTGTTTGAACTTTTGCATTATTTTTCCTTTTGCCACCGATAAAGATTTTGAAGTAATGTACTCCTAGTAGGCTGCCGGTGAAAGGCAAAACTGAGATACACACAAGATCAGCAAACGGAGCTATACTTACAAAATAACATAGGGAGCTAGCAGCTTAGCACTCCAGACCCCCCCCCAAAGCCCTCATATCCAACCCATATGTGGGGAGGACATGAGGCAGCCTAGACATGCCACGTAGGACTAACAGGGGACCCACGCAAAAGACCATCAATCCGCTAGGGAGACCACATGCTTGCTGACGACGCATGTCGTCGCAATGATGCGCCACCCGAGGGGGAATCTGGCTATTTAAGTCGGACGACGAGGGTAAAATCTAGTCGCTCCCAAGTTCCTCCTTTCCCTCCCATCCCAACCACCACCGCTTCCTCCTTCCCGCTTCTCCTTCAGCTCCGACCTCATCGTTTTCCATGGTCAAACAAAAGATCATCTATTACAAAATGCTCACTCTCGAGGGTTGTACGGATATAGCATGAGAGATGCGCGCCGCTGAGGAACGTTGCACCGCTCGCCTTGCAAAGTAGGAGGTGCCGGAGAAGGAGGTGATAGCCCACAAGTATAGGGGATCGCAACAATTTTCGAGGATAGAGTATTCAACCCAAATTTATTGATTCGACACAAGGGGAGTGATACGTCTCCAACGTATCTATAATTTTTGATTGTTCCATGCTATTATATTATCTATCTTGGATATTTTATATGCTATTTTATATGATTTTTTGGACTAACCTATTAACCTAGAGCCTAGTGCCAGTTTCTGTTTTTTCCTTGTTTTTGAGCTTCACAAGAAAGGAATATCAAACAGAGTCCAATTGACCTGAAACTTTACGACGATGATTTTTGGACCAAAAGAAGCCCTCGAAGCAAAATAGTTGGGCCAGAAGAGCCACCAGACCTCCACAACGGTGGAGGGCGCGTCCTAACCCCCGGGCGCGCCCTCAGACTTGTGGGCCCCTCGTGGACTCCCCTGACTTGTTCTCGACGCCAACACCTCTTATATATCCCAAAACCTCCAAAACAGAACCTAGACCGGGAGTTCCGCCGCTGCAAGCCTCTATAGCCACCAAAAACCAATCGGGACCCTGTTCCGGCACCCTGCCGGAGGGGGAAATCATCACCGGTGGCCATCTTCATCATCCTGGAGCTCTCCATGATGAGGATGGAGTAGTTCACCCTCAGGGCTGAGGGTATGTACCAGTAGCTATGTGTTTGATCTCTCTCTCTCTCTCTCGTGTTCTTGATTTGGCACGATCTTGATGTACCGCGAGCTTTGCTATTATAGTTGGATCTTATGATGTTTCTCCCCCTCTACCTTCTTGTAATGGATTGAGTTTTCCCCTTGAAGTTATCTTATCAGATTGAGTCTTTAAGGATTTGAGAACACTTGATGTATGTCTTGCATGTGCTTATCTGTGGTGACAATGGGATATTCACGTGATCCACTTGATGTATGTTTTGGTGATCAACTTCTGGGTTCTGTGACCTTGTGAAGTTATGCATAGGGGTTGGCACACGTTTTCGTCTTGATTCTGTAGTAGAAACTTTGGGTCACTCTTTGAAGTTCTTTGTGTTGGTTTGAATAGATGAATCTGAGATTGTGTGATGCATATCGTATAATCAAACCCACGGATACTTGTGGTGACATTGGAGTATCTAGGTGACATTAGGGTTTTGGTTGATGTGGGTCTTAAGGTGTATTTTAGTACGAACCCTAGGGCTGTTTGTGACACTTATAGGAATAGCCCAATAGATCGATCGGAAAGAATAACTTTGAGGTGGTTTCGTACCTACAATAATCTCTTCGTTTGTTCTCCGCTATTAGTGACTTTGGAGTGAATCTTTGTTGCATGTTGAGGGATTGTTATATGATCTAATTATGTTATCATTGTTGAGAGAACTTGCACTAGTGAAAGTATGAACCCTAGGCCCTGTTTCTAAGCATTGCAATACCTATTTCGCTCACTTTCACCAGTCGTTACCTTACTATTTTTATATTTTCAGATTACAAAAACCTATATCTACCATCCATATTGCACTTGTATCACCATCTCTTTGCCGAACTAGTGCGCCTATACAATTTACCATTGTATTGGGTGTGTTAGGGACACAAGAGACTCTTTGTTATTTGGTTGCAGGGTTGTTTGAGAGAGACCATCTTCATCCTACGCCTCCCACGAATTGATAAACCTTAGGTCATCCACTTGAGGGAAAATTGCTACTATCCTACAAGCCTCTGCACTTGGAGGCCCAACAACGTCCACAAGAAGAAGGTTGCGTAGTAGACATCAAGCTCTTTTCTGGTGCCATTGCCGGGGAGGTTAGTGCTTGAAGGTATATCTTTAGATCTCGCAATCAAATCTTTTAGTTTCTTGTTTTATCACTAGTTTAGTCTATAAAAGAAAACTACCAATAAAATGGAATTGAGGTTGCCTCATATGCTTCATCTTTTTAACATCTTTCGTGAAAATGATGGAAAGGAAAATTGTGCTCAAGTGTTAATGGAAGAAGTCTATAAAATATTTGGCATAAAATCTTTGAATGATGAGCATGATTGCAATGTTGTTAGTATGGATTTCTTGAGTATCCATGACGCTAATGATATGCAGCCACAAGCTTCAGGATGCTATGTTTGATGAAGATGATATTTTTTGTCCCCCAAGTTTTGATGAGCAAATTTATTATGATGATAGAATGCCTCCAATTGATGATGATTATATTGATAAAAGTGGATTTGGAGAGACCATGACTTTATTTAGTGATGAATCCACTATTTGGGAAGAGGTTCCAATTGATTGTGAGAATAAAGTTACTATCTATGATGATTATTGTGATGACATGTATGCTATAAAGAATAATGATAACCATGAAACTTGGCATCATGATTTTAATTTTCAATTGGATTATGCCTCACATGATAGTTATTTTGTTGATTTTGCTCCCACTACTATTCATGAGAAGAAATTTGCTTATGTGGACAGTACTAAAATTTGTATGCTTGTAGATCATGAAAAAAATGATTTATGTGATTGTTATATTGTTGAATTCATTCATGATGCCACTGAAAATTGTTATGAGAGAGGAACATATGCTTTTACATATTGCAATAATACCAAGTTTCCTCTCTATGTGATGAAAATCTTGAAGTCTTGCTTGCTTTACCTTCCTGTGCTAGTTGATTCTTGTTCCCATAAGTTGTTTGTTCAAAAAATCCCTATGCATAGGAAATGGGTTAGAATTAAATGTGCTTGTCATATGCTTCATGATACTCCCATTATGTTTCAATTCCTATCTTTATGAGAGCATCATTGAAATCATCATGCCTAGCTAGAAAGGCATTAAAGAAAAGTGCTTGTTGGGAGACAACCCAATATTTACCCCTACTGTTTTTGCATGTTCACATGATTATGCTAATGTAGTAATCATGTTTTATAGCTTTTGTTTCAATACAGTGCCAAGTAAAGCCTTTGGGATAGTATGGATGATAGTTAATTCAATTCTGTCCAAAAACAGAAACTTTTGCGCCCAGTCCCAAAGTTTTTAAATATCACAGAAGCGTCGAAAAATTCTGAATTTTTTTACATTAGATTGATATACAAATTGCCCAGGTAGTCCTAATTTTTCCGGATTTTTGGAGATATAGAAGTATGGTTGATATTCAGATCTTTACAGACTGTTCTGTTTTTGACAGATTCTGTTTTGATGCATAGTTTGCTTGTTTTCTAGTTTCTATGGCTTACATTGCTTAATATAAATTGTAGAAATGATAGGGTACAATAGGCATCATGTGAGAAAAATTATGAATCTTGTCTTGACAGTACCAAAGTGAATGATTTGTTTTATTATATTAACGAAGCTCACGAGTTTTCTGTTAAGTTTTGTGTTGTGAAGTTTTCAAGTTTTGGGTAAAGTTTTGATGGACTACGGAATAAAGAGTGGCAAGAGCCTAAGCTTGGGGATGCCCAAGGCACCCCAAGGTAATATTCAAGGACAACCAAGAACCTAAGCTTGGGGATGCCCCTGTCAGTGTCAAAATCGGCGGATCTCGAGTAGGGGGTCCCGAACTGTGTGTCTAAGGTTGATGGTAACAGGAGACATGGGACACAATGTTTACCCAGGTTCGGGCCCTCTCTATGGAGGTAATACCTTACTTCCTGCTTGATTGATCTTGATGAATATGAGTATTACAAGAGTTGATCTACCACGAGATCGTAATGGCTAAAACCCTAGTAGTCTAGCCTGTCTGACTATAATTGTATATCCCCTCTACGGACTAAGCCCTCCGGTTTATATAGACACCGGAGGGATCTAGGGTTACATAAGGTCGGTTACAGAGAAAGGAATCTTCATATTTGGACGCCAAGCTTGCCTTCCACGCCAAGGAGAGTCCCATCCGGACACGGGTAAAGTCTTCGGTCTTTGTATCTTCACAGCCCATTAGTCCGGCCCATGTCTAATAGGTCGGACGCCCAAGGACCCCTTAGTCCAGGACTCCCTCAGTAACCCCTGAACCAGGCTTCAATGATGAGGTGTCTGGCGTGCAGATTGTCTTCGGCATTGCAAGGAGCGTTCCTTCTCCGAATACTCCAACACAGTCTTCGGACGCAACGAACGTGTCCGGATCTGCAACACAAGTACCACACACAACCGTAGAGAGTATAATATTTCGCAAGTCCAATCCGCTCACAACTTTTTGTAAGGTGATATCACGTCTGTCCAGTCATTATTTCGAACCGTTTTCATCTGTCGTTCCACGTTTCGAGATGCGGTTTTCATTGGCACGTCTTGTCAAAGCAGAGACCATGTCCCCTTATTGCGGGATTCTCATCAATGCGGGCGTGGGTAATCCAACCGTGCCATTTGCACAACCCTTGGGAATAGGCGAGTTTTAAGGCGAGTGGGGAGGCGCTTGATATTCACTGCCTTTATAAGGAGATAAGGATTCCCTTTCTTCACCCACGCCTTCTTTCTTTCTCTGCCCTTCCATTCTCGAGCTCCAGCGCCCAAGTCCTCATCTTTTCCGCCTCAAGAAAGCACTCAAGCATGTCCGGATCTGGAGCGCAAGGTAAGTGGATGGCCTCCTCTGTCAAGGAGAAGGACATCACTGAGCTTCGGGAGGCCGGGTATCTGGCGAAAGAAATCGCCCACCGTCTTCTGGCCAAGGGGCAAGTCGCCCCCACCCCGAAACCCAATGAGAGGGTGGTGTTCATCCCCCATTTCGTCCACGGGTTAGGGTTTCCTCTTCACCCTTTCGTCTACGGACTTATGTTCTATTACGGGCTAGATTTTCATGATCTAGCCCCAAACTCCTTCCTCAACATCTCGGCATTTATTGTCATGTGCGAGGCCTTCCTCCGCATTCCTCCCCACTTCGGACTATGGCTCAAGATCTTCAACGTGAAGCCAAAGGTGGTGGACGACCAACACGCGGAGTGCGGAGGTGCCATGGTGAGCAAGATGCCCAATGTTACATGGCCCAAGGGTACTTTCGTGGAGACCGTCAAAGAGTGGCAGAAACTGTGGTTCTATATCACAGAGCCTCGCGACGCCACTTGGGCTGCGGCTCCCGAATTCAAGTCCGGCGCCCCAATGCGGCTCACCTCCTGGCTAGAGAAGGGCCTGAATTGGTCTTCATTAGACGAGCTGATAGCGCTGTAGACGCGCATTCAGAGCATGGCGGACAAGAACGTCAAGCTTGTCAACGTGATCCAGGTGATGCTAGTTTGTCGGATCCTTCCATGCTAGAGCCGGACTTGCCATTTATGGGAGTTTGATCCGGCCAAGCACCAGACTTTGCATCAGTTCTTCGGAACTATGCACGAGGACATCTGGAAAGTGCTCTTCACGAGCAAGGAGACGCCGCCGGCAACGACCAAGGACCGTGGGCACGCCCTGGCCCATCCCGCCAGTGCAGTAAGTATTTCACGCTTCAAGGTGCACATTTTACTTGCTTAGTCGAAGAAGATACCTAAACCTCTTTATTTATTTTTCTAGGGCTGGACAAAGAAGGCGGAGCGGATTCGGTGTCCGGCTCCGCCGCTCGAAGAGCCAGCAATTCCGCTTCTGATGAAGATGCTGGTTTCGGCGCCTTACAAGGCGCCGAAGAAGAAGGCCAGGAAGAAAAACAAGGGGGCCCGAAGTGGCCTCCGCTGCAAGGGTGCTTCGGACATGACATCCGAAGACAACGATGCTCACTCCTCCGCCGCCGAAGACGATGACGAGGAGGAGGAAGAAAGTAGCTCCCCCCTGAGGGGGGAAGGAAGAAGAGGGCAGCCTCCACAAATTTGGAGGCGGAGGCGCACAAGAGAGGGAAAGGCCCCCTCGCGGATAACTCCGCGTGGGACATTGACAGCAGCCCAGAGCGACGCCCCCGAGACAAGCCCCTGGCCGACTCGTGAGTACTGAAAACCAGTATACGTCCATGTATCCGGCCTCTCCTCTTCATGGTATTAACATGTTTAATTACGCTATTGCAGTTCGGCCCACGACAGCTCCTTGCGATCCTCATCAAGAGGTTCGTTGGATTCAAAGGCGATGGCCAGCGAGTCACTGCCGGCCACTCACTCTCCCACGGCCAAGGGTGTCGGTGTCAAAACCGGCAGATCTCGGGGTAGGGGGTCCCAAGCTGTGGATCATGGATCAATGGGTAATAGGAGACAGGGGAGACGATGTTTACCCAGGTTCATGCCTTCTTAATGGAGGTAATACCCTACTTCCTGCTTGATTGATCTTGATGAATATAAATATTACAAGAGTTGATCTACCTCGGGATCATATGTTGTGGTCTAAACCCTAGAGGTATGATGAGTAATGTCATAATGATCTATCGACTAGCCTGGCCCCGGCTTATATAATGTACCAGAGGCCTAGGATAACAAGAGTCCTAGACGAATACGTTGGTGGAGAGGAGTCCTTGTCTTGATCACCAAGTCTTGTGGAATCTTCCTCATGCATGTCATCGGCTGTCCGAACTGGCCCATGAGTATACGGCCATGGGGGTCCTCGGCCCAATCTAACTGACCGGGAGACGACGTGGTGAGTACCCCCTAGTCCAGGACACCGTCAGTAGCCCCCTGAACCGGTCTTCAAGTTGGGGACGCTCCTCGATTCTTCCGAACCGTTCTTCATCTTCGGTCGTCGGTCTTAAAAACTGGTTCAACAAATCTTCTAATCTTCGATCTTGAGGATCGCCGAAGTAAATCCGAAGGGTTTATATGTCGGGTATCCGAGGAGCCCCTTTAAGTTATCGGCTTTTATCAATGCCTTGTTATTTTTACGCCCACCTTGGGTTCGAAGTTGTTCCCGGGTGGCGATGTCCTCTTGCATCCGAGCTCCAACGCCGGACTGCATTTCGAGGTATCTTTTGCAGCCGAGGACCAACGCCGGACTGTATCCGAGCTCCAACGCCGGACTGTATACGAGGTGTCATAGATCACCTTGGCTTGAAGAAGTTTAAAGGAAGTTAGCCGAGCTTAATGCCAGAAATGCCCTCTATAGAGCCAGCCACTTGCATCCGAGCTTTATGCCGGACTGCTTCCGAGGTGATGCACCACCTCGGGTTTGGGCTGATTGTTTACGGATTTTATTTCTGATGCGTGTAAATTTATTTGCTGTCAACATGTATTGCCAGTAGCCCTCAAGGTGTCTGTTGGCCTAAAATCTGAGATGCACCTGAAGGAAAATATGAAACCGCTGATCCTAGTAGCTTCTGAGACTCAGGTCGTGAAATCGGCCTGAGGATCAACTCCTAGCTCGGCAGCATACATAGGAATAGAAACGTAGTGTAATATATTAGAGGTAATAGTGATCGTCGGACGGGCCCCTGAGAGAGGGTCGTGAGAAGTCACCGTGATATATCAGCTTGATGCCAGATATTTCCCATATGGTACTTATTGTCGTCCGAAGACGTACTTGTCATAGTTCGGTTATGCCGAACACTGAGCACTTTGAATTTTCTGCATTGAATAGGCAATGCAGTAGCCCCCGAGCCACTGGTCGGGTGACAACACTAGATCAGGGGATCAATGTGCCCCTTTAATATTTGTAAATAATTAGCGCAAAGCCCAGTAGCCCCCGAGCCTTAATGTGGGCACGGGTGGCCGAATTAAGGATCGAAGTCTGTTTGACAGAAAATTTTGTTGTGTTTAATACAAACTTCTCGAAAAGAGAATAAAGATCTTTTAAAAGAGCTTAGAGCTGGTCGAAATCCGAGCTCGCCAAGGTAGGCCCCAAGTGGTTTAAAAGATGGAATGCAGTAAATGGATTTTACTTGCATTTTTTATGTGTAATGATTCTATGTATCCAAGTACTTTACATCATTAATGCTCAGATCCGCATTGTGCAAAACTTTGTTCACCGACCATTGGCTTCAACCTCCTCGCCCGGTAGCTGGGGAGTGTTTGTCCTACTTTATAAATCCTTTACAAGGGCAAAGTTTTATGGCAAACAAGGCAATCCGGTCATACGGTTTTATAAACAAAGGTACATGGAGAGATATGTTATATTACGTTTTAACGTAAGAAACATCTTCCAAAGAAAATAGTCCCGCTATCGGTTCCTTTCTTTGGGTCGTTATGCTTATCATGATCATGAAAACTCACCTCCGATCAATGTGGGAGGAAAATATTGAGGATTTAGTTCGGGGAAAGTTCCCGAACTCTGTGGTATTAATGAACCAAAATTTTCACTTCCGTCGTTGCCGACCAATGTGATCCTTTAAGATTGCTAGCTTTCGGCTTCACCCAGTCTGAGGTACTTACTCGGATGATCCGGTAGTAACAATGACAGAGGTGCTCCCTTTACCACCTAGCCGAACAATCGGGAACGTAGGGGTAAGCACAGGAGCCAGGCAACCCAGCTTGGCCAAAATATTAAGTCAAATTGATGCATATTTATGGCTTTATAATGATGATTACGGAAGGCATCCCTCGTATATTTAATACAGATGGCCCATTGTTGGCTTCCACCCCTTTGTAGATGCTACGCAGGGTGTTTCCTCAATAACAAAACAACCCTTAGCCGACATCTCGGTTCCCAGAGGCGGTTGTGTTAGCGGAAACAAGGCAATCAGATATGCGGGCTTTATAACTTTCACTTAGTCATAGGAGCTTAAAGTTGGGAGGCCAGTAACTAGCCCCCAGTTAGTGTTCGGCGACAGCCGAGGTCAAGCCGTAAACACTTTGGCCAATGTTATTAACGACCCATCATTTAACACAGTCATCGGATCGCTGACCAGTTTACGCTTATTGCGACAGTCAGTTTTCGGCTTTCTCCACTGAGGTGCTTAACCATGTGAGCTGGAAGCACAATCGCAGTGGTTCTCCCTTCGCACACCTAGCCGAACAAAGCAGAACGTAGGAGGCAAGCGCAGGAGCTGGGCAACCCAACTATTGACCGAAGACACAATTCGAAACCGGTGCATATTTAGCAATATCCGGGAATGTTTTTGCCGAATCTCTAAAGGTGTCCGGCGTTGCACTGCGAGACTTATGCTGGAAACACACAAATAGTTTAAAAGTGCCATAATCTTGGAAAACCAAAAAAGTCAGTAAAAACTTGATGTCCGAACAAGATCAAGTGTTCCGTGCCAATCTAAAAATTGGAAAAAAGAAAAAATGGTGCTTCTGCCGTGCTTTAACATGACACATCCGATCTCAACACTTCAAGCGGGCCAGCCTACGGCTTCAAGCTCCTTATCCCAAAGGCGGAGTACTTCTTCGAGGCTAGTTTAGCAAACTAAACTCCAGTGGCTTTTTAGAGAGAAGACAGGCTATCCGGCTATTGACCATACACTCGAGTCGAAAAAGGAGTGGTAGAAAAAGACTTTGCAACGACCAAGAAGAAAACACATTTACTATAAAACAGCTCATATAAATTTCAAGAGCCCCCAAGTGACTTGGGTAAAAGAATTTTATGTATAATGATTGCATGTACCGAAGTACTTATATCATATCTGTGTTCACCCGAACTTTAAATGCATCTTAACCGACCGTCGGCTTCTCCCTCTTCGGTCAAGGGCCGAAAAGTGATGTACTCCACCTGTCGAAAATATCGATGGTGTTTCCGATAACCAGGCAATCAGGCCATAAGGCTGTAACAGACAAAGCACGCTCAGGGAACTTATGCTATATTACTGACGAAGTGTAAGAAGCATCTTCGAAGAAAATAGTACCTCCACCGATACCTTTCTTCGGTTGCTCATTGTTACTATGAGACTTGTGCAATAGATTTTTTTGTATTCATGAGTTCCGTTGTGTGCCGACCATAATTGAAAACAATAAGAGCGCTAGCTTTTGGCTTCACCCAGTCTGAGGTCCGAACTCAGATGACCCGATCGTGACAATCGCAGAGGTGCTCCCTTTACTCCCTACCGAACAATCGGGAACGTAGGGGTAAGCACAGGAGCCAGGCAACCCAGCTTGCAAAACACTTAAGTCAACATGGTGCATATTGTGGCGTAATACACGAACAAGGAATGAAGCCATACAAGTATAATCATATGCAAGAGGAGAGGCTTCATAAAGGAAGCCCCTAAATAAATGGGGTATTTGAATTTGTGTGTCACAAGCAAAGTTTTGACAAGGAAGTTTTTCATAAACAACTTTTTTCCAAAAAAGTATAATGCTTGGTCGAACCGAACAAAATTTAAAACTGAAAGTTTTTGAGCATGAAAGCGACTTAGCTGGTTAATGTGCTCGGTGTTGATGACGCGGTCCGAGCTTGATGCGGGACAAGGTCCCAGCCCCCGAGCCGGTCCCGAGATGGCGGAGCGAAGAGCTCGGCACTCTGAAGTGGCGTCGTAGCACAGCCAATGTGGCGAGGTGGAACCCCCAGTCCGACCGAGGCGGCGGAGCAGGCCGGCAGTAAGACGCCGAAGTCCCCGGCGTGGGTTAATGAAGTGATGACGAAGCCCCGGTCCAGCCGAGGTGACGTGGTACGTCGGTACACCGAGGTGACAGCGTTGCTGGACCCGGATCATTTACCTGTGCACAGAAAATAGTGCAAGCCGGAGATAATAGGAATAATAATAATAATAATAAAAATTGTTGCATAATTAACAATTTACGCAAAGTGAGTAATAAAAGAAATATGGCCCGTGTGCCGAACACTCGATGAGGTAGAGCTCTCTCAGCGATGCCGAAGTCCCCGAGGCAACCGAACATGTCAGTATGGCGATTCGACCAACAAGGTGATCACGCGAGCCGATTGGGACAACGACGTCGGCTTGCCAAAGTGACCGCGTGATGCAGTCGAAGTCGATCACCTACACACATAAAATAGTGCAGTCCAAAAAAGATAATTGTTTTTTGCAAAAATAATTTATTGAAAGAGATGTGGCCTGGCGCTGAAATCATGTCGATGCAGGGCGTCGGCGTGATGCGGTGAAGGCGTGGCCAAGCCTAAATTCGCAGGCCGGTCTGAATTCGCGTGACGCCGAACTATATACGGAAACTGGCCGAACCACCACGCGACGGTTGTTAATGCGGCCACCATTTGATAGACATGTGTACAGATGATGAAACAAACCAGAGTAATAATTCCTTGGGTAAAATAAACCCAAGCAAGAAAAAAAAAACTAGGATTAATAGCACCTGGATTATCTGTTGTAGCAATCTGAAGAAAGGTTACTCCCAAAATTGGGACTCGATCCGCACACCCATTGCCTGATGGGCGATAAAGTGACGGCATGGCGATGCTGGCAAAGGTGGGCTCACCGAGGCAAAGCCCCCGGTCCAGCTAACGTGACGAAGCTAGTCGGCTGGTGACGCCGAAGTCATCGGAGTATGGTTATGAAGAAATAGCAAAGTCCCCGGTCTACCGAGATGACAGAGCGGGTCAGTAAGGAGACGTTGCAGCTTCCATGTCAGCTGAGGTGTTGATGCAGTTCGGCGTGATGGACATCGGCTTGAAAAAGCAACAGTGCGGCCATGCCAACACTGGTCATAACTTGTGATGCGGTCAATGCCAGATTGATGAAGTGACCGAGCGGCGATGTCGGCGCGCCTGACCCGTGCAATCCGTGGGGCGATGGTGTTGGTGATGATTTATCCTTCGCGATTCTGAACTCTTGTTCGGCTTGCCGAGCTGATGATCCGATAAGTTTAGGCTCAGCTCGACGAAGCGACGATCTGTCTAGTGCAGGTTGGCAGACGTGGAGCAATGTTACCAGACTGGTGTGACACTAGCGCGATGGTGAAGAGTGCCTCAAAGAAGGCTTAAATTTTTATGGGCATGTGTTAAAAACAACACACAATACCATAGGAGGAAATTCCTTTAAAAACGTTGTCCAATATCACGTTCATAAAGAAACATGAATTCTGGTCGGATCCGTATTCATAGAGAAAATAGATTCGAAAAGTGATGCACTAATCGGAAGGTTCCCGGAGTTTGGACGGTCGGATCGAGTTAAAATTTTGAGGGGTGGTAGATATAGGAATTCTGCAGCCGATCAATGGTTGGATCTTCCAAAGGACGTCCGAGTTAGGTGCTGGAGACCACGCCCTAAACTCGTCCAGATTCCCATCCAGATTTGACAGGGCTCCGGTATATCGTAGATTTCCGGAGATTCCTCCATCGGAACTCGACGAAATTTTGCATGGTTGTTGTAGACTCAATTCCGCACAATTCCACCAAAGGAATCGTCAAAGCGATGCTCGAGGAGGTGGTGGCAGTGGATACAAGTTCTCTGTTTGGAAAAACAGCACGGTCGCCCGAGGGCAATGTTGACGTTGAGCCCCCGAGCTCCATGGATGATTCTTCCATGATCATGATAGAGATCGGAGTTGATGTTGATGAAGGCCCCTGTCTGAACATGACAATCGGAGACGGAGCGCGGTCCTTGGTCGAGCCAAGGTGACCAGTCGAGCCGGCGACGAAGATGCCGGCGTCGAAGTTGATCTGCGGGCGAGCCATTGATCCTTTGCCGCTCACACAGCGGAACTCTCAATGAAAGCACCATTGTCGGTGTCAAAACCGGCAGATCTCGGGGTAGGGGGTCCCAAGCTGTGGATCATGGATCGATGGGTAACAGGAGACAGGGGACACGATGTTTACCCAGGTTCGGGCCTTCTTAATGGAGGTAATGCCCTACTTCCTGCTTGATTGATCTTCATGAATATAAAGATTACAAGAGTTGATCTACCTCGAGATCATATGTTGTGGTCTAAACCCTAGAGGTATGATGAGTAATGTCATAATGATCTGTCGACTAGCCTGGCCCCGACTTATATAATGTACCAGAGGCCTAGGATAACAAGAGTCCTAGCCGAATACGTTGGTGGAGAGGAGTCCTTGTCTTGATCACCATGTCTTGTGGAATCTTCCTCATGCATGTCATCGGCTGTCCAAACTGGCCCATGAGTATACGGCCATGGGGGTCCTCGGCCCAATCTAACTGATCGGGAGACGACGTGGTGAGTACCTGTAACGCCCACGATGCGGCTATATCTCCCACGTGTCGAGGCACGACTTAGAGGCATAACCGCATTGTGGTTTTGTCGCAAGAAGGGTCATCTTCACACAATCCCATGTAATGAACAAGAATGGGATAAAGAGTTGGCTTACAATCGCCACTTCACACAATACATAAATGAATTCATACATCATTCAAGATACACACATAGGTCCGACCACGGAACCAAAATAAAAGAAGACAACCCAACTGCTAGACCCCCGATCGTCCCAACTGGGCTCCACTACTGATCAACAGGAAAATGAAACAACACAACGAACAAGATCTTCATTGAGCTCCCACTTGAGCTCGGTTGCGTCACCTGCACTGGTATCATCGGTACCTGCAACTGTTTGGAAGTATCTGTGAGTCACGAGGACTCAGCAATCTCACACCCGCGAGATCAAGACTATTTAAGCTTAAGGGTAGGAAAGGGTAAGGTGGTGAGGTTGCAGCAGCGACTAAGCATATATGGTGGCTAACATACGCAAATAAGAGCGAGAAGAGAAGCAACGGAACGGTCGTGAAGCTAGCAATGATCAAGAAGTGATCTTGAACTCCTACTTACGTCAAACATCACCCAAAAACCGTGTTCACCTCCCGGACTCCGCCGAGAAGAGACCATCACGGCTACACACGCGGTTGATGCGTTTTAATTAAATCGAGTGTCAAGTTCTCTACAACCGGATATTAACAAATTTCCATCTGCCACATAACCGCGGGCGCGGCTTTCGAAAGATAATACCCTGCAGGGGTGTCCCAACTTAGCCCATTATAAGCTCTCACGGTCAACGAAGGATAAACCTTCTCCCAGGAAGACCCGATCACTCTCGGAATCCCGGTTTACAAGACATTTCGACAATGGTAAAACAAGACCAGCAAGACCACCCGAATGTGCCAACAAATCCCGATAGGAGCTGCACATATCTCGTTCTTAGGGCACACCGGATGAGCAGTCCGTACAACTAAAACCAGGCCTCAAGTTTCCCCGAGGTGGCGCCGCAAAGGGCTCTAGTTTGGACCAACACTCGGAGGAGCACTGGCCCGGGGGGGTTAAAATAAAGATGACCCTTGAGTCTACAGAACCCAAGGGAAAAAGGCTTAGGTAGGGAAATGGTAAAACCAAGGTTGGGCCTTGCTGGAGGAGTTTTATTCCAAGCGAACTGTCAAGGGGGTCCCATAAATCACCCAACCGCGTAAGGAACGCAAAATCAAGGAACATAACACCGGTATGACGGAAACTAGGGCAGCAAGAGTGGAACAAAACACCAGGCATAAGGCCGAGCCTTCCACCCTTTACCAAGTATATAGATGCATTAATTAAATAAGAGATATTGTGATCTCCCAACCTAAACATAATCCAACATGGAGCAATCTTCATCTTCACCTGCAACTAACAACGCTATAAGAGGGGCTGAGCAAAAGCGGTAACATAGCCAAACAACGGTTTGCTAGGAAGGGTGACAAAGGTTAGAGGTTCATGGCAATTTGGGAGGCTTGATATAGCAAGTGGTAGGTAGCGTGACATAGCAATAGAACGGACAACTAGCAAGCAAAGATAGAAGTGATTTCAAGGGTATGATCATCTTGCCTGAAATCCCGCAAGGAAGAAGAACGCATCCATGAAGAAGACAAACGGATGTAGCCGAACGAATCCTCACAACTCCGGAACGAAACCGAAGCTAACGAGAGAAGCAACCCGGAAAGAAACAAACAACATAGTAAACAACCACCACATAAAAATGGCATGATGCATGTCCAGTTTAATGAGCATGGCATGGCAAAGTGCAACAAACAACACTACAAATTAAGTGGAGCTCAATAGGCAACGAGTTGCATATTAACGAAACACCACATCCAAGTTATTTAGTTCTCTCGGTTATGTACCCACCAATATTAAATGTTGATTAACATGGCAAGAGGAGAAGCATAAGTAAACTAACTATTTAGGCAAGTTTAAATGAGGCCGGAACAACAAACAACAATTCCGGAAAATCCCCATATGAATATTTTAGATTTGGTACTGTTCTGCCCTAAACACAATTTTAATGTTGTCAAACATCAAAATGAAGTGCACCAAGTTAATCTATGCATTTTTCTACCCCATTTACATATAAAGTTTATTAAAATCCGAGCTACGGTTATTTAGTTATGAAATAAATCATTTTAACATGGCATTCGAGCAAATTTAAACAAACAGCATTTTACACATTTTAAACATGGATGAGAGTGGCATAATGTGAAACTAGATAAAATTCTAAGCATTTTACATATATAAATCATTTTAATCCGATGCACGGTTAATTAGTTATTACATGCATGAACATGAGGGGTTTTTCTACAAAACTGGAATTACTCTGGATAATGGACAAAATCGCAGCTCTCGGAAAAAAAACTACACGGGCCAAAACTGGCTAGCCCGATCGTGCACTGGAGAGGCTGGGGGCTGCTCACCCTGGGCCAAGGCCCGGCTGGAGAGGAGGACGCCAGGCAGGCCGCGGCAAGGGAGTTGGGCCGGCTGTGCCTTGCGGCCCGTGAGGAAGCAAGCCGCGAGGCTGGGCTCGGCGACGGGTCAACGCGGGGGCGGCAGCATGCGCTCGTTCTCTGCTCGTTTCCAACAGAAGCAGCAGCAGAACACGGCGACGCAGAAGACGGCGCCGGGGAGGGACTGGCGAAGGGGCGCTGGATCCGGGCGACGGCAGGAGGTGAAGGGCGGCAGGAGGCGGTGGATCCGGGCGGCGGCTGCGACGCACTCCTGCAGGACACGGGCGCGAGAAAGGGGTCAGGGAGGAAGAGGGGAAAAGCGAACGAGGAGCAGGGGCACACGGCGACCTGCGGGGCTTCACCGGCGACTGGGTTCGGCGGCTGAGCGACCGGAGGCGGGCAAGGCGTTGAGGACGACTCGCAGCGGCGGTTTGTGCGGGACTCCGGCGAGAAGAAGGTCGAGGCGGCGGAGCTTGGCGAGCTCGGCGTCGAGGAAGGAGCAGAGACGCAGAGGCGGGGCGAGGGACTTGGCGCAGCGACGGGAATCGAGCGCGGAGGAGCCGGGGATGGCGGATCCAGGCGCGCACGGCAAGAGCTTGGCGATGGCGGCTTCCTCCTTGCGGCTCCTGCACGGGCGTACCTGGGAGAGAGAGAGCATGAGAGGGAAAGGCAACAGGAGAAGAAAGGGAAAGGAAGGAGAGGCGCGAGCGTGGCTGTCCTGCTGGTGGCTGCTAGCAGAACTGCTCGCCGGGGACGATGGCATGGAGCTAGAGGAGAGGCGCAAGACTTGGAGAAGGGGCACGGCATGGAGGAGCTCGGGAGGGTGCTGCTCTCCCTGGATCAGACGCGGGAGGCTGCAGGGGCGCTCGGAGTCGAGGTGGGAGTTGGATTGGTCCGGTGGGGAAAACGAGGGAAGGAGAGAGGGTGGCTGCGGGCTTGGATCCCGAGGAAGAGGATTTGGTGGAGTGGCGGCGGCGAGGATTGCTGGATTGGCCAGGATAGGTTAGGGTTTGAGTGTTTAAATAGGAAGGGTGGCTAGACTAGAGGCTAAAAGGACCCTCCGATTAAAATCGGACGATCGAGAAAATAATAGGTAGGCAGTCCAAATAAGAAAACGGAGATGTTTTGTAGATGTTAGGGGATGATCCGGACCCAATGGTCATGCCAGCCCGGGTCGGGTTCGGGACAGGTTTCGATCGCGCGCGAGAAGGGGTTTTGTGCACTATGCAGAGAGGGTCAAACGGTCGGACAACAAAAGAACGGTTGGTCTTGAAGGGACAACGAAGGCAACAGGGAGAAGCGGGAACTACGAACGGACAACGAGTTTAAGAAAACATGCGGATGCAATGCGGATGATGCCATGATGAAATGCTACAAACAAATAAATAATACAACTGACACGCAAAACAAGGAAGGCTTCTGGAGCGTCGGTCTCGGGGCGTTACAGTACCCCCTAGTCCAGGACACCGTCAAAGGGCGACGACGAGGTGCTGTCCCAAAGGACCTTCCCAGGTCAGGGGAGGTTCAGGACGCTGACATGGTGGCGCCAGAGGGCGAAACCTCGACCGCCGGACACATGGGGGAGCAGATCCCCATGGAAATTGACGATGGGGGCCATGTTCAGTTCGGCCCCCCACCGAATATGGTTTCGGAGACCTATACGGCTCCGGAATCCGGCGAGCAGCCTCCTTCGAGAAAAGGAGGTGTGCCTATCCCGCCGGTGACCTCAGTCCATCCAGAGGCACCAGATATTCTGTTGGAAGCGCTACGAGGCGCTTCCATTGTGGAGGAACACCGTATCCTTATGGGTACAGTGATTGAGAGGGTTCAGTCCGTCAAGAGCGGACTGACCGAAGCCTACGGCAGCCTACGGACAGGCTTTGAGGTAAGCGACGCAAAAAAAGTCCTAGTATAGACAGTAGCCCGTGAGACACTGTCCGGTGTTCGGAAAGAAAAGCCGGACAGAGGATCAATTTATTTTCGTAGGAAACTAACTAAAAGATGTCTTATGTGAATAAGCAGGCGTCGTTGCTAGCCGCAACCTCTCATGTTGCGGAGGTCTCCAGACTAAAGCATAGACTGGAGCGGGCCGAGGAGGAGCTCGGCCAAGCGAGGAAACAGCTAGAAGACAAGCAAGGTATGTAATGACTTGCTGTATATTCGGAAAGAATAAATGATGTATATTGACCATAGTGCCATAATATTTGTAGGAGCGGTCGCCCGTGAGAAACATGAGGCTAGGCTTGATGAGGTCCAGCAAGAGCTCCAGGATGCCGTGAAGAAATGTGAATCCTTGGAGCGCGACATTTTTAATCGAGAGGCCGAACTTGCTAAGGCTCGCCAAAATGTGGAAGAGGCCCGGGTTGAGGCCCAGGGCGCCCTCCAGGAGATCCAGGAGGCCAAGAAGATCACGGCGGGTAAGACGTTTAGTATGCAAAACAAGTATGTGAAGAATAAGTATCTCTTACTAACCCGGATTTGGAGTTCTCCAGGGGCGTTTGCGGATCTGCCGCGTAGTGTTTCACGCTGCGGAATTCTTCCGAGCTGAAGAGGGGAGCTCAACAGAGAAGCTGTTCTGGTCGCAATACCTTGCGCCAGAACATCCGGTTTCCTTTAGCGATCAGCTAAAATAGCTGATCGAGCTGCATAGGGTGGCTGAACTGGCCATGCAGGATTTGATAATCTGGCTGTGGCCTGCCGAAGCTATACCCAGCAACTACTTCGGGCTCGTGAAGCGGCTGGTGAATGCTTGCCCTCGGCTGGACGTCGTCAATCGGTTGGTCTGCATCGAGGGCGTGTGCATGGCCTTTGCCCGCGTCAAGGTGTGGTGGGCGAAGATGGACGCTGTCAAGCTTGTGACCGAGGGACCGCCTGAGGGCAAGGAGCACCGCACGCCCGAGCGGTATTTTGAAGATGTCCTGGAGGGGTCTCGTATTGTGGCGACGCAATGTGCACAAGACATTATTTTCGAATGAATACATTCGTGTTGTCTCTGCCTTGTATGATGAAACAAAGTTGTTATGTAAGATAATGTTTGTTTTTTTCTTAAAAAATCACCTCATGTGTGGCCGTGTTGTGTGAAATCTGAGAGTTGGCCAGTCGTCGGCTTCTGCCCCCACGTAGGTAGTACAGGGGTGTTCGGGATGTAATCTAAACTCTCTTGATCCAATTGTTTGGTCCCTGAAGGAGGTGTTTAGCGCAACGAACCAGGCAATCGGACTATATGGCTTTAACACCCTCACTTAGCCATAGGAGTTTGACAATAAAAACATAGGTGCAGCCCCTAGTATCCGAACTAGGATGCTATAAACACCTGATCGGGTAAGTACCGATCCCTCGCGTAATGCGGAAAAAATCTCTAAAGATTTGAGACCTTCGAAGAGCTGACTGGCTCTCGCCGCATCATGACAGTCAATTTTTGGCTTTCTCTACTGAGGTGCTCATCCAGGTAAACCAGGGCACAATCGCAGTAGTTCTCCCTTTACTACCCTAGCCGATATAGCGGAACGTAAGGTAGTAAGCACAGGAGCCGGGCAACCCAACTATTGACCAAAGACATGATTCGGAGCCAATGCATATAATGCTAAATTCGGGATGCCGAACTATACTGTAAAACGTGTTCGGACTTTATTGTCGTACTATGGGTCGCAATGAAGCCCCTGGCAAATTGATACGTACCAAAGTGTACAGGTGCTGTGTGATAAAGTTATCAACATAAAAGGAAAATAGGAAAGAAGAAAGGGTAGTAAGCTAGGGCCGTAGAATTTGGGCCGCAAAACTGTTTTCATTGTAATTTGGTAATACGTCCAAGCGCATTCATACAAATAGTGCAATGAGCAAAAGGCTATTTAACATGCCACAACCAAGGGAGAGCTGCGTGTGGGTCCTGAAAACAGGTAGAGTGATCGTTAAAGGGACCACCTAGAAATTCCCCTACGCATCCATGCTTACTGCCGTCTTGGTGTATTTATCCTTCGAAAGGACCGGTGATCAAGCCGTCAGGGAAGGCCTGTGCAAAAGAAACCTGAAAAGGAGAAAAAGGAAACAGTGAAAGTATATGTGTCCGGTCACGGTCGAGCCGTATTATGGATCACAAGCCAGTTATGCCTCCGTCTGTGCCCATGGTATTTTGAGTGTGTAGTGATGAACGCGCGGTACGAATGCCGCCAATTGGTCGGGACTGGGACGGAAGCTGAATTGCTAGTCGAGCTCATGACGAGCCGAGCTGTCCTGCTGTAGAATAGTCCGGACTCTCTTGACAGTGTCCGGGATCTCGGCCGCCGAATTAAGGTTCTGCTTGAAAAGGCCGCTCTGTACTTCTGCTGCTAAGGCAGCGGTGTGCTCCTTGGTGCGGAGGGAGCGTTCCATGTTTCCATTAACTGTTATGACGCCGCGTGGTCCGGGCATCTTGAGCTTAAGATAAGCATAGTGTGGCACCGTGTTGAATCGAGCAAATGCGGTTCGTCCAAGCAGTGCATGATAGCCGCTGCGAAAGGGGACGATATCGAAGATTAACTCTTCGCTTCGGAAGTTGTCCGGAGATCCGAAGACAACCTCTAGTGTGATTGAGCCCGTAAAGCAGGCCTCTACACCCGGTATGACTCCTTTAAAGGTAGTCTTTGTGGGCTTGATCCGTGATGGATTAATGCCCATTTTGCACACTGTATCCTGATAGAGCAGGTTGAGGCTGCTACCACCGTCCATGAGGACTTGTGTCAGGTGGAATCCATCAATTATTGGGTCAAGGACCAGTGCGACCGAAGAGCCATGACGGATACTGGTCGGATGATCCCGACGATCAAAAGTGATCGGGTATGATGACCATGGATTAAATTTTGGGGCGACTGGCTCTATCGCATAGATGTCCCTGAGCGCGCGCTTGCGCTCCCTCTTGGGGATGTGGGTAGCGTATATCATGTTCACCGTTTTGACCTGAGGGGGGAACTTCTTCTGTCCCCTCGTGTTTGGTGGTCGGGGCTCGTCGTCATCATCCTTGCTTTGTGATCCCTTCTCCTTGTTCTCGGCCTTTAACTTGCCGGCCTGTTTAAAAACCCAACAATCTCTGTTGGTATGATTCGCTGGCTTGTCTGGGGTGCCATGGATCTGGCACGGACGATCGAGTATGCGGTCCAAGCTGGATGGTCCCTGATTGTTTCTTTTATACGGCTTCTTCCGCTGACCGGACTTGGAGCCACTGAATCAGGCGTTGACTGTCGTGTCATCGGTATTGTCACCATTGCTTCAACGTTTGTGTATGTTGTGTTGGAGTTTGCTGTTGCTGTTTTTTACTTCAGAGGTGCCCACTTCGCTTGCCGTGTTTTTGCTACGGGCCAGCCAACTATCCTCACCCGCACAAAAGCGGGTCATGAGTGCCGTGAGGGCTGCCATGGACTTCGGCTTTTCTTGGCCGAGGTGGCGGGCGAGCCATTCGTCGCGGATGCTGTGTTTACAGGCCGCTAGGGCTTCGGCATCCGGACAGTCGACGATCTGGTTCTTTTTAGTTAGGAACCTAGTCTAGAATTTCCAGGCTGACTCTCCGGGCTGTTGAACTATGTGGCTTAAGTCATCGGGATCTGGCGGCCGGACATATGTACCTTGGAAGTTGTCGCGGAAGGCGTCTTCCAAATCCTCCCAGCTACCAATAGAGTTTTCAGGCAGACTGTTTAACCAGTGCCGAGCTGGCCCTTTGAGTTTTAACGGGAGGTATTTGATGGCGTGAAGGTCATCTCCGAGGGCCATATGGATATGGAGAAGAAAATCCTCAATCCACACCGCAGGATCAGTTGTTCCATCGTATGATTCAATATTCACGGGTTTAAACCCTTCTGGGAATTCATGCTCCATTACTTCGTCAGTGAAGAAAAGAGGGTGTGCGGTGCCTCTATATCAGGCCACATCGCGACGTAGCTCCGATGGAGTCCGTCTGCGGTTTTCAGCCCGCGCATGAGTAGGCTTGTCACGTCCGAATAGATAGCCATCGTCACGTGTCGAGGCACATCCTCGCGATCCGTAGATCGATCTGGTATGTCCTGCTCTATTGTCCAGGTCCTGCCGAAGGTCATATGTATGACCACGAGCTGTTTTATCTCTGCCTTTACGATGAGGCGGGGCGGGCTGGTGTTCGACTTGAGTTGCCGCTTTATCCCGACCACGTGGTGGTCAGTCAGCCGCATTGTCCCGACCGCGTGGTGGTCGGTCGGCCGCATTGCACGAGGGAGGTACGGGCTCTGGCGCCTCCTCATCGAACTGAGGTAGCAATTTGCGCTTCGGGTAACTCTTGGCTGGGCGCTTGAGGCCGTATTCTTCGGCTGCCAAGACATCAGTCCATCTGTCGTTGAGCAGATCTTGGTCAGCTTGAAGCTGCTGATGTTTCTTCTTCAGGCTCCTTGCAGTGGCTATTAGCCGGCGCTTAAAGCGCTCCTACTCGAGAGGTTCCTTAGGCACGATGAAATCCTCGTTGCCGAGGCGCACCTCATCCTCGGAGAGCGGAAGATAATTACTGTCCTCCGAGTCGTCTTGTATGGCCTGTTCATCAGGGCTAACTTGCCCGTTTTCCTGTTCATCATGTTCGGATGTTGCCTCAACAGGGTCTTCATTGTCTTTGGCATCGTCTGGAGTGTTGTTTTCTCCCGTGCCGGTATTGCTGTCTTTAGCACAATGTGACTTAGAGCAGCGCCGCTGACGCCGGCGCTTAGGCTGTGTCTCAGGAGGTTTATCCTTGACTGGATCTTCTTTGTCATCGTCGTTAGGTTCTTTAGGTGTATCCACCATGGACACGTCGTACGAAGAAGTGGTCACCCAGTGTCCGGTAAACGGCGGGTTTTGGCCTTGCTCCTCATCGGCATCGTCGTCCATACCGTCGATGTCTTCGGAGCCGTAATCGAGCATGTCGGTTAAGTCGTCGATAGTGGCTATGAAGTGGGTGGCGGGTGGGAAGCGAAATTCTCCATCATCAGCCTCCAGTTAGAACCGGACATAATTCGGCTGAGAGTCCCCCGCTAAGGATAGAGCTTTTAATGAGTTTAGCACGTCGCCCAAAGGCGAGTGCCGGAAGATGTCCGCGGTGCTGATTTGAGGATCGATGACTGATCAAGCTCGACGTATGCGGACTCACAAGGTTCGGAACCTGTAGCCGGAGACGAGTCCATGGTTCCGATGACACAGATGTCACTTGAAGTTAGGTCTGTGTGCGGCTCCAACGCCGCTGAGTCTGCGGCTTTCATGGCGGGGTTGAGCCTCCCATCCTTGGATGGCGCGATCTGCTCTGGATCTAAGGCCAGAGCGGTTACAGGTGCAATTTCCTGGGTATGGTCCAATGACAGATTTACGTGGCAAGATCAATCAAGCAGGAAGTAGGGTATTACCTCCATAGAGATAATAGTGGAACTCTAGAAAGCACCAATGAAAGCACCAATGTCGGTGTCAAAACTGGCGGATCTCGGGTAGGGGGTCCCGAACTGTGCGTCTAAGGTTGATGGTACTAGGAGACGGGGGACACAATGTTTACCCAGGTTCGGGCCCTCTCTATGGAGGTAATACCCTACTTCCTGCTTGATTGATCTTGATGAATATGAGTATTACAAGAGTTGATCTACCACGATATCATAATGGCTAAAACCCTAGAAGTGTAGCCTGTCTGACTATAATTGTATATCCCCTCTACGGACTAAGCCCTCCGGTTTATATAGACACTGGAGGGATCTAGTGTTACATAAGGTCGATTACAGAGAAAGGAATCTTCATATTTGGATGCCAAGCTTGCCTTCCACTCCAAGGAGAATCCCATCGGGACATGGGTAAAGTCTTCGGTCTTTGTATCTTCACATCCCATTAGTCCGGCCCATGTCTAATAGGTCGGACGCCCGAGGACCCCTTAGTCCAGGACTCCCTCAGCGCCGGATGGCATCCCCTCTTTCGTCTTCGTTATCGGTAACTTTACTTGGAGCTATATTTTTATTCACCACATGATATGAGTTTTGCTTGGAGCGTCATTTTCTTTTATTCGGATTTGCTTGCTGCTATTTAGAGTAATGTTTTTCATCTTTTATTTCAATAAAAAAAGTCAAGTGTAACCTTTACCATGCTTATTTTGCAAGTCCATATGTTGCTGTTTTAACAACAGAAAGTTTGGTGTTATGTTTTGAATATTTTTGAATAGTCAGAACATGATTAAATCTTGAAATCTGTACACAATGAGTAACAACAAATTATCTACATTGTGGTATTTTTTCAGAATTTTTGGAGTTAGGGAAGTATAATTCCTCTTGCATTCTTTACAGACTTTTCTGTTTAGACAAATTGCTGTTATGTTTGCACTGTTTGTATATGTTTGCTTGTTTGATGATTGTATTTGAGGATAGGAGTATTAAATATGCAAAGGCATTTAGTATGCAATATAAAATAATAATTTTAGTGATTTTCTACAGTAGAGAATGATAAGGTTTTGCATGGATTTATACTAACGTATCTCACGAGTTCTTGTTGAGTTTTCTGTGGATGAGTTTTTAAGAATTAGGGAAACCGTGATATGACAGGAATTAAGGAGACGCAAAATCTCAAGCTTGGGGATGCCCAAGGCATCCCTAGTCAATATTTTGAGAAGTCTCAAACATCTAAGCTTGGGGATGCCCCGGTTGCCATCCCACCTTTCTTCTTCAACAATGATAGGTCAGTTTTGGCTGAACCTAAGTTTTCGCTTCTTCACAAGATATGTGCTATCCTTGCAATGTCATTTTATTTTGTTTTGCTTGTTGTTTGAATAAAGTACTTGAGATCTGAAATTTTATTTATGAGAAGGAGTCTTCACATAGTTACATAACTATTCGACTACTCATTGATCTTCACTTATATCTTTTGGAGTAGTTTGTCATTTGCTTTAGTACTTCAGTTATATCTTTTTAGAGCACGACGGTAGTTTTATTTTGAAGAAATTGATGAACTCTCATGCTTCACTTAAATCATTTTGAGAGTCTCTAAACAGCGTGGTAATTTGCTTTGGTTATGAATTTAGTCCTAATATGATAGGCATCCAAGAGGGATATAATAAAAAAAACTTTCATATAAAGTGCATTGAATACTATTAGAAGTTTGATTCCTTATGATTGTTTTGAGATATGAAGATGGTGATATTAGAGTCATGCTAGTGATTAGTTGTGAATTTGAGAAATACTTGTGTTAAGGTTTGTGAGTCCCGTAGCATGCACGTATGGTGAACCGTTATGTAACGAAGTTGGAGCATGAGATATTTTTTGATTGTCTTCCTTATGAGTGGCGGTCGGGGACGAGCGATGGTCTTTTCCTACCAATCTCTCCCCCTAGGATCATGCGCGTAGTACTTTGTTTCGACGACTAATAGTCTTTTGCAATAAGTATGTGAGTTCTTTATGACTAATGTTGAGTCCATGGATTATACGCACTCTCACCATTCCACCACTGCTAGCCTCTCTTGTGCCGTGCAACTTTCACCGGTACCATACACCCCCATATACCTTCCTCAAAACAGCCACAATACCTACCTATTATGGCATTTCCATAGCCATTCCGAGATATATTGCCATGCAACTTTCCATCGTTCCATGTTATTATGACACGCATCATCATTGTCATATTGCTTTGCATGATCATGTAGTTGACATCGTATTTGTGGCAAAGCCACCGTTCATAATTCTTTCATACATGTCACTCTTGATTCATTGCACATCCCGGTACACCGCCGGAGGCATTCATATAGAGTCATATTTTGTTCTAAGTATCGAGTTGTAATTCTTGAGTTGTAAAGTAAATAAAAGTGTGATGACCTTCATTATTAGAGCATTGTCCCATGTGAGGAAATAAAAAAATAAAAAAGAGGAAAGGCCAAAAGAAAGAGAAGGCCCAAAAAAACAAAAAAACAAAAAATGAGAGAAAAAGAGAGAAGGGGCAATGCTACTATCCTTTTACCACACTTGTGCTTCAAAGTAGCACCATTATCTTCGTGCTAGAGAGCCTCCTATGTTGTCACTTCCATATACTATTGGGAATTTTTCATTATAGAACTTGGCTTGTATATTCCAACGATGGGCTTCCTCAAATTGCCCTAGGTCTTTATGAGCAAGCAAGTTGGATGCACACCCACTTAGTTTCTTTTTGAGATGTCATACACTTATAGCTCTAGTGCATCCGTTGCATGGCAATCCCTACTCTCTCACATTGATATCTATAGATGGGCATCTACATAGCCAGTTGATACGCCTAGTTGATGTGAGACTATCTCCTTCTTTTTGTCTTCTCCACAACCACCTTCTACTCCACCTATAGTGCTATGTCCATGGCTCACGCTCATGTATTGCGTGAAAGTTGAAAAAGTTTGAGAACATCAAAAGTATGAAACAATTGCTTGGCTTGTCATCGGGGTTGTGCATGATTTGAATATTTTGTGTGATGAAGATGGAGCATAACCAGACTATATGATTTTGTAGGGATA
The DNA here is from genome assembly GCF_002575655.3 of Aegilops tauschii subsp. strangulata. NCBI lineage: Eukaryota > Viridiplantae > Streptophyta > Magnoliopsida > Poales > Poaceae > Aegilops > Aegilops tauschii. Next base: position 169,992,257 of record NC_053037.3, read on the forward strand.
AGCTTTCTTTGGCCATGTTATTTTGAGAAGACATAATTGCCTTGCTAGTATGCTTGAAGTATTATTGTTTTTATGTCAATATTAAACTTTTGTTTTGAATCTTAAGGATCTGAATATTCTTGCCACAATAGAGAAGGTTACATTGATAAATATGTTAGGTAGCATTCCACATCAAAAATTATGTTTTTATCATTTACCTACTAGAGGATGAGCAGGAATTAAGCTTGGGGATGCTTGATATGACTTCAACATATCTATAATTTTTGATTGGTCCATGATATTATATTATCTATCTTGGATTTTTATATGCATTCATATGCTATTTATATGATTTTTTGGACTAACATATTAACCTAGAGCCCAGTGCCAGTTTCTGTTTTTTCCTTGTTTTTGAGCTTCGCAGGAAAGGAATATCAAACGGAGTCCAATTGACCTGAAACTTTACGACAATGATTTCTGGACCAAAGGAAGCCCCCAAAGCAAAAGAGTTGGGCCAAAACAGCCACGAGGCCTCTGACGGTGTCCTGGACTAGGGGGTACTCACCATGTCGACTCCCGATCAGTTAGATTGGGCCGAGGACCCCCATGGCCGCATACTCATGGGCCAGTTCAGACAGCCCATGAGGCATACAAGGAGAATTCTACAAGACTTGGAGCCCAAGACAAGGACTCCTCTAAACCTGTCGGAGTAAATGGCCACGGGTAGCCTAACCGACCCCCCTGGCTCTTTTGTCAGGCCTATCGAGCCTTCAAGCATCCAAAGCACAGGGCCGCCTTCCACTGGCCGGCTATCTCACGAGCCGACTCCTGGGCGGCGACCCGGCCCTAAAAACCTTCCCGAAGAGAACCACAAGATGGCCGACTCCCAAGGGTGCCGACTCCCAGAAGCCGGCCACAAGATGACCGACTCCCAGAAGCCGGCCAAGATTGCACCCTCAAGGGCTGCACCCTCATAACAGTGACAAGACGGGACGTGGCTACAGCACAGCCTGCCATCCCCCGAATCCCGGAGCACGCGTGGCCACAGTGCGCCGTACGGGTCGGCCATCCCCCGTCCGGCGCAGCAATGTTGCCATGTTGACCATGACGCCACCCACGACAGGCGCCAGTACGGCCCGCCGGTGGCGGCCCCCTTCAGTCAGAGAGACGCTCGAAGGCGGCCAAGCCTCCCCCAGTCGGCCTGGGGCGTAGCCGGCTCCCAATAGCCGGCTACCTCCCTCCCTCGAAGTATGTGCATCATTAAGGAGACAAGACGAGGTAAGGCTACAGTGAGAGCCCGCCAGGCGGCGGCACTGTAGCCATGCTTACCTCGACAAAGCCCTCGTCATCAAGGGCGAGGCAACAGTAACCAGCCACCGACAAGACCCCCAGGAGGCGGGGCCGGCCTGTCGTTGCGGGACCCACCAGTTGGCGGGCCCCAACGGTCGGCGGAGAAGCCGGCGAACACACACACTGACGGCTGGGACCCACGCCCAGTCGGATTACCATTGTATCCCTTGGGGGAAGGCCAATATGAACCCCCCAGGGCACCCATGCAAAGGGTTGATCTCGGAGATAGTTTTACACATCACGTAGAGAGAAGAGGAGAGCTAGCCTAGCCCTTCTTCCTCCTCTAGCCAAACAGGTCAAGGAGCACTTGTAGCTACTTGTGTTGACCTAGTGATCATGCGGAGACCCCGCAGAGCAGGATTAGGGGTGTTATCTCCATGGAGAGCCCCGAACCTGGGTAAGATCCGCCGGCGTGCATGTCTTCGCCTTATCCCGTTTCCAGGCACCGGCGACGTCTTACTGGCTGCCACAATGATAAGCCACCCGTTGGCATATGTCGCACCTACCACCCGACATTTGGCACCCACCGTGGGGCCAGGTGCACCGTCGCCCGGATACCTGTTCTGGACGGGAACCCTTTTTCTCCCCAGCGAGCGTAGCCAGCCCACCACGCCCGATGGCGTTTGCCCCGACGCGCTGCAAGGCGTCGACGACGCCTGCGCGGCGAGCCGCGTCGCCAATCTTCTTGGCGAGGCTCGCATCTCCGACGAGCCTGCGTCCGACGCGGGCACAGACTGCCCCGAGAGCCTCCTCGTCAGCCTCCTCGACCAGCTTCACGTCTCGAGCGAGCTTGCTGTGGACTTGGAGTCGGTCGGCTCCACCGACCCGATGTTGGTCGACTCCGACACGGCATCGCTTGACGCCTTCCCCACCGACGTGGTGATCATCGATGACCCTCTTCCTCGAGCCAACAGTGGCAGCAGTGCTGTCACTGAGGTGCTAGTCATCAGCCACGGTGCCATCTCCGGCGAGAACGCCCACGACGCCCTACAAGCGGCGCTGCACGACTTGTCCGTCCCCATCCCGGCCGACGCCGACGCCGAGACACTGGAGGCACGCCGCCTCGCCCTCGTCGCGGAAGGCCAGAAGATAGCATCCATGAGACGCCTCACTGAGGCTCACTAATGCGAAGTCGACCGCGCCGCCTTCTGGCGGGCCGAGCCGAGCCGGCTTCGTCAAGAAGCGCGGCGCAGCCATCGCCAGCATGCTGGGAGCAGACCGCCCAGTCTACGCCACGCCACTCAAGAACCTGCGTGCCGCTCAGGCGGCCATAGACGAGCTGAACGGGCTGGGGGCCGACGAGCTTCCCTACATGACTAGACGCATCCAGCAGCTGATCGACGTGGCCGCAGAGCGGCATGAAGCCAGCGCCCGCGCCGAAAGTCCTCCCCAACGCCGAGAGCACGGCGTGATATCCCGGACACCGACTGCGGACGGCGCCCGCACAAGAAAAGACAAGGAGCCGGCTGCTTGTCGCAGCCGGACTCGGCTCACCATCGAGCGCGACGCAGAAGGCTGCCCCCGAGCTGTGGAACGACGAGGCGATCCGCCTCCTCCCCCGCCTCGTGGGGAGAGATATCCCACCCCGCCGCCGGTCACGCATCCGACTCTCGGTGGCCGACTAGGCCACCGCGAAGGAGTCGGCGAGAATGACGCCCGCCACCGGATCGACCGCCTAGCGCGATCCCTGGCGCTAGAGGAAGAAGATGATGTCGACCCGCCTTGCTTTGGCCCCCGCATCCGCGACTAACCCTTCCCCAAAGGGTTCTCACTCCCAAGAGACACACCAAAATACAACGGCTCCGTGAAGCCGGAAGACTGGTTGATCAACTACTCCATCGCTGTCCGCATAGCAAACGGCAACAGGCCCAAGAGACACAGCCGTGAAGTACGTCCCGCTCATGCTTCAAGGCACGACACGCACTTGGTTGAACAGCCTCAATCCCTACAGCATCAACAGTTGGCTAGACTTCACGGAAGTCTTCATCAGCAACTTCACCAGCACGTGCAAGCGGCCTCCCAAGCCCCGACAGCTCTCCTTATGCGTCCAAGGGCCCAGCGAATCAACTTGCGACTACCTCACGTGTTGGGCCGACCTCCGCAACTCCTGCGAAGGGATGCACGAGGTTCAAACCATAGAGTACTTCACCACCGGGTGTCGAGAGGGCACCCTGCTCAAGCACCGACTCCTTGGCGATGAACCGACTACCCTCGATGAGCTGCTGATCATAGCAGACAAGTACGCCACGGCCTACTCTTTAATGAAGACCGAGCTTCGAGTGGACGCCTCTGGAAAGGTGCTCGCTCCGGCTCCCAAGACGCCGGCTGGTGACTCCAACCGACGCCCTTACCAGAACGACATCAAGCGCAAGGCCCCTATGCCACCTTCCACCAGTCAGCAAGTAGCCACAGTCGAAGACGAACAACCTGAAGAGCGGCCCGCGCCCAAGAAGCAGAAGGGCGGCAGGCCGGCTTGGGAGCTGGCTTTCTCCTACGAGCAAACCCTTGACGCCCCCTGCAAGGTCCACAGCGGCGCGAGGCCGTCCAACCACACGACCCGGAAATGCCACTGGCTCATGCGGATCTCCAAAGGCGAGGGGCTGGTGCCGCCTCCGCCTGCTGGCCCGCCGCCTCCAGCCCCTCAGCAGCCGGCTGTTCGACCAGTAGTCGGAGCCATTCAAGATGAGTTCCCAGATGAGCTCGCCGCCTACGTCATCTTCACAAGCCAAATTGATGACAGGCGCAGTCGGCGCCGACAGCACCAAGAAGTCAACGCGGTCGCCTCCAACAACCCCGAGTTTATGCATTGGTCTGAGAAGCCTATCACCTGGAGCCGGGACGATCACCCAGAGGTGATGCTGTCTCCTGGCTCTTATGCATTGGTGTTGGACGCCACCCTCGCGACAGAAAGGCGAGCTGCCCGTTTCTCCCGTGTGCTAATCAACGGTGGAAGCAGCATCAACATACTGTACCGCGACACCATGGAGAAGTTGAACCTCAAGACGAAGCAACTCATGCCAAGCCGGACTGTGTTCCATGGCATCGTACCCGGCCTGTCTTGTTCCCCAATCGGCAAGATCAAGATGGATGTTCTCTTCGGAGACAAGGATCACTTCCGCCGAGAAGCGATCTGGTTTGAAGTAGTGGATCTAGAGAGCCCTTACCACGCATTGCTTGGCCGACCTGCCCTGGCCAAGTTCATGGTTGTGCCCCACTACGCCTACCTCAAGATGAAGATGCCGAGTTCGAAGGGGATCATCACCATAGCCGGAGACTACAAGAAATGCTCCGAGTGTGCTGCAGCCAGCAGCCGGCTGGCCGAGTCCCTCGTGATTGCTGAAGAGAAGAAGATGCTGGACCGAGTCGTGGCCATGGCCGGCAAGCAGCCGGCCCTGTCCCCCGACCCCAAGGAGTATGACGCTCAAGGCTCCTTCTAGCCAGCAAAGGAAACAAAGAAGTTGCCGCTGGACCCAGAGAACCCGGAGAGGTTTGCTGTCATTGGGGCAAACCTGGACAGCAAATAGGAAGGCGAGCTCACCGACTTCCTCCGTGAGAATCGGGACATCTTTGCATGGTCCCCAAAGGACATGCCAGGTGTTCCGAAGGATTTCGCCAAGCACAAGCTACACGTCCGAGCGGACGCAAAACCAGTCAAGCAACGTCTCCGCCGACTGTCGGAGGAGAAGAGAAGGATCGTAGGGGAAGAGATAGCCCGGCTCCTGGCAGCCGGCTTCATTATGGAGGTGTTTTTTCCAAAATGGCTTGCCAACCCGGTCCTGGTGTTGAAGAAAAACAATAAATGGCGCATGTGCATAGATTACACCAGCCTCAACAAAGCCTGCCCCAAAGATCCGTTTGCCTTACCACGAATCGATCAAGTGATAGACTCCACAGCCGGATGCGAGCTGTTGAGTTTCTTGGATGCTTACTCAGGGTACCACCAGATCAAGTTGGATCCAGCCGACCGCCTGAAGACCGCCTTCATCACACCATTCGGAGCTTTCTGCTACCTGACTATGACATTCGGCTTGAGAAATGCCGGTGCCACTTTTCAGCATTGCATGCAGAAATGCCTCCTCAAGCAACTCGGCAGAAATGCCCACGTCTATGTAGACGATATTGTGGTGAAGACGGAGAAGCGCGGCACCCTGCTGGAAGACCTCAGAGAAACATTTGCCAACTTGCGCCGGTTTCAGATCAAGCTCAACCCTGAGAAATGCGTGTTCGGAGTACCAGCCGGCCAGCTTCTAGGCTTTTTGGTCTCTGAACGCGGCATCGAGTGCAACCCAGTGAAGATCAAGGCCATAGAGAGAATGGAGAATCCTACCAAGCTGCGAGACGTCCAGAAGTTTACCGGGTGCCTGGCCTCCCTAAATCGCTTCATCAGCCGGCTAGGAGAGAAGGCTCTCCCCCTGTACCGACTCATGAAGAAGTCCACCCACTTCGAGTGGAATGACCAAGCAAACCAAGATTTCCACGAGTTGAAGAAGATGCTGACCACGCCACCTGTCTTGGCGGCGCCAACTGAGAAAGAGCCCATGCTCCTTTACATTGCCGCGACTAGCCGAGTGGTCAGCACAGTTATTGTGGTCCAACGCCCAGAAGAAGGCCGGGCTCAGTTAGTCCGGAGGCCGGTATATTATTTGAGCGAAGTACTGTCCACCTCGAAGCAAAACTACCCGCACTACCAGAAGATGTGCTATGGAGTATACTTTGCCGCCAAGAAGCTGAAGCCCTACTTTCAAGACCATCCCATCACGGTCGTATGTACTGCCTCGCTCGCCGAGATCATAGGCAGCCGGGATGCATCCGGCTGGGTGGCCAAGTGGGCCATTGCGCTGGCTCCTTACACGATCTTCTACCAGCCCCGCACCGCCATCAAGTCTCAAGCATTGGCCGACTTCCTTGTCGACTGGGCCGAGACCCAGTACCTACCGCCGGCTCCCGACTCCACTCATTGGCGGATGCACTTCGATGGATCCAAGATGCGCACCGGCTTGGGAGCCGGCATCGTCCTTACCTCTCCCAAGGGCGACAAACTCAGATACACATTGCAAATCCATTTTGCCGCCTCCAACAATGTGGCCGAGTACGAGGCACTCATACACTGGCTCCGGCTAGCCAAAGAGCTCGGCATACGCCAGATCCTGTGCTATGGCGACTCGGATCTAGTAGTCCAACAATCATCCGGTGACTGGGACGCCAAGGATGCAAACATGGCGAGCTACCGATTCCTCGTCCAGCAAATCAGCGGATACTTTGCAGGATGCGAGTTCCTCCACGTGCCACGGGCCGACAACGAGCAAGCAGATGCCCTGGCACGGATCGGCTCCACCCGACAAGCTATACCAGCCGGCGTCTCTTTTCAACGCCTCCTCAAACCGTCTGTCAAGCCGTCTCCAGAATCAGACTCCATCTTCGTACCGCCTGCCCCTGATGCAGTCGGATCCGACTTGGGGAACCCAGTAGGCGGCTCGGGGACTTCGATAGGAGGCCCGGGGACTGCCGTAGTCGCACCCAGCTCGGGGACTTCAGAACCCGGCCCGGGGACTGCACCAATCGGCCCGGGGACTGCAACGACACAACAGGCGGTGGCCGACTCCAACTCTTCACCACCCAACCCACCCACCCTGGTCGCAGTAGCCGTATTGACAATAGAAGAAGTCACAGCTCCATCATGGGCCCAACCCATCCTCAACTTCCTAGTAAACAGAGAGCTGCCGACTGATGAGATCTCGGCAAGACAAGTTCAACGCCGAGCCGGAGCATACACAATAATAAACAGAGAACTTGTTAAGCGTAGTGTCACTGGAGTCTTCCAGCGCTGCGTCGAGCCAGAGAAGGGCATAGCAATCCTCAAGGACATCCACCAAGGCGAATGCGGCCACCACGCGGCCTCAAGATCACTTGTCGCCAAAGCTTTCCATCACGGTTTCTTCTGGCCGAATGCTTTGGAAGCCGCCAAGGAATTAGTCGAATGCTGCAAAGGGTGCCAAGTCTTCAGCTCCAAGCAACACCTGCCGGCTTCTGCACTCAAGAACATCCCCCTCACCTGGCCCTTTGCCGTCTGGGGGCTGGACATGGTGGGCCATTCAAGACGGCGCGCGGCGGCATGACACATCTGCTTGTCGCCGTGGACAAATTCACCAAGTGGATTGAAGCGAAGCCAATCAAGAAGCTGAATGGGCCGACTGCCGTGACATTCATCGCAGATATCACCACCCGGTATGGTATACCACACATCATCATCACCGACAACGGCACAAACTTTGCCAAGGGAGCACTGGCACGTTTCTGCGCGACACAGGGCATCCGACTGGACTTAGCGTCCGTTGCCCACCCACAGTCAAACGGCCAAGTCGAGCGAGCAAACGGCCTCATCCTCTCCAGCATCAAGCCCCGACTTGTCGTACCACTGGAGCGTTTTGCCAGCTGCTGGCTCGATGAGCTGCCGGCTGTCCTCTGGAGTCTGCGTACTACCCTGAATAAGTCAACCGGCTTCACTCCTTTCTTCCTTGTATATGGTGCCGAGGCTGTCATCCCAACTGACATCGAGTTCGACTCGCCTCGGGTCACCATGTACATGGAGGCGGAGGCCAAGGAAGCGCGAGAAGACGGCGTCGACCTGCTGAAAGAGGGTTGGCTGTTAGCACTCAGCCGGTCCGCCATCTACCAGCAAGGTTTGCGCCGTTACCACAACCGGAAGGTCAAGCCAAGATCCTTCCAAGAAGGCGATCTTGTGCTTCGGCTGATCCAGCGAACAGCCGGCCAGCACAAGCTCTCGGCCCCTTGGGAAGGCCCCTTCATCATCAGCAAGGCCCTAGGCAATGACTCCTACTACCTGATCGACGCACAGAAGCCGAAGGCACGCAAGAGGGATGATTCCGGCAAGGAGTCAGAACGACCATGGAACGCCAATCTCCTGAGAAGATTTTACAGTTAAAAGCAGTATGTACCATGCTACCTTTTGTATTAAGTACAAGACAACGGCCCCCCCGAGGCGCACTCGGGGACTACCCTCCTTTATCTATGAATGACGAGTGTCATACCTATGAATGTACTATTACATTTAATTTTCTGTCCGGCACCGGGTTCGACCAGTCGGCCCGGGGACTTGCCGCCTTGAGTTATATTAAAGTTCTACCTGCAGTCAGACAAGTAGTGTGCCGGCACCTGAGCCCTCTCTTATTGAAAGTCGCAGCTCGAAGAACCGACTGTCCGACTGGCAAGAGCCAAAGGCAGGAAAGGATGCCCACACGAAAAACGGCTAAGGACTAACGAACCTATATAACACAAGCCGGCCTCCCACCACGCCTACCGGCTGTCACAACAGCCGGCTGGCCGGCTTCCCATTCACTTTGCTACAATCCAAGAAAGCTAGATTACTTGCCCTCCCAACCGTCCAAACACTTCTCTAGCCACAGACTGCAGAGCAGCTGTCCAGCTGGGAAGGCGACGACCAAGGGAGGGCGGCAAAGGAAACAGCCAAAGGATGAAAAGCAAGAACAATGGGAAGCCAAACACATGCATGATTATATTTACACAAAAGGCCTTCAACAGGCCGGCAGTCAACATAGTTTGAATACACCCCCAGTGGATGGAACTGCGCAAACTTAACAAAATATTGTTCGAAGAGCAATAAACAGGAAAGCAAAGGCGGCGGATCAGGCTAGGGGCGCAACAGGCGAGCCGGGGTGGTCGGTGGAGACGACAGTACCGGCTGGAGGAGTGGCCAGCTGGCGAGTCTCGGCTTGATCATCACCGGCTGCAGGCGGCGCGCTCGCACGCGCCTCATTGCTAGAGGCACGATCAAGTTGAGGCTGGCCGGTTGCTCCACCGTCTGGCACGGCTCTTCACCATCCTCTCCCTCCTCCTCTTCGCCCTCGTCGCTAGAATCGATCTCCTCCGCCGAGTCCTCACCATCCATCGAGTTCAGCCCGAACCACTCCTCCGGCTGAGCAATGCCGTTATCATCCACCTCAGGAGCAAAGGCGCTGGTGTCGGTGTAGTCGGCGATTGCCGAGGCGCGCTGGATGATATCCGGCCGCACCGCCTCCAACTCCTCATCGGCCTCCTGCCGCAAGGTGGCCAGCTGGTCCAAGCTCAGCTCGGGATACCAGGCTTTGACGAACTCCAGCGCCCGCCTGGTGCCTGACCGAGCTGCAGAAGCCTTCGAGGCCTCGAAGCGGCCAACCGCTACCTCCAGCCAGTCGGCAGTCCGACTGGGGGTACGGGGAACCACCTCGCTGGGCCAGAGGGCGGCCAGCACTTGCGCCCCAACGCGCTGAAGATGGCGGAGCATGCGGTGAGCCGGCTGGAGGCGGGCTTGGATCGCCAGAAGCTGCTCCTCAAGCGACCGACGAGCATTCGGCGCGATCTCAACACCAGCCTGCCTTCGCGCCTCGCGGTGGGCCTCGATGACCTGGTTGGCGGTAGTAGATTAACCAGGGAAGTACTCTGCACAAGAAAGAAAGGAAGAGAAAAAGAAAAAAACACATAAAGTCAGGGAATGGACCAAATGGCAAGCGGCAAGCGAAGGAGCGAAGAAGAAGGCGGCCTACCGTCAACCAAGTCTTCGATTTGGCCGTAGCCGTTGATCAGCGATTGCCTCGCCTCAGCCCAGCTCGCCGCCTCGGTCTCGTACTCGGCTTGGAGGGCGGCCTCACTGTCCTGCACCGCCTTCAGGTCCGCCTTGTGGCTCTCCTCCTGGTCGGCCAGCCTCTCAACCAAGCGATCACGCTCCTGAACCAAGGCGTCGAACTCGGCTTCCTTGGCGCGAAGGGCGTTCTGGGTCCCACCCAGCTGCTCCCTCTGGTTGGCATTGGCCTCTGCAGATATGGCAAAGAAGAAAAAAGCAATAAGAAAGAATTCGCCAGGAAAGATCTGACCCGACTGCTCAGCAGTCGGCCCGAATCTCGGGGACTACACCCAGTGGGTGCGCTGACGCGCCCCCACATGAGATAAAAAATGAAGCTCTTACTCCGGCTCTCAGTTAGATCAGCGGTCTTCTGGGTCAGCTCCCGAGCTTGGGAGTTGAAGGCAGCCGCGCAGAGGTTATGGTAGTCCTGCAAGTCGGACAGAGAAGCGAACAAGAGTAAGATGAGAATTCAGAGTCTACTAAGAAGTTCCAAGCCGCCTGCTCAGCAGCCGACTCGGAACACGGGGACTACACCCAGTGGGTGCGCTGACGTGCCCCCACGGAAGAAATCAAGATCAAGAAACAAAAAAGCGGGAAGACTCACCCGAATGGCCGTCCATGTTGCGAGGAACTCTTGATTGTACTGCCTCAGCACGGCGGCCTGGGACTGAAGCCGGTTCCGGACTTCTTGCGCTGCCACGTTCACCACGGCCGTCCCACCACCCGGCGTCCACCCCGAGCTGGCACTGGCCGTCTCCAGATCCTGGGTCGACGAGCTAGAGCCCGCGGCCTTCTGCGGGTCCGGCGCTGAAGTCGCCTTCCCCGCGCACTGGCGCGATGGCGACCGGACCACCAGGTCCGTCCTCGCAGCCGGCTCGCCTCCAGCCGGCTGCACGGGCGGCGTGTCAAGCCGGCTGCCTCAGTCCGCCCCAATCGGCGACGGCGGTGCCGCCTCCCTCTCCTGGATGACAACGTCGTCCTCCTCCCTCTCCATCCCCGGTAGGTCGCCACCGGCTTCCTCCGGCAAAGGCTTCGGGATCTCGGGCGCCATGGCGCGCAGAGGGACGACAAACAAGGCCCCGGCCGCTGTCTCTACGGCCGCAGCCTCCGCCTGAGCCTTGGCCGCCGCTTCGGCTTGTGCCTTCGCCGACTCCTCCGCCATCTCCGGCGCCGCCTTGGCAACGGCCGCCCTCAGCTCCTCCGCCTCCCGCTCCTCCCGCGCCTCCCGCGCGTTCCGCTCCGTCGCCGCTTGAAGCTCGGCATGGGGGTCCATGCGGCGGGTGCTTGCGGATCCTCCCGCCGATCCAACCACGGAGGCGGCAGCGATCCGCTGAAGAGAGAGCGGAGCCCTGTTTGATAAGACAAGACAAGGATTCAGAAATCGACAAGAAAAGAAGAAGGAATACGCGAGAGAATCGACACTTACGCTGAAACCTTTTGCGGCTGCTTCACCACCTTGCGGAAGCGGGCCGCCTTCGCGGCCGCCTCATCCCGCCTGGTCGCCGCCGCCCCGCTCTTGGGCTTCTTCGGCCGACTGCCGAACAAGCCCGACGCGGCCCGACGCGGCCCGGCGCTTCTGCGCGCCGCCTCAAACAGGTGGCGCGGCGGATGAACCCGCGCCATGGTCGGACGCCGGCTGGCGGCGTGGTACGATTTCCGCCTCGTCGTCATCCGGCCAATCGTCGAAGCTGGCTCCAAGCCCGGAGCCGCCTGCTTCGCCGCCTCCCGCCTAGGTGTTGTCGTCCATAGCGGCCGCCCCAAGTCGGGGTCCTCCAGGTCATGCGCCGCCCGGTCGGGGAGAAATTGGCGATCCGCCCCCGCTGACCCGGCCGCCGGTCGAAGGAGAGGGCTCTGCCAAGACGAGCCGACTGGTCAAAGTCGGCCAAGAAAAACTTGGTGACAAAACTAAAGAAGAGAAGATAAAGAAAGCATACCATAGGCGGGGGTTTGGCACGGGAGTACGGCTCCTTGCCAAACTGCACTCCTCGCAGAGCTTGCAGTTTGCGAGATAGTTCACCATGTGAGCTACCTCGTCATGAGGCATCTCCTTGGTGCACATCCGGCTCGGATCGAGTTGGCCGCTCATTTGATAGATCAAATGAGGGCGGCCTTGAAGCAGGAGCACCCGGCGCACCACGAAGGCGGCCAGCAGGTCGGACCCAGTCAGGCCCTCCGACTGGATCATTACCCGGAGTCGGGCAACGGCGGCGGCTCCAGCCGGCGACAGCGTCCTGGCCCGATAGGACCACTGGGGCCGCCTCCCAGCAGGCGGGCCGGCTACGTAAGCCGGCAAGTTGACGTAGTCGCCTTGCGGGGCGACGTTCTTCATGTAGAAATACAATTTCTGCCACAGCTTCACCGACTGGATCAGCGTGATGGCAGGGAAGGGGTTGTCAGCTATCGGCCTCCGCATCGCGATGAAGGCGCCGCTCTAAGCCGGCACGCCCTGCATGCGGGTGCCGAGCTTGGATTGGAAGAATTTCCCCCAGAGCTCGAGGGTGGGAAGAAAGCCAAGAAAGCCCTCGCACAGAGTGACGAAGGCAGACAGCAGCACCACCGTGTTTGGAGTGAGGTGGTGCGGCTGGAGCTGGTAGAATTCAAGGAAGGAGCGAAAGAAGGTGCTCGCGGGCAGGCCAAGGCCGCGCAGGAGATGCGAGCGGAAGATTACCCGCTCGCCTTCCTCCGGCGCTGGCGTGATCTCCTTCTTCGGCGCAAGACGGACCCGCACTTGGTCCTCGCTGGGCAACCGCCGCGTCTTGCGGAGGAAGTCGATGTGGTCCGCGTGGACATTGGAGCCGTCCCAGTCTCCGCCGTGCTGCAAGACGGCAAGAAGCTGACGAGAAAGGGCGCGGCGACGGCGAAACCACGGCCCCGCGGCGGCGAAGCTGCGGGGTAGTGCAAAGACTAGAGGGACGGCGCGGCGGCGAAGGGCTGCTGCAACGGAGAAGGAGAAGAAGAAAATGGCGGAGCGAGGGTGAGCGTGCGAGCGTCTGCCACTCTCCCTCCTCCCCCTACTTATAGCCTCGTGCAACGAAGCCGAGGAGGCGAGGCGTGGGGGGAATGTGGGATTAACTGCGCCCACTCCCCCACGTCCCGCGATTATTGTGCCCTAACGACGTGCAGAAACTGCCGTCGGAAGGCGAGCGGCCCGTTTTGGGCCACAGAAAATCCGCGCCTGGGCCTAGCCGTGGGAGTGGTGGGCCCCGGCCCGCGGCGGCGTCCCATCGCGCGCGTGGCCTGGCAGGCTTTTTTCAGCCGGAGGGTGCCATGTGGCGCGTGGGTGGCAAGCGGCCGGCCCGCAACCCGGCATACGCACCAGCTGGCTCCCGCCTTCAGACTTCAAAATCTCGCCAAGACGGCGCACCCAACCGAAGTCGGCCCCTAGCCGCCGGCTCTTCAAGATAGGAAGCTGACCGAGCTTCTCGTCCTCCTCTCAGCCTCGAAGCCCAACCAGCTTCAGGGACTACTGTCGGAGTAAATGGCCACGGGTAGCCTAACCGACTCCCCTTGGCTCTTTGAAAAATTGTCAGGCCGATCGAGCCTTCAAGCATCCAAAGCACAGGGCCGCCTTCCCCTGGTCGGCTATCTCACGAGCCGACTTCTGGGCGGCGACCCAGCCCTAAAAACCTTCCCGAAGAGAACCACAAGATGGCCGACTCCCAAGGGTGCCGACTCCTAGAAGCCGGCCACAAGATGACCGACTCCCAGAAGCCGGCCAAGATTGCACCCTCAAGGGCTGCACCCTCATAACGGTGACAAGACGGGACGTGGCTATAGCACAGCCTGCCACCCCCCGAATCCCGGAGCACGCGTGGCCACAGTGCGCCGTACGGGTCGCCATCCCCCGTCCGGCGTGGCACTGTTGGCATGTTGACCATGAGGCCACCCACGACAGGCGCCAGTACGGCCCGCGGGCGGCGGGCCCCTTCAGTCAGAGAGACGCTCAAAGGCGGCCAAGCTTCCCCAGCCGGCCTGGGGCATAGCCGGCTCCCAATAGCTGGCTACCTCCGTCCCTCGAAGTATGTGCATCATTAAGGAGACAAGACGAGGTAAGGCTACAGCGAGAGCCCGCCAGGCGGCGGCACTGTAGCCATGCTTACCTCGACAAAGCCCTCGTCATCAGGGGCGAGGCAACAGTAACCAGCCACCAACAAGACCCCCAGGCGGTGGGGCCGGCCTGTCGGCCAGGAGGCCGGTAGCCCGCGGGACCCACCAGTCGGCGGGCCCCAACGGTCGGCGGAGAAGCCGGCGAACACACACACTGATGGCTGGGACCTGCGCCCAGCCGGATTACCATTGTATCCCTGGGGGAAGGCCTATATAAACCCCCCAGGGCACCCATGCAAAGGGTTGATCTCGGAGATAGTTTTACACATCACGTAGAAAGAAGAGGAGAGCTAGCCTAGCCCTTCTTCCTCCTCTAGCCAAACAGCTCAAGGAGCACTTGTAGCTACTTGTGTTGATCTAGTGATCATGCGGAGACCCCGCAGAGCAGGATTAGGGGTGTTATCTCCACGGAGAGCCCCGAACGTGGGTAAGATCCGCCGGTGTGCATGTCTTCTCCTTATCCCGTTTCCAGGCACCGGCGATGTCTTACTGGCTCCCACAATGATAAGCCACCCGTTGGCATATGTCGCACCTACCACCCGACAAAACCCTAGGCCTACGGTGCATATATAAACCGAGGCCAGGCTAGTCAATAGACAATCTCATATTCATTACTACAATCTCGTGGTAGATACATGTACTCCGTACTACACCCATATTAATACAATCAAAAGCAGCATGTAGGGTATTATCTCATCAAGAGAGCCCAAAGCTGGGTAAAACCTCGTGTCCATGTTACCATCGCTCCAAGACACCTAGCTTAGGACCCCTACTACGAGATACGCCGGATATTGAACCGACATTGGTGCTTTCATTGAGAGCCTGCTGGCGGTCGCCACGGGGCGATGGGAATTCGGATCATCTCCGACGCGATCTATGCATCGGAGCCGAGCTCTATGGTCGATGTCGGCATCTTTTGTCGCCGGCTCGACTGGTCACCTTGGCTTAACCAAGGACTGTGCCCTACCTCCAATCATCATGTTCGGACGAGGGCCTTGATCAACATCAACTCCGATCTCTATCATGATCATGGAAGAATCATCCATGGAGCTCGGGGGCTCAACGTCAACATTGCCCTCGGGCGACCGTGCTGTTTTTTCCGAACAACAAACTTGTATCCGCTGCCACCACCTCCTCGAGCATTGCTTTGATGATTCCTTCGGTGGACTTGTGCGGAATTAAGTGTACAACAACCATGCCAAATTTCGTCGAGTTTCGATGGAGGAATCTCTAGCAATCTACGATATACCGGAGCCCTGTCAAATCTGGACGGGAATCTGGACAAGTTTAGGGCGTGGTCTCCAGAGCATAGCTCGGAGGTCCTTCGGAAGATCCAACCGTTCAACTGCGGTGGAATTCCCATATCTACCACCCCTCCAAATTTCAGCTCGATCCGACGGTTCAAACTCCGGGAACCTTCCGATGAGTGGACCAATTTTCGGATCTGATTTCTGCGCGAATACGAATCCGGCCCGAGCTCATGTTTCTTCATGAACGGAATATTGGACAACCCTTTTGAAGGATTTTTTTTCTAGGGTATTGTGCATTGTTTTTAAACATGTACCCATAAAATTTTAAGCCTCCTCCGAGGTAATCTTCACCATCACGCTGGTGTCAAACCAGTCCGACAATATTGCTCCACGACTGCCAACCTGCGCTAGACACGTCGCCGCTTTGTTGAGCCGAGCTCAACTTCTTCGATCATCATCTCGGCAAGCCGAACAAGAGTTCGGCATCGCGAAGGATAAATCATCACCAACATTGCTGCCCCACGGATTACTCAGAGCGGGAACACCGGCATCGCCGCATGGTCACTTCATCAAGCCGGCATTGACCGCGTCACAAGTCACGACCTGCGTCAGCATGGCCGCACTGTTGCTTCTTCAAGCCGATGTCCATCACGCCGACCTGCTTCAACACCTCGGCTGACATGGCAGCTGCAATGTCTCCTCACCGACCTGCTCCGTCACCTCGACTGGACCGGGGACTTGGCTATTTCTTCATCAACATACTCTGGTGACTTCGGCGTCACCAGCCGACCAGTTTCGTCATGTTAGCTGGACCGGGGGCTTTGTCTCGGCAAGCCAACCTTTGCCAGTATTGCCATGCCGTTGCTTTATCGGTCATCAGGCAATGAGTGTGCGGATTGAGTCCCAATTTTGTGAGTCACCTTTCTTCGGATTGCTACAACAAATAAACCAGGTGCTATTTCTCCTAGTAATTTTTGCTTGTTCGGGTTTATTTTTCCCAAGGAATTATTACTCTGGTTTGTTCCATCATCTGTACACAGGTCTATCAAATGGTGGCCGCATTAACGATGGTCACATGGTGGTTCGATAATGGACTTCGACTACGTCACATGGTCTCTTCGGCAAGCCGACGCCGTCGTCCCAATCGGCGTAAATTGGCTCGCGTGATCACCTTGTTGGTCGTGTCGCCATACCGACGTGTTCGGTTGCCTCGGGGATTTCGGCATCGTTGAGAGAGCTCTACCTCATTGAGTGTTCGGCACATAGGCCATGTCTTTTATTACTCACTTTGCATAAACTATTAATTATGCAACATTTTTTAATTTCTTATTATTCCTATTATCTCCGGCTTGCACTATTTTCTATGCACAGATAAAGGATCCGGATCGGGAAGCGCTGTCACCTCTGCGTACCGACGTACCACGTCACCTCGGCTGGACCGAGGGCTTCGTCATCACTTCATTAACCCACGACGGGGACTTCGACGTCACACTGCGGGCCTGCATTGGCCATGCTATGTCGCCAGTTCGGAGTGCCGAGCTCTTCGCTCTGCCACCTCGATCGGGACCGGCTTGGGGAATGGAACCTTGTCCCACATCAAGCTCGGACCACGTCATCAATGCTGAACACATTAACCAGCTAAGTCGCTTTCATGCTCAAAAACTTTCAGTTTTAAATTTTGTTCGGTTCGACCAAGAATTATACTTTTTTGGCAAAAAGTTGTTTATGAAAAACTTCCTTGTCAAAACTTTTTTTATGACACACAAATTCAAATACCCCGTCTACTTGGGGCTTCCTTTATGAAGCTTTTCCTTTTGCATATGATTATACTTGTATGGCTTCGTTCCTTGTTCGTGTATTACGCCACAATATGCACCATGTTGACTTAAGTGTTCCGCAAGCTGGGTTGTCTTGCTCCTGTGTTTACCCCTACATTCCCAATTGTTCGGCTAGGGAGTAAAGGGAGCACCTCTGCGATTGTCATGATCGGCTCATCCGAGCTCGGACCTCAGACTGGGTGTAGCCGACAGCTAGCGCTCTTATTTTTTCCAATCATTGTCGGCACACAACGGAACTCATGAATACAAAAAATCTATTGCACAAGTCTCATAGTAACAATGAGCAACTGAAGAAAGGTATCGATGGAGGTACTATTTTCTCCGAAGATGCTTCTTACACTTCGTCAGTAATATAGCATAAGTTCCCAGAGCGCGCTTTGTCTGTTACAGCCTTATGGCCTGATTGCCTGGTTATCGGAAACACCATCGATATTCTCGACAGGTGGAGTACATAACACTTTTCGGCCCTTGACCAAAGAGGGAGAAGCCGACGGTCGGTTAAGACGCGTTTAAAGTTCGGGTGAACACAGATATGATATAAGTACTTCGGTACATACAATCATTATACATAAAACTCTTTTACCCAAGTCACTTGGGAGCTCTTAAATTTATACGAGCCATTTTATAAGTGTTCTTCTTCTTAGTCGTTGCAAAGCCTTTTCTATCACTCCTTTTTTCGACGCGAGTGTGTGGTCAATAGCCGAGGAGCCTAATTTCCTTCTCAAAGTTGCTAGAGTTTAGTTTGCTAAACTAGCCTAACGAGAAGTACTCTGCCTTTGGGGTAGGAGGTTGAAGCCGTAGGCTGACCCGCCTGAAGTCTTGAGATAGGATGTGTCATGTTAAAGCACCACAGAAGCACCTTTTTTTAAGACCAATTTTCGATTTGGCACCGAACACTTGATCTAGTTCAGTCGTTCAGTTTTTACTGAAGTTTTTTGGTTTTCCAAGCCTATGGCACTTTTAAACTATTTGTGTGTTTCCAGCATAAGTCTCGCAGTGCAACGCCGAACACCTTTAGAGATTCGGCAAAAACATTCTCGGATATTGTTATATATGCATCGGTTTCGAATTGTCTCTTCGGTCAATAGTTGGGTTGCCCGGCTCCTGTGCTTGCCTCCTATGTTCCGCTTTGTTCGGCTAGGTGTGCAAAGGGAGAACCATTGCGATTGTGCTTCCAGCTCGAATGGTTAAGCACCTCAGTGGAGAAAGCCGAAAACTGACTCGCACAATAAGCGTAAACTGGTCAGCGACCTGACGACTATAAGATCGATAGAGGTCACCCTGTGTTAAATGACGGGCCATTCATAACATTGGCCGAAGTGTTTACGGCTTGACCTCGGCTGTCGCCGAACACTAACCGCGGGCTCGTAGCTAGCTTCCCGAGTTTAAAGCTCCTATGACTAAGTGAAAGTTATAAAGCCCGCTGTAACATCCTAATTTTCCTAAATTAGGATGTTAATAGATCATTCATATGCATATCATATTTTTATTGCATTATTTGCTTTTTCAGAATATTCAAATCATTATGCAACAAAAGGCAATTTATTTGGAGTGGAGATAACATGACTTCTCCCCTATTTTAAAAATGTTCATAATGTGCAGAATATTATTTCCAGTTCATCTGATATGTTCTGGTGATTTTTGCAATCTTCAAAATATTTTATTTGATTGTTTTATTGCTGTTTGAGTGGCCTATTGCATAAAAATTATTTTACAAAATTGCATTAGTGTTGGAACTAGTGTTCCTGTAGTTTATAGCTGTAGAGCTATTTTTACTGTGTGTCTAGGTACTTTTATTTAGAATTTATACTGTATATTTCATTTTATTTATTTTGTTCTGCTGCTGTAGTTTTTGTTTAAAAAAAAAGAAACACCAGCCGGCCAGCCAGCTCGCCAGCGGCCCAGCTCGCTCGCCAGCCAACGCCGTGGCCCAGCTCCCGCCGCCGCAGCCCACTTCCCGCGAAGCGGTACGCAGCAGCGTCACTCGCACCCGACCCGCGCCCGATCCACCTCGCCTCCATCCACTGCCAGCGGCCCCCACCCCGCGCCCCTGTTCCTCTGCTTCCCCGAGCCAGAGGAGCGCTGCGCCGCTCCTGCACAAGAGGCCGAACCCGACCCGAGCTCGTGCTCCTGGTCCACCTCGAGCGCTCCTGAGCTGCTGTGTGCAAGCAGAAGACCCAGGGCAACCCCGCATCCCCTCCTCGATCCTCCTTGTTGTTGCACGCACGAGCTAGGGCAAAACGCATCTCGCGTGGAGCTCCGCCGTCCGCCGCCGTCCGCCGGAAGTTTGCACCGCCGTAAGAACGAGCAGAGCCGCACCGCCTACTCCGTTCGACCCCTCTATTTTCCGCGCACCCGTTTGACACTTTGGCCTTGCCCAACTCGCAGCGGAGCGAGAGGAGCGACCCCGCCCGACTTCGCCGGAGCACGCCGCGTTTCCGTCGCGGCCGTCGCCTGCAGAGGACGAACCAGTAGCCGTTTTCACCACCACCGCATCCGCCACTAGAAGCTGCATCCGTCCGCCACTTCACCTTCGCCGGAGACCCGCCAGAGACGCGCCGCCGCCGACGCCCGACCGCCGCCGCCGTTCTCCTCTGTTTTGGGTGAGCGCACGCGCCCGGCCAATCAAGAACCGCCTTGTGGCAAGTCGCTACAGGAGCTTCTACAGGAGTTCGCTATAGCGCGCATGCGTTTTCTGTTGCTCTTTTTTTCAGCTTTCCAACTAAAATTCAACTAGCTATATCTTTTATTATATAAGTACAATTTAGGTAATTCTTTTTCCTATGCACTCACAAAAACCAACACTTTATCACAATACCAAAATCTCACATGTTTGCACCTTTCAAATTTGAATTCGTTCAAATTTGAATTAAACCTTCCGGAGGCCGTATCTTTCAAACCGTTTATCGGAATCGAGTGTTTCTTTTTGCGTTGTAACTGTAGTGTTATTTAGGTGCTGTTAAGCTTCTTTTATTGAGTTTTAAAAATGGTTTCTTGCTGTTGGTTTTATTTTGGTTCTATTTGTGTTCCGATGATTGATTTGTTGAATTGTGTGAAACGTGTAGATTGTCCGGAGTGCGACACGAGCTATTGTCAGGAGTGTGACTTTCTGAACTAGAACCAAGGCAAGTTACATGTTCATCATCCTTTACCTATTGTTTTCTACGCATGTAGTTATATCACACTATGAATATATGCATGCATAGGATTAATATATAAATTTTGCTACGCTATTGAGCTATCATCCCGTGTTTTGCAAATCGTGGTAGTTGTAGCTTGCTATGCTTTGTAGACGGGGTGGTTCGTGTATTCATTGAGCTTATGTGAGGACTATAAATAGAACAAATTGAGTAGTAATTAAGGACTTAATTCACCTCTGGGCGGAATTGGTAATGAAGGGTGGTTTCAAGAACATCGTGGTTTATACCCTCTGAATGTAAGTGGACGGCCGCCCAGGCTCAAAAAGATCAGACAGACTTAGTGACTAGTAGCTTCCATGCGCAACCACTAGCTAAATGGGCTCTGGCTTAGTTGAGTAGGTTGTGAGATCCTCGCCCAGGTAAGCTAGCAGATGTAGATATGAGTAGGTGTACCGGCTGCCGGGGGTGGAGGTGACTGCTTCTGAAAGACTTCGTCTCAATCTTCGGGTTGAGTCTAGTGGGTAAAGTGTGCAAAACTCTGCAGAGTATTAAAACTAATCATGATTAGCCGTGCCCCCGGTTATGGGTAATTTTGAGCCACTATGCCATTACAGTTGTTGGATGATCTTGACAGATGTGACACTTAATAAATTTCTTGGGCAACTTAATAAAGGGTAGGTTGGAGTTGATTTTGCCAACTCAACCTTGTGTATATAATTGTAGTAATAAAAGAACTAAATAAAAATTTGACTATTAGGTAGCTATGAGGACAAAATCAGCTTTCTGCAAAAATAAACCCTCAAGCCTTCCTTTTGTTATACTATGCATATACATGTAGGTCTGCTATATTATTACTCCTGTGTAACTTGCCAATACATTCAAAGTATTGACCTATATGGCTGCAACGTCTCATGTTGCAGGATATTAAGACGAAGAGTAAGGTACCGTTAGGGTCGCGAGTCTGCACTCAGCATCGCCAGTGGGCTATGATGGGACTCATCGTTATTTTCTGCTACTTTCCGCTGTGTGATTGAATAAAGCTAGCCAAGTGCTATGCAGATTGTTTTATTTTATACATTCTGGATCATATGTTGTAATAAATGATGCACTTGCTATTCTGGTATTCATCTATACTGTGTGTGCTAGCGAGTTCGATCCAGGGACTAGCACGGTAAGCACAGAGACTCAAATCCTTCGAGGTTTGGTCATTACAGATGGCATCAGAGTAGTGTGTTGACTATAGGACGTGACCCTAGAAAATGGATTAGAAAAGCCATAGGAGTGAAAATTGTTTTATAAACCAGCTATACTTCTTGCTGTTTATTAGTTAACCCCCTCAAGTATCTTGAACAGTTAAGTAGGAACTAGTGCTGAGACCACCATTCATGTTTGTTTTACATTGCAACGTTATAGTGTTAGCGTATTTGATTATGCCCACTTTCGTGGTATGAAGATACTAGATTGTTTGCTTGATTGGTAGTTGTTTGTTAAATTGCTTAGTGTCGAAATTATTCGACTATATATATAATATTATCATATTGTTTGTTGTTTGTTTGTTTGTTGGTGTTATTCGTTGTTGTGTTTTGTTGGCTTGATCATATTATGCATATGGGTAGAATATATTTATATATACATAGTTTTTGGCCCTATTATATCTATAACTCATCTATTGTTGCCAACCAAAACCCTTAGTATGCCTATTAGAGTGAGTTCCCCAAAAGCTGAGATGATAGCAGGTGTTGGTTATCATCAGTTGACTTTATCTATTGGGAAGCATGAGTTTCCTACGGATTTGATTATATTGAAGTCACAAGGTCTGGATATTATTTTGGGTATGGATTGGTTACAGTTATATAAAGGTCGTATTGATTGTGCGAGTCGATCTATTACTCTCAGTGCACCAGGAGGGAAGATGATCAAATATGTATGTAAGTATAAGCATAAGCAGGTGCAGGTGAACTCTCTTAAGGGGGGTAGCCTGGAAGAGGTGCCAGTTGTGAGAGATTATCCAGATGTGTTTCCAGAGGAGTTGCCAGGTATGCCACCAGATAGAGATATTGAGTTTCTTATTGATTTAATACCAGGCACTGGACCTATTGCACAGAGACCGTATAGAATGCATCCTCAAGAGTTGGAGGAATTGAAGAAGTAGATAAGAGAATTGCAGGCACAAGGATTTATTCGCCCAAGTTCATCACCTTGGGGAGCTCCAGTTTTGTTTGTGGAGAAGAAGGATGGGACATTGAGGATGTCTGTTGATTATCATTCTCTGAATGAGGTAACCATTAAGAATAAGTATCCTTTGCCTATGATAAATGATCTGTTTGACCAGTTGGAGGGAGCTACTGTGTTTTCTAAGATTGACCTTAGTTCTGGTTATCATCAATTGAAGATTCGTGAGCAAGATATTCCAAAGACTGCTTTTACCATGAGGTATGGGTTGTATGAATATACTGTTATGTCATTTGGATTGACTAATGCTCCTGCATACTTCATGAATATGATGAACAAGGTGTTTATGGAGTTCCTGGATAAATTTGTGGTTGTTTTCATTGATGATATATTGGTATTCTCCAAGAATAAGCAAGAGCATGAGGTGCATTTGCGTTTGGTATTGGAGAAACTGAGGGAACATCAGTTGTATGCCAAGTTTAGCAAATGCGAGTTTTGGCTGGATGAGGTAACATTCCTTGGACATGTTGTGTCAGGTAATGGAGTTGCAGTTGATCCATCTAAGGTTGCTGCAGTTACAGAGTGGGAGACACCCACGACAGTTGGAGAGATTCGCAGCTTTTTGGGCCTTGCAGGTTATTACAGGAGGTTTATTGAGAACTTTTCTAAGATTGCAAAGCCTATGACTGAATTGTTGAAGAAGGAGAAGAAGTTTTTTTGGACTGATGAATGTGAAGCCAGCTTTCAGGAATTGAAGCGGCGGTTTGGTTACAGCACCAGTCTTAACTCTGCGGGATATACATAAGGACTTCCAGGTATATTGTGATGCTTCTCGTCAAGGACTTGGGAGTGTTTTGATGCAGGAAGGTAAAGTTGTTTCATATGCTTCACGTCAGCTTAAGAATCATGAGCATAATTATCCTACACATGATTTGGAGTTAGCCTCAGTTGTGCATGCATTGAAAACTTGGAGGCCATATCTTATTGGTAATCATTGTGATATATTTACTGATCATAAGAGCTTGAAGTATATTTTTACTCAGAGGGATTTGAACCTCAGGCAGAGGAGATGGTTGGAGCTTATTAAAGATTATGATTTGAATGTGCAGTATCATCCTGGTAAAGCTAATGTTGTTGCTGATGCATTGAGTCGTAGGAGCCATGCTAATGCAATTAATATTGATAATATGCCACCCGAGTTATGTGAACTGTTCAGGAATCTCTGGTTGGAGATGGTTCCTAAGGGATATTTAGCAACACTGGAGGTAAAGCCTACTTTGCTTGAGAGGATCAGAGAAGCTCAAAAGGGTGATAAGGAGATTGCTGAGATAAAAGAGAATATGGTTAAAGGTAAGGCAGAAGGTTTCCATGAGGATGAACATGGGGCCATATGGTTTGAAAAGCGTATTTGTGTACCTCAAGATGCAGATATCAAGAAGTTGATTCTTCAGGAGGCGCATGATTCACCTTATTCTATTCACCCAGGTAATACTAAGATGTATTTGGATTTGAGGGAAAGATTTTGGTGGCCTAGCCTGAAGAGGGAAATTGCTAGATATATTGCAACATGTGGTGTGTGCCAGAGAGTTAAAGCAGAACATCAGAGACCAGCAGGTTTGTTACAGCCATTGCCTAAACCTGATTGGAAGTGGGATGAGATTGGTATGGATTTCATTACAGGTTTACCCAGGACTCGGTCAGGTTATGATTCTATTTGGGTAGTTGTTGATCGTTTAACTAAAGTTGCTCACTTCATCCCAGTAAAGACTACTTATACCAGTGCTCAACTAGCAAAGATTTATATGTCTAAGATTGTTTGTCTGCATGGAGTTCCAAGGAAGGTAGTGTCTGATAAAGGTACTCAGTTCACATCTAAATTTTGGCGTCAGTTGCATGAATCCTTGGGCACCAGGCTGGAGTTCAGTACAGCTTTCCATCCGCAGACTATTGGGCGGAAAGAGAGGGTAAACCAGATTTTGGAGGATATGTTGAGAGCTTGTGCTTTG
Organism: Aegilops tauschii subsp. strangulata; assembly: GCF_002575655.3. Taxonomy (NCBI): domain Eukaryota; kingdom Viridiplantae; phylum Streptophyta; class Magnoliopsida; order Poales; family Poaceae; genus Aegilops; species Aegilops tauschii. The sequence continues at coordinate 170,016,737 of NC_053037.3, forward strand.
GACTATGGGTCTAGTTGGGATGATAATTTACCTTATGCAGAGTTCTCATATAATAACAGTTATCAGGCTAGTCTGAAGATGGCACCATTTGAGGTATTGTATGGTAGGAAGTGCAGGACACCGTTGATGTGGGATGAGGTTGGAGAACGTCAGTTCTTTGGACCAGACTTGATCAGGGATGTTGAGGAGAAGGTCAAGTTGATTCGTGACAGGCTGAAGATAGCACAGTCCAGGCAGAAGAGTTATGCGGATGCAAAACGTAAGGAGGTGACATATGAGGTAGGAGACCATGCATATCTTCGAGTTTCACCACTTCGTGGAATTAAGAGGTTTGGAATCAAAGGTAAGTTAGCACCACGTTTTGTGGGGCCTTACAAGATCTTGGAGCGTAGAGGAGAGGTAGCTTATCAGCCGGAGTTGCCAGAATCCTTGTCAGGAGTTCATAATGTGTTTCATGTATCTCAGTTGAAGAAGTGCCATGCAGAGATGATGGATGTTCCATTGATGGACACAGTGCCACTTGAGGCAATTCAGTTGGAGAGTGATTTGACATATGAGGAGAAGCCTGTTAAGATTCTGGAGACAGCAGAGAGAGTTACTCGCACCAAGTCAATTAAGTTATGCAAGGTTCAGTGGGATCATCATACAGAGGAGGAAGCTACCTGGGAACGAGAGGAAGATCTCAAGCAGGATCACCCACACCTATTTTCTAGCCAGCCCGAATCTCGAGGGCGAGATTCATCTTAAGGGGGGTAGGTTTGTAACATCCAAATTTTCCTAAATTAGGATGTTAATAGATCATTCATATGCATATCATATTTTTATTGCATTATTTGCTTTTTCAGAATATTCAAATCATTATGCAACAAAAGGCAATTTATTTCGAGTGGAGATAACATGACTTCTCCCCTATTTTAAAAATGTTCATAATGTGCAGAATATTATTTCAAGTTCATCTGATATGTTCTGGTAATTTTTGCAATCTTCAAAATATTTTATTTGATTCTTTTATTGCTATTTGAGTGGCCTATTGCATAAAAATTATTTTACAAAATTGCATTAGTGTTGGAACTAGTGTTCGTGTAGTTTATAGCTGTAGAGCTATTTTTACTGTGTGTCTAGGTACTTTTATTTAGAATTTGTACTGTGTATTTTATTTTATTTATTTTTTTCTGCTGCCGTAGTTTTTGTTTAAAAAAAAGAAACACCAGCCGGCCAGCCCGCTAGCCAGCGGCCCAGCTAGCTAGCCAGCCCGCCAGTCAACGCCGCGGCCCAGCTCCCGCCGCGCAGCCCACTTCCCGCGAAGCCGTATGCAGCAGCGTCGCTCGCACCCGACCCGCGCCCGATCCACCTCGCCTCCAGCCACTGCCAGCGGGCCCCACCCAGTGCCCCTGTTCCTCTGCTTCCCCGAGCCAGAGGAGCGCCGCGCCGCTCCCGCACCTGAGGCCGAACCCGACCCGAGCTCGTGCTCCTGGTCCACCTCGAGCGCTCCCGAGCCGCCGTGTGCAAGTAGAAGACCCAGGGCAACCCCGCATCCCCTCCTCGATCCTCCCTGTTGCCGCACGCATGAGCTAGGGCGAAACGCATCTCGCCCAGAGCTCCGCCGTTCGCCGGAAGATTGCACCGCCGTAAGAACGAGCAGAGCCGCACCGCCTACTCCGTTCGACCCCTCTATCTTCCGCGCACCCGTTTGACACTTTGGACTTGCCCAACACGCAGCGGAGTGAGAGGAGCGACCCCGCCCGACTTCGCCGGAGCACGCTGCATTTCCGTCGCCACCGTCGCCTGCAGAGGACGAACCAGTCGCCGTTTTCACCACCACCGCATCCGCCACTAGAAGCTGCATCCGTCCGCCACTTCACCTTCGCCTGAGACGCGCCGCCGCCGACGCCCGACCGCCGCCGCCATTCTCCTCTGTTTTGGGTGAGCACACATGCCCGGCCAATCAAGAACCGCCATGTGGCAAGTCGCTACAGGAGCTTCTACAGGAGTTCGCTACAGCGCGCATGCGTTTTCTGTTGCTCTTTCTTTTTCAGTTTTCCAACTAAAAATCAACTAGCTATATCTTTTATTATATAAGTCCAATTTAGGTGATTCTTTTTCCTATGCACTCACAAAAACCAGCACTTTATCACAGTACCAAAATCTCACATGTTTGCACCTTTCAAATTTGAATTTGTTCAAATTTGAATTAAACCTTCCGGAGGCCGTATCTTTCAAACCGTTTATCGGAATCGAGTGTTTCTTTTTGCGTTGTGACCGTAGTGTTATTTAGGTGCTGTTAAGCTTCTTTTGTTGAGTTTTAAAAATGGTTTCTTTCTGTTGGTTTTATTTTGGTTCTATTTGTGTTCCGATGATTGATTTGTTGAATTGTGTGAAACGTGTAGATTATCCGGAGTGCGACACGAGCTATTGTCAGGAGTGTGACTTTCTGAACCAGAACCAAGGCAAGTTACATGTTGATCATCCTTTACCTATTGTTTTCTACGCATGTAGTTATATCACACTATGAATATATGCATGCATAGTGTGACGCCCCTGATTTGACCGTACACTAATCATGCACGCAAATGTGTACGATCAAGATCAGGGACTCACGGGAAGATATCACAACACAACTCTACAACATAAATAAGTCATACAAGCATCATAATACCAGCCAGGGGCCTCGAGGGCTCGAATACAAGTGCTCGATCATAGACGAGTCACCGGAAGCAACATTATCTGAGTACAGACATAAGTTAAACCAGTTTTCCTTAAGAAGGTAGCACAAACTGGGATACAGATCAAAAGAGGCGCATGCCTCCTGCCTGGGATCCTCCAAAGCTACTCCTGGTCGTCGTCAGCGGGCTGCACGTAGTAGTAGGAACCTCCGGTGTAGTAGGAGTCGTCGTCGACGGTGGCTTCTGGCTCCTGGGCTCCAGCATCTGGTTGCGACAACCAGGTAGAAAGGAAAGAGGGAAAAGAGGGAGAAAAGCAACCGTGAGTACTCATCCAAAGTACTCGCAAGCAAGGAGCTACACTACATATGCATGGGCATATGTGTAAAGGGCCATATCGGTGGACTGAACTTCAGAATGCCAGAATAAGAGGGGGATAGCTAATCCTGTCGAATACTACGCTTCTGGCCACCTCCATCTTGCAGCATGTAGAAGAGAGTAGATGGTAAGTTCACCAAGTAGCATCGCATAGCATAATCCTACCCGGCGATCCCCTCCTCGTCGCCCTGTTAGAGAGCGATCACCGGGTTATATCTGGCACTTGGAAGGGTGTGTTTTATTAAGTATCCAGTTCTAGTTGTCATAAGGTCAAGGTACAACTCCGGGTCATCCTTTTACCGAGGGACACGGCTATTCGAATAGATAAACTTCCCTGCAGGGGTGCACCACATAACCCAACACGCTCGATCCCATTTGGCCGGACACACTTTTCTGGGTCATGCCCGGCCGCGGAAGATCAACACGTTGCAGCCCCACCTAGGCTCAACAGAGAGGTCAGCACGCCCGTCTAAATCCTATGCGCGCAGGGGTCTGGGCCCATCGCCCATTGCACACCTGCACATTGCGTACGCGGCCGGAAGCAGACCTAGCCTAGCAGGCGTTCTAGTCCAATCCGGCGCGCGCCGCTCCGTCGCTGACGTCAAGAAGAGCTTCGGCTGATACCACGACGTCGAGTGCCCATAACTATTCCCGCGTAGTTGGTTAGTGCGTATAGACCAAATGGCCAGACTCAGATCAAATGCCAAGATCTCGTTAAGCGTGTTAAGTATCCGTGAACGCTGACCAGGGCCAGGCCCACCTCTCTCCTAGGTGGTCTCAACCTGCCCTGTCGCTCCGCCACAAAGTAACAGTCGAGGGCCATCAGGAACCCAGGCTCACCTCTACCGGGATGGAGCCACCTGTCCTTTCAGCCCCCTCATCAGAATCACTTGCGGGTACTCAACGAGCCGACCCGACTTTAGTCACCGCATGTGTCATGTATATAAAGTATATAGTATATACTCGTGATCACCTCCCGAAGTGATCACGGCCCAGTAGTATAGCATGGCAGACGGACAAGAGTGTAGGGCCACTGATGGAACACTAGCATCCTATACTAAGCAGTAGGATAGCAGGTAAGGGTAACAACTGTAGTAACAATGACAGGCTATGCAGCAGAATAGGATTAACCGAAAGCAGTAACATGCTACACTCTTCTAATGCAAGCAGTATAGAAAAGAGTAGGCGATATCTGGTGATCAAGGGGGGGGGGGCTTGCCTGGTTGCTTTGGCAAGAAGGAGGGGTCGTCAACACCGTAGTCGTACTGGGTAGCAGCGGCGTCGGTCTCGGTGTCTAACGAGAGAAGAGGGGGAAGAAACAATAAATATAATGCAAACATAAGCATGACGATGGAAGACATGTCAATGCGCGGGGCTAGGTGTGCCCTAACGCGGTAGGAGGTGGTACCGGCGAAGGGGGAAACATCCGGGAAAGTATTCCCGGTGTTTCGCGTTTTCGGACAAATGAACCAGAGGGGGAAAGTTGCGTGTTTGCTATGCTAGGGATGTGTGGCGGACGAACGGGCTGCGTATCCGGATTCGTCTCGTCGTTCTGAGCAACTTTCATGTACAAAGTTTTTCCATCCGAGCTACGGTTCATTTTATATTAATTTAAAAAGGATTTTATCTTTTTCTAGAATTAATAGAATTAATTTAATTAGAAAAAGGTAATTATGACGTCAGCATGATGTCAGCAGTCAACGTTGACCGTTGACCTGGTCAACCTGACAGGTGGGTCCCACCTGTTATGTACTGCTTCGCTAATTAACAGTAGTTAATTAGGTTAACTAGTTATTAGGTTAATTAATCTTAATTAGTTAATTTAAACAGAATTAATTAAGTTAATTATTTAATTATTTAATTAATTGATATTTTATTTATTATTATTATTTTTAATTCCTTCCTTTTTTATTTAAAACATTCTGGGCATGGGCCCCACATGTCATTGTCATAGGGGGCGGGGCCCAGCTGTCATAGGCCCTAAGGGCCATAGTGGGTTCGGGCGTGCGGTTAACGGGCATAGCCCGAACGGGCGCATGCCCGAGGGGCGCTGGGCACGCACGGCGCACGCCGGCGCCGGTGGCCAGGGCTAGGGGAGGCGGCAGAGGGGTGACCGCGGCGGAGGTCAGGGAGGCGGAGGAGGGCCGCGGCTGCAGGCGGATGCGCCGGCACGCGGTGAGCACGTGGGCGACGCGGGTAGTGGTGAGTGGGACGAACGGGCGAGCGCGAGCACGGGGCTCGACCACAGGGCCGCGCGAGAGCGCGGACGAGCGCGGGCACGGTGCGATGAGGGAGAGACGAGGAGAGGGAGGCGCTCACTAGGGCCGTAGGGTTAAGGGCAATGGGCTCAACGGAGGCCTTCGGGGAGGAGGTCGACGACGCGAGCAGTCCAGCAAGGTGGAGACGAGGAGGCGCGGTCCGGCGAGGAAGGCAGTCCGGCGAGGTGGCGAGGCGGCTCCGGTGACGAGGAGTCGAGGACGACGGGGCGGCTGGCAGAGGCGGCTGGGCGCATGCGGCCAACGGCAGGGCACGCGGCCAGCGGCGCCCGCGGCGGGGCAACACGGTTCATGCGCAGGGGCCTGCCAGGGAGTGGAGTGGGGGGCGGAGCGGTTGGGGGCGGTGGAGGACGGCGACGGGCGGGATCGCGCGTGAGGGGTGCCCCGATCCAGATCGGATCGGGGGAAAGAGAGAGTAGTGGGGGCGAGTGGGGGTTACGGGTTAGGTTTACTGTAGCTTGATTATCCGGCGTCACATATAGGATTAATATATAAATTTTGCTACGCTATTGAGCTATCATCCCGTGTTTTGCAAATCGTGGTAGTTGTAGCTTGCTATGCTTTGTAGACGGGGTGGTTCGTGTATTCATTGAGCTTATGTGAGGACTATAAATAGAACAAATTGAGTAGTAATTAAGGACTTAATTCACCTCTGGGCGGAATTGGTAATGAAGGGTGGTTTCAAGAACATCGTGGTTTATACCCTCTGAATGTAAGTGGACGGCCGCCCAGGCTCAAAAAGATCAGACAGACTTAGTGACTAGTAGCTTCCATGCGCAACCACTAGCTAAATGGGCTCTGGCTTAGTTGAGTAGGTTGTGAGATCCTCGCCCAGGTAAGCTAGCAGATGTAGATATGAGTAGGTGTACCGGCTGCCGGGGGTGGAGGTGACTGCTTCTGAAAGACTTCGTCTCAATCTTCGGGTTGAGTCTAGTGGGTAAAGTGTGCAAAACTCTGCAGAGTGTTAAAACTAATCATGATTAGCCGTGCCCCCGGTTATGGGTAATTTTGAGCCACTATGCCATTACAGTTGTTGGATGATCTTGACAGATGTGACACTTAATAAATTTCTTGGGCAACTTAATAAAGGGTAGGTTGGAGTTGATTTTGCCAACTCAACCTTGTGTATATAATTGTAGTAATAAAAGAACTAAATAAAAATTTGACTATTAGGTAGCTATGAGGACAAAATCAGCTTTCTGCAAAAATAAACCCTCAAGCCTTCCTTTTGTTATACTATGCATATACATGTAGGTCTGCTATATTATTACTCCTGTGTAACTTGCCAATACATTCAAAGTATTGACCTATATGGCTGCAACGTCTCATGTTGCAGGATATTCAGACAAAGAGTAAGGTACCGTTAGGGTCGCGAGTCTGCACTCAGCATCGCCAGTGGGCTATGATGGGACTCATCGTTATTTTCTGCTACTTTCCGCTATTTTATTGAATAAAGCTAGCCAAGTGCTATGCAGATTGTTTTATTTTATACATTCTGGATCATACGTTGTAATAAATGATGCACTTGCTATTCTGGTATTCATCTATACTGTGTGTGCTAGCGAGTTCGATCCAGGGACTAGCACGGTAAGCACAGAGACTCAAATCCTTCGAGGTTTGGTCATTACACCCGCATATCTGATTGCCTCGTTTCCGCTAACACAACCGCCTTTGGGCACCGAGACGTCGGCTAAGGGTTGTTTTGTTATTGCGAGAACACCCTGCGTAGCATCTACAAGGGGGCGGAAGCCGACGATGGGCCACTTTCAACTGATCAACGGTCGCAATGGAGCCAAAATAAACATATCATCAGCGTTTGTATTTAACATACGAGGGATGCCTTCCGTAATCATCGTTATAAAGCCATACATATGCATCAATTTGACTTAAGATTTTGGCCAAGCTGGGTTGCCTAGCTCCTGTGCTTACCCCTACATTCCCGATTGTGCGACTAGGTGGTAAAGGGAGCACCTCTGTGATTGTTACTACCGGGTCATCCGAGTTAGTACCTCAGACTGGGTGAAGCCAAAAGCTAGCAATCTTAAAGGATCACATTGGTCGGCAACGACGAAAGTGAAAATTTTGGTTCGCTATAAACCACATAGTCCGGGAACTTTCCCCAAACTAAACCCTCCATATTTTCCTCCCACATTGATCGGAGTTGAGGTTTCATGATCATGATCAGCATGATGACCCAAGGAAAGGAACCGATAGTGGGACTATTTTCTTTGGAAGATGTTTCTTACATTAAACAGTAATATAACATATCTCTCTGCGTACCATTGTTTATAAAACCGTATGACCGGGTTGCCTTGTTTGCCGTAAAACTTTGCCCTTGTAAAGGCTTTATAAAGTAGGACAAACACTCCCCAGCTACTGGCCGAGGAGGTTGAAGCTGATGGTCGGTCAACAAAGTTTTGTACAATGCGGATCTGTGCATTAATGATGTAAAGTACTTGGATACATAGAATCATTACACATAAAAATTGCGAGTAAAATCCATTTACTGCATTTCATCTTTTAAACCCCTTGGGGCCTACCTTGGCGAGCTCGGATTTCGACAAGCTCTAAGCTCTTTTAAGAGATCTTTATTCTCTTTCCGAGAAGTTTGTGTTAAACACAACAAAATTTCCTGTCAAACGGACTTCGATCCTTAATTCGGCCACCCGTGCCCACATTAAGGCTCGGGGGCTACTGGGCTTTGCGCTCATTATTTACAAGCATTAAAGGGGCACATCGATCCCCTGATCTGGTGTTGCCACCCGACCAGTGGCTCGAGGGCTACTGCATTGCCTATTCAATGCAGAAAATTCAAAGTGATCAGTGTTCGGCATAACTGAACTATGACAAGTACGTCTTGGGAGGACAATAAGTACCATATGGGAATTATCCGGCATCAAGCTGATATATCGCGGCGACTTCTCACGACCCTCTCTCAGGGGCCCGTCCGCCGATCACTATTACCTCTAATATATTACACTGCGTTTCTATTGTTATGTATGCTGCCGAGCTAGGAGTTGATCCTCAGGCCGATTTCACGACCTGAGTCTCAGAAGCTACTAGGATCAGCGGTTTCATATTTTCCTTCAGGTGCATCTCGGATTTTAGGCCAACAGACACCTTGAGGGCTACCGGCAATACATGTTGACAGCAAATAAATTTACGCGCATCGGAAATAAAATCCGTAAACAATCAGCCCAAGCCCGAGGTGGTGCATCACCTCGGAAGCAGTCCGGCATAAAGCTCGGATGTAAGTGGCTGGCTCTATAGAGGGCATTTCCGGCATTAAGCTCGGCTAACTTCCTTTAAACTTCTTCAAGCCAAGGTGATCTATGACACCTCGTATACAGTCCGGAGTTGGAGCTCAGATACAGTCCGGCGTTGGTGCTCGGCTGCAAAAGATACGTCGAAATGCAGTCCGGCGTTGGAGCTCGGATGCAAGAGGACACCGCCGCCCGGGAACAACTTCGCACCCGAGGTGGGCGTAAAAATAACAAGGCATTGATAAAAGCCGATAACTTAAAGGGGCTCCTCGGATACCCGATATATAAACCCTTCGGATGTACTTCGGCAATCCTAAATACCGAAGATAAGAAGATTTGTTGAACCAGTTTTCAAGACCGACGACCGAAGATGAAGAACAGTTCGGAAGAATCGAGGAGCGTACCCAACTTGAAGACCGGTTCAGGGGGCTAATGACGGTGTCCTGGACTAGGGGGTACTCACCACGTCGTCTCCCGATCAGTTAGATTGGGCCGAGGACCCCCATGGCCGCATACTCATGGGCCAGTTCAGACAGCCCATGAGGCATACAAGGAGAATTCTACAAGACTTGGTGCCCAAGACAAGGACTCCTCTAAACCCTAGGCCTACGGTGCATATATAAACCGAGGCCAGGCTAGTCAATAGACAATCTCATATTCATTACTACAATCTCGTGGTAGATACATGTACTCTGTACTACACCCATATGAATACAATCAAAAGCAGCATGTGGGGTATTATCTCATCAAGAGAGCCCGAAGCTGGGTAAAACCCCGTGTCCATGTTACCATCGCTCCAAGATGCCTAGCTTAGGACCCCTACTATGAGATACGCCGGATATTGAACCGACAACCTCCACAAGGGTTGATGAGGACATCAATACCATTGTTACACCCACAGCCCCTACTACTACATATACTGGACCAATTACTAGAGCTCGCACACGCCAATTAAATTATCAGGTACTTTCGTTTCTTGGTAATGATTCTAATGTTCTTGAGAATATGATGCTGCCTAAATTGGATACATTTGTTTTTCTTACAAATGAAGGGCCTGGCATGGATAAGAGGGATGAACACTGGAGCAAGACCAAGCATGGAGATGATGGCATGCACAAGGGGAACAAGAACGGAGCTACAAGTGATGATTTCAGGACTTTGAAGCCACCTGTCGTGGTATTCTCACGGGGGGGTGTAAATCGACAGATGCCACAAGGGCTTTGTGTGAGGGTAAGACTGCTGCTGATAGGACCGGGAGCGGGTATGCGAGTAGCACGCGCTAGTTTACCCAGGTTCGGGGCTCTCCGGAGAGATAATACCCCTACTCCTGCATGTCTGAGCATATATATCTGGGGTGTACATCGGGCAGTACAAAGCGCTCCTAGAGCTATATCTGGGGGCAGTGCCATGGGCATCTGCCTCCATATATGTGTGCACCAGGCACGCTTTAGTGGCCGGCCATGAGCATGGCCGTATGTGTGCTTGGGCATGCTTGCCCGTGGGAATGGATGGATGGATGGCTAGCTAGCTCTCTTGCTAGCTAGCTTGCTTGTTGTGTATGTGAGTCCATCCTCCTCGATGGATGGATGGATGGATGGCTATATATAGTGTGGAGCTAGCTTACTATCTAAGCTATGTGGTGGTATGGGAGCAAGGCATGGTGCATGTCATGCTTGTCCCCTGGGTCACTTCATAAATAGTGCCAGGGGACAAGTGACACTATACATGATGGTGTTGCGGTACGGTTGTCTTGTCCGCGGTATGGCCGTCTCGTCGGGGTCTTGTCGATGCCGGGTCGGACTGCAGTCGGCAGCAGGCTAGTCGGTGCAGTCGGTCAGCTGGCAGCCGGCCGGGTGGAGCAGTCGGACGGGGAGCCGGCAGGAGCGGCCGGGCAGTCGGACTGAGGGGCTTTGCTAGCCCCGATGTCTTGAAATATTGTCTCGCCGTCTTCGGGATACCCGTGTCCACTTACTCCGACAGTAGCCCCCAAGCCTCCGGGCAACTTGGCAAAGTCGGGCGGAGGTTTTTTCGCGAGTGTTCATGGAAATGATCATGCAAAAGACAAAGTTAGTCCATGCAGATATATCAAATGATTGCTTTTTAGCACTGCAAGTTTTATGCGGAGGGTGCCGACTCGGTTTCGTCCGAGCCCCCTTCAATCTTTTTCATGTTCCCTCCGCTCTTTGGCTTGTGCTCTCGCTTGCCGGACAGCCGCTCTGCGGTCTGTGGCTGAGAGTGGGCTGCGGAGTGGAGTGTACAATACTCAGACTCTGGGAGCGAATTTAACCGAGTAGATACTCATAAAGAAAACGGTCGGGTCGCCCGAAGCGTTTTTCTTCCCGGACGTTTTTCGCGTGGGTGGCCTTCAGCTTTCACTCTTGCCAGTCGGACAGCCGCTCTGCGGTCTGTGACTAAGAGTGGGCTTTTCATACTGCGCACGCTACTAAGCCGTCCGCGGGAACTAACGTCTCAGGCCAAGCGGCTAGCCCCCGGGCCAACTCTGGCTGGCGCCGGGGCGAACAGTGATGCAACTATAATGAAATGCGGAGATAGCCCCCGAGCATCGCTCGAGGTTATCCGTGCTCTCGCGGTGAAAAAATCTGCGGGTGAGGAGCTCACATTGGTTTTCGTGTAGCCGAGGCGGAGTTTGCCGAAGAGAGCCGGCGCACCCGCTGGGTGTAGCCTTCGAGCCCTGATGTCTCGAAGGAGGGTCCCGGCCGGTCAGGCTCGACCGGCCAGGCGGCGAGGCGTTTTGCAGCGCCTTTTTCTTCTTCTGCCGGCTGCTGGCAACCGGACAAAACTCTTCTCTTGTCTCCGTGGGGGCGCACCAGCGCACCCACTGGGTGTAGCCCCCGAGATTTGGGCCGACTGCTGAGCAGTCGGGCCGGATCTTCCGGCAACGACTTTGTCTTCTTTCCTCGCGGGGACGCGTCAGCGCACCCGCTGGGTGTAGCCCCCGAGATTCGGGCCGACTGCTGAGCAGTCGGGCCGGATCTCCCGGCGACTACTTTGTCTTCTCTCCTCGCGGGGGCGCGTTAGCGCACCCGCTGGGTGTAGCCCCCGAGATTCGGGCCGACTGCTGAGCAGTCGGGCCGGATCTCCCGGCGACTACTCTGTCTTCTCTCCTCGCGGGGGCGCGTCAGCGCACCCGCTGGGTGTAGCCCCCGAGATTCGGGCCGACTGCTGAGCAGTCGGGCCGGATCTCCCGGCGACTACTCTGTCTTCTCTCCTCGCGGGGGCGCGTCAGCGCACCCGCTGGGTGTAGCCCCCGAGATTCGGGCCGACTGCTGAGCAGTCGGGCCGGATCTCCCGGCGACTACTTGGTCTTCTCTCCTCGCGGGGGCGCGTCATCGCACCCGCCGGGTGCGCCGTCGGAGCAGGAGGCAGACCAGCCGGCTTGGCACTGCCGACAGCGCAGATCACAAGTGACCGTCCGAGTGGCGAAGCAGGCGGACGAATCATCCGGACGGGTGTTTCTCTTCTTCTCTTTGTCCCAGCCGACTCCTTTCTCTCTCTCTCCTCCCTTTTTTTCGGGGAGCCGGCTTGGCACTTGGCCATTGACTTTTCTTCTTTCTCTTTTGCTCCAGCCGGCAGAGGAGCTCGCACGGCGCGGTCCGCACGGGCGTGGCCCGCCGGCTGCGGGAGGCCGGGATGCGGGCGGAGCCGGCGCGGGGGGCGGCGAGGCGGCTAGCCGGGATGCGGGCGGGGCCGGCCAGCGGCCGTGTCGCCGGGCGGGGCCGGCAAGCGGCGGAGCCGGCCGGGTGGCGACGGAGACGGCAGGCGGCGGAGCCGGTCGTCCGAGTTGGGGAGGAGCCGGCAGGCCGGGTCACCGGTGAAGCCGGCGCGGCGTGTAAGCGGAGCCGGCCTGCGGGGACGGCCGGCTGCGAAGGCGGACGCCGGCTGGGAACAGCGACCCGGCCAACGGGCGCGCGCGAGCCGGCCGGCCGAACGAGGAGGCGGCCAGACAAGGGCGACTTCGGGGGCGGGATTCGGCGGGCGGCGCAGGAGCCGGCCCTGGCCGGGCGCACGGAGCGAAGGCGGAGTCGGCGTAGCTGGGAAGCCGGCAGCCACGAGGCGGCGAGCGACGAGGAGGCGCGGGCCGGCTGTGGGCGAGGCGGCGACCCGGAGCCGGCCTGGGGAGGCCGGGCGCTGGGGAGGCGCGGCCGAAGGCGGGCGCGGGTGGTACAGGCGACGGGCGCGGGGACCGGCTGCGGGTGCGGGGCACTCGGCCGTGACCCGAGGTGGCGAGGAGCGGAGGCCGGCCCAGGGCCACGGCGGCCGGCTGCGGCCGGGGAGGAGGCCGGGCGCGGCAGCATTGGTGTGGGCGGACGCGGGGCAGTCGGCCCACAGCGGGGAAGAGTCGGCACGGAGCCGTCAGGCGCAGGGGAGCGCGGACGCCGGCAGGAGGAGGAGGCGCCGCGCGCGCGTGGGGTGGGAGCCGGCTCGGAGCCGTGCGCGGTGGAGCGCTGGCGCCGGCGGGAGCGGGCCCTTGGCCGGGCACGGGGCCGACGCGGTCGGCGCGGGTGCTGGAGCAAGCGCGCGGGAGGCATGGAGCCGGCCGGCGACGAGCAAGACCAGGCGCGGTCGGAGCGGAGGCTGGGCGGAGCCGGCACCGCGCGTAGCGACCCAGCAGGCGGCCCGGGAGGCCAAGAGCGGCGCAGCCGGCGCGGGCCGCGAGCCGGCGGGGCTCGCTGGACGAGGCGGATGAGCAGCAGGGCCGCGAGTCGGAGGCCGGCTCGCCGGGGCAGGGCGCGGGAGCCGCCGAGGCGGCCGGGCGATGGAGCGGAGCCGGGCCGGACGTGGTGCAGGTGGCGGGGGCACGGAGGGCAGCGGACGGAGCGACGTGGCCGACCGAAGCGAGGCGACGCGGCGCACACGCGGACGGACTGCCAGCGCTGCAACGGTGGTAATGATGAAGGCGGCGAGGCCGACGACGGGGACGCGCCGTCCCGCGCGGCCGCTCCGGGGGCGGGTCGAAGTCGAGCCCCCGAGCGCTACCGGAGAGACGGCGCGACGTCGCAGCGGTGATGGCGAAGATGGTCCCGACGGCAAGGATGCGCCGCCCCTCGCGGCCATTCCGAGGGCGAGTCGATATCGAGCCCTCGACCGCTATCGGAGGGACGGCGCGACGCCGCGGTGGTGGTGGCGAAGATGGTCCCGCCCGGACTGCGAAACCAGCAGCAGCGCGGTAGCATAGATAGTACCGCCCCACGGTGGGCGCCAACTGTCGTGGTATTCTCACAGGGGGGTGTAAATCGACAGATGCCACAAGGGCTTTGTGTGAGGGTAAGACTGCTGCTGATAGGACCGGGAGCGGGTATGCGAGTAGCACGCGCTAGTTTACCCAGGTTCGGGGCTCTCCGGAGAGATAATACCCCTACTCCTTCATGTCTGAGCATATATATCTGGGGTGTACATCGGGCAGTACAAAGCGCTCCTAGAGCTGTATCTGGGGGCAGTGCCATGGGCATCTGCCTCCATATATGTGTGCACCAGGCACGCTTTAGTGGCCGGCCATGAGCATGGCCGTATGTGTGCTTGGGCATGCTTGCCCGTGGGAATGGATGGATGGATGGCTAGCTAGCTCTCTTGCTAGCTAGCTTGCTTGTTGTGTACGTGAGTCCATCCTCCTCGATGGATGGATGGATGGATGGCTATATATAGTGTGGAGCTAGCTTACTATCTAAGCTATGTGGTGGTATGGGAGCAAGGCATGGTGCATGTCATGCTTGTCCCCTGGGTCACTTCATAAATAGTGCTGGGGACAAGTGACACTATACATGATGGTGTTGCGGTACGGTTGTCTTGTCCGCGGTATGGCCGTCTCGTCGGGGTCTTGTCGATGCCGGGTCGGACTGCAGTCGGCAGCCGGCTAGTCGGTGCAGTCGGTCAGCTGGCAGCCGGCCGGGTGGAGCAGTCGGACGGGGAGCCGGCAGGAGCGGCCGGGCAATCGGACTGAGGGGCTTTGCTAGCCCCGATGTCTTGAAATATTGTCTCGCCGTCTTCGGGATACCCGTGTCCACTTACTCCGACACCACCATAATGAGTCATGAAGCCTTGGACGAAATATACAAGATGCCACTTCATAAATTTCGTCCAGAGGCTATTATAGGTGATGCCTCACCTTATTATTGGGCCAGGCCCTTGTAATTTCGAAATACTTGAGTATAGGCTATTTTTAGAGTCCGTATGTGTGGGGAAACAAGAGATAGGGTTGGTTTCGGACCCCTCCCCCAGGGGCCACGAAATTCCCCTCCTCTTCCTCCATATATACAGCCCTTAGGGCACCGTTTAGACTTTGGGTTTTGTTTAGATCAAAAGTTCGCCATAGCTGCAACTTCGCGTACTTCGTTTGTGTTCAACGACCAGACAAAGGCGTCACAAAACCCCACCTTCATTAATACAGCTTTCCTCTTATATTCGCAATATCCAGACTACAATCTCAGTTTCTTGCTTGTTCTTCGTTTGCACGCAGGAAACAGACCCTCGTGGTCAGGTTGATCATGCTCCGGCGTGGTCAATAACCTCTCGGAGTTGGTTTAGCGATTGCTAAGGCACGACGTCCTCGCACGTTCGTAGTCGGATCGTGAAAGTCTACTCCTCCGAAACGATAATCACCATCTCATCGAAAGACGGGACACCTTTGCCTCTATCAAGTGGTATCAGATTTTCTGGTTGGTCAGTGAGATTTTATAGTTTTTCGTAGTTTAGATCGAGTCTGTTCTTCATACCTACAGTCCACGAAAAAGCCACAAAAAAATTAGGGTTAGTTCATCATATCCGAACCAATCTGAGCCTTTGCATAATCTTTTTAGGGTTTTTGCTTTGTTGAATTTGCTTTTGCATCATCGTGTCAAGTTGCTGGTCTTAGAGTCTAGTCTATTAGAGTTTTGAGTTCTGGTCATAAGTTGTCACGCCGCTGCCGCACCATCATCATCACCCCTACCATCTACCACCACTGCTCTGAATCCATATCCATATACCACCACCAATCCGTATCCATACACCACCACCGATCCGTATCCATATACCACCACCGCTACCATATACCACCACCGCTGCCATATCGTACCACCATATATCCACCACCAATCCGAGTTCTTTTCATATTAGGTTTGTTTTCGAGATCCATCTATTTTCCATTTCGTGCTTCCTTGCCTGAGTAGGTCTCGAAAAAAAAGCAGTCTGGAGACTCCCGGGCAGTTTTTAGGCCAAAATTTCGGCGACCAAAAATATTTTTTCCCTATCCTATTTTTAGGCTTTTCTGAGTCTTTTGAGCCACGTGCCATCATAGTGCTTTTTTGTCGCACTTTTTCGTCGTCGCTGTCCTGATTTCCGAAAAAATAGTCAGAAAAATTTCGTGCCCATCCTGTCATTTTGACCTGGGAAGAGTTTTGAGACATTCGCCATTATAGTGATTTTTCGCAAAAAAAAGAGCAGCGAAAAAAATAGAGCGCCAAAAAAAACAGGGCGAAAAAAAATCCAGAGTGTGCTTTTCCCTTGTTTACGTGCAGCGCCATGATTTTGTTAGTGTTCTAGGCTCGCGTCTCTAGCACGGTCTAGCGTAGGACCAGCACAGTACCGTTGTTGAGCGTTTATTCAACTTTGCATCTCTAAATTGATTATTGCTGACCCTTTTTGCTACCATAAGCCTTCCCACCTCCACATACATCTACATCGTGCGTTTGACTCTCCCTGGTAATCGCTCTATCCAAGCTTTGAGAGTTTTGACTACATCGGTTGCCGATCACCGCCTGCTGCTGGGTAAGAACTGGTAAGAATTTGAGATTTGCTTGATGGATTTGTGACACCCACCACCACCACCACTTGTTAGTACTCTGTAGGATCATATTTTTGTGTGTTTCTATTGCTACTAACCATGCCAGGATCACAAGCCGACGAGATTGACTGGGAGAACTTAACGAACAAGGAGCTTCGTGATAAGTTTCAGCAAATGATGACTGAACAGGTGCAAGATGTGCTGAACAATTTTGAAGAGGCCATGGAGAAGATCACTGGCCTTGAGAAGACGTTCGGAACAAAGCTCGATAACAGATTTAATGAACTTCTTGCGCGTCTTCCACCACCGGCTGCACCTGCCGCACCTCTGCAACAACAACAACAACTACTACTACTACTACTACTACTACTACCACCTCCACGTCGCGAAACAGCCCTCCGCCGAGCGAGCCGTGTCCCTCTTCAGCCTCGCCAAACTGTTGGTGCTACTATTGATAATTCTGTGGCTCCTGCTGCTGATGGGGAGGAGGATGATTATGCGAGAGATTACGAGGATGAGGTTGATCAAAATCAGAACTACGTACAACCACCAGGTCGTCCACATGCAAATAATCACAATGGTAGGGCTCTCCCACAGGTACGAGATCATGACCATCTCCCTAAACTGAAATTGAATATTCCACCATTTGAGGGTAGATATGTTCCTGATATATATATCTTACTTGGGAGTTAGAAACTGAACAACGATTTACATGTTTACAATATCCTCAGGAGAGACGTGTTCCTGCTGCTGTTTGTGCTTTCACTAGCTTTGCATGTGTTTGGTGGTCTGAACATTGTAGATTATATCCTATTCCAGCTACTTGGGCTGCTTTGAAAACCGCTATGCGTACTCATTGGGTTCCACCATATTATCAACGTGAATTAATTCAAAAATTGCAGCGTTTAAGACAAGGAAAAAATTCTGTAGAAGAATATTATCAGGAATTACAAACTGGCATGATTAGATGTGGTATTGTTGAGGAGAATGAAGCTATGCTTGCACGTTTTATGGGTGAATTAAATAGAGAGATTCAGACCATTCTAGAGTATAAGGAGTATAATAATATCACTCATTTATTCCATCTTGCTTGTAAAGCTGAATGTGAAGTGCAGGATCGAGAGGCATTGGCGCGAACTAACTTTTCTGCAGGTCGACCTTCATCATGGACACCACGTGCATCCTCTACTTCCACTGCACCATCACCTCCATCAGGTGCCACCTCCAGCCGTGATACAAGAAAGCAGGCACAACCACCACTCTCTGCCAAGAGCACACCTGCCGGGCTTGCGCAGAGCTCTTCTTCTTCCATGGCGTCAACAGGGCACACAAGTGATATTATTTGTCGTCGTTGTAAGGGAAGAGGACATTTTGCGAGAGAATGCAAATCTCAGCGTGTGATGATTGCTACTGAGGATGGTGGGTATGAGTCCGCTAGTGACTATGATGAGGAGACTTTGGCACTTATTACACATGAAGAACACGGTGGAGATGATTCTGATCATGAGACGCAATACATGGTTGCTGAAGATGCTGACAGGTATGAATGTTTAGTTGCTCAACGTGTTTTGAGTGTGCAGGTTACACAAGCTGAGCAAAATCAGAGGCATAATTTGTTCCATACAAAGGGTGTTGTGAGGGAACGTTCTATTCGCGTCATCATAGATGGTGGGAGTTGCAACAACTTGGCTAGCATGGAGATGGTGGAGAAGCTATCTCTCACCACAAGACCACATCCACATCCTTACTACATCCAATGGTTCAACAACAGCGGCAAGGTTAAGGTAACACGTACTGTTCGTGTGTATTTTAGTATCTCTACATATGCTGATTATGTTGATTGTGATGTGGTACCTATACAAGCATGTTCCTTATTACTTGGTAGACCATGGCAATTTAATAAAAAATCTGTACACCATGGTAGAAACAATCAGTATACCCTTGTTCATAAGGATAAAAATATTACTTTGCTTCCTATGCCTCATGATTCCATTTTGAAAGATGATATTAATAGAGCTAATAAAGCAAAACAGGAGAAAAATAAGACTGAAAATCAGATTGTGGCAAAAGAATTTGAGCAACAAATGAAGCCTAATAGTAAACCATCTAGTGTTGCTTTTGAAATTAAATTGAAAAGTGCATGTTTACTTGCTACCAAATGTGATATTGATGAGCTAGATTTTAGCAAATCTGTTTGCTATGCTTTTGTGTGCAAAGAGGCATTATTTTCACTCGAGGACGTGCCTTCCTCTTTGCCCCCTGCTGTCACTAACATTTTGCAGGAGTTCGCTGATGTCTTCCCACAAGACGTGCCACCGGGATTACCACCTATTCGAGGGATTGAGCATCAAATTGACTTAATTCCTGGAGCATCGCTACCCAACCGTGCACCATACCGTACCAATCCAGAGGAGACAAAGGAGATTATGCGTCAAGTACAGGAGCTGCTCGACAAAGGTTATATACGTGAATCTCTTAGTCCTTATGTTGTTCCTATTATACTAGTGCCTAAAAAGGATGGTACGTCGCGTATGTGTGTTGATTGTAGAGGCATTAATAATATTACTATTCGTTATCTTCATCCTATTCCTAGGCTAGATGATATGCTTGATGAATTGAGTGGCTCTACAATATTCTCCAAAGTTGATTTGCGTAGTGGATACCATCAAATTCGTATGAAATTGGGAGATGAATGGAAAACAGCATTTAAAACTAAGTTTGGTTTATATGAGTGGTTAGTCATGCCTTTTGGGTTAACTAATGCACCTAGTACTTTCATGAGACTAATGAACAAAGTTTTACGTGCTTTCATTGGATGATTTGTGGTAGTCTATTTTGATGATATACTAATTTATAGCAAATCTTTGGAAGAACATTTGGAACATTCACGTGCTGTTTTTATTGCTCTACGTGATGCACGTTTGTTTGGTAACCTTGGGAAGTGCACCTTTTGCACCGACCGAGTATCTTTTCTTGGTTATGTTGTTACTCCACAGGGAATTGAAGTTGATAAAGCCAAGATTGAAGCTATTGAGAGTTGGCCGCAGCCCAAAATGGTCCCACAAGTGAGGAGTTTTCTTGGACTCGCTGGTTTCTATAGGCGTTTTGTGAGAGATTTTAGCACCATTGCTGCACCTCTCAATGAGCTTACAAAGAAGGATGTGCCTTTCGTTTGGGGTACCGCACAGGAAGAAGCCTTCACGGTATTGAAAGATAAGTTGACACATGCTCCTTTACTCCAACTTCCTGATTTTAATAAGACTTTTGAGCTTGAATGTGATGCTAGTGGAATTGGATTACGAGGTGTGTTATTACAAGATGGCAAACCTGTTGCATACTTTTCTGAAAAATTGAGTGGGCCTAGTCTGAACTATTCTACTTATGATAGAGAATTATGTGCTCTTGTTCGGACCGTAGAAACATGGGAACATTATTTATGGCCCAAAGAATTTGTTATACATTCTGATCATGAATCTTAGAAACACATTAACAGTCAAGCAAAACTAAACCATAGACATGCTAAATGGGTTGAATTCATTGAGACTTTCCCTTATGTCATTAAACACAAGAAGGGTAAAAAAATGTTATTGCTGATGCATTGTCTCATCGTTTTACTATGCTTTCACAACTTGACTTTAAAATATTTGGTTTGGAGACCATCAAAGGTCAATATGTGCATGATGCTGAATTTAAAGATGTATTGCAGAATTGTAAATAAGGTAGAACATGGAACAAGTTCGTCGTTAACGATGGATTTGTGTTTCATGCTAACAAGCTATGCATTCCAGCTAGCTCCGATCGTCTTTTGTTGTTGCAGGAGGCGCATGGAGGAGGACTAATGGGGCACTTTGGCGTGAAGAAGACGGAGGATATACTTGCTACACATTTCTTTTGGCCAAAGATGAGACGGGATGTTGAGCGTTTTGTTGCTTGCTGCACTACATGTCAAAAAGCTAAGTCACGACTCAATCCTCATGGTTTATATATGCCTTTGCCTGTACCTAGTGTTCCTTGGGAGGATATATCTATGGACTTTGTTTTAGGTTTACCTCGAACAAAGAAGGGGAGGGATAGCATATTTGTTGTCGTGGATAGGTTCTCGAAAATGGCACACTTTATACCATGTCATAAAAGCGATGATGCTGTTAATGTTGCTAATTTGTTCTTTCGTGAAATTATTCGCTTGCATGGTGTGCCAAATACTATTGTTTCAGATCGTGATACTAAATTTCTTAGCCACTTTTGGAGATGTTTATGGGCTAAGTTGGGGACTAAACTGATTTTTAGTACTACTTATCACCCCCCAAACTGATGGTCAAACTGAAGTAGTCAATAGAACATTATCTACTATCCTTAGGGCTGTTTTGAAGAATAATAAGAAAATGTGGGAAGAATGCTTGCCTCATATTGAATTTGCTTATAATCATTCGTTGCATTCTACTACTAAGATGTGCCCTTTTGAAATTGTGTATGGTTTCCTACCTCGTGCTCCCATTGATTTGTTGCCTCTTCCATCTTCGGAGAAGGTTAATTTTGATGCTAAACAACATGCTGAATTGATCTTAAAAATACATGAGTTAACTAAAGAAAACAATGAGTGTATGATTGCTAAATATAAACTTGCTAGAGATAAGGGTAGAAAACATGTTGTCTTTGCACCTGGAGATCTTGTTTGGTTACATTTGTGTAAGGATAGGTTTCCTAATTTGTGCAAATTAAAGCTAATGCCACGTGTTGATGGTCCTTTTAAGGTGTTAGAGAAAATAAATGATAATGCATATAAACTTGAGCTGCCTGTAGATTTTGGGGTTAGTCCCACTTTTAACATTGCAGATTTGAAGCCTTATTTGGGTGAGGAAGATGAGCTTCCGTCGAGGACGACTTCATTTCAAGAAGGGGAGGATGATGAGGACATCAATACCATTGTTACACCCACAGCCCCTACTACTACATATACTGGACCAATTACTAGAGCTCGCACACGGCAATTAAATTATCAGGTACTTTCGTTTCTTGGTAATGATTCTAATGTTCATGAGAATATGATGCTGCCTAAATTGGATACATTTGTTTTGCTTACAAATGAAGGGCCTGGCATGGATAAGAGGGATGAACACTGGAGCAAGACCAAGCATGGAGATGATGGCATGCACAAGGGGAACAAGAACGGAGTTACAAGTGATGATTTCAGGACTTTGAAGCCACCATAATGAGTCATGAAGCCTTGGACGAAATATACAAGATGCCACTTCATAAATTTTGTCCAGAGGCTATTATAGGTGCTGCGTCACCTTATTATTGGGCCAGGCCCATGTAATTTCGAAATACTTGAGTATAGGCTGTTTTTAGAGTCCGTATGTGTGGGGAAACAAGAGATAGGGTTGGTTTTGGACCCCTCCCCCTGGGGCCACGAAATTCGCCTCCTCTTCCTCCATATATACAGCCCTTAGGGCACCGTTTAGACTTTGGGTTTTGTTTAGATCAAAAGTTCACCATAGCTGCAACTTCGCGTACTTCGTTTGTGTTCAATGACCAGACAAAGGCGTCACAGAACCCCACCTTCATTAATAAAGCTTTCCTCTTATATTCGCAATATCCAGATTGCAATCTCAGTTTCTTGCTTGTTCTTCGTTTGCACGCAGGAAATAGACCGTCGTGGTCAGGTTGATCATGCTCCGGCGTGGTCAATAACCTCTCGGAGTTGGTTTAGCGATTGCTAAGGCACGACGTCCTTGCACGTTCGTAGTCGGATCGTGAAAGTCTACTCCTCCGAATAGATAATCGCCATCTCATCGAAAGACGGGACACCTTTGCCTCTATCAAGGGTGAAGGGCGCGCCCTACCCCCCCCCCCCCCGGGCGCACCCTCTGACCTTGTGGGCCCCTCGTGAACTCCCCTGACTTGTTCTCGACGCCAACACCTCTTATATATCCCAAAACCTCCAGAACAGAACCTAGATCAGGACTTCCGCCGCCGCAGGCCTCTGTAGCCACCAAAAACCAATCGGGACCCTGTTCCGGCACCCTGTCAGAGGGGGAAATCATCACCGGTGGCCATCTTCATCATCCCGGAGCTCTCCATGACGAGGAGGGAGTAGTTCACCCTCGGGGCTGGGGGTATGTACCAGTAGCTATGTGTTTGATCTCTCTCTCGTGTTCTTGATTTGGCACGATCTTGATGTACCGCGAGCTTTGCTATTATAGTTGGATCTTATGATGTTTCTCCCCCTCTACCTTCTTGTAATGGATTGAGTTTTCCCCTTGAAGTTATCTTATCGGATTGAGTCTTTAAGGATTTGAGAACACTTTATGTATGTCTTGCATGTGCTTATCTGTGGTGACAATGGGATATTGATACGTCTCCAACGTATCTATAATCTTTGATTGTTCCATGCCGTTTTATTATCAATCTTGGATGTTTTATAATCATTTTATAGTCATTTTATATCATTTTTTGGTACTAACCTATTGACATAGTGCCAAGTGCCAGTTGCTATTTTTTCCATGTTTTTTACATCGCAGGAAATCAATATCAGACGAAGTCCAAATGCCACGAAACTCCACGATGATTTTTTATGGGCCAAAAGGAAGAAGTTGGGCCCTGGTTGCACCTGGGGGGAGTCCCGAGGAGGGGAAACCCCACCAGGGCGTGCCAGGTGGCCCAGGCGTGCCCTGGTGGGTTGTGCCCACCTCGGGGCCCCTCGGACCGCCTCTTTGCTCTATAAATACCCCAAAAATCCCGGAACCCTAGAAGGGACGATGAAATATTCATCCAACCGCCGCAGAGTCCAGAACCACCAGATCCAATCTAGACACCATCACGGAGGGGTTCACCACTTCCATTGGTGCCTCTCCGATGATGCGTGAGTAGTTCTTTGTAGACCTTCGGGTCCATAGTTAGTAGCTAGATGGATTTCTCTCTCTCTCTCTCTCTCTCTCGCTGAATTCTCAATACAATGGTCCCTTGGAGATCCATATGATGTAACTCTTTTGCGGTATGTTTGTTGGGATCTGATGAACTTCGAGTTTATGATCAGTCATATCTTTTTATATCCATGAAAGTTATTTGAGTTTCTTTGATCTCTTATATGCATGGTCTCTTATAGCCTCATATTTCTTCTCCGATATTTGGGTTTTGTTTGGCCAACTTGATCTATTTATCTTGCAATGGGAAGAGGTGCCCGGTAGTGGGTTTGATCTTACGGTGCTTGATCCCAGTGACAGAAAGGGAACCGACACGTATGTATCGTAGCTACTAAGGATAAAAAGATGGGATCTATATCTACCGCCATAGATAAACAAATCTTGTCTACATCATGTCATCGTTCTTATTGCATTACTCCATTTTTCCATGAACTTAATACACTAGATGCATGCTGGATAGCGGCCGATGTGTGGAGTAATAGTAGTAGATGCAGGCAGGAGTTGGTCTACTAATCTTGGACGTGATGCCTATGTAATGATCATTGCCTGGATATCGTCATAATTATTTGAGGTTCTATCAATTTCCCAACAATAATTTGTTTACCCACCATTTGTTATCTTTCTTGAGACAAGCCACTAGTGAAATCTACGGCCCCCGGGTCTTCTTTCTCATATATTTGCTTTGCGATCAATTTTATTTGCACTTTTTATTCAGATCTATTAAACCAAAAATACAAAAATACTTTGCTGCACTTTATTTTATTTGTGATCTATTTATTCAATCTATTACAACTTTCTCCCGTCAACACGCAATTTCTGGCGCCGTTACCCGAAAGGGATTGACAACCCCTTTAACACGTCGGGTTGCGAGGTTTTGTTATTTGTGTGTAGGGGCTGTTTATGTTGTGTTGCTTGGTTCTCCTACTGGTTCGATAACCTTGGTTTCATATTTGAGGGAAATACCTACCGCCGCTGTGCTGCATCATCCCTTCCTCTTTGGGGAAATACCGACGTAGCTTCAAGCGACATCAAAAGGAATTTCTAGCGCTATTGCCGGGGAGGATCTTCAACATAACCAGGTTCCTAATCACAAATCTCATCTCCTCGCAATTTACATTATTTGCCATTTGCCTCTCGTTTTCCTCTCCGCCACTTCACAAAAATTTGCCGTTTTATTCGCCTCTCTTTTTTCGTTTGCCATTTTCTCGTCAGATCTATTCTTTGCTTGCAATCATGAGTGATTTCGGTATGACACCAACAGATGATGGCCTGACTCCTAAGATTGGATGTACAGGCAATCTGGATGCTAAAACTTTTATCTTGGGGCAAGGGAACGTTATGAGAAAAGAATGTATCCAAGAATTCTTCAATTGTGTGGGAAATTTGAGTCTTGATGATGCTCCTATACTTAAAACTACTAGATCTTATGCGGATGCTATTTCAGCACTAGTTCTGAAACTTGAAAGTAAATGTATCCACACTTATGCTACTTTGCAAAGATTGTTTTTTGCGCTTCCTGAAATAAAGAATCCTAGAGCCAAAAAGTTGGCCACTCTCGTTCTTATGAACGAGTTTGACTACATAATTCGGGAAGTTAGGTAAATCTTTGACTTTTATGGTATGAATTGTGAAAAACCCGTGATAGATGAAATTCTTTACAATAGTGAACATGAACTAAGGCATTTTCTTGGGGATAATAAGATCTTTGATGAGAATCTTAAAAAGGAGGTGCCGTTCTAGAAATAATCCAACAAGTTTTCAATAATGTTAATCAACACTATTCTTGGATTGTTGCGGGAAATCAAAGGGGTTATGACAAAAACCAACTGTGGAATGTTAAAGTTTCTATGGATAATATGTTTTATGTTCTGTTTACAAAACCTCCTGATAAAAATACCCCCAAGAAAATTAAGAAGAAGAAAGATGACAAAACTTAGACCCTTGCCTTACGCCTAGCTAAGCGCGTAAGACTATAGCGCTTGTTGGAAGGCAACCCAATGAATAAAATTTATTTATTTTGCTTTTTGCTTTCTGTCCTTCAGTGTTAGCACAATTATGCTACTGGTATGATTGTTTTTTTTTGTGTTTTAATTAGTGTTTGTCCCAAGTAAAGCCTTTAGGATCTTCTTGGGTGATAGTTGTTTGATCTTGCTGAAAAAGACAGAAACTTTGTGCTCACGAAAATAATTTTCATAAATCACAGAAAAGAGCTTTTGCTCTGATTCTTTTTGCAGAATATTAATATACAAATTAACCTGGTCTTCCTAATTTGGTAGAATTTTTGGAGTTCCAGAAGTATTCGCAAAAGTCAGATTACTACAGACTGTTCTGTTTTGCCAGATTCTGTTTTCTTTGTGTTGTGTGCTTATTTTGATGGCTCTATGGTTTTCTTTGATGAGTTTTTGCCATAGAAAAGTTGGAATACAGTAGATATAATACAAAAAAATATGAATTGGTTTGATACAGCACTTATAGTAGTGATTTATTTTTCTTACACTAACGGATCTCACGAAAAGTTTTGTTGAGTTTTGTGTGATTGAAGTTTTCAAGTTTTGGGTTATCTTACGATGGATGAAGGAAGGATATAAGATCATAAGCTTGGGGATGCCCTGGCATCCCAAGCTATTATCCAAAAATGAGCAACCAACTAAGCTTGGGGATGCCCCCGAGTGGCATCCCCACTTTCTTCCAACAACTATCGGTATTTCACTCAAGGCTATATTTTTATTCGTCACATGATATGTGTTTTGCTTGGAGCGTCTTGTATGGTATGAGTCTTTGCTTGTTTTATTTTGTGTTTTAAGTCATCAATCCTTGCTGGACACACTTGTTTGAGAGAGCCAAAATTATATCATGACTTGTTAGAATTTCTCTCTATGTGTTGATTCTCCGGTAGAAACTTTGAGGCACTCTTTGAAGTTCTTTGTGTTGGTTTGAATAGATGAATCTAAGATTGTGTGATGCATATCGTATAATCAAACCCGTGGATACTTCTGGTGAGATTGGAGTATCTAGGTGACATTAGGGTTTTGGTTGATGTGTGTCTTAAGGTGTTATTTTAGTATGAACTCTAGGGCTGTTTGTGACACTTATAGGAATAGCCCAATAGATCGATCGATCAGAAAGAATAACTTTGAGGTGGTTTCGTACCCTACAATAATCTCTTTGTTTGTTCTCCCCTATTAGTGAATTTGGAGTGACTCTTTGTTGCATGTTGAGGGATTGTTATATGATGTCTACTATGCAACCTTCTTCTTGTAGACGTTGTTGGGCCTCCAAGTGCAGAGGTTTGTAGGACAGTAGCAAATTTCCCTCAAGTGGATGACCTAAGGTTTATCAATCCGTGGGAAGCGTAGGATGAAGATGGTCTCTCTCAAGCAACCCTGCAACCAAATAACAAAGAGTCTCTTGTGTCCCCAACACACCCAATACAATGGTAAATTGTATAGGTGCACTAGTTCGGCGAAGAGATGGTGATACAAGTGCAATATGGATGATAGATATGAGTATTTGTAATCTGAAAATATAAAAACAGCAAGGTAAGTAATGATAAAAGAGAGCACAAACGGTATTGCGATGCGTTGAAACAAGGCCTAGGGTTCATACTTTCACTAGTGCAAGTTCTCTCAACAATAATAACAAAATTGGATCATATAACTATCCTCAACATGCAACAAAGAGTCACTCCAAAGTCACTAATAGCGGAGAACAAACGAAGAGATTATGGTAGGGTACGAAACCACCTCAAAGTTATCCTTTCTGATCGATCTATTCAAGAGTCCATACTAAAATAACACGAAGCTATTCTTTCCGTTCGATCTATCCTAGAGTTCATACTAGAATAACACCTTAAGACACAAATCAACCAAAACCCTAATGTCACCTAGATACTCCAATGTCACCTCAAGTATCCGTGGGTATGATTATACAATATGCATCACACAATCTCATATTCATCTATTCAAACCAACACAAAGTACTTCAAAGAGTGCCCCAAAGTTTCTACCGGAGAGTCAAGACGAAAACGTGTGCCAACCTTTATGCATAGGTTCATGGGCGGAACCCGCAAGTTAATCACCAAAACATACATCAAGTGGATCACGTGATATCCCACTGTCACCACAGATAAGCACGGCAAGACATACATCAAGTGTTCTCAAATCCTTAAAGACTCAATCCGATAAGATAACTTTAAAGGGAAAACTCAATCCATTACAAGAGAGTAGAGGGGGAGAAACATCATAAGATCCAACTATAATAGCAAAGCTCGCGATACATCAAGATCGTACCACCTCAAGAACACGAGAGAGAGAGAGATCAAACACATAGCTACTGGTACATACCATCAGCCCCGAGGGTGAACTACTCCCTCCTCGTCATGGAGAGCGCCGGGATGATGAAGATGGCCACAGGTGAGGGATCTCCCCTCCGGCAGGGTGCCGGAACAGGGTCCCGATTGGTTTTGGTGGCTACAGAGGCTTGCGGCGGCGGAACTCCCGATCTATTCCGTTCTACGATGGTTTTAGGGTATATGGAGATATATAGGCGAAAGAAGTCAGTAAGGGGAGCCACGAGGGGCCCACGAGGGTGGAGGGCGCACCCAGGGGGTGGGCGCTCCCCTTGCCTCGTGCCTTCCTCATTGATCCCCTGACGTGCACTCCAAGTCTCCCGGATTGCTTTCTTTCCAAAAATAACTCTCCTGAAGGTTTCATTCCGTTTGGACTCCATTTGATATTCCTTTTCTGCGAAACACTGAAACAAGGGAAAAACAAAAACTGGCACTGGGCTCTGGGTTAATAGGTTAGTCCCAAAAAATAATGTAAAAGTGTATAATAAAGCCCATTAATGTCCAAAACAGAATGTAATATAGCATGGAACAATAAAAAATTATAGATACATTGGAGACGTATCATTATATGATCTAATTATGTTATCATTGTTGAGAGAACTTGCACTAGTGAAAGAATGAACCCTAGGCCTTGTTTCTAAGCATTGCAATACCGTTTTCGCTCACTTTTACCACTCTTTACCTTGCTGTTTTTATATTTTCAGATTACAAAAACCTATATCTACCATCCATATTGCACTTGTATCACCATCTCTTCGCCGAACTAGTGCACCTATACAATTTACCATTGTATGGGTGTGTTGGGGACACAAGAGACTCTTTGTTATTTGGTTGCAGGGTTGTTTGAGAGAGACCATCTTCATCCTACGCCTCCCACGGATTGATAAACCTTAGGTCATCCACTTGAGGGAAAATTGCTACTGTCCTACAAACCTCTGCACTTGGAGGCCGAACAACGTCTACAAGAAGAAGGTTGCGTAGTAGACATCAGGGAGCCAAAGAATATTCACGAGTATTAGCAGTTGAGCTGTAAATTCAACCACACGTGAAAGACTTAATATCTGCAGCAAAGTGTTTAGTAGCAAAGTAGTATGGAAGTAACGGTAACAGTGGCGAAAGTAACAGTAGCAATTTTGTAGTGATTGTAACAGCAGTAGTAACGAAAGTAACTTAGCAAAGATCAATATGTGAAAAGCTCATAGGCAACGGATCGGCAATGATAATTGTGTTGGATGATATTCATCATGTAGCAGTCATAACCTAGGGTGACACAGAACTAGCTCCAATTCATCAATGTAATGTCGGCATGTATTCTGTATATAGTCATACGTGCTTATGGAAAAGAACTTGCATGACATCTTTTGTCCTACCCTCCTATGGTAGCGGGGTCCTAATGGAAACTAAGGGATATTAAGGCCTCCTTTTAATAGAGAACCGGAACAAAGCATTAGCACTTAGTGAATACATGAACTCCTCAAACTACGGTAATCACCGGAAAGTATCCCAATTATTTTCACCTTGGGGTATGCGGATCATAACTCATAATAGTGTCTACAACTTGCAAGATCGGATCAAGAACACAAATATATTCATGCAAACATAAAGGGTTTGTTGGAAATATGCCCTAGAGGCAATAATAAAATGGTTATTATTATATTTCTTTGTTCATGATAATTGTCTATTGTTCATGCTATAATTGTGTTATCCGGAAATCGTAATACATGTGTGAATACATAGACCACAACGTGTCCCTAGTAAGCCTCTAGTTGACTAGCTCGTTGATGAACAGATAGTCATGGTTTCCTGACTATGGACATTGGATGTCATTGATAACGGGATCACATCATTAGGAGAATGATGTGATGGACAAGACCCAATCCTAAGCATAGCTCAAAGATCGTGTAGTTCGTTTGCTAGAGCTTTTCCAATGTCAAGTATCTTTTCCTTAGACCATGAGATCGTGTAACTCCCGGATGCCGTAGGAGTGCTTTGGGTGTGCCAAACATCACAACGTAACTGGGTGACTATAAAGGTACACTACAGGTATCTTTGAAAGTGTCTGTTGGGTTGACACGGATCGAGACTGGGATTTGTCACTCCGTATGACGGAGAGGTATCTCTGGGCCCACTCGGTAATGCATCATCATAATGAGCTCAATGTGACTAAGGAGTTAGTCACGGGATCATGCATTACGGTACGAGTAAAGTGACTTGCCGGTAACGAGATTGAACAAGGTATTGGGATACCGACGATCGAATCTCGGGCAAGTAACGTACCGATTGACAAAGGGAATTGTATACGGGATTGATTGAATCCTCGACATCGTGGTTCATCCGATGAGATCATCGTGGAACATGTGGGAGCCAACATGGGTATCCAGATCCCGCTGTTGGTTATTGACCGGAGAGTCGTCTCGGTCATGTCTGCATGTCTCCCGAACCCGTAGGGTCTACACACTTAAGGTTCGGTGACGCTAGGGTTGTAGAGATATTAGTATGCGGAAACCCGAAAGTTGGTCGGAGTCCCGGATGAGATCCCGGACGTCACGAGGAGTTCCGGAATGGTCTGGAGGTGAAGAATTATATATAGGAAGTCCAGTTTCGGCCATCGGGAAAGTTTCGGGGGTTATTGGTATTGTACCGGGACCACCGGAAGGGTCCCGGGGGTCCACCGGGTGGGGCCACCTGTCCCGGAGGGCCCCATGGGCTGAAGTGGGAGGGGAACCAGCCCTTAGTGGGCTGGGGCGCCCCCCTTGGGCCTCCCCCTGCGCCTAGGGTTGGAAACCCTAGGGGTGGGGGCGCCCCACTTGGCTTGGGGGGCAAGCCACCCCCCTTGGCCGCCGCCCCCCTCAGATGGGATCTCCAGGGGGCCGGCGCCCCCCCCCCCAGGACCCCTATAAATAGTGGGGGGGAGGGAGGGCAGCAGTACCCTAGCCCCTGGCGCCTCCCTCTCCCTCCCGTGACACATCTCTCTCTCTCTCGCTTGCGCTTGGCGAAGCCCTGCCGGGATCCCCGCTACTTCCACCACCACGCCGTCGTGCTGCTGGATCTCCATCAACCTCTCCTTCCCCCTTGCTGGATCAAGAAGGAGGAGACATCGCTGCTCCATACGTGTGTTGAACGCGGAGGTGCCGTCTGTTCGGCACTCGGTCATCGGTGATTTGGATCACGACGAGTACGACTCCATCAACCCCGTTCACTTGAACGCTTCTGCTCGCGATCTACAAGGGTATGTAGATGCACTCCTTTCCCCTCGTTGCTAGTAAACTCCATAGATGGATCTTGGTGATGCATAGAAAATTTTAAAATTCTGCAACGATCCCCAACAGTGGCATCATGAGCCAGGCCTATGCGTAGTTACTATGCACGAGTAGAACACAAAGCAGTTGTGGGCGTAGATGTTGTCAATTTTCTTGCCACTACTAGTCTTATCTTGTTTCGGCGGTATTGTGGGATGAAGCGGCCCGGACCGACCTTAAACGTACGCTTATGTGAGACAGGTTCCACCGACTGACATGCACTAGTTGCATAAGGTGGCTAGCGGGTGTCTGTCTCTCCCACTTTAGTCGGAACGGATTCGATGAAAAGGGTCCTTATGAAGGGTAAATAGAAATTGGCATATCACATTGTGGTTTTACGTAGGTAAGAAACGTTCTTGCTAGAAACCTATAGAAGCCACGTAAAAACATGCAACAACAATTAGAGGACGTCTAACTTGTTTTTGCAGCATGTGCCTTGTGATGTGATATGGCCAAAAGGATGTGATGAATGAGATATATGTGATGTATGAGATTGGTCATGTTCATGTAATAGGAATCACGACTTGCATGTCGATGAGTATGACAACCGGCAGGAGCCATAGGAGTTGTCTTTATTTTTGTATGACCTGCGTGTCATTGAATAACGCCATGTAAATTGCTTTACTTTATTGCTAAACACGTTAGCCATAGAAGTAGAAGTAATCGTTGGCGTGACAACTTCATGAAGACACGATGATGGAGATCATGATGATGGAGATCATGGTGTCATGCCGGTGACGAAGATGATCATGGCACCCCGAAGATGGAGATCAAAGGAGCAAAATGATATTGGCCATATCATGTCACTATTTGATTACATGTGATGTTTATCATGTTTTACATCTTATTTGCTTAGAACGACGGTAGTAAGTAAGATGATCCCTTATAATAATTTCAAGAAAGTGTTCCCCCTAATTGTGCACCGTTGCGAAGGTTCGTTGTTTCGAAGCACCACGTGATGATCGGGTGTGATAGATTCTAACGTTCGCATACAACGGGTGTTGACGAGCCTAGCATGTACAGACATAGCCTCGGAACACACGCAATACACTTAGGTTGACTTGACGAGCCTAGCATGTACAGACATGGCCTCGGAACACGGAAGACCGAAAGGTCGAGCATGAGTCGTATAGAAGATACGATCAACATGGAGATGTTCACCGATCTTGACTAGTCCGTCTCACGTGATGATCGGACACGGCCTAGTTAACTCGGATCATGTTTCACTTAGATGACTAGAGGGATGTCTATCTGAGTGGGAGTTCATTGAATAATTTGATTAGATGAACTTAATTATCATGAACTTAGTCTAAAATCTTTACAATATGTCTTGTAGATCAAATGTCCCACGTTGCCCTCAACTTCAACGCGTTCCTAGAGAAAACCAAGCTGAAAGATGATGGCAGCAACTATACGGACTGGGTCCGGAACCTGAGGATCATCCTCATAGCTGCCAAGAAAGATTATGTCCTAGAAGCACCGCTAGGTGAAGCACCCATCCCAGAGAACCAAGACGTTATGAACGCTTGGCAATCACGTGCTGATGATTACTCCCTCGTTCAGTGCGGCATGCTTTACAGCTTAGAACCGGGGTCCAAAAACATTTTGAGAAACACGGAGCATATGAGATGTTCGAAGAGCTGAAAATGGTTTTCCAAGCTCATGCCCGGGTAGAGAGATATGAAGTCTCCGACAAGTTCTTCAGTTGTAAAATGGAGGAAAATAGTTCTGTCAGTGAGCACATACTCAAAATGTCTGGGTTACACAACCGCTTGTCTCAGCTGGGAGTTAATCTCCCGGATGACGCGGTCATTGACAGAATCCTTCAGTCGCTTCCACCAAGCTGCAAGAGCTTTGTGATGAACTTCAATATGCAGGGGATGGAAAAGACCATTCCTGAGGTATATTCAATGCTGAAATCAGCGGAGGTGGAGATCAAAAAGGAACATCAAGTGTTGATGGTGAATAAAACCACTAAGTTCAAGAAAGGCAAGGGTAAGAAGAACTTCAAGAAGGACGGCAAGGGAGTTGCCGCACCCGGTAAGCCAGTTGCCGGGAACAAGTCAAAGAATGGACCCAAGCCTGAGACTGAGTGCTTTTATTGCAAGGGAAGTGGTCACTGGAAGCGGAACTGCCCCAAATACTTAGCGGACAAGAAGGCCGGCAACACCAAAGGTATATGTGATATACATGTAATTGATGTGTACCTTACCAGTACTCGTAGTAGCTCCTGGGTATTTGATACCGGTGCGGTTGCTCATATTTGTAACTCAAAACAGGAGCTGCGGAATAAGTGGAGACTGGCGAAGGACGAGGTGACGATGCGCGTCGGGAATGGTTCCAAGGTCGATGTGATCGCCGTCGGCACGCTACCTCTACATTTACCTACGGGGTTAGTTTTAAACCTCAATAATTGTTATTTAGTGCCAGCTTTCAGCATGAACATTGTATCAGGATCTCGTTTAATGCGAGATGGCTACTCATTTAAATCCGAGAATAATGGTTGTTCTATTTATATGAGAGATATGTTTTATGGTCATGCCCCGCTGGTCAATGGTTTATTCTTAATGAATCTCGAACGTGATGTTACACATATTCATAGTGTGAATACCAAAAGATGTAAAGTTGATAACGATAGTCCCACATACTTGTGGCACTGCCGCCTTGGTCACATTGGTGTCAAGCGCATGAAGAAGCTCCATGCAGATGGACTTTTGGAGTCTCTTGATTATGAATCATTTGACACGTGCGAACCATGCCTCATGGGTAATATGACCAAGACTCCGTTCTCCGGAACAATGGAGCGAGCAACCAACTTATTGGAAATCATACATACTGATGTGTGCAGTCCAATGAGTGTTGAGGCTCGCGGTGGCTATCGTTATGTTCTCACTCTCACTGATGATTTAAGTAGATATGGGTATGTCTACCTAATGAAACACAAGTCTGAGACCTTTGAAAAGTTCAAGGAATTTCAGAGTGAGGTTGAGAATCAACGTGACGGGAAAATAAAGTTCTTACGATCAGATCATGGAGGAGAATATTTAAGTCACGAATTTGGTACGCACTTAAGGAAATGTGGAATCGTTTCACAACTCACGCCGCGTGGAACACCTCAGCGAAATGGTGTGTGCGAACGTCGTAATCGCACTCTGTTGGATATGGTGCGATCTATGATGTCTCTTACCGATCTACCGCTCTCATTTTGGGGCTATGCTTTAGAGACTGCCGCATTCACTTTAAATAGGGCTCCGTCGAAATCCATTGAGACGACACTGTATGAATTATGGTTTGGGAAGAAACCTAAGCTGTCGTTTCTAAAAGTTTGGGGATGCGATGCTTATGTCAAGAAACTTCAACCGGAAAAGCTCGAACCCAAGTCGGAAAAATGTGTCTTCATAGGATACCCTAAGGAAACCATTGGGTATACCTTCTACCTCAGATCCGAAGGCAAGATCTTTGTTGCCAAGAATGGGTCCTTTCTGGAGAAAGAGTTTCTCTCGAAAGAATTAAGTGGGAGGAAGGTGGAACTTGATGAGGTGATAGTCGCCCCTTCCGAACCGGAAAGTAGCGCAGCGCGGGAAGATGTTCATGTGGTGCCTACACCGACTGGGGAGGAAGTTAATGATGATGATTATGAAGCTTCGGATCAAGTTACTGCTGAACTTCGTAGGTCCACAAGGACACGTTCCGCACCAGAGTGGTACGGCAACCCTGTCCTGGAAATCATGTTGTTAGACAACGGTGAACCTTCGAACTATGAAGAAGCAATGGCGGGCCCAGATTCCGACAAATGGCTAGAAGCCATGAAATCCGAGATAGGATCCATGTATGAAAACGAAGTACGGACTTTGACTGACTTGCCCGATGATCGGCGAGCCATAGAAAATAAATGGATCTTTAAGAAGAAGACGGACGCGGATGGTAATGTAACCATCTATAAGGCTCGACTTGTCGCTAAGGGTTATCGACAAGTTCAAGGGGTTGACTACGATGAGACTTTCTCACCCGTAGCGAAGCTGAAGTCCGTCCAAATCATGTTAGCAATTGCCGCATTCTATGATTATGAGATATGGCAAATGGACGTCAAAACGGCATTCCTTAACGGCTTTCTTAAGGAAGAATTGTATATGATGCAGCCAGAAGGTTTTGTCGATCCTAAGAATGCTAACAAGGTATGCAAGCTCCAGCGCTCCATCTATGGGCTGGTGCAAGCATCTCGGAGTTGGAACATTCAGTTTGATGAGATGATCAAAGCGTTTGGGTTTACACAGACTTATGGAGAAGCCTGTGTTTACAAGAAAGTGAGTGGGAGCTCTGTAGCATTTCTCATATTATATGTGGATGACATACTATTGATGGGAAATGATATAGAATTCTTGGAAAGTATAAAGGCCTACTTGAATAAGTGTTTTTCAATGAAGGACCTTGGAGAAGCTGCTTATATATTAGGCATCAAGATCTATAGAGATAGATCAAGACGCCACATTGGTCTTTCACAGAGTACGTACCTTGACAAGATATTGAAGAAGTTCAATATGGATCAGTCCAAGAAGGGGTTCTTGCCTGTATTGCAAGGTGTGCCATTGAGCACGGCTCAATGCCCGACCACGGCAGAAGATAGAGAAAAGATGAGTGTCATCCCCTATGCCTCGGCCATAGGGTCTATTATGTATGCCATGCTGTGTACCAGACCTGATGTAAACCTTGCCGTAAATTTGGTAGGAAGGTACCAAAGTAATCCCGGCATGGAACACTGGGCAGCGGTCAAGAATATCCTGAAGTACCTGAAAAGGACTAAGGATATGTTTCTCGTATATGGAGGTGACGAAGAGCTCGTCGTAAAGGGTTACGTCGACGCTAGCTTCGACACAGATCTGGATGACTCTAAGTCACAAACCGGATACGTGTATATTTTGAATGGAGGGGCAGTAAGCTGGTGCAGTTGCAAGCAAAGCGTCGTGGCGGGATCTACATGTGAAGCGGAGTACATGGCGGCCTCAGAGGCAGCACAGGAAGCAGTCTGGATAAAGGAGTTCATTACCGACCTAGGGGTGATTCCCAATGCGTCGGGCCCGATGACTCTCTTCTCTGACAACACTGGAGCTATTGCCCTTGCCAAGGAGCCCAGGTTTCACAGGAAGACCAGGCATATCAAGCGTCGCTTCAACTCCATTCGTGAAAGTGTTAAAAATGGAGACATAGATATTTGTAAAGTACATACGGACCTGAATGTAGCAGATCCGTTGACTAAACCTCTCCCTAGGGCAAAACATGATCAACACCAGAACTCTATGGGTGTTCGATTCATCACAATGTAACTAGATTATTGACTCTAGTGCAAGTGGGAGACTGTTGGAAATATGCCCTAGAGGCAATAATAAAATGGTTATTATTATATTTCTTTGTTCATGATAATTGTCTATTGTTCATGCTATAATTGTGTTATCCGGAAATCGTAATACATGTGTGAATACATAGACCACAACGTGTCCCTAGTAAGCCTCTAGTTGACTAGCTCGTTGATGAACAGATAGTCATGGTTTCCTGACTATGGACATTGGATGTCATTGATAACGGGATCACATCATTAGGAGAATGATGTGATGGACAAGACCCAATCCTAAGCATAGCTCAAAGATCGTGTAGTTCGTTTGCTAGAGCTTTTCCAATGTCAAGTATCTTTTCCTTAGACCATGAGATCGTGTAACTCCCGGATGCCGTAGGAGTGCTTTGGGTGTGCCAAACGTCACAACGTAACTGGGTGACTATAAAGGTACACTACATGTATCTCTGAAAGTGCCTGTTGGGTTGACACGGATTGTGGCTGGGATTTGTCACTCTGTATGACGGAGAGGTATCTCTGGGCCCACTCGGTAATGCATCATCATAATGAGCTCAATGTGACTAAGGAGTTAGTCACGGGATCATGCATTACGGTACGAGTAAAGTGACTTGCCGGTAATGAGATTGAACAAGGTATTGGGATACCGACGACCGAATCTCGGGCAAGTAACGTACCGATTGACAAAGGGAATTGTATACGGGATTGATTGAATCCTCGACATCGTAGTTCATCCGATGAGATCATCGTGGAACATGTGGTAGCCAACATGGGTATCCAGATCCCGCTGTTGGTTATTGACCGGAGAGTCATCTCGGTCATGTCTGCATGTCTCCCGAACCCGTAGGGTCTACACACTTAAGGTTCGGTGACGCTAGGGTTGTAGAGATATTAGTATGCGGAAACCCGAAAGTTGTTCGGAGTCCCGGATGAGATCCCGGACGTCACGAGGAGTTCCGGAATGGTCCGTAGGTGAAGAATTATATATAGGAAGTCCAGTTTCGGCCACCGGGAAAGTTTCGGGGGTTATCGGTATTGTACCGGGACCACCGGAAGGGTCCCGGGGGTCCACCGGGTGGGGCCACCTCTCCTGGAGGGCCCCATGGGCTGAAGTGGGAGGGAAACCAGCCCTTAGTGGGATGGGGCGCCCCCCTTGGGCCTCCCCCTGCGCCTAGGGTTGGAAACCCTAGGGGTGGGGGGCGCCCCACTTGGCTTGGGGGGCAAGCCACCCCCCTTGGCCGCCGCCCCCCTCAGATGGGATCTCCAGGGGGCCGGCGCCCCCCCAGGACCCCTATAAATAGTGGGGGGGAGGGAGGGCAGCAGTACCCTAGCCCCTGGGCCTCCCTCTCGCTCCCGTGACACCTCTCTCTCTCGCTTGCGCTTGGCGAAGCCCTGCCGGGATCCCCGCTACTTCCACCTCCACGCCGTCGTGCTGCTGGATCTCCATCAACCTCTCTTTCGCCCTTGCTGGATCAAGAAGGAGGAGACGTCGCTGCTCCGTATGTGTGTTGAACACGGAGGTGCCGTCCGTTCGGCACTCGGTCATCGGTGATTTGGATCACGACGAGTACGACTCCATCAACCCCGTTCACTTGAACGCTTCCGCTCGCGATCTACAAGGGTATGTAGATGCACTCCTTTCCCCTCGTTGCTAGTAAACTCCATAGATGGATCTTGGTGATGCGTAGAAAATTTTAAAATTCTGCAACGATCCCCAACAGGGTTCAGATCGGAATTCATGGCACTCGGGCCCTAGTGACAAGCATTAAGCATATCAAAGTTATAGCAACATCAATCTCTGAACATAGTGGATACCAGGGATCAAACCTTAACAAAACTAACTCGATTACAATCTCATCCAACCCATCACCGTCCAGCAAGCCTTCGATGGAATTACTCACGCACGACGGTGAGCATCATGAAATTGGTGATGGGGGAAGGTTGGTGATGATGATGGCGACGAATCCCCCTCTCCGGAGCCCTGAACGGACTCCAGATCAGCCCTCCCAATGAAGAACATGAGGTGGCGACGGCTTCGTATTGTAAAACGCGATGAATCCTTCTCCCTAATTTGTTTCTCCGCGAATAGGTACTTATAAAGTTGGAATTAGGATCGGAGAAGCTCCATAGGGCGCGCCCCAGGGGGGTGGGCGCGCCCCCAGGGCTTCTAGCCTCTGGGTGGCCCCCCTCTGGTTGATTCTTGCGCCAATATTTTTTATATGTTCCAAAGTATTCTCCGTAAATTTCCAGGTCAATCCAAAAACTTTTATTTCCGCACAAAAATAACACCATGGCAATTCTGCTGAAAACAGCGTCAGTCCAGGTTAGTTCCATTCAAATCATGCAAGTTAGAGTCCAAAACAAGGGCAAAAGAGTTTGGAAAAGTAGATACGCTGGAAACGTATCACGAGGCGGAGGTGGGCATGGAGCTTGAGCCCGACAGATTTGGGATGGAGGAGGTGAAGGAACAATTCCACCTCACCAATTCGCGGAGAAGGAGGTGTAGTTAGAGGCCGATGCTACTTGTAAGCTGCACTTGGATTTTCCTTGAAGAGGAAGGGTGAGGTAATATAGTAGCGGATAAGTGTTTCCCTCAGTGAGAACCAAGGTTATGAACCTATAGGAGAACCAAGCAAATCCTAGTAAGCAGTACCTGGACACACAAGAGCAAATACTTGCACCCAACACAGGCAAGAGGGTTGTCAATCCCCTTGAACTCGTTACTTGCAAGGATTGAATCTGGTAGTGATAGATATATAAATCAAAAAGTAAAAGAAAAGTAAATAAATTGCAGCAAGGTATATTTCGTTTTAGTAATATGATTAAAGTAGACCCAGGGGCCATAGCTTTCACTATAGGCTCCTCTCTCAAAATAGCATACGATCGGTAGACAAATTGTTGTTCGGCAAATGACCGCAAAGCGCATAGTTAAAACATTATTCATGGCAATGATCATGTATATAGGCATCATGTCTGTGACAAGTAGACCGACTCCTGCCTACATCTACTACTATTACTCCACCAATCGACCGACTCCTGCCTGCATCTATGGTATTAAGTTTGTGACAAACAGAGTAACGCTTTAAGTAAGATGGCATGATCTAGATAGATAAAACCAAGCAATATGATTAAACCCCGTTGTGTTACCCTTAGTAGCAACAATACAAATGCATGCCTCGCTACCCCCACGGTCCATCGTATGGTCTTCTCCAGAAGCTTCTAGCTAGTGTCTCTTTTGTCCAGAATAAAATCTCCGAAAAGTTTCAGGGCATTTGGACTTCGTTTGGTACTCATATTCTGCGAAACCAAAAACAAGCAAAAAAACAGCAACTCGCACTAGGCACTAAGTTAATAGGATAGTCCCAAAAAATGATATATATAATTGTTTGAAAGTGTATATAAAACATCCAAGATTCATGATATAATAGCATGAAACAATCAAGAATTATAGATACATTGGAGACGTATCACCCTTCCTCTTTAGGGAAATCCCAACACTATCACAAGTAGCAGAGGACATCTCCTTGATGGCCACGGTCATGCTGCTAAAGACGCTCAACTCCTAGTCGATGAAGGTGCCCATCTTCCTCTTCCTCTCAAGAGCAGCAGTGTGATCAGCATTAGTAGCCTTCTTAGGGCCCTCTAGGACAACGGTCTCTAACTTCTAGTTGTCTGGATACTCAGGGGAAGGCACACCGAGAGGCTCATTGGAGCCCATTGTATGCTTGCCCTAGCCAGACCCCAGGAGAAGATGATCTATATCTGAGAGTAGTTCTCAGTGAACTTGTTGGGGTACTCAATGTCCTTACGGTGATCCTAATAAAGAAATACAACATTGTTAATTGTGATTGACATGCTGGATCAAGTGAAACAAGTGGTAGGTTAGCTAACTGTGATGTGGCCTTGGTAGTGCTCAATCGCTCTAGCATGATGAAGGTGTAATGATCCCATTGGGCACCGCTAATGTCTCTAAGCTTGGACACTTGGATCCATCTTGCTATCCACTTTCTAGGATGGTTATACACCTATGCCGAGATCACCTATGTCCCACATAACTCAAAAACCTTCTTGCGAACAACGTTCAAGTGAACCTCCTTGAAGCCCTTATTAGTCCTCATCCTACTAGTGATGATATCACACATCTTGTTCAACACGAAGATGGATTGGAAATGAGCCCATTTCACTGTGTTCCCTTTCATGAATCATCTCGTCTCTGCCTTGCCTGCTTTAATTAGCAGTTGTCGCATGCATCACCACCACTAAAGATGGTACCATATGCCCCTCAAACACCTGTAAATTAGGAGACACCGACTGGGACATCGGTTGGGAGTTCTCAATATAGGAGGGAAAGATCTGTTGTATGATAGAACAATGTCCCACATTGGTCAGCTTCGGGACTACTAAGCAAGAACAATGTAGTTCCTACACATGGAATGATGATCAAGCTCAATACACTGGCACATCTAGCAAGCTAGCATGGACTGATCATCAAGCTCAACACACTACCACTTCTACCATACTAGCATTGAGACCGACATGGAAATCATGTACTTCTACAAAAAGACCATGACGATCATCATTGCCAACAAACAAAACCTAGCATACTACCAAAAATGACACCACTACCATCCAATCTACCACATCCTAACACAACATCATGAAGCAACACTCTAGTCTACCACATGCTCACATATCTAAGCTACAACATGATCTCGTGTCTACTCTACAACAATTAGGGATTGATGTTACTTACAACCATCAGAGTAGCAGCAGGAGACAGTGAACAACTCGGAGGAGAGGAGGAAGAAGGATCGCGGGGAGGAGACAGTGAACAACTCAGAGAAGGGGTGGAAGAAGGATCATCGCCGTGGACCACCATCAATCAAAGAAGATGGCGCCACTTACTTGCTCGTCGGTGAAGAAATAGCCCAACATGGAAAGCTCGAAGGGGGGAAATGGTGGTGTAGGTTCAGGAAGTGAGCAAAAGGGAGCATAATAGGGCGAGACTGTCAGTGGGAGATGACTGAATTACTGTTGGGAAACATAGTAGAAAACAAAAAGTTTCACCCTACGATCACCCAGGAACAATATGAAGATGCATAACAGGTTGTGATCAATGATCATTACCGACTCCGTGAGTGCAGCGGAGTAGATGAGTCGGTGTAGATCGTACTTGAAGTCCCTTGAACGTTGATGTCGATCTCGTGAACCACCCACAAACGATCCCTCGAACGGAAGACCGAAAGCACAGCCTCTCTACTTGGTTGCAAGCGTACAGTCTTCATGATCCGGCAGCGCTTCGCCGTCCAGAGCTCATCATCGCCGGAGAATTATAGGGAGGATATTAGAACCACACGGGGCTTCTAATTATGAGGATTAGAGGTAGCTAGGGCCAGCTCTAATTAGTCAATTAGGACCAACTAGAACGTGCACTAGATCAACTAGAGAAAGCTTCAAAACTTGTGTATCCAAAGGGTGGAAATCCTCTAGTATATATAGGTTGGAGGGGAAGAGGAGGAATGCCACCAAGGAGGG
Source organism: Aegilops tauschii subsp. strangulata (assembly GCF_002575655.3). NCBI lineage: Eukaryota > Viridiplantae > Streptophyta > Magnoliopsida > Poales > Poaceae > Aegilops > Aegilops tauschii. The sequence goes on from NC_053037.3 coordinate 170,058,543, forward strand.
AAAGCCTCCTTGGGGCGCCACCTAGTAGGATTCGGCCCCGTTCCTTAGGGACGGGAGGCGCCTACTCCACTTGGGCCCTTGTGGCCCAAGTTGCCTTGCACCTCTTGGTCTTTTTAGGCCCGTTGATATTTAAATCTATATCGTCCGTCCACCACGTCCATATTATATCCCTTTTCTATATCCGAGGTGGTACTATATACCTGCCGGTACCTCGAAGGCATTTCATCCTGTACTTGGGCCTGCACTCACTCCTTGGCTCCTCGGCCTGTTTAAGTCACATACGTGTGTGAAAGGCGGCCCAGCTGCAGTGGAGGAGAGGAGGCAAAAAAATTGATTCTGGTGTAGGATTCGAACTCGCGACCTCTAGCCTTGTAACATGAATTGCATCCAACTCAGCTAGCTCAAGTTTTGTTTGGAAAAAGTTAGATGGCTTTTTAAATAGTCCCACCTCGCCCCCTTGCACTTGCTTCTTCCAAATTATATATGACTTCAACTTTTGGGGGTATCGAGGAGGTGTTTCGGGCAATAAGCGGAGGAAGATACAGACGCTGAAAGAGAAATAAGGAAAGAGGAGGATCGAGTGCTACTTCTATGAAGGAAGGAGGAGCATCCAGTCTTCTTGCTTCTAAAAGTTGGAGGGAGAGCTGCGTTAGCGGAGGACGACGGAGGACGACCGCGGTAGGTGGACGACATCGGGTCCTCCACTGAAGAGACCCTGACTTGAGATCGGGGCAGAACGTGCCTCACACTGATGTTGAGATCGGGACGACCGCGGAAGGTGGACGACATCGGGTCCTCAGCAGGTGGACAACATCAGCATCTTAGTCAAAATAGTTTAGTTATTATACTGAACAGCCGAAGCTTAGTGTTTTGTATGCAGGATCAAGCTGCTCCAATTTCTGCATAAGTTCTCCTTGGTACCAATTTGCATATGTGCAGGGTCGGAGCCTTTGGTTTGTTTGCAACTAGAATTCGAGACACTGGTACAGAGTCCATGTTGGGAATATATGCTGAAGGTATGGAACATGTTTCTATTATTTCCTGATGGAATTTGGAAATTGGTCTTAAAAAGAAACATTATATTGGTGGTTCCTTATTTGTTTCTGTACAACTTATTAAACTTTAGTAATTCATGAAGCTTGCATACATATAGAAACCCAATGTAGATATTTGTTGTTGGTGATGATGAGAAATCATGTATCTGCATTCAGTGAGAAGAACCTATAGCAAGTAGCTCCATGCGTCCTATTCGTATTGTAGCTGGTATAAATTGAATGTAGGATGTAGGATCAATTGTAGCTGGTATTGTAGCTGGTTAGGATGTGTGGGGATGAAAGACTCCCAATTCTAGTCGGAGGAGATTTTAATATAATCCAAAGAAGAGAAGAATAATGGCAATTTCGATAGCCGTTGGTCCTTAATGTTCAACATGGTAATTGAGAGTCTCAATCTCAGGGAGATTGAACTAACGGGTAGACAATACACATGGGCCAACTCGTTACCTACTCCCACTTTACAAGAAGTTGGACAGAGTACTAGCTAGTGTGGAATGGGAACAGAAATACCCACTCGTGTCAGTACATGAGATGCAGAGAGCGATCTCTGATCACACTCCCTTGCTATTAGACTCAGGGGATGCAACTCGTATTGGGAACAAAAACAATTTCTCTTTCGAACTAAGCTGGTTTGAAAAAGAAAACTTTCTTGCCATTGTAGCAAGAGAATGGGCGAAGCCCGTTAGTGGGCGCTCTCATTTAGAAAGATGGCAAAATAAGATTAGGCATCTCAGACAATTTCTAAAGGGTTGGGCCAGAAATGAAAGTGGGTTTTACAAACAAGAGAAAGAAAGACTGATACAACTAATCGAGGCTTTAGATATTAAAGCAGAATCAAACTTGCTCGATGTGACTGAACAGGCTACAAAAGCCGAAGCCGAATAGTGCTTGCGCAGTCTTCTTAGAGAAGAAGAAATGAAATGGGCCTTGTGCACTAAAGTGCTTAAGGTCATCCACGGGGATGACAATACTCAATTCTTTCATATGATTTCAAATGGTGAACATAGGAAGAAGAAGATAATTCAGCTTGAGCAGGATGAAGGGACTATCGTAGGGCACAAGAACCTCAAGTCATATATTTCCAACTACTATAAACAACTCTTTGGGTCTCCGGTAGATAATGCGGTGACCTTAGATGATTCTGTTATTGAGGATATTCCTCAACTCGGGTCAGATGAGAATGAGATCTTATCTGCACCGTTTACTAAGAAGGGGGTTTTCGATGCTATTGCCCAAATGAAACCGAATAAAGCGTCGGGACTAGATGGGTTCCCTGCGGAGTTTTATAAGAAATGTTGGCATATTATAACAATGATCTTATGCCTATGTTTCAAGACTTTTTCAATGGGCACCTTGAGCTTTTCCATCTTAACTTTGGTATGATAACGTTATTGGCGAAGAAAGTGGAAGCAATTCGCATCGAGCAGTTCAGACCGATATGCCTTTTTAATGTGAGTTTCAAAATATTCACCAAAGTGGGTACTAATATACTGACACGGACCGCACACTCGGTGGTGCAACCGAGTCAGACGGCTTTCATGCCGGGAAGACATATCCTAGAAGGGGTGGTTGTCTTACATGAAACTCTCCACGAAATCCACTCGAAGAAACTAGATGGGGTTATCTTCAAAGTAGATTTTCAAAAGGCATATGATAAAGTTAAGTGGCCTTTCCTTCAGCAGGCAATGCACATGAAGGGTTTTAACGAGACATGGAGGAATCAAGTGGATTCCCTAGTCCAAAAGGGTAGTGTCGGAATTAAGGTTAATGATGATATCGGACACTACTTTTAGACTCATCAGGGCTTGAGACAAGGTGATTCGATGTCTCCGCTCCTTTTCAATATAGTAGCCGATATGCTAACCATTCTAATTGGAAGGGCCAAAGAGAGCGGCCAGGTAGGTGGAATAGTACCTCATCTCATTGATGGGGGAGTTTCCATCCTACAATACGCCGATGATACTATTCTTTTCATGGAACATGATCTCGCAAAGGCCCGAAACATGAAACTAGTGCTATGTCTTTTTGAACAATTGTCGGGATTAAAAATTAATTTCCATAAGAGCGAACTGTTCTTCTTTGGGAGAGCCAAAGAGGAACAAGTGGCATATAAACAATTGTTCGGATGTGAATTGGAATCTCTGCCTTTTAGTTATTTGGGCATACCCATTCATCATCGAAAACTGACTAATAAAGAATAGAAATGCATCAAAGAACGATTTGAAGAAAAACTAAGCTGCTAGAAGGGCAAGCTAATGTCGTATGGAGGTCAGTTAGTTCTAATTAATTCAGTATTAACTAGTATGCCGATGTTCCTGTTATCATTCTTTGAAGCACCTAAGGGGGTACGGAAGAGACTTGATTTTCATCGATCTAGATTTTTCTGGCAGTCAGATGATGTAAAGAAGAAATACCGCTTGGCTAGGTGGGATATCATTTGCAGACCCAAGAACGAGGGTGGTCTTGGCATTGAGAACCTAGAGATTAAAAATAAATGCCTAATGAGTAAATGATTATATAGGTTATCAGTAGAACATGATGGTATGTGGGCTGAGATACTATGAAACAAATATTTACATTCAAAAACCCTAGCCCAAGTTACCACAAGACCTACAGATTCACCTTTCTGGAAGGGACTTATGAGAACGAAAGATGTGTTCTTTCGCCGGACCAAATTCTGTGTCGGCAATGGGTTGACAACAAGATTTTGGGAGGATACGTGGCTGGGGACAAGCCTCTAGCACTACAATACCCCCACCTTATATAATATTGTACAACGTAAGGAAGATTACGTGGCCAACATTTTCAAGAGGTGCCCTTAAATATACAGTTTATGAGATCTTTAGTCGGGGAACGTTGGAATTCCTGGCTACACTTGGTGAGGCGGTTAATGGAAGTTCAACTATCTGATCAACCTGATTCCTTCAACTGGAAACTAACCAGAAACGGTGTGTTTATGGTAAAATCTTTGTGTATGGATCTCATTAATTATGGCCCAATCCCAAGATCCCTACATATCTGGAAAGTGAAGGTTCCCTTGCGTATTAAAATTTTTATGTGGTTTGTCCACAAGCAAGTGATCCTCACCAAGGATAATTTGATAAAGCGATGGTGGGTTGGTAGTTCGCGATGTTGTTTTTGTGTTCATGATGAAACAATACAACACTTATTCATAGAATGTCCCCTCGCGAGATTACTTTGGCGAACGATACATATAGCCTTTAACATTAATCCACCAACTAGCATTGAAGGTTTATTTCGGACCTGGCTAGCTGGAATCGATCTACTTACTGCGTCTCGTATTCGGATTGGAATATGTGCGCATCTTTGGGCTATATGGAACTACAGAAATGATATGATCTTTAACAGACAACATTCTCTAACATTCTTGCAGGATCATCTTCAGAGCTACTGCTTGGATCCGTATGTGGTCCTTACTCACTCCTATGGAGTCCAGGGAGCCTTTGGTTACTGAGTGCATCCAGTGGGAGATGGTAGCACGGGATATATTCAACCGGTTTGGATGGCGGTCTCTTAATAGAATAGGCGTTTAGTGTTCTATTCTTTTGTCCATGCCGGTTGTGGCTTTGAGTGCTCTTTTTTTCGCTCCTCTTGCGAGATGTAATGGAGATAAGACCTTGTTTGTTTCGAACCTCATTTTTTTTAATAATATGGCCGCATGCATCCCTCAGATGTAGAGGCCGGGGGTAAGCCTCCTTTTCCAAAAAAATGTAGGATCAATTGTAGAAAGTCTAAATATGTGTTCAGTCCACATAACTGGATTAATTAAGTGCCACCATATCGCTCCATTTTAAGCTGAAGATTTTTCCCCAATTTTGCAGCATAATATTTTCTACTGAACATGAAGAGTTCAGAGCAGGTAGTGGAATAAAGGTGATGAACATAGCTAGCCTAGATTTTTTTATTTGTTTTTTCTGGCCAAAAAGTTGGCTCAGCTTCCCCAATGTTAGTTTGCCTGGGTCAATATCAGTACATGATATTTGTTTGTTCCAGCCAGAAAGTTGGTTAAACATTCGATGTGTTTGCTGGGCATCTCTGCCTAAAACAGAAGTTCAATTCTAAGTTCAAAGTTATCAGCATGTGGTACTTTAAGCTGATGGTTACCAGGAGAACATAGCATAGCTTTGTGCAATCTCACTTTTAGTTCAGACTTCAAAGTGCGACAGAAATAAAAATAGTTGTACTAGCTGCTTTTAATGGTGTAAAATATGAACCTTCATGTGCATGTGGAATTAATGTTTTTACCGTATTTGCATTAAAAACAGAAAAAATATCCATTATAATGACGGCTTGGCTGTCAGGGAAAGAAACAGCTAGAAAAAAACAGCAAAATTCTTGTACAAGAATAGAGCCGGTCTCCATCTTAATAGGGCTGCCTCACCTTTTTTCTGGCCTAATCTATCTATCTGTATTTATTTACTCCATGAACTTATGCAAGCAGAGATCACATTCATGCTTCATGGGCGAAACTGTTTTTTATAAGGATAGTTTTTATCCAGTGTAGTTGCATAGCTAGCCTAATTCTGTAGTTATCTACTTTTTTACAATGTGGTTGCATTGATTAATGTCGAATTTGTGCTAATATAGGTCACATTTGCCTCATCATTTATTTGCTTTTGTAAGCTTTTCAACTTTTGCAAATTGTGTAGATATTGTGGATAACAGATTTTAGGAGGATAAGCGCTGACACGAGTAGCAAATAGAGCACGTGGACCAGTGCGCGCACGTGTGTGTGTGGGGGGGGAGGGGGGGTCTTGAGGCATGCTTATTGGGTTAGGGTCGTAAGTTTTTTTTATCCTATTGCAACGCACGGGCATGTTTGCTAGTAACATATAAAATATTCTAAACATTTTTAGAGCATTATATATATAATTTAACAACCCCGGAAACATTTTCTACCTATATATAATTAATCGGTAATACTCGTTATTACCCGATATTCACCAAAACCCTTCCGGTGACCCCAAAACACTTCCGGAACCTCTCAGAACTATTCCGGATATTAAATATATTCTCATCACTCCCGCACCACTAACACTCAGCAGATTGTGATTACCCTAAGCTTGTAACCCCGTAGGTTCGGTAAATCATCGACATGAATGAAACCCCTTCGTTCAATGACTGATAGCAGAACCGTGGACATCCATATCGGTCCCTATGATTACATGAATGATATTCAAGTGAACCTTTGGTTATCATGTGATGTTCCCTTTGCTCACGGAGAGGGCCCTAAGAATATCTCTCCATCGCCGGAGGAGCAAATCCCACTCTCGAGCTATCCGGTCACTTGTCAAACTTTCCGGTGAGCCTGAAAGTTGTCGTTATGATCACCTTATTACAGATGACGTTTGAGCAACCACAAAGCCCACTGTCTGGTAGGAAGTTACCGAGACACTCTCATGGTCCGAGGAACTAAAAACACGTGCTAACACTCTATGTTATAACAGATGATTTCAGATGATATAATCACATAGTATAACTGTATAATAGACAAGTATTGGGTCGATTCAGTATGGTCTCTCTTCTAACGTCATACCCTCAATGGTGTTTTAGGACTATCGTTACACTTAACGATATCCCAAGATCCGAAAAACGTGATCACCAACAACACTTGAGCCAGTCTTAGAGGCGAGACTGGGAACCTATATTATTTTGTTTATCATTCCGCACGTGCATACGAGTTTTCCACTGAATCACATATTCCAGGATCATAGTAGTTATAGCATGGAATATAAACTCCTAACTATGAATATGGAAATATAATAATACAATATTATTGTCTCTAGGGCATATTTCCAACAATCTCCCACTTGCACTAGAGTCAATAATCTAGTTACACTTTTAACTTTAACACCAATGGCAATCCGATGTTAGTCCATGCTTTGCTTGTGGTATACACTTTGTCCTATCGAATCTGACATCTTTAGAACCACATGTATCATTTGCATTTCTATGCATCTATCATGCTTTCACAAGAATTCATAATTTGTGTGAAACTAGCTTGGTATATTGAATCACTGGTAGAACCTTTGATTCCTTAGACTGAGGTATGGAACCACTATTAAGAATAGTGTTCCAGTGATACAATCATCTAGAAGCCATACCAAGCTCATGAATGAAATTTTGATTCATCACCTTTCATTTTTGCTTCTAGAGCAATAATATACTTAGCCTTCTATTATAGAATTCACCACAGTAATTTTTGGACCAATCCCAACTTACTGTGCCACCATAAACCACTTTTAATTTGAAATCAAACAATCACTTGGAGCATAGATGAAGATTTAATCGATGTACTACTTACAACGAGCCTTCATTTGATGTAACTTGTTACAACAATCTCTTCATTTTCTCTGTGTGTCAGAAACATGTCGTTAATCCTTAATGACATTTCTCATTGTTGTCCTATGATCAACAATTTGACCATACTAGTAACTTTTACTTACAACTAACTTGGAGTATTGGAAGTATCTGGTTGTTTACATACCATGGAATACAAGTGTGGTTGAAATCATATTTCGCTCATTAGTATTTCAGATACCGACTCCTTCCATGTGACATTGACAAGAAACTCTTCTTGACATTTTATACTAAACTGCTTTAGTATTCTGTCAATATGTATTTTGGCTAAGTCCGATTAGACACTATTATCTCCATAGATCATTTGTCTAATACCAAGACTATTCATTGCCTAAGTATTTTACTGAAAAACTAGTTTCAATTAAGTCTTAATCCATGTCAAGAAATTTACATAACTTCTAATCAACAATATGTCATGTACATATAGTGTTTAGAAATATTATCATGCTCCCACTTACTTTCTTGTAAATACAAGCATCTTCGCTTTACTTGATGAAATCAATTTATTTGACCATTTCATCGGTACGAAGATTCCAACTCCACTATGCTTGCTTCAGATCATTTATAGGATCTCTTGAAGTTTGCATACTTACTAGCATCCTCTCGATCGAAAAAATTACCTTGGATCGTATCAAACATACAACCTTGGTTCTATTTCCATCTCATGGGAATCATTTTGACATCCATCTAGTTTAACCCGAACTGACTTTAAGTATTGCTATCATGAGACTGAAGGAAATATGCCCTAGAGGCAATAATAAAGATGTTATTTATATTTTCTTATATCATGATAAATGTTTATTGTTCATGCTAGAAATGTATTAACCGAAAACTTAGTACATGTGTGAATACATAGACAAAACAGAGTGTCCCTAGTATGCCTCTACTTGACTAGCTCGTTAATCAAAGATGGTTAAGTTTCCTGACTATAGACATGTGTTGTCATTTGATGAACGGGATCACATCATTAGAGAATGATGTGATGGGCAAGACCCATCCGTTAGCTTAGCATAAATGATCATTTAGTTTTATTGCTATTGCTTTCATCATGACTTATACATGTTCCTCTGACTATGAGATTATGCAACTCCCGAATACCGGAGGAACACCTTGTGTGCTATCAAATGTCACAACGTAACTGGGTGATTATAAAGATGCTCTACAGGTGTCTCCGATGGTGTTTGTTGAGTTGGCATAGACCGAGATTAGGATTTGTCACTCCGTGTATCGGAGAGGTATCTCTAGGCCCTCTCGGTAATGCTCATCACTATAAGCCTTGCAAGCAATGTGACTAATGAGTTAGTTGCGGGATGATGCATTACGGAACGAGTAAAGAGACTTGCCGGTAACGATATTGAACTAGGTATGATGATACCGACGATCGAATCTCGGGCAAGTAACATACCGATGACAAAGGGAACAACGAATGTTGTTATGCGGTTTGACCGATAAAGATCTTCGTAGAATATGTAGGAGCCAATATGAGCATCCACGTTCCGCTATTGGTTATTGACCGGAGATGTGTCTCGGTCATGTCTACATAGTTCTCGAACCCGTAGGGTCTGCACGCTTAATGTTCGATGACGATTTGTATTATGAGTTATGTAATTTGATGACCGAAGTTTGTTCGGAGTCCCGGATGAGATCACGGACATGACGAGGAGTCTCAAAATGGTCGAGACGTAAATATCGATATATTGGAAGGCTATATTCGGACATCGGAAAGGTTCTGAGTGGTTCGAGTATTTTTCGGAGTACCGGAGAGTTACGGGAATTCACCGGGGGATGTATTGGGCCTTCATGGGCCTTAGTGGAAAGGAGAGAAGGGCCACAAGGGGAGGCCGCATGCCCCCCCATGGGCTGGTCCGAATTGGACTAGGGAGGGGGCGGCGCCCCCCTCTTTCCTTCTCCCTCTCCTACTCCTTCCCTCTCTCCCCTCTTGGAAAAGGAAGGGGACTCCAACTAGGATTGGGAATCCTAATTGGACCCCCCCTATAGGCGTGCCCCTCCTAGGTCGGCCTCCTCTTCCCCCCTCGTTTATATACGTGGGCAGGGGTTACCCCAAAGGCACACCAAGATTTGTCTTAGCCGTGTGCGGTGCCCCCCTCCACAGTTACACACCTCGGTCATATCGTTGTAGTGCTTAGGCGAAGCCCTGCGCCGGTAACTTCATCATCACCGTCGCCATGCTATCGTACTGACGAAACTCTCCCTCGTCCTCAACTGGATCAAGAGATTGAGGGATGTCATCAAGCTGAACGTGTGCTGAACGCGGAGGTGCCGTACGTTCGGTACTTGGACCGGTTGGATCGCGAAGACGTTCGACCTACATCAACCGCGTAACTAAATGCTTCCGCTTTCGGTCTACGAGGGTACGTGGACACACTCTCCCCACTCATTGCTATGCTTCTCCTAGATAGATCTTGCGTGATCGTAGGAATTTTTTTGAAATACTACGTTCCCCAACAGAGAAAATCTTGTCATAGTTAATTCTTTGATCTTGTCATAAACTATTTGTAACAAGTCAAGTATTATAAAACATTTTTATCTTTGTCAGTTTATAGATCCATTACTATTCTTTAGACTTTAAGTCTTTCAAAGGGTTCATCAAGTTGTAAGCTTGAATTATGTGAATGGATACAATCTCGGATTATGTTGGCATATAACCAATTTCAGGAGTCAGGGCCCATCAATGCTTCTCTGTGAATTATAGGTTCATTTGTTACCCAACAATATTTCTTCTGCATACCACAATGGTCTGTACGAATTTTCCCAACCTATATGGTTCAGTTGCAAGTTCGACCGTAGTCTCTATATCTCATGTAGAGGCTTTTGTATCAGTCGCAGTAAGAAATTCTAGAATTACTTTCAGTGTTTCTTTTCTTTGAGCTGACTGCGAAGATTCTGCAATCTTGTCGAGTTGCACTGTCCTCCCACACACTCTTTTGTAGAAAATATTTTCTTCAAAAACTTCCGCACTCTATAGCAACACTTTGCCTCGACGTAGTGATAGAGGAATACCCAACTATTTGGGATAACCTACAAAGTAGCACTTATTTCAATAAATTTGATGGCGCTCCTTTCTCAGTGTGAAAGCCACAGTCTCAAAAGCATCACTTGTTGGAAATATGCCCTAGAGGCAATAATAAAATGGTTATTATTATATTTCCTTGTTCATGATAATTGTCTATTGTTCATGCTATAATTGTGTTATCCGGAAATCGTAATACATGTGTGAACACATAGACCATAACATGTCCCTAGTGAGCCTCTAGTTGACAAGCTCGTTGATCAATAGATGGTTACGGTTTCCTGACCATGGACATTGGATGTCATTGATAACGGGATCACATCATTAGGAGAATGATTTGATGGACAAGACCCAATCCTAAGCATAGCACTAGATCGTGTAGTTCGTTTGCTAAAGCTTTTCTAATGTCAAGTATCATTTCCTTAGACCATGAGATCGTGCAACTCCCGGATACCGTAGGAATGCTTTGGGTGTACCAAACGTCACAACATAACTGGGTGACCATAAAGGTGCACTACAGGTATCTCCGAAAGTGTCTGTTGGGTTGGCACAGATCGAGACTGGGATTTGTCACTCCGTATGACGGAGAGGTATCTCTGGGCCCACTCGGTAATGCATCATCATAATGAGCTCAATGTGACCAAGTGATTGCTCACGGGATCATGCATTACGGTACGAGTAAAGTGACTTGTCGGTAACGAGATTGAACGAGGTATTGGGATATCGACGATCGAATCTCGGGCAAGTAACGTACCGATTGACAAAGGGAATTGTATACGGGATTACTTGAATCCTCGACATCGTGGTTCATCCGATGAGATCATCGAGGAGCATGTGGGAGCCAACATGGGTATCCAGATCCCGCTGTTGGTTATTGACCGGAGAGTCGTCTCGGTCATGTCTGCGTGTCTCCCGAACCCGTAGGGTCTACACACTTAAGGTTCGGTGATGCTAGGGTTGTAGAGATATTAGTATGCGGTAACCCAAAAGTTGTTCGGAGTCCCGGATGAGATCCCGGACATCACGAGGAGTTCTGGAATGGTCCGGAGGTAAAGATTTATATATAGGAAGTCCAGTTTCGGCCATCGGGAAAGTTTCGGGGGTCACCGGTATTGTACCGGGACCACCGGAAGGGTCCCGGGGGTCCAGCGGGTGTGGCCACCTATGCCGGAGGGCCCCATGGGCTGAAGTGGGAAGGGAACCAGCCCCTGGTGGGCTGGTGCGCCCCCCATGGGCCTCCCCCTGCGCCTAGGGTTGGAAACCCTGGGGGTGGGGGGCGCCCCACCTGACTTGGGGGGTAAGTCCCCCCCTTGGCCGCCGCCCCCCTTGAGATGGGATCTCCAGGGGCCGGCGCCCCCCCAGGGCCCCTATATAAAGGGGGGAGGGCTGCGCACCCAAGCCCCTGGCGCCTCCCTCTCCCGCCGTAACACCTCTCCCTCTCGCTGAGCTTGGCGAAGCCCTGCCGAGATCCCCGCTGCTTCCACCACCACGCCGTCGTGCTGCTGGATCTGAATCAACCTCTCCTTCTCCCTTGCTGGATCAAGAAGGAGGAAACGTCTCTCCCAACCGTACGTGTGTTGAACGTGGAGGTGCCGTCCGTTCGGCGCTAGGATCATCGGTGATTTGGATCACGACGAGTACGACTCCATCAACCCCGTTCTCTTGAACGCTTCCGCTCGCGATCTACAAGGGTATGTAGATGCACTCCTTCCCTCTCATTGCTAGTAAACTCCATAGATTGATCTTGGTGATGCGTAGAAAATTTTAAATTTCTGCTACGGTCCCCAACAGTGGCATCATGAGCTAGGTCTATGCGTAGTTTCTATGCACGAGTAGAACACAAGTTGTTGTGGGCATTGATTTTGTCAATTTACTTGCCATTACTAGTCTTATCTTGATTCGGCGGCATCGTGGGATGAAGCGGCCCGGACCGACCTTACACGTACGCTTACGTGAGACAGGTTCCACCGACTGACATGCACTAGTTGCATAAGGTGGCTAGCGGGTGTCTGTCTCTCCCACTTTAGTCGGATCGGATTCGATGAAAAGGGTCCTTATGAAGGGTAAATAGAAATTGGCATATCACGTTGTGGTTTTGGCGTAGGTAAGAATTGTTCTTGCTATAAACCTATAGCAGCCACGTAAAAGTTTGCAACAACAATTAGAGGACGTCTAACTTGTTTTTGCAGCAAGTGTCATGTGATGTGATATGGCCAGAAGGATGTGATGAATGATATATGTGATGTATGAGATTGATCATGTTCTTGTAATAGGAATCACGACTTGCATGTCGATGAGTATGAAAACCGGCAGGAGCCTAGGAGTTGTCTTAATTTATTTATGACCTACGTGTCAACTGAAACGCCATGTAATTACTTTACTTTATTGCTAACCGTTAGCCATAGTAGTAGAAGTAATAATTGGCGAGACAACTTCATGAAGACACGATGATGGAGATCATGATGATGGAGATCATGGTGTCATGCCGGTGACGATGATGAACATGGCGCCCCGAAGATGGAGATCAAAAGGAGCAAAATGATATTGGCCATATCATGTCACTATTTGATTGCATGTGATGTTTATCATGTTTTACATCTTATTTGCTTAGAACGACGGTAGCATAAATAAGATGATCCCTCGCTAAAATTTCAAGAAAGTGTTTCCCCTAACTGTGCACCGTTGCGAAGGTTCGTTGTTCCGAAGCACCACGTGATGATCGGGTGTGATAGGTTCTAACGTTTGCATACAATGGGTGTAAGCCAGATTTACACACGCAATACACTTAGGTTGACTTGACGAGCCTAGCATGTACAGACATGGCCTCGGAACACAAGAGACCGAAAGGTCAAACATGAGTCGTATAGCAGATACGATCAACATGAAGATGTTCACCGATGATGACTAGTCCGTCTCACGTGATGATCGGACACGGCCTAGTTGACTCGGATCATGTAACACTTAGATGACTAGAGGGATGTCTGTCTGAGTGGGAGTTCGTTAATAATTTGATTAGATGAACTTTATTATCATGAACTTAGTCTAAAAATCTTTACAATATGTCTTGTAGATCAAATGGCCCACGCTAATGTTGCCCTCAACTTCAACGCGTTCCTAGAGAAAACCAAGCTGAAAGACGATGGTAGCAACTACACGGACTGGGTCCGTAACCTGAGGATTATCCTCATAGCTGCCAAGAAAGCATATGTCCTTGAAGCACCGCTAGGTGATGCACCTGTTTTCCCAGCAACTGAAGACGTTATGAATGCCTGGCAGTCGCGTAGTGATGATTACTGCCTGGTTCAGTGCGTCATGCTTTACAGCTTAGAACCGGGGCTCCAAAAGCGTTTTGAGCAGCACGGAGCATATGAGATGTTCCAAGAGCTGAAAATGGTTTTCCAAGCTCATGCCCGGGTCGAGAGATATGAAGTCTCCGACAAGTTCTACAGTTGTAAGATGGAGGAGAATAGTTTCGTCAGCGAACACATACTCAAAATGTCTGGGTTGCACAACCGCTTGTCTCAGCTGGGAGTTAATCTCCCGGATGACGCGGTCGTTGACAGAATCCTTCAGTCGCTCCCACCTAGCTACAAGAGCTTTGTGATGAACTTCAATATGCAGGGGATGGAAAAGACCATTCCTGAGGTATATTCAATGCTGAAATCAGCGGAGGTGGAGATCAAAAAGGAACATCAAGTGTTGATGGTGAATAAAACCACTAAGTTCAAGAAAGGCAAGGGTAAGAAGAACTTCAAGAAAGACGACAAGGGAGTTGCCGCGCCCGGTAAGCAAGCTGTCGGGAAGAAGACAAAGAATGGACCCAAGCCTGAGACTGAGTGCTTTTATTGCAAGGGAAACGGTCACTGGAAGCGGAACTGCCCCAAGTACTTAGCGGATAAGAAGGCCGGCAATACCAAAGGTATATGTGATATACATGTTATTGATGTGTACCTAACTAGCGCTCGTAGTAGCTCCTGGGTATTTGATACCGGTGCGGTTGCTCATATTTTTAACTCAAAGCAGGAGCTGCGGAATAAGCGGAGACTGGCGAAGGACGAAGTGACGATGCGCATCGGGAATGGTTCCAAGGTCGATGTGATCGCCGTCGGCACGCTACCTCTACATTTACCCACGGGATTAGTTTTAAACCTCAATAATTGTTATTTAGTGCCAGCTTTGAGCATGAACATTGTATCTGGATCTCGTTTAATGCGAGATGGCTACTCATTTAAATCCGAGAATAATGGTTGTTCTATTTATATGAGAGATATGTTTTATGGTCATGCGCCGCTGGTCAATGGTTTATTCTTAATGAATCTCGAACGTGATGTTACACATATTCATAGTGTGAATGCCAAGAAATGTAAGGTTGATAATGATAGTCCCACATACTTGTGGCACTGCCGCCTTGGTCACATTGGTGTCAAACGCATGAAGAAACTCCATGCAGATGGACTTTTGGAGTCTCTTGATTATGAATCATTTCACATGTGCGAACCATGCCTTATGGGCAAAATGACCAAGACTCCGTTCTCCGGAACAATGGAGCGAGCAACCAACTTATTGGAAATCATACATACTGATGTGTGCGGTCCAATGAGCGTTGAGGCTCGCGGTGGCTATCGTTATGTTCTCACCCTCACTGATGACTTGAGTAGATATGGGTATGTCTACTTAATGAAACACAAGTCTGAGACCTTTGAAAAGTTCAAGGAATTTCAGAGTGAGGTTGAGAATCAACATGACAGGAAAATAAAGTTCTTACGATCAGATCGTGGAGGGGAATATTTGAGTCACGAATTTGGCACACACTTAAGGAAATGTGGAATTGTTTCACAACTCACGCCGCCTGGAACACCTCAGCGTAATGGTGTGTCCGAACGTCGTAATCGCACTCTATTGGATATGGTGCGATCTATGATGTCTCTTACCGATCTACCGCTTTCATTCTGGGGTTATGCTTTAGAGACTGCCGCATTCACTTTAAATAGGGCTCCGTCGAAATCCGTTGAGACGACACCGTATGAATTATGGTTTGGAAAGAAACCTAAGCTATCGTTTCTTAAAGTTTGGGGATGCGATGCTTATGTCAAGAAACTTCAACCTGAAAAGCTCGAACCCAAGTCGGAAAAATGCGTCTTCATAGGATACCCTAAGGAAACCATTGGGTATACCTTCTACCTCAGATCCGAAGGCAAGATCTTTGTTGCCAAGAACGGGTCCTTTCTGGAGAAAGAGTTTCTCTCGAAAGAAGTAAGTGGGAGGAATGTGGAACTTGATGAGATGACCCCTCTCGAACCGGAAAGTAGCGCAGCACAAGAAAATGTTTCTGTGGTGCCTGCACCGACTAGAGAGGAAGTTAATGATAACGATCATGATCAAGTTACCACTGAACTTCGTAGGTCCACAAGGACACGTTCCGCACCAGAGTGGTACGGCAACCCTGTCTTGGAAATCATGTTGTTGGACAACGGTGAACCTTCGAACTATGAAGAAGCAATGGCGGGTCCAGATTCCAACAAATGGCTTGAAGCCATGCAATCCGAGATAGGATCCATGTATGAAAACAAAGTGTGGACTTTGACAGACTTGCCCGATGATCGGCGAGCGATAGAAAATAAATGGATCTTTAAGAAGAAGACGGACGCGGATGGAAATGTTACCATCTATAAAACTCGACTTGTCGCTAAGGGTTATCGACAAGTTCAAGGAGTTGACTACGATGAGACCTTCTCACCCGTAGCGAAGCTGAAGTCCGTCCGAATCATGTTAGCAATTGCCGCATTCTACGATTATGAAATATGGCAAATGGACGTCAAAACGACATTCCTTAACGGCTTCCTTAAGGAAGAATTGTATATGATGCAGCCGGAAGGTTTTGTCGATCCTAAGAATGCTGACAAAGTATGCAAGCTCCAGTGCTCAATCTATGGGTTGGTGCAGGCATCTCGGAGTTGGAACATTCGCTTTGATGAGATGATCAAAGCGTTTGGGTTTACACAGACTTATGGAGAAGCCTGTGTTTACAAGAAAGTGAGTGGGAGCTCTGTAGCATTTCTCATATTATATGTGGATGACATACTATTGATGGGAAATGATATAGAATTCTTGGAAAGTATAAAGGCCTACTTGAATAAGTGTTTTTCAATGAAGGACCTTGGAGAAGCTGCTTACATATTAGGCATCAAGATCTATAGAGATAGATCGAGACGCCTCATAGGTCTTTCACAAAGCACATACCTTGACAAGATATTGAAGAAGTTCAATATGGATCAGTCCAAGAAGGGGTTCTTGCCTGTATTGCAAGGTGTGAGATTGAGCACGGCTCAATGCCCGACCATGGCAGAAGATAGAGAAAAGATGAGTGTCGTCCCCTATGCCTCGGACATAGGGTCTATTATGTATGCCATGCTGTGTACCAGACCTGATGTAAACCTTGCCGTGAGTTTGGTAGGAAGGTACCAAAGTAATCCCGGCATGGAACACTGGACAGCGGTCAAGAACATCCTGAAGTACCTGAAAAGGACTAAGGATATGTTTCTCGTTTATGGAGGTGACGAAGAGCTCGTCGTAAAGGGTTACGTCGATGCTAGCTTCGACACAGATCTGGATGACTCTAAGTCACAAACCGGATACGTGTATATTTTGAATGGTGGGGCAGTCAGCTGGTGAAGTTGCAAGCAAAGCGTCGTGGTGGGATCTACATGTGAAGCGGAGTACATGGCAGCCTCGGAGGCAGCACATGAAGCAATCTGGATGAAGGAGTTCATTGCCGACCTAGGAGTTATTCCCAATGCATCGGGGCCGATGACTCTCTTCTGTTACAACACTGGAGCTATTGCCCTTGCCAAGGAGCCCAGGTTTCACAAGAAGACCAGGCACATCAAGCGTCGCTTCAACTCCATTCGTGAAAATGTTCAAAATGGAGACATAGATATTTGTAAAGTACATACGGATTTGAATGTCGCAGATCCGTTGACTAAACCTCTTCCATGGGCAAAACATGATCAACACCAGAACTCTATGGGTGTACGATTCATCACAATGTAACTAGATTATTGACTCTAGTGCAGGTGGGAGACTGTTGGAAATATGCCCTAGAGGCAATAATAAAATGGTTATTATTATATTTCCTTGTTCATGATAATTGCTATTGTTCATGCGATAATTGTGTTATCCGGAAATCGTAATACATGTGTGAACACATAGACCATAACATGTCCCTAGTGAGCCTCTAGTTGACTAGCTCGTTGATCAATAGATGGTTACGGTTTCCTGACCATGGACATTGGATGTCATTGATAACGGGATCACATCATTAGGAGAATGATGTGATGGACAAGACCCAATCCTAAGCATAGCACTAGATCGTGTAGTTCGTTTGCTAAAGCTTTTCTAATGTCAAGTATCATTTCCTTAGACCATGAGATCGTGCAACTCCCGGATACCGTAGGAATGCTTTGGGTGTACCAAACGTCACAACGTAACTGGGTGACCATAAAGGTGCACTACAGGTATCTCCGAAAGTGTCTGTTGGGTTGGCACAGATCGAGACTGGGATTTGTCACTCCGTATGACGGAGAGGTATCTCTGGGCCCACTCAGTAATGCATCATCATAATGAGCTCAATGTGACCAAGTGATTGCTCACGGGATCATGCATTACGGTACGAGTAAAGTGACTTGTCGGTAACGAGATTGAACGAGGTATTGGGATACCGACGATCGAATCTCGGGCAAGTAACGTACCGATTGACAAAGGGAATTGTATACGGGATTACTTGAATCCTCGACATCGTGGTTCATCCGATGAGATCATCGAGGAGCATGTGGGAGCCAACATGGGTATCCAGATCCCGCTGTTGGTTATTGACCGGAGAGTCGTCTCGGTCATGTCTGTGTGTCTCCCGAACCCGTAGGGTCTACACACTTAAGGTTCGGTGACGCTAGGGTTGTAGAGATATTAGTATGCGGTAACCCGAAAGTTGTTCGGAGTCCCGGATGAGATCTCGGACATCACGAGGAGTTCTGGAATGGTCCGGAGGTAAAGATTTATATATAGGGAGTCCAGTTTCGGCCACCGGGAAAGTTTCGGGGGTCACCGGTATTGTACCGGGACCATCGGAAGGGTCCCGGGGGTCCAGCGGGTGTGGCCACCTATGCCGGAGGGCCCCATGGGCTGAAGTGGGAAGGGAACCAGCCCCTGGTAGGCTGGTGCGCCCCCCATGGGCCTCCCCCTGCGCCTAGGGTTGGAGACCCTGGGGGTGGGGGGCGCCCCACCTGACTTGGGGGGCAAGTCCCCCCTTGGCCGCCGCCCCCCCTTGAGATGGGATCTCTAGGGTCCGGCGCCCCCCCAGGGCCCCTATATAAAGGGGGGAGGGAGGGCTGCGCACCCAAGCCCCTGGCGCCTCCCTCTCCCCCCGTAACACCTCTCCCTCTCGCTAAGCTTGGCGAAGCCCTGCCGAGATCCCCGCTGCTTCCACCACCATGCCGTCGTGCTGCTGGATCTCCATCAACCTCTCCTTCCCCCTTGCTGGATCAAGAAGGAGGTGACATCTCTCCCAACCGTACGTGTGTTGAACGCGGAGGTGCCGTCCGTTCGGCGCTAGGATCATCGGTGATTTGGATCACGACGAGTACGACTCCATCAACCTCGTTCTCTTGAACGCTTCCGCTCGCGATCTACAAGGGTATGTAGATGCACTCCTTCCCTCTCGTTGCTAGTAAACTCCATAGATTGATCTTGGTGATGCGTAGAAAATTTTAAATTTCTGCTACGATCCCCAACATCACTTTGAAAGTATATTGGCGAAATAATTAATGTCATCTTTGATCTCATCATGTCATACATAGTTTGATTGCATCTACTTAGAACAATCTACTCTCAGTAGTGTTTCTATGAGGTGCAAGCTATAAAATTCTTTTATAGCTCATCAGACATTCGCTAAATTTGTAACTCAAATATTCTTTTCTACAATCCTGTAGAAACATAATTTTCTTGTTATAATAATTTCTACTTCATTCTGAAAACCTTTTGAAACACTTCAAAAGATCCAGATTTATGTCTCAGTTAGTAAATATAAATATCTACTTGAGTCATCCTTGAAGATAGATAAATCCATTGCTTGTAACAACACTTATTGGACTACACACATCGATATGCAGATTGCCAATTATTTTGTTGCTCGTTCTCTATGGCCTGTGAACGGTATTTTAGTTTATTTACTAATTAAACAAAACTTGCAAGTGTCAGATGATTCTCAATCAGATGACTTTAAAATTCATCACTGTGAAATTTCTCCATGCTAGTTTCTCCAATGTGACTAAATGTAGTGCCACACACATGTGGTATTCTTTTAGTCTTGCGACATTTAGCGTCAGTGTTATGGAAGTTCAATTTTATTATCAATATTCATAACATACATCTTATTCACAATAAGATTATGCCATTTTGTTCATAATGTCGAACAATTATTTTTCTGTCATGGACAACCTCCTTCATAACATCGAACAACTATTATTCTGTCATGAAGAACCTCCTTGCAACTTCTATGCAATGGGCTAGAGTGTACAAAAACTCTAAAATGAATTATGATAGTAATAAATACAGAGGAAATACACGGATAGAAATACTGTAACCTTTCACAATCCATCAAAATATTTTAACCTCATTATTTGTTGGTCATTTAGGCCGTTCGAAGTTTCTTGCAACGATTTGCAATAATATGCAATCGAGTCGATATCCTTGTGATTAACCTTTTAACCACAATACCGAAGAATCAGTGATCAACAAATTGATCAATTTTTTCCAAGAACTACACTGTGCTTGACCAACCGCCTCTGCATCTCATAACTTGTATGACATTCATATATGAGTTGGAGACTCCGGTCTTCTTTTCTTTCTGCCTTTTACTTCTTCCAGTTTTACTTCAATATTTCTCTTATTCTCAGAATAAACAACAACTTTAAGAGTGGCGTCAGCCCCAAATTTTCCTAGGCATGTAAGTCTCATTACATCCTTTGGTTTTGTTCTTTCTCTACAAGTTTTCACCATCAACACATGACTGGCTTTCTTCCGGATCTTACACATTTCAGTCTTAAACACAGTTGAACATTTCACTAGAATTTGCAAACAAAACACTTCTTTATATATCGCATATCTTTTAGCCTTTGTTTGTTTCCGAAAACAATTTCTAGTTCCAAGAATATCACATAACTGTCCCAAACATTTTGAAGTTCGGGTTTCTTGGAAGCAAGCAGATCGTAATGCAATTCTAGATTTTGGATCAACGGACGTGAGTCTTGTTCATCCATAGCATCAGCAAGAGAGTATTGTAAACATGCAGTAGGACAAAATCCTTCTTGGCACTTTTAGAGGACAATCCTCCCAAAAATAAAGTTCCTCCCAAACATAAAGTTTCAACCAGATAAATAACAGTCAATCAATTTCAACAACAAAGATGGAACTGTGAGCCATAATTCTACAACTATAATGCAAACTACACATAGACATTGTTCATAATTAATTTGCACTAGTTATTAAACCTAATTAATACATAACTGTGCTCCCACTCAAATCAATATCTCTCATAATTGATAGTGAGTGACTCAAGATCCAAGCCTAGTTCTCACCATTGATGTGGAAATCACTGATGACAAGAATTTTGGCCGGTGGGCAAACTTTTGCCGATCATATCTCCATATGACTCTTGTTCATCTTTCGATGCTTTGTGCTCCGAGCTCAGAACGATTCTGCTAGAACTTCAAGACAACCGAGTGATATCTACAAGCATGGTCTGACCATCCTCGTCTTACACCTCGTGTCCCGTTTGTGCTCATGTGGACATGACCCACTCCGGAACGCTACATGTTATAGACGGTTGCAACACTGGGAAGAGCATCTTTTAGCTTGATATTTACTGTGAGAGATCACCCTAATAATTGACTACTGCACAATCAAAGGGTGCAAACAACAAAGGAATAAACATCTCAGGCAATTCATAATAGCATGATATGGTATAACCCTGGGCGCTGGGAGTTCTCCGTGATCGTCTTCAATCTCTCCAGTTGAAGCGACATGACAGCCAATATTTCACTGTTGTGGCGGCAATCTCAGAAAATGTTGCAGTGGCTACCGTTTCAGAAAACGTTGCTGTGGAACCAAAATCTGAAATTCTGTTGTGGAACGAAGTTATAGCTCCTCGTCCCGCGTCTTGGTACACCTTCTCCTCGTCGGGGTCCTCTGTGTACAACTTGCCACCATCACCTGTAACCTATCTCTACAATATTTATATTAAGGTGGAAATCTCGTGGCTCCAGCCATCATGCCGTGACGCGCAGGCCACTTAACATTACAACATATAACCATCTCATACATAAACTCATTATCACGACGAAGGCTATACCACATCATATGCAAACCCTGCAAAACCAAGTTAGATGTCCTCTAATCGGTTTGGCAAATTTTAATTACGTGGTTTTTAGGCTTTCCGAATAAACCTAGCAACCTACGTGCACACCATAAAGTGATAATCCTTGTTGTTAGATTAACTTTCGTGGTGTGTGAAAGAAGAGACTTAATTAAAAATCTTGTCCCCCACACTAAACTTCGTCTAATACACGTGATCCCCTAGAAGATCATCCATCTTCATTGGCCCCTTGCATATGCGGCGGTTCACTATTATTGACTATGGTGAAGCCCAAGGAACTGTTAGCATATCCTCGACGGCCAGAGCCGATCGATTGTCAGAACCTTGTGAAAGCCGACACCATGCCGTCAATGAACTGAATCAAAGCAACACTTGAGGGAAGCATAGCAAGAACATCACCCTCACATCCACATGTGATATAGATCACAACCTGCATCTACTCATAGAACCGCTCATGATGCCACTGTTGGGAAACCTAGTAGAAAACAAAAAAATCGCCCTACGATCACCCAGGAACAATATGAAGATGCATAATGGGTTGTAGTCAACGATTGTTACCGACTCCGGGAGTGCAGCGGAAGTAGACGAGTCGGCGTCGATCGTACTTGAACTCCCTTGAACGTTGATGACGATCCCGCAACCACCCACGAACGATCCCTCGAACGGGAGACCGAAAGCACAACCTCTCTACTTGGTTGCAAGCGTACAGTCTTCACGATCCGGCAGCGCTTCGCAGTCCAGAGCTAATCGTCGCCGGAGAATTAGAGGGAGGAGATTAGAACCACATGGGGCTTCTAATTATGAGGATTAGAGGTGGCTAGGGCTCACTCTAATTAGTCAACTAGGACCAACTAGAACGTGCACTAGATCAACTAGAGGAAGCTTCAAAACTTATGTATCCAAAGGGTGGAAATCCTCTAGTATATATAGGTTGGAGGGGAAGAGGAGGGCTGCCACCAAGGAGGGAAAGCCTCCTTGGGGCGCCACACAAGCGGGGGAGGAGTTGTACTCCTCCCTAGTAGGATACGGCCCCTCCTTAGGGAAGGAGGCGCCTACTCCACTTGGGCCCTTGTGGCCCAAGTTGCCTTCCACCTCTTGGCCTTTTTAGGCCCGATGATGCTAAACATTTTTAGAGCATTATATATATAATTTAACATCCCTAGAAACATTTTCACCTATATATAATTAATTGGTAATACCCGGCATTACCCGATATTCAGCAAAACCCTTCCGGTGACCCTGAAACGCTTCCGGAACTATTCCGGATGTTAATGAAACAATTCCACAAACATATTCTCATCACTCCCGCACCAATAACACTCAGCAGATCGTGATTACCTTAAGTTTGTGACCCGGTAGGTTCGGTAAATCATAGACATGAATGAAACTCCTTCGTTCAATGAATGATAGCGGAAACGTGTACATCCATATCGGTCCCTGTGATTACACGAATGATATTCGAGTGAATATTTGGTTATCATGTGATGTTCCCTTTGCTTCACGATACTTTACAAAACCCGGTGTGCATTGGCATCCTCCAGAGTCATCACCATGCTCACTATATCGTTCCTCCCGTTACTGGTTTTGTTCTTCTTTCTCGTTGACGTGTTCCGGCATCCCCGTGACGTAGTCACCTATGTTTGGCCAGACGATGATGAATGCCGTCACACCGAGAGGGCCCTAATAATATCTCTCCATCATCGGAGGAGCAAATCCCACTCTCGAGCTGTCCAGTCACTTGTCAAACTTCCCGGTGAGCCTGAAAGTTGTCGTTATGATCACCTTGTTACAAAATGGCACTTGAGCAACCCCAAAGCCCACCGTCTGGTAGGAAGTTACCGAGACACTCTCATGGTCTGTGGAACTAAAAACACGTGCTAACACTCTGTGTTATAATAGATGATTTCAGACGATATAATCACATAGTATAACAGACAAGTATTGGGTCAATTCAATATGATCATTCTTCTAACGTCATACCCTCAATGTTGTTTTAGGACTATCATTACACTTAACGATATCCGAAGATCCGAAAAAACGTGATCACCAACAACACTTGAGCCAGTCTTAGAGGCGAGATTGAGAACCTATTTTATTCCGTTTATCATTCCACACGTGCATATGAGTTTTCCACTATATCGCATATTCCAGGATTATAGCAGTTATAGCATGGAATATAAACTCTTAACTATGAATATGGAAATATAATAATACAATATTATTGCATCTAGGGAATATTTCCAACAATTACTACCACCAATTTTTCGGGGACATGTGCGAGGTCGTGCCATCTCCCCACTCGCATGAGCTCGGCGTCACATTCCCCTTGCCTGCACGAGACGAGACGAGACTGGCTGAGTGGAAACTACCGATCCGATCGTTCCTCACGCGAGAGCTCCTATTATTGCCGATTTGACCATTCCCCAATTGGCGCTCACGCGCATGAACTGTTGGTCGACCCATGAAGCTAGGTTAAACCGGTTGACCACTGGATTGGTTGACCATTGACCGGATAATCGTTGACTTAAAGAAAAACAAGAACTAAAAAAACAAAAATAAAAAAAGTTCATGAAATTGTAAAACTCCATAAAATATGAAAACAACTTCAGAAAACATGAAAAAGGTTTGTATATTTGAAAAAGCTCACAAATTCAAAAAGAGTTCACACATTTGAAAAAAATCACGAGAACAAAGAAAAAACTAAACATAAAAACAGGAAAAAGGAAAGAAAAAATTCATCGAAAGCTTCTAGAAGCTCGAGAAAAGGCACTGATGAAACATGCAAAAACAAAACAGCGACCGCTCATGGATTGGTCGGTCCATTTACCACCTACATCCTAATGAAAGGTTAGCGCCTACACAGACTGCAAATAGCGCTATAAGCGTCAAATAGATATTGACTTCTCACGGCCTGGCTGGCAGGTGTTTGAGGCTCGTGAAGGCTAAAATTTCAATGCAACTTAGCTAAGCCCAAAATTGGGCCAAAATCATTGTTTCGGCCTTTTTACTAACTTTAGCAAACCCGTCTGAAAACTTTTGCACGATTTGACCTTTTTTGAAACATCAAAAGCCACAGTGTTTTTGCTATACTATGCAACGTTGGTGATATTGATGTTTCTGGCCTGATCACGACCTGCTGAGTAGCCGTCGATCTTCTACGTGATAGGGTAAAAACGCTGAACCGCCACGCATTACCGGAAACGCCACATATCCCGGCGTTTCTACCCTGCTAGGGCTTGGGGCATTTCCAGTTACGCATGCCCACCACTTATCGTCTTATCTTCGGGAACACTGCCGCTTATCTATTCAGGGCAGAAACGCTAGGCACTTTGGCATATATTTTTTTTAAATGAAGGAGGACCCCCGGCCTGTGCATCTCGACGATGCATGCAGCCACTTTATTAATTATTCACATAAAACCTTACAAAGTCATACAATAGTAAGACTAAAGTCACCGTCTAGGCAACATCTGCTGCTACTCCTATCCAGTTGATGTAGGGATGCTGATAGTCTGGGCCTAATATCAAACAGACCTCGCAGCCAAACCTAACATCTATGACCTGAGGTTCCAACCAGGACGTCTTCCGGGTATGGGGCACCCACCAGTCCGGCGCACTCGTCAACCCGGACGCCTGCCGGGTATGAGGCCGCCGCCGCCACCTGCCACCAATCCATCTTCAGAGCTGTACTGTTGCATCTACCGTGCCAGGTCTCTCTGCCATCGATGCCACCACGACGCCAGACAGCGTCGTCCTCCTGCGCGAGTCCATCCTCGCACATCGGACGCTGAATCTGCACTGCGCCACGCCGTCGAGATCCGTCGCCTTCAATGTGTAGGATGAAGCACCGCTCCACCTAAGATGCGGTCCACTGGTCCCTCGAGCCCGTGCACACCTCCAAGAACGACGCCCCCAAGGGGGGAACGACATAAGAACGCCGCCGTCTTCCGATCAACTGATCTAGGATTTCCTCCGGAGGTAGCAGACAGTGACCTTGAAACTCTCCTCGGCGATGCCTTCAAGAAGGGAATGTCGCAAAATAGCGCCGCCACTGCCGGCTTTGGCAGTAAGCCGAAAGCAAGTTTTCACCCAGATCCGTTCGAAGGACCTCCATCAAGCATCTCGTGCACGGATCGCCGCCATCTCTGCCGGGGACTGGACGATGGATCCAGGCCGCCGCCGCCTGACCGGCTACGGCACCACCGCGGTGCCTAAGCCGGCGCCGTCAGGCCCACCATGCCCGCCTGTGGCATATATGTGTGAGAAAGAAACGCCAAAAGCATTCACGTTACCAGAGGTTCGGGTCATGCTACAAAATCTGAAAGATTTTTTTCTTACTAAAGTTACTAAGAAAGATCAAAACAGTGATTTTGAAAGCCTTGGCGTTATCAGAGGTAGGGATCATGCTACAAAAAGTGAAAGAGTTTTTTTATTAAAGTTACTAAGAAAGGTCGAAACAGTGATTTTGGCTCCAAAATTGCATCGCCGGGCCTGACTAGGTGGAATGCAGGTACACCTCTAGGACAACCGCGGCCGCCGCTTCGAGCAGGAGGTCGGCGTGAAGGAGGAGCGCGGCAAGCGGGAGTTTGGCATCTTCTGTCCTCTGCCCCGTCGCACCACCGTGGTTGCGCCGCCAACGTCCAGACGACGGCCCTCTCCTGCCGCTAGATGCCTCCGCTGAGACGACGCTGCCAGAGGCAACGACCAGCAGCCTCACCGGTGCCCTCGCGCGCGAGCGGACAGGCGCCGGAAGAATTTGGTTCCAGCGCTGCTGCAGGTCGCGCTCGCGTTGCTGCTCTACATCGGCCTCGGTCTCCCCGAGGCGTCGCCGCCGTTTCTGTTCAGATTGTATGTGAAGTGCAGAGTACATTGCTGAACTGAACCCCTAAATTTCTGAAGATTCTGAAGTTTTTGGTAATTGCATGTTCGTTCGGTGTGCGAGGAGGTGGTCTGACGAGCGGGAGACAAGTCACCTGGCCAACTGGGCAAGCACGGCAACACGGAGGAGCTCCCGATGATTCATGTCAGATGGGTGACGGTGCTCCAGGTCCAGGTAGCCAGAACAAAAAGAATCAGGTAAATCCAACTTAATGTCATGCCAAGCTTTAATAACCTTCTGTTGATACAATTTGTTGCAATTTCACTACTACTCTTGATCTTATCACGCGATGCAGACCAAAATACGTGATACAAATTATTTGTTGTGGAAGGTGCTCGTTGTAATACAGAATGGGAACAAAAATCGCCTGCAGTTTGCAGGATGGGAAGCACACGACTGGATATAGTTGAGTGAAATCTTAAAGTGTATGAGTGAGATTCTTTTACTTTCTGTCGTTGATGTTCATCATCATCCTCATTGTTGCCTGGACCAGTACCTGAAGAAGCCATTAGGGGACAAGAGAGGTTACTTCCTTGTGATTTGGAGAATTCACCTCTGCTTCTACCAACAACAGATGGTTAGAAGATCTGCCCCCCGGCCGTATATTTTTTTATCTGTTTGGCGCTATTTTCTGACATGTTAGTATCATTTTCTGTAGTTCTAGATAACATCGCACTCTCTGCACATTGATTCTTCATGAATCAAAATGTTTCATAGTCTATGATTACATTTCGTAGAGTTTGTCTTGTCCACAGTGTAAGAAACTATCATATGAATGCTTTATTTTTGAAGATCCTTTGGAGCAAAAAGGGTGGGAATGTGAATGTAACATAATATTTTGGTAGGCCATATATATATATATTTCCACATGAATGGTAAGAATACAGATGATAATACTAGTGCTTCTTTCTTTGGTGGTCGTTGATGAATCTCTTCAAAAATTACTATTTACTTCTCTCCTAAGTCACATTCTTACATGATGAACAAGATAATAATGTCCAAGTATCTATTATACTCCAGCCGCCCGTCCTAACCTTTCCCTTAAGATCTTTACTCCCATGTATCTGCACGTCAAATACAACAAAGAAAGATCAAACCCTGGATTTCAAATGAATTTAATAAAATGCAAACTATATTATGTTTCTGTGCTGTACCTGCCCATCATCATGACTGTGGCTTGTGGGTTTGTTCCTGGCGACCTGGATAGGGTTGATCCGTCAATTACCCGGAGGCCTGAGGCGCCAATCACTTTGTACTGTTGGTCAACCACCTTGCCTACATGGCATCCTCCATGGTAATGCCAGATGGTGACCACTGTATCCCTGCAAAACTGCTCCAAGGATGTGCTGTCATCTGTATGCTTCGGTATCAGGTTTATGTTAGCTGCTACACTCATATTGAGCAGTTTTTCCATTGAATATCCACCATCTTTGGGAGTGAAGTTTGAGAAAGTGTTTGTACTAATTATTTTCTCTATGGTCTTGATCCCGTAAACACATCGTCTCAGATCCTGTGGATGCTTGAAGTAGTTGAAGGTGACGATAGGATTGCTGTTGGGATCAGTGTCCACAAGAACTAGATTGCCAGTAGACAGCGGGCCATCAATCTTCGAAAGAATAAACCCTCCATGGAATACTTCTTTGGGCAGGCTATTTTTGTTACGTACATACTTATGGACTGCTTCTAAACTTCTGTCCTTTGGAGGAATCGTCGATAACTGCCCAATCTGCATTAGAATGCCAAAAGGTCATAAGCATGAAAACTGCCGTGCTTCTAAGGAAGTATATGCCTGTGTTTGGATGATTGTGGCTCGGGCGGTTTGCTTTATATATAAAGTGGGGCGAAAGCCTTTTCAGTACTTTGAAAGATAACTCTAGTTTATAACATTGACGATAAGGAATTCAGAAAATTTTATTATGTGATACAAATAGGAAAGTAGGTAGTTGCAAATGAGTGTAGCTGCTGCATAATTTGATTCTTACCTACATGTTAGTATATATTCTGATTTGTTTATATGCTTATCTTGGGCACCTGCAAGCTAAAGCTTAACAGATAAAGCTTGGGAAGTTGGTTCCAAAAAGCCCATTTTAGGGTGCATATTTTTATAGATTGGTCGTGCAAGATGTATTGTTTTGCTCAAAAGCTTTTGTGATGCACCATGACAGTTTTGTAAACTGAAATGCACTACCATGATACTTTTGTTAACTGAAATGCACTACCATGATACTTTTGTTAACTGAAATGCACCATGATACTTGTAAACTGTAATGAAATCCTCGAATTTTATTTCAGGTAACAATCATGATTGATGCCAAACCTCAGCAGACATGATTCCATGGTGGCAGTGGATGCTGTCCCCTGTCTGGCCGAAACCGCTGCTGGCTTCGATAAACACACCATCATCAGTTATTCCAACAGTCTCAATAAGAGATTGCTTTGGGGGATCCTTGGTGGGTATAAATACGGAGCTCAGTGGGTTGTCTGACATCCCTTTACCCACGTGTTCGTTGTGAAAAACTATAGAAATGTTATGCTTCTTAAGTTCACTCCTTGGTCCAATACCGC
The DNA here is from genome assembly GCF_002575655.3 of Aegilops tauschii subsp. strangulata. Taxonomy (NCBI): domain Eukaryota; kingdom Viridiplantae; phylum Streptophyta; class Magnoliopsida; order Poales; family Poaceae; genus Aegilops; species Aegilops tauschii. The sequence goes on from NC_053037.3 coordinate 170,087,881, forward strand.
TGATCAATAACAGCTGGGGGCTTCCAATTGCACCGGCAGAGACAATAATCTCGCTGCCTCTCTTTTGGCTGAGAAAGGCTTGATGGTGCCCACCATTCTCATCCTTGAATTGAACCCCAATAGCACTCTGTTTCTGATGTCCTGTGCAAGAGATGAGGTTACTATAACAATATGATTCTGCAGTACCTAATGTTTTTGTTTTAAGTATGTGTTTTCGTAGCTTCCTTCTTATGGAAGTGGATACAGATTATGGAGGAAATTGTATGTCCGGTGCAAAATTATTGACCAAAACTAACTACATTCAGCCAGAAGCAAAATTATTGACAAACACAGTCATCATATTAAAGGCACATATGCTCATCATGCTTTATAAGTGGACGCCGTGAACTCGTGGGTTTGAATCCTCAAAACACCATTTTCTGTTCAGTTTCCTTTTTCTACAAATAAGTTAAATTTGTCCTAAATTTTGTGAAACAATTTCCTGAAACTTCTGAGATCTCCAGTTACCAGATTTCTCACTGGGTGCTTTGTTCTTTTCTACCATGGAATTTTTTTGTGATTATAAGAGCTACTACTTACTTGGATTATTATCGCTTACCATGTCTCGTTTTGAAAATTACTTTGTTCACACTAGCATGAAGCAGCACTCTGAGGTTGTCAGGATTTGCAGCAGCTAGGAGGTCAGCAGCAGTGTGCCGGTACCCAGCCTCATCAAAGATGGTTCCCCCAACTTTGGTTCCAAAGAGATGGTCATAGGTATATCCATTGTAAGGCGATACCCCTGCTTCAAGCAGCCCATCACGAAGGGCAGCTTGCCAAGGTGCAATCTTTGGCCAATAAACAATCCTCTCTTCGACCCAGGGGTAGGACTGATTCACCAACTCTTCATCCCATCCTGCATCCTTCACAAATCTGCATGGACAAGCGCATGATAATTGGTTACAAACTTATAAGGCCTTACTAATACTAATGTTTGACATGATAGGTTCAGTCCAATAGGCACAGTTGCCCGTCTTGTCGAAACCAGATTTTATGCTATCTTATAGTTATAGTTGGCCGTATGCTTATGCGAGCAATTTCCTTCTTATATTCTTATAAGGTTCCTGTAATAACTGGCATATATTTTTCTAGTTTGACACTGCAGATGTTTCAAAAAACTCAGCTACTGCAATGGTTAATGAATTCTGCCACGACATTCTAAGCCTTTCAGGACTTATGGCAAACTTTAGTGGAATTCGGCTATTTGGTTATTCATCATTCTATGTTACCAAATCAAACAAAAATGTATTAGTGATCTTTTGCAACTTTTCTTCGATGCTCATTTTCAGTCCTTCACCACTCCATAGTATGCATCGGTGTGCAGCTATATAAACTCCAATAAGAAAGTCACATAGCCTTACTGGCTTCCCTCCAAATCTAATTACTCCCCTGCTAGCTCTAATGTTGTTGAGCGACAATTAATGCGTCTGATATCTGTCCTGCAACTGCAAAATAAATTCTACCACTATGATACTCAACTAGAAGCTATGAAAAATCCATGTGAAAAAACATGTGACAAATCTCCAGTCAGAGCATAAGGTATTTCAAGACCAGGTACAGTTATGGGGCTGAAAAGGTTTTTTAGTAATAACTTTTATGGCTACCTCTAAGATCGTTGGCTTCTCCCATCAGCCATTTTGTTGACTCTTTAGTGTTGAGACTGGTCTAATCTTTGCTTAAGACAGAAGATATGAACACTGCTTTGTGAATGTGACATACTAACACACCTACAGTGGGGCTTCAGATTGAATAGCTGTGAAATATCCTGGTATATCTGATCAACCATGCTGAACCACTTAATTCTTGTGATAGTAAGATCAAACAGGATTATTCCCATCTTTTGATATCGATATTTCCTATTCAGGTTATTAAATAACTACTTATTTTAACTTTCGCTTAAGTTTATTTGCACAGTAAATGGATCTTAAGCTAGGTTAGATAGCTGAAAACATGACACATTGCGTACCTTCGGTTGGCTCGGCTGTAGAAGCCGGCATTTATACATGTTCCGCCACCTAGAACCTTTGCTCGGGAATTGATGACACCATCAGTGGAGATGAATCCCTGAGATGGGGAATTCTTCGATTCATCGGTCAAGCAAATGTGGAAGTTCTCAAGGTATGAGATGTTGCGGTTGCCATATGGAGATCCACCTCTCTCAAGCAACAGCACCTTGTACTTTTTCGACAGCGTTGCTGCCAATGGGCATCCAGCCGTGCCCCCGCCGACAATGATGTAGTCATATGCTTCATGCTGGATTTTGGAGAAACTGCTCGCCTTCCGGAGGGGAGGGAGATCCGGTGTGGCGGAATGTTTTCTTCCTGCAAGTTTAAGTGTTTGATATTATTGCCTGGAGCTGCTTGGTACAGGTTAATACTATTTCAGTCAGTTTTCTTCTTCTATCTTGATATATATGAGGATGTCTCAACCTGGTTATGCTAACTCTTCCTGCTTTTCATCAGGTTTCTTCTGGTTATAAATAATTCTACAGGTTGTGAAAAGAAGGTACATCTTTTCCAGATTCCACACCTTGTTTTTCCAGCCTTTTACTTGGAAATGACGCTTTCTTATGTACCATTACATGCCAAACATTCTTACAACGACAAAGTGCCACTTCAGGACTAAGGAAACAATATCAAAATCATAATGTAGGATAATTAGAAATAGATGACAAGTTGCCTTTGTTATCAACGAATGTAGCCAAAATGTCTAAATAAAGGCCCATGCTCCTAAGCCAGTTCAAAATCTGTGGATAATAGCCATGGTGGGTATAACAACAAGCTTATCGGCAGAAACAAAGAAGGTAAACATCGAGGGATCAAAACTCCAACTCTGAACCATTGAGCTTTTTTCTAGGGGAGACGCAGTTTTGAGAAGCATAGATAAGCTCAAGCAGATGGAATGTACCTTGAGATAATCTGACGAAACAGAGGAACGCCAAGATCTTGAAGAACTCCCCTCCGCTGATCAAACCCATTGAAACCAAAGAGCTCCCCTTGTTTTGTTCTCTTTTCCCCTTTCTTTTTCACCTCTGACTCTGCGTACTTGCCTTCTGTCTGGTGCTCTCTGATTTCTCCACCTCGCAACCTTGCCCAATGCATTTCACTCGTTTATGTAGACAGTAGCAGCACCGTGGAATTGAGAGAGCTATTGTGTACATTCATTCAAGGGCGCTCACCCACACCATTAATTGCCATTCAATGCAGTGCAGCACTGTCCAGTAGTACTACAAGTCAGATTTATGGACTTCCTCATCAGCCAACCAACCACAACGAAACTGCTGTGAATATTTTACCCACCGCCCTGATTTACATGCATATCTCCCTCTCGCTTCTTTCAAACTCAGTGACGTTTTTATTTCATTTTCGGTGACTATAGGCAGATTTTGAAGAATGTCCACTTTTCAAACCTGAGCTATTGTAGAAGTTCATTTTTCAACCTTGAACTCTGAAACTGGTTGGTGTTTTCAACTTTGATCTCTTGAAAAAGTTCACTTAACCCCCTTGGCCCTATCGCAGATGATTTTGTGCTAACAAGAACAACTCGTGACATGAACGAGCATCAATTTTACACGCCAGCACTGCGATGTTAGCAGTCTAATTAAAACTTCTACAAAAATCGAGAAATCAGGAACCTGGCTTGGCTGGGAAGAGAAGTGAAAGGGATAGGTAGAGAAGTAGTACAGTACAGATTAGCGATTAGAAGAGAGGGCATACTTTTTTCCTAATTTAAATGAGTAAAGTTCACAAAATTACAAGTTTAATGTACAAACTATCACATCTGACTAAGTTTAAGCAACATATTATCGCATCTGTAATTTTGGGATACACTTTGGTTCTTATAGTTTTGTGAAATTGATTCTTAAATAGATAGTTTTGTGATATATTTAATCCTAATTAGGTTACTTTGTTTCTTAAAATGTACTGTAGTTCTGTGAGAGACATCTTTAGGAAAATTTCTGTGATATACGTGCTCCCTAAATCTGTAGTTTTGTGAGATTGATCCTCAAATCCGTACTTCTGGGATAGGTTTTCACATTAGTTTTTCGACAAACAGACAGGGGCACCCCTTTCAATTAGAAGACATGCAATTTTGTGAAATTTACTCAATTTAAATACACAGGCAGGTTGCTTTATCTGTAAAGCGGGGCGAAAGCCTATTTCGATTATGTGTATCTTTATAGTCTGAGTAGGCCATTGACCATTTTGAATAAAACTGAACATTGTAGACAATTTCTGATACAGTTAAGAGTCCTCGTTCACCTAGACTTTATTCTCAATAAACCAGCTCCCTTCAGTCGAATCCTGTTCCAAGAAGACTAGATTTCTTTCTTGTTTTTTTGAGGGTAAGAAGACTATATTTCTTATTCTATTGTATCCTCCCGTCTGCCCAGAGGTGTTGCTTTCAAGAAAGAGAAGGGCTGAGGAGGGTGTAGAAAAGGCGTTGTTTAAGATGACAAACCACTATCTGGCCTGATATTGACAAGATACATGATACTCTATTGCCATTACTTCAGAAAATGGTTTTGTAACACCAATGTGTCTGTCATTGAATGATCTCGCTCAATTGGTTAGCAAATTTGAGGTTAGCATCATCGTACTCTAGATTACATAGGAATTATCAGTGATAGGTATGGACGGTACTCTAGATTGCATAGGAATTGTCAGTGATACGTATGGACGTCTAGTACTATCCAGTCGGTAGGCATATACCAACTACTAACTATAACAATTTAATTACTTCACAATTAACCAATAAATATTTACTACCTAAAGAAAAAACAGAAAAAAAAAGGTGAACAAAATCTCAGCTCGGTTATTGCCGGCCGTTGGTGGAGGAGGCCATCCAGGGCCGTGGGGATTTGCCGGAGTGCGCCGTTGGAGAGGAGCGGGGCGGCTGGCATTGGCAGACGGCCGGGCCGAGGGACGGGGCGGGGTGGCAGCGGTGGGGAGGACGAGGTGGCAGCGGCTATAGCTAGGTCACAGCCGAGCCTGCCTCACACAGTCACACTGGTTTGTACTTTATAACACGCGGGAGACGAAGAGTCAGGGCTTTCCCAAGTTCTTTTTGTCAAGGACTCGGAAAGCTGTCTACGTGGTGATTTAAGAAAAACTGTAAATGTCTGACGGAAATTATGCCGAGTCCCATTTTACAGGCGCTCAGCAAAAGCAGTCCGCTGTGACAGAGCAGATGCCAGCTACCGCGATCACCACGTAGCGCCAGATTTGCTGGGTGCCTTCAATCCAGCACAACTTGACATAGGCCATATATAAGCCGAGTTTATTTCGCTTGTCGAGTCCTTATTGTCCGGCTCTCGTCAATGGCAAGTCTCTGCCGAGTTCGAATTGTTACCGAGATCTGTACTCAGCTTACATAGTCATTGCCGACAGCCCGTGTTCGGGAACTCGGCGAAACGGTAAGCACTCGGCACAGAGGGATTTTTCAGTAGTGTATGGACATGTCCATTACATAGGCATTTCGACAACCGCCCGACTCACTTTAGCCGACCTCCTTGACAATATCCAGTCGGAAGTTAGGCTAGGGGCAAGGGCGGGTGCGAGGGCTGGGCTCGCTACCAGTTGAGGTGGTGCCTATTGATGAGGGCATGTCCCTAGGGTAGGGTCACACGCCTGACCTAAATACCTTCTCCAAAGGCATCACTCTAAAGCCAGAAGCATTCGAGGGGTACCATCACCCACTCGACCAGAAACATTTCCACTCGGAGGAGTCAAGATCACTCGACCGTAACAAGAAACACTCGACGGACAGAAGACCTAAAGTCACTCTACACAGCAACGGTTGAGCATTAACTCCTAGACTTAATAGCCATTTATAACACTTTATTACGGACGTTACCAGTAACGCCCCCTCTTGATGTACCTTAAATCCCTTGTAACGTGGGCTGGGGTGCTGGCGCACTCTATATAAGCCACCCCCTTCACATGCACAAGGGTTCGCACCCCCTGTAACACACACGCATATAATCCAGTCGACCGCCTCGGGCTCCGAGACGTACGGCTGTTACTTCCTCCGAGAAGGGCATGAACTCGTAAAACTCATGCGTACAGCTTTTCCATAGCTAGGATCTTGCCTATACATCCCTACCCCCCATTCTACTGTCAGACTTAGAACCACGACAGTTGGCGCCCACCGTGGGGCAAGTGTCTTAGCGACTTGTTGGAGAAGTTGCAATTTTTCCGATCCCCATCAGCATGGTTTCAGGCGGAGGATTGGCCGAGGGCCGCGAGATCCGTCTTGGCGCGCTCGTGTTCGTCGCCGACGACTCCGCTTGGCTCCAAGAAGCTCCACTCGACGTCGAGGCGCTCCCCGTCCGCGAGGCAACGCACTTTCGCGCGTGCGTCCGCGGCGTCCTCCTGCGGCAGCCGTCGACCCAGTATCAGTCGGCTCCGGTGGCGTCTTCACTCCCTGCTGCCCGCCGACACAAGCGTTCCGGTCGGTCGAGGCTCCAGCGGTGGGTGAGGCACGCGGTGGCTCGCCAGTCGGCCACCCCCAAGTCGCGGCAATCGAGCCCGACGAAACTCTCTACGGCCTGTTCGACTGGCCCCGTTGAGACCGCATCCGAGTGCGACAGCAGCGACCCCCTGGCGGAAGTCCTGATGGTCAACGAACTGCGCAGTCCTCCTGGCTTCCCCCGCGATGACAGTGGTGATGGCGGAGGCGATCCGTCGCGTGTCCACGAGGAGTACCGCCCCGAGCCCCTCTCTTCGCAGCAGAGGGAAGAGCTTCGCCGCCGTAACATGGATGTACTTCACACTCCTATCGTTGGAGAAACCCCCGAGGCCCGGGCCTTGGAGGAGGTGCGCCTGGCCAACTTGGCTGAGCGCACTCGACTGGAGAATCTCCAGCACACACTCGACGAGCGTGCTCGGCAGCGAGTTCCTGAATCCAGTCGACGACAACTTTTTCCGCCTCCAACCCAGGTATATCGAACCCCGATCCAGAATCTCACAGCTGCTGCCCGAATAGCGGAGTCGATTCAGCCTTCCCAGTCGGAGGCTGGTAGGGGTTTGATGCAGATCCGGGCTTTGCTCCGGGCGGCGGGGGAGCAGAACACAGCAGTGTCACAGTCTCGGAATAGGATTCATAGTACATCTGTAATGGGAGACACAGTTCAGTCGGCTCATGGCCCAAGATCACCTCCAAGGCGTGAGGGACGTGGAGACCGACAGGATCAGTACAGAAACCGTGAGCAGTATGATCGTCGCCGAGTACCCACGCCTCCCCCAAGGAGTGGGTCATACGCGCCTCGGCAACACGATGACAGGCGCCCTCACAGTGGTGGGCGAAGGATTCCAGTCGACCCCCGAGAGCCGGGCTTTGACGCGAGATCCATTCTCGTTCAAGGTCTGGTTGACAGGAACAGAGCACACAGAGATGGCCACGATAGAGATTACCCGACCGGCAGCAGAGTGCATGTTTCAGGTCCCGAGTGTTTCAGCAGAGCCATCAGAGCAGCAGTGATTCCTCCCAACTTCAGGTTGGCGACTGGAGTCAGCAAGTTCACTGGTGAGTCCAAGCCTGACACTTGGCTTGAGGACTACCGAGTGGCTGTGCAGATTGGTGGTGGCAATGATGAAGTGGCCATGAAGCACCTTCCTCTGATGTTAGAGGGCTCGGCCAGAGCGCGGTTGAATTAGTTAGCACCTGGCAGTATTTATAGCTAGGAAGAGCTTGCCCGAGTGTTTGTCAAAATATTTGAAGGTACATGCAAACGGCCAGCAGGGCTAACGGAGCTACAGTCTTGTGTGCAGAAGTCGAATGAAACTTTGAGAGATTATATCCAGAGATGGATCACGTTGCACCACACGGTGGAGAATGTGTCTGATCACCAAGCAGTTTGTGCCTTCAAGGAAGGCGTCAAGTATCGAGAATTGAATCTGAAGTTCGGTCGTACCGGAGATATGTCTCTGAGTCGAATGATGGAAATTGCCACCAAGTATGCTCATGGTGAAGAGGAGGATCGGATCCGGAGTGGCAAGCACAAAACAGTCGCCCACGAAACCGGGGGAGGAAACTCTAGTCGGAAGCAGAAGCGTAAAGCCGAGCCAGCTGCTCCCGGAGAAGCCTTAGCCGTGACTCAAGGAAAGTTCAAGGGGAAGGCCAAAGGGCCATGGAACCCCAAGAAAGTAAAAGATCAAGATGGAAATGATGTGTTGGATTTACCATGCCACATTCACACCAAAAAGGATGAGGAGGGTAATCTCATTTATCTGAAACATACCACTCGACAATGTCGGCTCCTAATCCAGCAGTTCCGAGAGAAATAGCCCACAGAAAAGGAGAAAGACAAAGTTGAGGATAAGGAAGAGGATGATGATGGTTACCCCCACGTCAATTCCACTCTGATGATTTTTGCTGATGTTGAGAGCAAAAGTCGACTGAAAGTCATCAATAGAGATGTGAACATGGTCGCTCCGGCGATGCACAGTTATTTGAAGTGGTCCCAGACTGCCATTACATTCGACCAGTCTGATCACCCGACACACATAGCCACCCCTGGGAGGCAAGCTTTGGTGGTCGACCCAGTCGTCGAAGGCACTCGGTTGACTAAGGTTCTGATGGATGGTGGCAGTGGCCTGAATATACTGTATGCGGAGACCTTGAAAGGAATGGGCATTCTGATGTCCAGACTTAGTGAAAGCAATATGAGTTTCCATGGGGTTATTCCTGGCAAGAAGGCTGAGTCACTCGGCCAGATCGCCCTCGATGTGGTTTTCGGTGATTCCAAGAATTACCGCAAAGAAAAGTTGACGTTTGAAGTCGTCGATTTCCAGAGTGCTTATCATGCTATTCTGGGCAGGCCGGCTTATGCACGTTTCATGGCTCGACCATGTAACGTTTACCTCAAATTGAAGATGCCTGGTCCTAAAGGAGTGATCACTATCACTGGCAATCGGAAGAAGGCAGAAGAGTGTTTCCAGAAGGGCTCAAAGATCGCCGATGCGCAAATGGCAGTAGTGGAATTGCAGGAGTATCAAAAAATGCAGATCTGGGTGATTTGTTGCGAGCTAAGAAGCCTGCCACGGATTCAGCATTTCAGTCGTCTGGTGAAACGAAGCCGATTCATATTCACCCGACCGATCCCAATGCTGCTCCGACTCACATTTCGACAACACTCGACTCCAAATAGGAAGAAGCACTCATCCAGTTCCTCCGTGAGAACTGGGACATCTTTGCATGGAAACCTTCTGACATGTCGGGTGTTCCCAGGGGGCTGGCTGAGCACCGTTTGCGAGTCGACCCAAAAGTGAAACTAGTTAAAGAACATCTTCGACGGTCCGCCGTACAGAAAAGAAAAGCAATCGGTGAAGAAGTGGCTCGGCTCCTAGCAGCTGAGTTTATCCGAGAGATTTACCACTCCCAGTGGCTAGCCAACGTTGTCATGGTCCCCAAGAAGGACGACTCACTTCGCATGTGCATTGACTTCAAGCATATCAATCGGGCATGCCCGAAAGATCACTTTCCTCTCCCCCGCATCGATCAAATAGTCGACTCGACTGCAGGGTGTGAGCGCTTGTCCTTTTTGGACGCCCATTCCGGGTATCATCAGATCCGACTGTATGGACCCAATGAGATAAAAACAGCTTTCATCACTCCATTTGGGTGCTTCTGTTATGTCACCATGCCATTCGGCCTGAAGAATGCTGGAGCCACATTCATGAGGATGATTCAGAAGTGTTTACTCACTCAAATCAGTCGGAATGTGGAAGCATACATGGATGACATTGTGGTCAAGTCACGTAAAGGTTCCGACCTGTTGGCTGACCTTGCTGAAACTTTTGCCAACCTCAGAAGATATGATATCAAGCTTAATCCATCAAAGTGCACATTCGGAGTTCTGGGCGGAAAATTACTCGGTTTCCTTGTTTCCGAACGGGGGATCGACGCTAACTCAGAGAAAGTTAGTGCCATTCTCCGAATGAAACGCCCTGTGCGTGCGCACGATGTCCAGAAGCCTTACATGTTGTTTGGCCGCCTTGAGTCGATTCATTTCTCGCCTCGGTGAAAAGGCATTGCCTCTTTACCGACTGATGAAGAAGTCTGATAAGTTCGAGTGGACTCCTGAAGCTGATGCAGCATTTGCAGAGCTCAAAGCCCTGCTTTCCACCCAGCCGGTGCTCGCTGGCCCAATCAGCAAAGAGTCTTTACTGCTTTACATTGCAGCCACTGTGTGACGCCCCCGATTTGACCGTACACTAATCATGCACGCAAATGTGTACGATCAAGATCAGAGACTCACGGGAAGATATCACAACACAACTCTAAAACATAAATAAGTCATACAAGCATCATAATACAAGCCAGGGGCCTCGAGGGCTCGAATACAAGTGCTCGATCACAGACGAGTCAGCGGAAGCAACAATATCTGAGTACAGACATAAGTTAAACAAGTTTGCCTTAAGAAGGCTAGCACAAACTGGGATACAGATCGAACGAGGCGCAGGCCTCCTGCCTGGGATCCTCCTAACTACTCCTGGTCGTAGTCAGCGGCCTGCACGTAGTAGTAGGCACCTCCAGTGTCGTAGGAGTCGTCGTCGATGGTGGCGTCTGGCTCCTGGGCTCCAGCATCTGGTTGCGACAACCGGGTAGAAAGGAAAGGGGGAAAAAGAGGGAGAAAGGCAACCGTGAGTACTCATCCAAAGTACTCACAAGCAAGGAGCTACACTACATATGCATGGGTATATGTGTAAAGGGGCATATCAGTGTACTGAACTGCAGAATGCCAGAATAAGAGGGGGATAGCTAATCCTGTCGACGACTACGCCTCTGGCCATCTCCATCTTACAGCATGTAGAAGAGAGTAGATTGAAGTCCTCCAAGTAGCATCGCATAGCATAATCCTACCCGGCGATCCCCTCCTCGTCGCCCTGTTAGAGAGCGATCACCGGGTTGTATCTGGCACTTGGAAGGGTGTATTTTATTCAGTATCCGGTTCTAGTTGTCATAAGGTCAAGGTACAACTCCGGGTCGTCCTTTTACCGAGGGACACGGCTATTCGAATAGATAAACTTCCCTGCAGGGGTGCACCACATAACCCAACACGCTCGATCCCATTTGGCCGGACACACTTTTCTGGGTCATGCCCGGCCTCGGAAGATCAACACGTCGCAGCCCCACCTAAGCACAACAGAGAGGTCAGCACGCCGGTCTAACCCTATGCGCGCAGGGGTCTGGGCCCATCGCCCTATGCACACCTGCACGTTGCGTACGCGGCCGGAAGCAGACCTAGCCTAGTGGCGTTCCAGTCCAATCCGGCGCGCGCCACTCAGTCGCTGACGTCACGAAGGCTTCGGCTGATACCACGACGCCGGGATACCCATAACTACTCCCGCGTAGATGGTTAGTGCGTATAGACCAAATGGCCAGACTCAGATCAAATACCAAGAACTCGTTAAGCGTGTTATGTCGAAGTAACCACGGACGCCGTCCAGGGCCAGGCCCACCTCTCACCTAGGCGGTCTCAACCTGCCCTGTCGCTCCGCCACAAAGATCCACTTGCGGGTACTCCTATGAGCCGACCCGACTTTATTTACCACATGTGTCATGTATAGAGTATATAAGTATATACCCGTGATCACCGCCCAGGTGATCACGGCCCGATAGTATAGCACAGCAGACGGACAAGAATGTAGGGCCACTGATGGAAAACTAGCACCCTATACTAAGCATGTAGGATTGCAGGTAAAGGTAACAACAGTAGAAGCAAGGACAGGCTATGCATCAGGATAGGATTAACGGAAAGCAGTAACACGCTACACTACTCTAATGCAAGCAGTATAAAGAAGAATAGGCGATATCTGGTGATCAAGGGGGGGGCTTGCCTGGTTGCTCTGGCAAGTAGGAGGGGTCGTCAACTCCGTAGTCGAACTGGGCAGCAGCAGTGTCGGTCTCGTAGTCTACCAGAGAGAAGAGGGGAAAGAAACAGTAAATACAATGCAAACATAAGCATGACGATGCGTGACATGACAATGAGCAGTGCGAGGTGTGTCCTAACGCGGCAGTAGGTGGTACCGATGAAGGGGGGAACATCCGGGAAAGTATTCCCGATGTTTCGCATTTTCGGACAAATGAAACGGAGGGGGAAAGTTGCGTGTTCGATAGGTTAGGGAGGTGTGGTGGACGAACGGGCTACGTATTCGGATTCGTCTCGTCGTTCTGAGCAACTTTCATGTACAAAGTTTTTCCATCCGAGCTACGGTTTATTTTATATTAAATTTTAAAGATTTTATTAATTTCTGAAATTTATTTAATTATTTAATATATACATTATCCGAAACAGTGTTGCGATGACATCAGCATGACATCATGCTGACGTCAGCAGTCATCTGACACGTGGGTCCCACCTGTCATAGACTGATTAGGGTAATTAGGGTTAACTAATTAATTAACTAATAATCAAACTAATTAATTAAATTAGATTAATCTAAACAGGGTTAATTAACTAATTAATTAGTTTTATTTTTATTTTCTTTATTTATTCATTTATTCATTCTTATTAATTAATTTATTATTTTTATTATTATTTATTTTATATATTATTTTTTTTAAATCATTTTTGTTATGAGAGGTGGGGCCCCCTAGTTAGTGGCACACAGGGCCACCGCGGGGCGGTTGCTAGCGGGCGCTGGGGCGCCGGGTGCGGCCGCACCCGAGCGGGCACTCGCCCAGGCCAGCCGCGGCGCGGGACTGGCGAGGCACGGTGGGGCGCTGGCGTTGCGGGGAGGCAGGGGCCGTCCGCTCACGGGGCCGGGCAAGGATGGCGACGTGCGGGCACGATGGAGGCGGGGCCGCGGTGAGCGCGGCCGAGGCGCGGGCCCGGCGGGTCGAGCGCGTACGCGGCACGGGCCGAAGGCCGCTGGGGGCAGAGGGGGCTCCGGGTGCCGGAGCACGGCAACGGGCAGACGAGGCGATGTGGTCTGGTGACCGAACGCGGCCGCGGCGGGCACGCGCGCAGACAATGGCGGGGTGAGGCCAGCACAGGGAGGAGGCCGCGGCCCTGGGGCGGTAGAGGGCGCGGGACGACGGGCACGGCCGGTCGGTGCCGCCCGTGTCCAGGGCGCGGCCCCCCGCGGTGAGCGCGGGGCCGGAGTGCGCGGGGCGCGGCGATGGTCGCGGGGCGAGGGAGTGCGAGGAGAGGGGGCGGGAGCTCACAGAGGAGGAGTAGGGTCAGGGCAGCGGGGCGCGAGGAGGGCGAGGGGGACGAGCGGCGGAGAGGATGCAGGCCGACGGGGTGGCTCCGGCGTCGTGGCCTCCGGCGAGCTCCTCGGGCGGCGGCGCATCCAGATCTGGGAAGAGGGGGAGGCGAGGCGGTCCGGCGATGGGCGGTTGAGGATGAGGCGGCGAGGTCAGGGCGACGGCGTCGGGGCGGCTAGTTGGGCTGTTCGGCCCAGGGAAAGGGGGAGAGGGCTTTGCTCTCATTTTTTTCTTTGTTTTATTTTTACCTTTACTTTTCTATTTTTATTATTTTTATTTTCTGTTTTATCTTAGATACACATTATTTTTAGTTTAGTAAAATATGATAACTCCTAAAATAATTTCTCAGAACCACCCACTGACATAAAAGTTTTACCCCGAAATAAATTGGTTTAGAGTTTTATTAATTTAAAAGAGGCATTTACTTAATTGTTTGTTACTGTTTAAATCACTTTAGAGTATTAAAGCATTATTTAAAATTATGGTTTCTTCACCATAATTACCTATGTAATATTTGATTCACTCCGAACATTTTAGTTTTAATATTTGAAAACTTTTGTTGTTTGCCATATTTTTTTGTTGAATTTTGATCCGGTTTTGAACTAACGCGAGATTATCAACACTAACAGAGGTGACGTGGCATCATTAGCGTAGGTTTACTGTAGCATAATTATCCGGGCGTCACACACTGGACAAGTCGTCAGTACTGTACTTACGGTCGAGCGGGAAGAAGGAAAAGCCTATAAAGTTCAGCGCCCAGTATATTATGTTTCTGAAGTTTTGACCCCATCAAAGCAAAGATATCCACATTATCAGAAGCTTGTTTATGGGATTTATATGACCACGAAGAAGGTTGCACATTATTTCTCTGACCACTCCATTACAATCGTCAGCGACGCTCCATTATCAAAGATTCTGAACAACAGAGATGCAACTGGTCGAGTGGCAAAGTGGGCGATTGAACTCCTTCCCTTGGATATTAAGTTTGAGGCAAAGAAAGCTATCAAGTCCCAAGCAATAGCAGATTTCCTCGCCGAGTGGATCGAACAGCAACTGCCGACTCAAGTCCACTCGGAGCACTGGACCATGTTCTTTGATGGTTCCAAGATGCTGAATGGTTCCGGTGCTGGGGTGGTACTGATATCCCCCCGAGGAGACAAGCTCAGATATGTTCTCCAGATTCACTTTGATTCCTCCAATAACGAAGCGGAATATGAAGCACTCTTATATGGGTTACGCATGTCCATCGCACTCGGCGTCCGTCGCCTCATGGTCTACGGCAACTCAGATTTGGTAGTCAATCAAGTGATGAAGGAGTGGGACGTCAGAAGCCCAACTATGACTGGTTACTGCAATGCGGTGAGGAAGTTGGAAAAGAAGTTTGAGGGGTTAGAGCTCCATCATATACCCCGACTGAAAAATCAAGCAGCCGATGATTTGGCAAAGATAGGTTCCAAGAGGGAAGCCATTCCCAGCAACGTGTTTTTGGAACACATTCATACACCTTCAGTTCAAGAAGATCCTTTCACTGAAGAGCCCCCGCAGCCTAAGAGTCCCACAGATCCGACTGAAGTCAAAGTCCCAGCCGTGGTCGACCTGATCATGGAGGTTTTGGTCATCACTCCCGACTGGACAGTGCCATACATTGTGTATATCCTTAGGAAGGAACTCCCAGAGGATGAAGAAGAGGCTTGACAGATCGTCCGTTGATCCAAAGCCTTTACTGTGATCAGAGGACAACTGTTCAGGGAAAGCGTAACTGGAGTCAGCCAGAAATGCATAACACGAGAAGAAGGTCGAGTGATCCTCAACGACATCCACTCGGGGACCTGTGGTCACCATGCGTCCTCTCGGACCATTGTGGCCAAAGCATACCGAGCCGGATTTTATTGGCCACGAGCAAATGAAATGACGAAAGATATAGTCGACAAATGTGAAGGCTGCCAGTTTTACTCCAATATGTCCCACAAGCCTGCGTCAGCCCTGAGGACTGTTCCACTCGTCTGGCCCTTTGCTGTTTGGGGATTGGACATGGTTGGACCCGTGAGGACTGGTAGGAGCGGCTTCACTCATGTGCTTGTAGCAGTCGACAAGTTTACCAAATGGATTGAAGCCAAGCCTATCAAGAATCTTGAAGCCAGTATTGCCGTCAGCTTCATCAGAGAATTGACACTCAGATATGGAGTTCCGCACAACATCATCACTGACAACAGGTCGAACTTCGATTATGATGAGTTCAGAGCCTTCTGTGCTTTCCAAGGCACACGAGTCGACTATGCTTCAGTCGCCCACCCCCAGTCGAATGGACAAGAAGAAAGAGCAAATGGCTTGATTCTCAAAGGACTAAAACCCCGACTAATGCGTGATCTCAAGCACGCAGCAGGCGCCTGGGTCGATGAGCTTCCATCAGTTCTTTGGGGATTGAGAACAACTCCCAATCGGTCGACTGGCCGAACTCCATTCTTCTTGGTTTATGGAGCTGAAGCTGTTCTACCGAGTGACTTGCTTCACAATGCACCCCGAGTCGAGCTCTTCTCTGAAGATGAAGCAGAACAGGCCCGGCAGGACGCAGTCGATCTCCTAGAGGAGGAAAGAGAGATGGCCTTAATCCGGTCGACCATTTATCAGCAAGACTTGCGTCGATTCCACGCCAGAAACGTGAGGGGCCGAGCCTTTCAAGAGGGAGACTTGGTTCTTCGAGTGGATCAGCAGAAACCACACAAGCTCGCCCCTGCTTGGGAAGGTCCCTTCATTGTCACCAGAGTTCTCCACAATGGAGCTTACCATCTTTATAATGTCGAGCATCAGAAAGATGAGCCACGGGCTTGGAACACGGAGCAGCTCCGCCCCTTTTATACTTAAGTACTCATTCGGATGAGATGTAATAAGAAATACCTTTGTAGTTTGTTCATCAAAGACAAGAGCTTTACAGTCTTCCTAAATGGTTGTTGTTGCTTTTGTTTGCGTCTGAAATCCCCCAGTGGGTGACTTTGCCGTGAATCCGTTTCGCCTAAGTTTGAAAAATCCTACCGAGTGATGAGCAAGCCTCTCACTCGGGGGCTTAGCCGCGAATCCGTTTCGCCTAAGTTTGAAAAATCCTACCGAGTGGTGAGCAAGCCTCTCACTCGGGGGCTTAGCTGCAGTCCAGTACTCGCCTAAGTTTGAAAAATCCTACCGAGTGGTGAGCAAGCCTCTCACTCGGGGGCTTAGCTGCAGTCCAGTACTCGCCTAAGCTTGAAAAATCCTACCGAGTGGTGAGCAAGCCTCTCACTCGGAGGCTTAGCTGCAGTCCAGTACTCGCCTAAGTTTGAAAAATCCTACCGAGTGATGAGCAAGCCTCTCACTCGGGGGCTTAGCTACAGTCCAGTACTCGCCTAAGTTTGAAAAATCCTACCGAGTGGTGAGCAAGCCTCTCACTCGGGGGCTTAGCTGCAGTCCAGTACTCGCCTAAGCTTGAAAAATCCTACCGAGTGATGAGCAAGCCTCTCACTCGGGGGCTTAGCTGCAGTCCAGTACTCGCCTAAGTTTGAAAAATCCTACCGAGTGATGAGCAAGCCTCTCAGTCGGGGGCTTAGCTGCAGTCCAGTACTCGCCTAAGTTTGAAAAATCCTACCGAGTGATGAGCAAGCCTCTCACTCGGGGGCTTAGCTGCAGTCCAGTACTCGCCTAAGTTTGAAAAATCCTACTGAGTGGTGAGCAACCCTCTCACTCGGGGGCTTAGCTGCAGTCCAGTACTCGCCTAAGTTTGAAAAATCCTACCGAGTGGTGGGCAACCCTCCCACTCGGAGGCTTAGCTGCAGTCCAGTACTCGCCTAAGTTTGAAAAATCCTACTGAGTGGTGAGCAACCCTCCCACTCGGGGGCTTAGCTGCAGTCCAGTGCTCGCCTAAGTTTGAAAAATCCTACCAAGTGGTGAGCAGCCCTCCCACTCGGGGGCTTAGCTGCAGTCCAGTCCTCGCCTAAGTTTGAAAAATCCTACCGAGTGGTGAGCAACCCTCCCACTCGGGGGCTTAGCTACAGTCCAGTACTCGCCTAAGTTCGAAGTCCATCCCCATTCGCAAGGACGACGAGGTGCAGGTTGGCTGCAACCTTCTCCTTCAGAGCTGCGCCACAAGTACAACGTGCGCTCCATCCCTATCCGCAAGGACGACGAGGTGCAGGTCGACTGCAACCTTCTCCTTCGGAGCTGCGCCATAAGTGCAACGTGCGCTCCACCCTTATCCGCAAGGGGATGACGCGTGCGGGTCGACTGGAGCATCAACCTCAGAGCTGCATCTCAAGCACAAAGATTGTTCCGTGTGAAGAACAAATTCCACTCGAAGACAAATACAAGCATATTCAGAGATAAATCAAGTTCAAATAAATCCTAAAGTTCAAGACCACGGATCAAAGTACTCGGGCATTCAGCCTGAAGGAGTTTAACGGTTATAAAATCACTCGGCATTCCGAGGCAAATTTAAGGCAGAGCATAAAAGTTTGTTCACTCCGCAGGAGGAGGGCTGGCAGGCTCGACGAATTCGTCCAGGTCGATCCCGTCAGCAATCCGAGTGGCAGCAGCAATGAAAGTCTCCATGAAGGACTGGAAGTCGTGCCTTTTGGTGTTAGCAACTTTAATCGCCGCCAGCTTCTCTTCCCGAGCTTCTCGACAGTGGACGCGAACCAGAGATAGAGCCACATCAGCGCCGCACCGGGCAGAAGACTTCTTCCATTCTTGAATTCGACTGGGAGCTTCATTGAGCCGAGCCATCATAGACTCGAGGTCATTCTGAAGTGTTGCCATGGGCCAGAGAGCTGTGTCAATCCGCGAATTCGCGACTTTCAGTCGGGCGAGATAATCGACAACACCAGTGACGCGGGATTCCAGTCGGAGCACGTTCATGGCAGCTTCATCCTTCACTGGAGAATTGATGGGGTCCAAGCTTGGTTCAATTCGCCCGGTCTCTTCCTCGAAGTCCCAGCAAAACTCTACATACACAATTCAAGGGTAAGCCAATGATCATATGTCGAGTCGACAAGAACAAACCAGTCGGATAAAAGGAAACACCTTCAAGCATGATGAACAACTTCTTAGCAAGGCTTCCCAGATAACTCTCCAGATCGTTCCTCTTGCGAGCAATACCCTCCATCTTCTCGTTCAGATTTTCCTTGTCCTTCTTCAAGCGAGTCGCTTCCTTATTGGCTTCGTCAAGGGCAGTTTTCAGCCTGGAGTTTTCTTCCTCCAACTTGCCGACTGAAGCCAACTTCTGTTCAGCGAGCGCGGTTTTCTCGTCAGCTTTTTTCTGCGCGGCCGCCAGATCTTGACCCTTTTTTGCCAGAGCGTGGTTCAGTTTCTCTGAAAAAAATAATGTTGGATTCAGAAAAAGCAGAATGAAATCCGGTTCAGGGAAAACTCAGTCGACAGGTCTTCCTTACCAGCGGCGTCATCCTTGGCTTTCTGCAGTTCTATCTTGGCCAGCTCCAGATCGAGGTTGAGATGAATCTGCTGCTTCTCCAGGTCAGCAAAACGAGCTCCAAGATCACAAGATTTCTGCAACCAAAGAACAAGTCTTATTTCGGAGAGGTAAAAGGATAAAGCCAACAAATTCTAAGACTACTGCCGAATCAAACATCCAACAGTAGTCTCGCGGACTACACCCAGTGGGTGCACTTAGCGTGCCCCCACTGGTTCAGTTTACACTCGACAAGGCCTGTCCAGTGCGAGTGCAAAAAAAAACACTGGTTCAAAGTTCCACTCGACATGGCCCGACCAGACCAAGTGAAGAAATTCAAATTCTAATGCTCAGACCATAGCCGACTGCCCGCAGTCAATTATGGTCTCGGGGACTACACCCAGTGGGTGCACTCAGCGTGCCCCCACTGGTCAAAAGATCTACACCCAGTGGGTGCACTCAGCGTGCCCCCACTGGTTCAAAGTTCCACTCGACATGGCCCGACCAGACCGAGTGAAGAAATTCAAATTCTGATGCTCAGACCATAGTCGACTGCCCGCAGTCAATTATGGTCTTGGGGACTACACCCAGTGGGTGCACTCAGCGTGCCCCCACTGGTCAAAAGATTCAATTGACAACAACAATACTTGGCGAATCTGTTCAGTGACAAATCAAAACACCCAGTGGGTGTACAGATGCAAGGCGCAGACAGATGCAAAGATTCCTGGAAAGAAAGTTTTCAGGTACCATATCCTAACAGAACAAGCCAGAAGAGTCAGTCGACGATCTACTAACCTGGACGTTGCTCTGGAGAGCGGAGCTGGCATCATAAGCAGCTTGGCTGGCTTCCCGCACTATCTTCATCTTCTCCATCATAATGCCCGCCTGGCGTATAGCCTCTTTTGCAGCACCCACTTGGTCCTCTGGGACGTGATGTGTAGCAAAAAGTGAAGGTGGATTGGTGGGAGTCTGTGCAGCTGACGAGGAAGGCCGAGCACTCGACAGCGGTATGGCGAAGGAGATGAAAGTCCGATTGGCATCGCCGGCGTCCTGAATTACCGGTTCCGCCACCGGTGTCGATTGAAGCGTCTTGCCAGCGGGCGTTTTCCTGTTTCTTCTCCCCAAGGGCCTTTGTGGCTTGTCCTCATTGTTGTCGGGGAGGTTAATGACGTTGAGGGATGTAAAAAGATCAGTCGCCAAAGTTTTATCACCCGATTGGATATAGCACAGTTCAATCGACAAATCGAAGACAAAATCACGAGGATTGTACCCGGATTGGAGGTCACTGCATCTTCCATTTCCTCATCCTCGTTCTTATAAGCAGAGGTCCCAGAGGTAGCGGCACTGCCAGTTTCAAGATTCATTCGGTCAAACCAAGGGAAAAATAAACATCACAGAACGTCGAGTAAAAGCGAAAGAAGAACATTCACGCAGAAGCAACAGGAACGTCAATTTTGATTCTCGGCAGCGCCTTCCGAGTCTTCTGCACTACAACCTTGGACTGCTTTGGAGCTTTTTCAGTTGGTGCCGGAGAGGACGTCCGAGGACGCTTTGACGACTGCCCGGTCTGAACGGTCGCCTTGTCACGGGCGCTCGCCGGGTCGTGAGTAAGTTTGGATCGCCTTTCCCTGCGGGGAGGAGAGTCGACCTCTTCTTCGTCACTCGGGTCGTCGCTCTCCTCGTCCCCCTCTCCGTCGGAATGCCACTCGCCGCTTTCACCTCCGCTTGCCTCCCCCTCCGGGTCCTGCTCCTGCTCTCCGTTGGGCATCGAATACATTTCAGTAAGGGCCTAGAAGAAAACAAGCAAGACAAAGTCAGTCGGTGAAGCATAAACAGTTGCATGTTAAATCAAGATGACACTCGGTAATTCAGAATCGGACCTTGTCTGGTTCGTAGGATTGGTCAAGTGGAGGGATTCTCCTGGCTCCTCTGGGGTTATCCTTGTTGCTAGTGATGCTCCTCAACCACTTCTCCACCTTATCCTCGTCGACTTCTTCTGGGTGCACCCGAGTGGAATCTTCAATGCCCGAATACATCCACATCGGATGGTCGCGGGCTTGCAGTGGCTGAATGCGTCGTCTGAGGAAGACTTCCAGCATATCCATTCCAGTTACACCCTCACGGATGAGATAGACCACTCGCTCAACCAGCACTTTCACCTCCGCTTTCTCCCCTGGATTCACTTTCAAGGCGGAGGGCTTCTCTACGCGAGCCATAGAAAAAGGAGGAAGTCCAGTCGACTGACCTGGAGTCGGCTTGTCTTTGCAGTAAAACCAGGTCGACTGCCATCCTCGTACTGACTCAGGAAGAGTTATGGCTGGGAAAGAGCTCTTACCCCTCATCTGAATCCCAAGACCCCCACACATCTGGATCACCTGAGTCCTCTCGTCACTCGGGTTAGCCTTTTTGACCGACTGGGAGCGACACGTGAAAATGTGCTTGAAGAGACCCCAGTGTGGTCGACAACCCAAGAAGTTTTCGCACAGAGACACGAAAGCAGCAAGATATATGATGGTGTTGGGGGAAAAGTGATGAAGTTGTGCTCCAAAGAAATTCAAGAAAGCCCGGAAAAAAGGATGCGGAGGCAGAGAAAATCCACGGTCGATGTGAGTGGCAAGGAGGACGCACTCACCCTCCCGCGGTTGAGGTTCGGTCTCATCCTCCGGGAGCCGCGCCGATCCGTGAGGAATCAGCCCCTCCTCCGCCAGATCGTCGAGGTCGTCCTGGCTGATCGTCGACTGGATCTAGTCGCCCTGGATCCAGCCGCGCGGCAAACTGGACCGCGACGAGGATCCGCCCTGGCTGGACTTTTTCCCCTTCGCCTTCGTCGTCGCCTTCTTCGCGCGCTCCAGAGCCACCATCTTGTCTTTCCCCATCGCCACGGGCGGAGCTCGAACGGAGTGGCGGCGCTGGGGCAGGAGCAAGCGCAGTGGGGGAAACTGAGAAGGGAGAAGAAGAATGAGGACGCACTGTTCAAAAACCCCGGTCCGGCGCCTTATATGGGGTTGCTTCCGAGTGACTGACCTGTAGGCCCGGGCAATCTTATCAAATCCCGCAACAGTCGCGCGCATGATACGTGGCAAAAAAGGCGGCGCGGGAATCGAGGCGGCCTTGCCTTATCCAGCCCGATTACTGCGGCCTCCTTCGCCCCGCGCGCTTCCCGAAATTCGAATCCCGCGAGATCCGCGGGCAGCAGAACAACTTGTCAGACGGAAGATCTCCACCACATTAGCACTCGGATCTCTTCTAGCAAAAGTTCACTCGACAAAACCAGGAATGGATCAAGGCGACTGAAAAAGAAGTTGGTATCACCACCTCGGTTCGTTGATCCAAAACAAGACACACCCGAAGCGCGAAAAATGAGTCGGAAGTATTTTCAACTCCTTCCCCACTCAAACCCTGATCCATTCGGGGGCTAATGATGAGGACATGTCCCTAGGGTAGGGTCACAGGCCTGACCTAAATACCTTCCCCAAGGACATCACTCTAAAGCCAGAAGCATTTGAGGGGTACCATCACCCACTCGACCAGAAACATTTCCACTCGGAGGAGTCAAGATCACTCGACCGTAACAAGAAACACTCGACGGACAGAAGACCTAAAGTCACTCTACACAGCAACGGTCGAGCATTAACTTCTAGACTTAATAGCCATTTATAACACTTTATTACGGACGTTACCAGTAACGCCCCCCTCTTGATGTACCTTAAATCCCTTGTAACGTGGGCTGGCCGGGGTGCTGGCGCACTCTATATAAGCCACCCCCTCCACATGCACAAGGGTTCGCACCCCCTGTAACACACACGCATATAATCCAGTCGACCGCCTCCGGGCTCCGAGACGTAGGGCTGTTACTTCTTCCGAGAAGGGCCTGAACTCGTAAAACTCGTGCGTACAGCTTCTCCATAGCTAGGATCTTGCCTATACATCCCTACCCCCCATTTTACTGTCAGACTTAGAACCACGACACCTATTAGTGGCATCCTATTGTAATTCTGGGTGTCTTTCATCTTTGAGTTTGTACAAACTCTTCTTTCTATCAATGCATCGAGACGCAAGGCTCTGCATTTTCTCGAAAGAACAAAAAGGCATGGACGTCTAGTACTGGTCGAAATTCTTGATGTCAACTTGACAGTACAATGTACTAAAAGAAAGAACTGTAATTGGACGTCCAAATCATCTTTGAAACAATGTTGAGCAATGAAGGTACAACATTTATGCCCATCACATCAGCTACCAAAATGGTATAATGCATACGCTGCAACAAGTTGACAACTGAAACGTTAGGAATAATCCCAAGCATTACATCTAATCTACCTCATGTGTAAACACTTGTTCGTGTTGTTCTCATTTCACCCTTTTCAGCCATGATGATGTGCCAGGGTCCTGGGTGAAGACTGAAGACCCTTCTCCACCTCGGACTTGGCAGCAGTGACGCTTAGCGCCGTTTACCTCCTGAGGGCGTTGTCATGGAGCTTAGGTATCCCAGGGCGTGTCGTGGTGGTGTTTTAGGCCTACCTATGTGTTCTTTTCTGAGAAACGAAGGCGTTTGCATTTATGTTGTCCGGCTATCCTGGAATCTGCTTTGCAAAGGGCTTCCTCATTGTCTTATATCGTTCGGCCGTGTATTTTGGTTTGTGCTTTATCTATAAAATGGGGCAAGAGCATATGCTTTGAGAAAATGATGATCCATGTGTAATTCTTAAAAACTGTCTGCACACCAAGAATGGCGTCGCCTCCTTTTAAGGCTTCTGTTGTTGGACAGGGACCTCGTGAGAGCCAATGATATCTGCTCTGTAAGATCGAAAATCAGTCCTGCCAGGAAACTATCATGAACTACGTACTTACCAATGATGATTATTCTGTTCGTAGTGTAATGGTCCGTCAACTTGCCTCCAGCACGCACATAGAAACCCAGCGGTATTGCAACGCAAATCCTTAAATAAGAAGGGAGAAGGCCACATGGTGCGGGCCTCTGGGGACAGTATACCATGACTGCATGACGTTCTGAAGTGTTTTAATAGTAGAATTGTTTCCTGCTTGCTGATCTCAAGTGTTGAAGTTGGAAACTCGAAACAGAGACTATGAAACAATATTCATTACATTGCAGCTGTTTTATACTATGTGAAATCTGTCTGATCATATGATTAAGAATTATCTCGGGTTTAGTGTCAAGTAAAACACATTGATGATAGAAAGAATGTTACTAGTAATCTTATTTTTGTTGTCCTTCAGATAACTACTAGGATAAACTAAGAATGTACGTCTGAATGCAAGAGCTCACAGAACGAACCTAGATGGTGCACTTATTACATGTACATGGAGCGCCAACTGGCAACATGTTTGGGTGGTCACAGCAAAGGACTTGTGTGGCACCTGCAAATTGAGCACATGATGGCTGTCTTGTCTTGCTAGGTTGTCCGTCATTGAAGAAAGCAATTCGGTTATGAGATGATTACCTAGAGGCCGGTGAACTGGACCGTGCACCAGAGCTGATGGAAGCGTCTTAACATCCTCTCCGAATGCTTATGTGTTTTTCTTTTTCTTTTTCTTTAGATGACAAATGCTTGTGTTAATACGGTGGTGGTATCAGTGAGCTAAGCACCGAACAGACAACATGAGAGGACAGAAATAGTGAAATAATCGATGTGGTTGAGCTGGGCCTGCTGGCGTTCATTTATGGTAGCAACTCGCCAGCAAATCATTTAGGCCACACAGTGGATTTTGAGATCATACTGGTGGTTATGTGGCCGGAGATCTGATTCATGGGCTTCTCACAACAGTGAGCTCTTCTGTAGCCATATAGTTTCCTTGGGCGTTTTATGTGGCCTCATCAACCGAATTACTGGAGCAACGACTCACTGAATATCTTGTTTTTGAAGAGGAAACAACACTCTCCTCCCTCCCCTCCCGCGACGCTCCCGTGAGCGCCGGGGGGGGGGGGGGGGGGGGGGGGGGGGGGGGGGAGGAGGAAACCCTAACTCCGGCCCACGGCCCTCCTCCTCGCGCTTCCCTCCCCTCGCCGCCGCCCTGACGTGCTGGTGGGTTAAGCCCTGCCAGCGCGGGCGGCGGCGGGGTGTTCCTCCTTTCCCCGCCTGGGTCGACGGTCGCGGGATCCAAGATCGGGTGGCGGCGCAGTGCTTTCCTCGGGGCACGGCGGCGCGGCAGCAGCAGCAGGCGGCGGAGACGCGGGCTGCGGGTGGCGGCGTGAAGGGGCTGAGGCGTGGTGGGGCGCGGTGGGCTCCGGCGGCGTTGACCCTGTCGGCGTGCGGCCAGATCTGGGCCCAGGCGGCGCGGGCCGGGAGCGGTGTGGGTTGCGGGCGTCCGCCTCTGCCGTGGCCATGGCTGGTAGGGGCGGAGGCGCAGCGGCGGTAGCAGGTGGGCGGGCTGCTCGGTTTCCAGGCGTCCTGCCGGCTGGACGGCGACGGCGGCGCGGTTGGACTGCCCGGTGAGCTTCCTCGGGGGTGGGCGGCGGTCCTGGTGGGCACTCCTTGCCGGTGGCTGGGGCTGTGTTGGTGGCCTTGCGCGGCTCTGCGCTGGGCGCCGAGGCGGGGCGGCACAGGGGTGTGTCCGGGGGAGGGATTTGGCTGGAGGGATGGGCGGCGCCGACGTGCTCGGGCCCCCGTCACCGGCACAGGGGTGTGCCGGTCTGGATGCGTCCGCTCCCCCACCTCCCCCTTTCCCTAGCCGCGTGCGGGCGGCTGTAGCGCCGGCGATCTTCAAGGCGGGATACATTCTGCAGCTCGTCGGTCTGGTGTGTCCCCTTGGTCCAAAGTTGACCCTTTTGGATGATCTTGGGGGTGTTTGGATGTTGGGCGGCGGCCCTGGCGGCGGGAGGCGTGGCGTTCGTGGACGGAACCTACGTCTCGGGTGTGAGCGGGCAACCATGGCCTCGCGGGGGGCTTGGTTGCGGCTGGTTGGCAGAGCGAGGGTATGTCAGAGGGGTGCGAGCGCCGGAGTTCATCACTTGCCCAGTCCTTGTACTGGCCGACGGCGGTGGCAGCCGTGGTCGTCGTATCCTTCATGAAGGCGCCGTGGCGGTGCTCCTACCCCTCGCATGTGACTCCGGGTGAAAACTTGATCTACGGATCAGACGGTGGCGGCTATCCGTGGGCGTCCCCTTCTAGGAGGCACTGTCTTGGAGTCCCTGCTCTGTCATGACCGTATCCCCCCTCCTCGTTTCTTCGTGGAGGTCTCCGTCCTCTTCAAGCGGTTATCCTTCGTCATTTTTAGTTAGCTTGGTTGGCGGTGGCATTGGGGGACGGTGCTCAACACCTTTGTATCATGTCTTGGGTGTGTGTGTTGTGTGCGGTGGTGGTGTGCGTTGTATCGGTCTGTCCGGATGTTGTGATGATGTTGGGTTTATAATATAAAGCGGGGGGAAACCCTTTTTCGGTGAATATCTTGTTTTTCTGGAGGTGTGTAGGACAATTAGGATTTCGGTCCTGTCCTCTATTCTGCCTTATCGGCGGTGCCACTCATGATACATATTGTTGCTAGAGGGTGGGACCTACTTATACCGCCAATTCTAGAGTTCGAGTCTTTTTGCACATAAGTTTCCAAGTTGTTTAAACTTGTATTACAAACAGAGATAAGATTAACAACGACAATATAATTCATCTATAATTAGACAATGTCTATTTGTTACTTTTTATCCTATACATATACGGCTCATTCGGCATAACTAAATATACAATTTAAGTATGTAGGTTAACTTTTGGCAGGGGTATTATCTGACAATCAATCTAGTTAATTATACTCCCTCAGTTTCATAATATAAGATGTTATTATACTTCCTCCGTCCCATAATTACATATAATATACAATTTAAGTATGTAGGTTAACTTGCGGTAAGGGTTTATTATAGTCTAACCGAGGGTGAATAGACTACTAGTCAAAGGGACTCTTTTTCCCAATTTTAGTTATCATGGCAATTTTAAGCTTTTTAGGAGGTAGCCTAAGAACACTCCACACATTCAAATCTACTAGAGTATAGCAGTGGAAGACAAACACTTGGACAAGTAGAAGTAAAGATAAAGGCTAGAGGAATGTAAACACGAGGAGACTCGAGAAGATGTTTCCCGTGGTTCGAATAATTGGTGTTATCCTATTCCACGTTGATGCAGGCTTTGCGCCACGAAGGTTCTAGAACCACGGAGATCCTAATCGCGAGATCTACGAGGGATTGAGCTCATAAAGTGTCCACGAAGCAGCAATCAATCTATCCCATCATGGCATACGATCACGAAAATTTAGCCTCACTCAGGGTATATTTTCATGAAGTAGGCGATCGCCAAGCCCGTACAAACTTCTTGATTTCTTCACACATGGAAAGACTCCCAAAGCACCTAGACGATCTAGGAGGTGCACACCCTCCAAAAGTACCAAGATTGAGGTTGTTTAGTGATGAATCCTTTATTTTTGTGCTTCAAAAGATAGTCTGCTCCACATTCAAAACTCTGTCAATCATATGATTTTGGATTGGAGAGGAGTGCATAGCAAGGAGGGGATTAGAGATCAAAGGAGTGGATTGATGGCTGGAGTAGAAAACCCTTTGAACTCAACACAAGAAGCTGATGTGCTCTCTCAAAAATATGATTTGAGTGAATATTGCTTTGAGTGAATTGATGGGATAGGTGGGGGTAGGCACGACCAAAAATCTGGTCTTTACACAAGCTTGGAAGCTCAAATGAGTTTGGAATACCATAACCTTTTAGCAAAGCTTGGAAGATCCAAATGATAAGTTCATAATATCCGAATAAAGATAAAGGTGGCAACTTTTAGATAGCTTGGAAAGTCTAACCTGAAGTCGTTCACATGATCCAACTGAGCAATGACACACCCCCGCATGCCTTTAGATATCGTTTGGAAATTCAAACCAAGACTGCCTGAAACTCCAAAGAGTCTACAAAGGGGGCATAGTATTTTGCTGTTAAGAGTGGAAGAGCTCGGGAGCTCCGAGTGACTAGGGTTTGCAATGCCTATATTTGTATAAGTAGTTCGAAGCATAGGAAGTGTAAGAGCTCGGAGGCTTCAAAGTTTGAAAATAGACAAATATAGTGGAGGAATGAAATGTTTTTGTAGGGCTTTGGAGTTTGATCTCTAAACACATGGAAGAAAAACACAACTTGGCGATTACCTTCAATCCGGTTTAGGATGTAGATATAGCTTTCTTCCCTAGAGACCCAAGGTTATCAAACCACGGGAAGTGGTGCTTTGGAAAACGAAATTGCTGCAAGAACTTGTTATCTCAAAACATTCTCCCAGACCAAATCACGGAGGTGATTAAAAAGACAATAATAAATAAATAGACCAGGTCAAAAGGTTTCACTTGCACTTGTACATGCACGCGGGATTATATATAGATAATTGACATGGTACTAGTAAACATCGTTACATATATCTTGTCAATGAATTGTTGTGGGAGATGTGTCCAAATAACCCCACGAGCGACTTATAATCGAGGTTTTATTGTCCAACCATGACCCTTTCGACTTGTGGGGTTATCTTAGTTATTAAGGATAAAACCAGATCAACGCATTGAGTATTTAATGACGACACCATATGTACCCCTCAAAGACTTCATTACAACTACCGTACTGATCTTAGTGTCACCGGCGTTTGGCATATCCTTCCACTCCTCTCTCTGCCCTTTACCTCACTATGTTTTGATCTTCGGCGGGTACATGCAAGCCCTAGGATCGAGTAGAGACAAGAGACAAAATCATTACACAATACATAACAATAACATTTTCTTGAAGTGAACTAACAATCTCTTTATGCATGTATATGGGACTGCGAGGATCCACCTCGGCCCGCCGCGGGTATTACCCACACATCGCGAATAGATCACAAGCAAAACACATTGTAATCAAAGATATCTTAAGATGAATTATTAGAAGTCTTACAGTGTCGTTGATCGTGATGTACTCTCGATTAGAAGTAACATGGCTAAAGAAGATGGAAGTTATGGTGATGGAAATGATGGTGGTTATGGAGATGGTTGTAGATGGGAATGGTGACGACGACTGTTAGGGTGAAAGTTTGTGACACTCCAGAACTCTTCTCTTTGAAGAGTTCGCTTCTCCCTATATAGCACAAACATGCAAAATAGGGATTTGGGGCACCTCTTATGTGATCAGTCCTCGTTGTCTTCACGGATGTTGTCAGGTATGACATCACGACAACGGTGCATGATACGTCTCAAACGTATCTACTTTCATGAACATTTTTTCTTAACTTTGGACTCAAAACTTGTTATAGTGAAGAATAACTAACCCCAACTCATGTTGTTTTCTACAAAATTTTTACAATGTTCTTGTAAGAGAGTGGTTGGGTAAACCCAAGTATAAGGGTGAAGTAACCTAGCAATAAGTATTTTCCTCAGTAGAGAACCAAGGTATATCGAACCAGAAGGAGTTCTTCCAGCAAACAAAGTCACACGTACCTACACACAAAACACAATACAAACTTGTCCCCAACATGTCAAGAAGGTTGTCAAGCCTCTTGTCCTGCTAGTCATAAGATTAAATTGCACGGTATGGTAGGAATTGATAGATAGGTAAAATAAATAATATGGTTCATAAAAGAATAATATATTTGGTGATGTTTTCAGTAAAGAGAAATAGACCCCAGGGCCATAGGTTCACTAGTGGCATCTCTCCAAGCAGAGAAGTGTAGTGTGGTAAACAAATTACAGTTGGGTAGCGATGAAATTGCAATATTTATATTTATGACTATGATCATTCATGGTATAATCTTATATAGGAATTAAGTCTGTGATATGTATACCGTTATCCAGCTGCATCTACAACTAATACTCCACCCCAAGACTGCTATCCAACATGCATCTCAAAGTATTGAGTTTATGACAAACAGAGCATTGCAATAAGCATGATGGCATAATGTAGACGGTAAAACTATCATATAAGTGTGATAAAGAAACCATCATTTTATCCTTAGTAGCAATAATGCAATACGTGTCTTTTCCCTTTCTTTCACTGGGATATAGATCACTGCAAGATTGAACCCACTACTATGCACCACTTGCTTTGAAGAACTACCCATCAAACTTGGCCAAAGTAGAAAAATATATCAGAGAGCATACAACGCTAATTAATTATACAACAAAGAAATTTCAAAAGATTCAATATATTTCAATGAAAAATCTAATCATCAAGTGACAATTCATCATGTCCCAACAAACACACCACTGGTTACATCATATGGATCCCGATCATGTGAGGCAGCTCAAGGGAACTTTGTATTGAATCACAAGGGAGAGAGGATGTCATCTACCTACTGCTAGGGACTCTAAGGTCCTAAAATAACTACTCACACATGGACATGGAGGCAACAAAGTTGATGAAGATGGCTTTGGTGATGGATTTCCCCTCTAGCCGGGTGCCAGAACAGGCCTTCCGATTGGATCTTCCCGGAATAGGAACTTGCGAGGCAGAAGAAATCAAGAAAAAATGGTACCGAAGGTTTCTCGATTTTTTGGATTGATAGGTGAAAGAATGGGCGAAAGAGGGTGCTTAGGGGGCCCACGCGGCCTAGTGGCATGGGTCAGCCACTGGCCGCACCACCTGGTCACATGGAGCCCCTGGTTAGCCCCCCGGTCCAACACTTTCTGGAATCCTCGTGACGCAAAAAATCATATTAAATCCTCAGGGTTTTTTTGACCTCCGTAGATATGGATTTTCTGACAAGTCAAAAACATGCAGAAAACATCAACTGGCTCTGGGCATTGGATTAAATAGGTTACTCCATAAAATTAATATAACTTATTATCAAAAGTAAACAAAAGTGATATTACAATAGCATGAAATAATATAAAATTATTAATATTTTTGAGATGTATCGGCATCCTAATCTTAATCCCTACTCATACTTGTCATCGAGTAGGTAGATGATAAAACAAAGATATTTTTTGATGTGGAATGCTATCTAGCATAATCTTGATCAAATGATGGAAGGTGTTTGTGAACTCAAGATAAAAGTGAATCATGGAAATAATCTATTAATTTGACATTGAACAAATAATATATGAGCATATAAGTAAATAATCTTTGCCTTTCAAGATTGTAGATGCTAAAGGACGTGATTCCACACTTAATTATGTAGGTGTATCATGGAGAGCATAGCACGCTAAGTCTTCCTTGTAAAAAGATAGTCGAATCATGAGCTGACCAAGGCGCATGACCAGGCACTTGAGCTACACTCACCTCAAACCAACAACTGAACCCCAACGCAATACTTGAGCATGAGCTGAGACCTTTTAGCACTTTGGATGGCAAAATAGAATGATGGTAAAGGTTAAATAGAATACAACAAATTAAGGAAGTCTCACACTAAATTAGTTGACCATTGGGTAATGGAGAGGTCATACAGTCGATATTAATGTGAGGAGTAGTGATTGTCATGCGACGGATGCACTAGAGCTATGAATGTATGAAAGCTCTCCAAATGAACTAAAGTGGGATGTGTATCCAACTTGTTTGCTCATGAATACCTAGAGCATTTTCAAAAACTCATCATCAAAATATACAAGCCAAGTTCTAGAATGTAAACATAACCACTAGCATGACAATGTAATGTATGAAAACTCTCTATATGAAGTGCATGGTGCTACTTTGAAGCACAAGTGTGTAGAATGGATAGTAGTGTGCTCCCTCTCTCTTTATTCTCTTTTTTGTCTCTTTGGCTCTTTTTTATTCCTCACAGGTAGGAGAACACTTAGATAACATCATACTTTTATTTACTCATAACTCAGGATATGGATGATGACTACAATGAATGCCTCTGGTAGTGTACTAGGATGTGCAATGATCTAGTGTAACATGTAAACAATGATGAATTGTGGTGTTGCCACAAATATCATGTATGCTCTATATGATCATGCGAAGCAAATGACAATGAACAAAACATATGTCATGTAATGTAAAGTAACAATGGAAGTTGCATGACAATATATCTCAGAATTGCTATGGGAATGCCATGATAGGTAGGTATGGTGGCTTCTTTGAGGAACATAGAGGCGTCTTATGTGTAGAAGAACAATTTATCCTATGAGTTTGGATGCACCAACGAACGTATGCACCATGTCTCGAGGTGAGAGTGGCAATGCATGGTACCGAAGAGGCTAGCAAAATATGGATTGGGGGAAGTGTGTAAAAGGTTAACAAGCTCATATTAGTCATAAAGAACTCAAATATATATTGCAAGAGCCTAATAACAAACCTGAAGAAAACGCACCCCCGCATCCCTAGGAGAAGAGGTTGGGAGAATTTAATCATCGCGCACTCCTCAATCGGTACACAATGTGAGTGTCACTTTAAGATGCCTTTAACTTTGACCTCACCGCTAATACTAGTGGCTTCCTCTTTTAATTAGGTTAATGAATGTATGGCCCCACAAATCTTAACACCTATATTCAATACTCAACATTAACCATTTACTTACACAATTATCTATGACTACCTTAATATCGCAAAACTATTACAAGGAATCAAGCTTATCAAATTTAGTGATCTATGATTTCATTCATTTTTTATCTATACCACCAATGAATACCCATAATTTTTAGGACCCACAAATAATTCATGCAAACAACCAATTACTATTCAAATCTATAAAAAAAGATATAAGTGAAGCAAAGGAGTCCTAATCTTTTCTAAAAAAAGCATGTTTCTCTGCCGTGCTCTAACATATATAAGTGAAGTGCAAGAGCAATTCTAATTACCTCAACTCAAAAGATATAAGTGAAGTGCATAGAGCATTCTAAAAATTTATGACCAATGTGTATCTCTCTCCAAGTGTGTGACCAGAACATGATGATTGTAGTGACTAGTAAAAAACTAAAAATTGAATTATGCTCCAATCCTAGCACATATCATGTGAACGATTAAAAACATAGGTCCAAGACAAACCGATATTTGTTAATGTAGAAAGAGGAGATGCCTTCTGGGGCATCCCCAAGCTTAGACGCTTAAGTCTCCTTGAATATTTCCTTGGGGTGTCTTGGGCATCCCCAAGCTTGAATTCTTGGCCCCTTATCCCTCTCATATTGATGTCTCTCCTCGGCCTTAAAAACTTCATCCACACGGACCTTTGAAAAACTTAATAGAGGGGTTAGTGCACATAGAAATAAATCACATATGATGTACTACCCAGACAAGATGCATAATTATTTTCAAAAATTAGCTACTATATACTTTCATTTCCACAATTTATATCCCCCAATATAATCTATGAACACTCAAGTATAAGAAGGTAACAAAACTATAACAATAATCTGTCAAAACCAGAACAATTTGTGGTAATCTAATTAATATGCATAGTTCTATAACTCTAAAAATTCTGGAAAAAAAGACGTAACAGAGAATTTATATGGTTGTACTATGTAAATTTTTTAGAATTTGTCATGTTCCACGACAAAGAATTAATTCAAACACTAGAGGCAAAAGTTTCTGTTTCTGCACAGAACTTAACAAACTTGCAATTACAACATCCCAAAGGCTATACTTGGCACATTATTGAAAGCAAAGATACATATATGATCATTACAGTAGCAATAACCATATTGACACACAAAGAAAACAAAAATATAAGTATTGGGTTGCCTCCCAACAAGCACTTTTCTTTAATGCCTTTTAGCTAGGCAAGATACTACGATCATGTTTTATCTTCACTCAAAGACAAATCATAAGTAGCTCTCATAATGAATTCATATGGCAATTTAATTCTCTTCCTAGGGAAGTGTTCCATACCTTTCTTCAATGGAAATTGAAATCTTATATTGCCTTTCTTTCATATCAACCACTGCACCCACAGTTCTCAAAAAGGGTCTACCAAGTATAATAGGGCATGCAGGATTGCATTCAATATCAATAACAATAAAATCAATCGGAACATAGTTTCTATTAGCTATAATGAGAAAATTATCGACTCTTCCCAAAGGTTTCTTAATATTTGAATCAGCGAGATGTAAATTAAGAGAGCATTCAATCATGAAATCAAAACCAAGAACATCGTATAAGGCTTTTGGCATGGTGGAAACACTAGCACCCAAGTCACAAAGTGCATTGCATTCATAATTATTGATCTTATTTTTTTATTATAGGTTCCCAACCATCATCTAATTTTATAGGAATAGAAACTTTTAATTCCAACCTTTTTTCATTAGCCTTAATAAGTGCTTCTACAATGTGTTTAGTGAAGGGTTTACTATGATCATAAGCATTGGGTAAGTTCATCATAGATTGTAAAAGAGTAATACATTAAGTGATAGGACCATTATAATAATTAAATTATTAAATCCAAAATAGTGGTAGAATTACTACCTAAAGCTTTGACATCTCCAAGCCCACTTTTATCAATTTCAGCACACAATTTATCACCATCCGAACTTATGGGATGTTGATACGTCTCAAATGTATCTATAATTTATTTATTGCTTTATCCTATAATATTATCACTCTTATATATTTTTATAGAAATTTATATTATTTTGATGGACTAACATATTAATTTAGTGCCCAGTATTAGTTCCTATTTTCTGCTTATTTTTGGTTTCGCATGAAATCAATATCTATGGAGGTCAAAATACGTTGTCGGTTTAACACGATATTTTTGGGTGACAAGAAACACAGGAAGCTTCACGAGAGATCGAGACAAGCCATGTGGGGCCACACGGACAGGTGGCATGGCCAGGGGTGATCGCGCCCCTTGTCCATGTGTGGCCCACAACAACCTCCTTGACCTGATTCCACCGCCATAACTCCCTATAAATATTGAAACCATCTATCATGTCTCCAGAAAGAATTTTATCGCCACACAAGCCTCTGTTCTGAAGAGATTCCATTTGGATCCCTATTATGGAGCCCTACCGGAGGAGCAAGTCATTACTGAAGCCATCTTCATCAACCTTGGCGCCTCCATGACCATGTGTCAGTAGTTCCTTTAGGACCTACGGGTACATAGTAGTAGCTAGATGGTTTTATCTGTGTCTCTTTTGAATATTCAATACCATGTTCTCGTTATTGATCGAGATCAATTTGATGTAATTGTTGGTCTGTTTGTTGGGACATGATGAATTGTCACTTTATGATCAGATTGTTCATTGAATTCAGTTGAATATATTTGGGTTTTGTTGCTGCATAATTAAATAGCTTTGTAATGCTCTCTGATTTATCTATCTACTTTGGCCAAGTTCAATTGATTTATCTTTAATGGTAGTAGTGCTTAGTAGTGGGTTCAGTCTTCAAGTGCCCTAACCGAGTGACAATAAGGTCCAAGACACGTATTGTATTGTTGCCACTAAAGATAAAACGATGGGTTTTTTTAATATTGATTGACTTCTTCACGTCTACATTATGTCACCTTTCTTATTGTGATACTATGTTTCTTACAAATTTAATACTTTGAGATGCATGATGGATAGCAGTTTTGGGGTGTAGTATTAGTAGTAGATACAGTTGGATTAACGTTCTACTTATCACGGACGTAATGCTTATATGATATTATGCCATGAATGATCATAGTCATAAATGTTGCAATCTTTTCAATCACCCAACTGTAATTTGTTTACCATGTCATTCGCCTTCTTTCGAGAGAGAGATATGACACGAGTGAAATTATGTTCCAGGTCTATTCTCCATCAATACATTCTTCTACAAAAATGTCTCTCTTTATTTTGCCATTTCACCTTCACTATTACCTATCTATTATTTGCTTTTAACCGAGACAAGGGGCTTCACAACCCTCTTGCCACATTGCATGCAAGTATTTTATTTTGTTTATATGCAGGTATTGCTTATCTTGTTAGCTTAGAAGCTCCTACTGGTTTGATAAACCTTGGTTATTAATTGAGGGAAAATTTTGCTGCTATCTACTTCACCCTTCCTCTTTGGGGAAACCCAACGACTCTTGCGGGAGTAGCAGATTCCTTCTAGCTAAAGTTGAGACCACTCCATCCCATGTTATTATCATCTTCTTTAACATTCTCAACTTTCTTAATAAAGATTCTATAGCTGGCACGCCTAAAGTTTTAATCAATGGACACTTGGATTGCTTCCAAAGATTCGGACATATCTTCTTTATTAGGTGGGCAAACTTTTATTTTAAGCATATCAAATTCATACACAAGACTATCGATAGTATGAGCAATAGAATCTAGTTTCCCAAATTTTTCTCCTATCATGATGCTGAAAGCTTTTTGAGATCAATGAAATATTCAAGACCGGTGGGTACTTTATTAGTATTGTTAGAGGAGTTCCCATAAGAATTCCATAAAAGTCTGATCAATTATTAGGATATGATCCAGGATTATTCCCAGTTACCCCAAGGGTGATTCCCATGAAGGTCCCACGTACAGTTGAATCTAGCAAATTCCTAGAGATAAAGTTTAGTCCTACATAGAAAGTTTGCATTACCATCCAGGTTCTTAAACCATGAGTAGGACAATTCTTTATTAGAGTGTCCATCCTTTCCCAAGTTTGAGAAACATGCTCTTGATCAAGTTGTTTAAAATTCATTATTTGATTTCTCAAATATATGATGTTCGAGGATAATATTTTCCAATGAAGGCGTCTTTGCATTTTGTCGAAGAATCGATACTATTTCTAGGCAAGGATAATAACCACTCATTGGCTCTACCTCTTAAAGAGAAGGAAATAATTTTAATTTTATAATATCACTGTCCACTTTATATTTTTGTATATCACATAATTCAACAACATTGTTCAAGTGCGCAGCAGCATCTTCATTGTATGAACCGTAAAATTGTTCTTTCATAACAAGGTTCAATAAAGCAGGTTTAATCTCGTATGATTCCACACTAGCAGTGGGTAGAGCAATAGGAGTACTAATGAAATCATTATTATTAGTACTTGTGAAGTCACATAATTTGGTGTTTTCAGCGGTAGTATTACATGATTACAAGTAGAATAAAAAGTGAGTAGGTGTCGTTTTCCAATTCTTTTGGTGTTTTTGAATTTTTGGCAAGCAAAAAATACATAAAAAGTAACTAGGCAAGATAGATAACAAGGAAGTAATGTGGTAGTGTGTAGGACCTATTTTTGTGAAGAAACTCCCTGGCAACGGCGCCAGAAATCTTGCTTGCTCTCTCATAAGAGTGGTTAGGTACCCCCCCAAATATAAGGGTGAAGTAACCTAGAAATATGTACTTCCCCCAATAGAGAACCAAGGTTTATCAAACCAGAAGGGGTTCTTGCAACAAACAAAGTCACGGGTACCTACACACAAAACACAATAGAAAGTCCTCCCCACCACGACAGGAAGGTTGTCAAGCTTCTTATCCTGCTAGTCATAAGATTACATTTCAATATGGTAGTAATTGACAGATATTTAAAATAAATAATAAGGTACAACAAAGAATGGTATTTTTGTGATGTTTTCAGTAAAGAATAATAGAGCCTCGGGGCCATAGGTTCACTAGCGGCATCTCTCCAAGCTGACAA
The DNA here is from genome assembly GCF_002575655.3 of Aegilops tauschii subsp. strangulata. Classification (NCBI taxonomy): domain Eukaryota; kingdom Viridiplantae; phylum Streptophyta; class Magnoliopsida; order Poales; family Poaceae; genus Aegilops; species Aegilops tauschii. The sequence goes on from NC_053037.3 coordinate 170,125,045, forward strand.
GTGTAGTGTGGTAAACAAATTACTATTGGGCAGCAATTAAATTGCAATATTTATATTTATGACTATGATCATTCATGGTATAATATCATATAGGCATTATGTCTGTGATATGTAGACCTTTATCCAACTGCATCTACAACTAATACTCCACACCAAGACTGCTATCCATCATGTGAAGTATTAAGTTTATCGCAAATAGAGCATTGCAATAAGCATGGTGGCATAATGTAGACAGTAAAACTATCATCTACGTGTGATAAAGAAAACCATCGTTTTACTCTTAGTAGCAACAATACAATATGTGTCTTGTCCCTTTCTGTCACTGGGATATAGATCACCGCAAGATTGAACCCACCACTCTGCACCACTCCCTCTAAAGAACTACCCAACAAACTTGGCCAACATAGACAAATAGATCCGAGAGCATACAACGCTACTTCATTATATAGCAAAGAGACTTCAACAAATTCAATATATTTCAATGGAGAACCTAATCATAAAGTGAAAATTCATCATCTCCCAACAAACACACCAATTACATCATATGGATCCCTGTGATGTGAGGCAGCTCATGGGAACTTTGTATTGAATCACAAGGGAGAGGGGATGTCATCTAGCTATTGTATGGACCCTAAGGTCCTAAAGTAACTACTCACACATGGTCATGGATGCAGCAAGATCGATGAAGAAGCCTCCGGCTATGGGGGATGCCGGAACATGCCTCCAGATTTGATGTCCTCAGAACAGGAACTTGTGGTAGTAGAAACAATTAGAGGAAATTGGTATTGAGGGTTTCTCGATGTAGAAAGAATGGGGAAAGCGCGGTGCACTAGGGGGTCTACACGGCCTAGTGGCAGGGTCAACCCCTAGCCATGTGGGCCCACTGGCTGGTCCCCCCATTAGGTCTCGGCATTTTCTGGAATCCTTGTGACACAAAAAAATGTAGTAAATCCTCAACATATTTTGACCTTCATAGATATGCCTGACAAGTCAAAAACATATAGAAAACAACAACTAGATCTAGGCACTGGATCAATAGGTTAGTCTAGAAAATAATATAATTTGCTATAAAAATTATTCTAAAGTGATATTATAGTAGCATGAAACAATAAAAATTGTAGATACATTTGAGGCGTATCAGTTAAATTTTTGTGCAGTTTGTGCAAAAAATAAAATAAAAAACAAGAGGTGAAGTGTTACATCAAATAAGGGGCCTGGGCTCAAATTGGGACAGGGCCACCCATAGTGCCTTCGTGCCCACCTTACAGGGACAGGCCCCTCTGTCTAGTCTCTGGTGCCTCTGGCTTTATATTGCTTTGCAACTCCCATGTGTAGCACCCCCATTGACATCCATGGTAGCACCTGACACGGGGTTCCCTCGAACACTCGGGCACACCGTGACGAGACAGGTCAACCAAACACACATCGTATGCCAATCCTCACGGGCGTACCAGGCGAACGCGAACCAAATTGCCCAGCAACAAACGAACAACGCTAACAGACCAACCCAACACACATTCGGTGGTCACCCTCATGAGGCATGCCCGGCGAATGGGAACCAAATTACCCATATGCAGGGTGTTAGTGCATCTGGTGCCCCATTTATGGTTTTCGAGCATTGAGCAAAAAACTGGTTAAGGAACTAATGTTTTTGCGAGCATACACATAAGTGAAAGTCCCTAAAGATTTGGTTTAACCATCGTAAATGACCCCTAAAAATGTATAGAAACATTGAAGATTTTGGTGCGCCTCATGAAGAATTAGTCGAAGAATTGGGACGTGAAGACTTAGTCTTTTGGTAGTTCTTTTTCTTCTTATTTGAGTCATAGGGAACACCGTACTATTAAGAGGGGTTAAGGTGATACGAAGACAATATTTTTGAAGTGATTATCAACCCAAACCTACTTCTTCGGGTGAAGACTTTGGAAATTTCTCGTAGTATAGTTCATTTTCTTCAGCATCAAAGACGATGTTCTTCAGGACATTGTAGTCAGTGTTCTCACTAAAGAGTTAGGAAACTAGCAGTATGGTTCTCCTACCGTGAAGAATTTGAAGAGTTCAAATTCCGAATGTTGCTTAGCTGGCAACAGCCTACTGGTGGGCCCGTCTCAGCTAACAATCATATCAGGACCCCGGGTTGCGACCCCGGCTATAAATAGCCACCCCTCCACCATTAGTTCGTTGGATGCTCCAAGTTAATTTCTGACAATTGTCATTTAGAGAAACCCATCCTCCTGGAGCATTTGATAGAATCCTAGTGATGAAAACCCCAAATACCTAGGGCCATAGTGATTAAGCATCACTAAGGAATATGTTTTGAGAGAACCAAAGACTTATTACTCTTGAAGACTGTAATTTTCCAAACAGTTAGGCGTCAGTTTGGAGCTTCCAATAGTTGTTGTGGAAAGCTGAAGAATGGGCATGCAAAGGTTTCGGAAGTATACCTAGAGCACATACCTCACGTGATTGGGCGAGGTCTAAGTGACCTTAGCTCAAGGAGAATAAGGTGAAGACTTGGATCTTCTAAGTAAATCTCAGCCTCTCCAACCAGATGTAAAGTTGGCAGAACAATTTGAACCAGTCAAACAATTTTGTGTCTTTTCGAGATACTGGTTTCATTTCTTCATCATTTACATTTTTGTATTTATGTGTTGTGAAGAATTTGTCTCCTCCTCTCACTGAAGACTTCATCTAAAGACTTTCTTGTTTCGATGTGTATGTTATGTTTTGCTTTGTCTTTAGCCTAGTAGTACTTAAGTTTGTGTGCCTGTCTGTGCATCCAGTTATTTGTACTGCTACTTTGTTTGCATGCTTTCCTCCGTTTTGATGACTTTGTCTCTTCATTGAATGCATGTTTATCTTAGTTTCTTTTCTGCAAGTATTTCTCTGCTTCTTTGAAGAATTTGGTAAAAAAATCCCATTCACCCTTCCTCTGGTTGATTAAATGCTCTTCCATAGGGCGAGGGTAATGACCGCCATATGAGGCGACCGCGGGCACGTCCTCAACCCATATGTCATGGACCCATGAGGATGTCAGCACTGTGATGAACTCTCGAGCCCAATCAGACGAGGTGAGGACGTCAGACATGCATGGGCGCCGGGCGGGGCTCACGTGGATCGGACGGTGTGGAGGGTGCACAAGGGCGCGGATGCCCCATAAATAGGGTATTCCAGCATTGTTTAATGGAGTAATTCCTTCTGAGAGAGAGAGAGAGAGAAGAAGAAGAAGAAGGTTCAAATTCCAAACTTGAGATATCTCACTCGTGATATGTTGCCTACATGAGTAAACTTACAAAGCGGACTGGATTGGGCCATTTATGCCTAGAATGAACAGTCCCTAGCGAGTCCTACTTTTCATTATGCGAGTAAGCTCGATGTAAGATCCCAAATTTTGAATGTAACTAATAATAATTAAATAAGTACTATTGTCTGATTTTGCTATGACTTTAATTTTATTTTCGAAAAAATAGAACTTTTTGAGTACCTATCTAAACTTTTCCAAACCACGTTCCGGATGTTTGACTAGTAAAATTATCAAACAATATATTTCTTGGTTGGTGAAAATTGGTCTCTAGTGACCCACAAGTATAGGAGATCAATCGTACTCCTTTCTATAAGTAAGAGTATTGAACCCAACAAGGAGCAGAAGGAATTGATAAGGTTTTCAGCAAGGTATTCTCTGCAAGTGTTGTAAATAGTAATAACATATAGTTTGGTAGCAAGCAGTTTTTCGATAATAGGGATTTCATAATAAATATTTTCAGTGGGTTCAGTAGGTTGAGGAGCGGATCTTACCAACTCCAATCAAGGGGAATATACCCCGAACAAGCCCCTCAAAGGATTATCTTCCATAGTGACAAGTGAAGATAAAATTCAGCACGTAGTATAAATATTTCCTTACCAAATTCCTCTTACCAAGAGAGCTTCAGTCCCTAGTAATGGCACCAGAAAAGAGTCTTGATGACCCACAAGTATAGGGGATCAATCGTAGTCCCTTTGATAAGTAAGAGTGTCGAACCCAACGAGGAGCAGAAGGAATTGATAAGCGGTTTTCAGCAAGGTATTCTCTACAAGTGTTGTAAGTAGTAGTAACAGATAGTTTGATAGCAAGATAATTCATAACAAGTAGCAAGTAACAATAGTAAAAAAGGTGTAGCAAGGTGGCCCAATCCTTTTTGTAGCAAAGAACAAGCCGAAATTACTTCTTATAGTGAGAAAAATGTTCTCGAGGACACATGTGAATTTCATCTAGCAACATTCATCATGTTTACTTGATTCACGTTCACTACCCTAATAATTTGATATGTGGGTGGGCTAGTGCTAGGGGTGCTGTTCTTACTTGAACAAACAACCCACTTATGATTACGCCCTCTCGCAATCATCCGCAACTACGAAATAAGAATTAAGATAAATCTAACCATAGCATGAAAATATGGATCCAAATCAGCCACTTACAGAATAGCGCATAAACTAGGTTTAAGCTTCTGTCACTCTCACAACCCATCATCTACTTACTACTCCCCAGTGCATTCCCCTAGTCATAAACATGGTGAAGTTTCATCTAGTCAACGTTCACACGACACCACTAGAGGAAGAACAACATACACATCATCAAAATATTGAACGAATACCAACTTCACATGATTACTTGTAACAAGACTTCTCCCGTGTCCTCAACAACAAATGGTGCTACTCACAAATAATATTCATGTTCATGATCAGAGGAGAATAATATATGATTAACAATCTGAACAAATGATCTTCCACCAAGTAAACCAACCAGCATCAACTACAAGATGTAATCAACACTACTAGCAACCCACATGTACCAATCTGAGGTATTGAGGCAAAGATTGAATACAAGAGATGAACTAGGGTTTGAGATGAGATGGTGCTGGTGAAGATGTCGATGGAGATGAGTCCTCCCATGATGATAGGATTGTTGGTGATGATTTTCCCCTCCTGGAGGGAAGTATCCTCGGCGGAATCGCTCCGCCAGAGAGCAAAAGTGCTCCTGCCTAGGTTTTTCCTCGAGATGGCGGCGCTTCATCCCGAAAGTCTACTCTTGTTTTTTAGGGCAAATTGCTTCATATAGGAGAAGGAGGGCCATAGAGGCCTGCTGGTGGGCCCACAAGCTTACATGGCGCGCCCCGGGGGGCACCACCTGAGCTTGTGGCTCACTGGTGGGGCCCCGACAATGTACAGTATACATGCATGTATCTCTAACGCGTACCGCTATAATTCAGGATCTTTAATCTTTCTCCTGGAAGATATGTTGCTTGGCATGGGCTACAATTATAATAATAACAAAAATCATATACATGCATGAATCTCTAATTGGTAGGCCCTTGTATTTAGGACAGCCAGAGCATGGTGTGGCTGTCGGGATGCCTGCGAACAGGAACCTGGGCTTGCAACGGATGCCAAGACGAGCCATAGAGTTGAAGGAGCGAGCAGCAGAGCGAAGGGAGGCATAGAAGAGCATAGCAGGTGGTGTAGTGGAGCGGTGACGGCTATGCGTACCGATGGTGGTGGTGGTGGTGCTGGGGCGAGGAGCGGTGATGGCTATGCTCGCTGGTGGTGGTGATGCTGGGGCGAGGCAGGGAGACGAGAAAAACACCCGGCAGCCAAGCGTCACGGCGGCGGGCGGGCACGACAGGGAAGACATATTTGAAGCAATGAAGTGGAGGTTGACAGATAACCAAAAACCATGATTTCAACCCTTTGTGCACATAGCCTAAGCGTAGAATCGGTCGACGAATCTCCAACGTATCTATAATTTTATATAGTTCCATGCTATTATATAATCTGTTTTGGATGTTTTATATGCATTAATATGATATTTAATATTATTTTTGGGACTAACTTATTAACCTAGTGGCGAGTGCCAGTTTCTGCTTTTTCCTTGTTTTTGACTTTTACAGAAAAGGAATACCAAACGGAATAAAACTTTACGATGATTTTTCTTGGACCAGAAGAAATCCACGAGAATTGGAGAGGAGGCCAGAAGACCTACGAGGTGCCCACAAGCCGTGGGGGCACGCCCCAGGGCTTGTGGGCCCCCCGTAGACCTCCTAACCCTAATCTCTGCACTATAAATCCTCAAATATTCCCCCTATGCCAAAGGGCACACCAAAAATACTTTTCCGTCACCGCAATCTTATGTTCTCGTGAGATCCCATCTTGGGGCCTTTTCCGGCACTCCGCCGGAGGGGGATTCGATCACGGAGGGCCTCTACATTAACCTTACTGCCCTTCCGATGAAGCGTGAGTAGTTTACCATAGACCTAAGGGTCACTATCTAGTAGCTAGATGGCTTCTTCTCTCTCTTTGATCTTCAATACAATGTTCTCCTCGATGTTTTTGGAGAATTATATTCGATGTAATCTTCTTTTGCAGCGCGTTTGTTGAGACCCAATGAATTGTGGATTTATGATCAGATTATCTATGAATATTATTTGAGTCTTCTTTGAACTCTTTTATGCATGATTGAGGTAGCTTAGTATTTCTCTCTGATCTAATGATTTGGTTTGGCCTACTAGATTGGTTTTTCTTGCAATGGGAGAGTCCTTATGATGGGTTCTATCTTGCGGTGTCCTCACCCAATGAAAGTAGGGGTAGTGAGGCACGTATTGTATTGTTGCCATTAAGGATAAAAAGATGGGGTTTATATCATATTGTTTGTGTTTATCCCTCTACATCATGTCATCTTGCTTAAGGCGTTACTATGTTCTTATGAACTTAATACGCTAGATGCACGCAGGAGTCGGTTGATGTGTGGAGTAATAGTAGTAGCTGCAGGCAGGAGTCGGTCTACTTGTCATGGATGTGATGCGTATATTCATGATCATTGCCTTAGATATCATCATAACTTTGCGCTTTTCTGTCAATTGCTCAACAGTAATTTGTTTACCCACCACATGCTTTATTCAAGAGAGAAGCCTCTAGTGAAACCTATGGCCCCCGGGTCTATTTTCATCATATATTTTGAGATCTATAAAACCAAAAACCTCAAAATACCTTGCTGCAATTTATTTATATTTAATCTAATTTGCCTTTTACTTATCCTTTATATCTATCCCTATTAGATCTCACTCTTTGTCGGTGTACAAAAGTAGGGGCTCTCCTTTTTGCCCCTCTACTTGTGCACGGGCAGTCAGAGCCGCGCCTGTGGCCACACTTAGCAGGGCAAAGGGAGGGAACAGAAGCACAAGACGGGAAAAACAACGCCAAGACCAGAGACACAAAGAGCAAGAGGGCGAGGCGGACTCCCCCAGCAAGACCCTTGCCGGGGCGGCCTCCATAGCCCCGCCAAGAGCCTTGCCGGGGCAACTTGCCCGATGCCAGCAGAGCGCGCCACCCTTGAGCCCAAGGGTTCCAACACCACCAACAACCACATTGGGACCAAGGCTCGGCAGGCACCTCCATGGTGGCATGCAGATCTTTGTGAAGACCATAAGCACTCAAGATCAGATGAGGACCAGAAAACTGTTGGGGAACGTAGTAATTTCAAAAAAATTCCTACGCACACGCAAGACCATGGTGATGCATAGCAACGAGAAGGGAGAGTGTTGTCCACGTACCCTCGTAGACCGAAAGCGGAAGCGTTAGCACAACGCGGTTGATGTAGTCGTACGTCTTCACGATCCGACCGATCAAGTACCAAACGCACGGCACCTCCGAGTTCAACACACGTTCAGCCCGATGACGTCCCTCGAACTCCGATCCAGCCGAGTGTTGAGGGAGAGTTTCGTCAGCACGACGGCGTGGTGACGATGATGATGTTCTACCGACGCAGGGCTTCGCCTAAGCACCGCTACAGTATTATCGAGGTGGACTATGGTGGAGGGGGCCCCCGCACACGGCTAAAAGATCAAACGATCAATTGTTGTGTCTCTAGGGTGCCCTCCTGCCCCCGTATATAAAGGAGCAAGGGGGGAGGTGCGGCCGGCCAGGAGGGGGCGCGCCAGGAGGAGTCCTACTCCCACCGGGAGTAGGACTCCCTCCCTTTTCCTTATTGGATTAGGAGAAGAGGGGGAAAGAGGTGGAGGAGAAGAAGGAAAGGGGGGGCGCCGCCCCCCTCTCCTTGTCCTATTCGGACTAGGGGTGAGGGGCGCGTGGCCCTTGCCCTGGCTGCCTCTCCTCTTCTCCACTAAGGCCCACTAAGGCCCATTAACCCCCGGGGGGTTCCGGTAACCCCTCCGGTACTCCGGTAAAATCCCGATTTCACCCGGAACACTTCCGATATCCAAACATAGGCTTCCAATATATCAATCTTCATGTCTCGACCATTTTGAGACTCCTCATCATGTCCGTGATCACATCCGGGACTCCGAACAACCTTCGGTACATCAAAACATATAAACTCATAATATAACTGTCATCGAAACTTTAAGCGTGCGGACCCTACGGGTTCGAGAACTATGTAGACATGACCGAGACACGTCTCCAGTCAATAACCAATAGCGGAACCTGGATGCTCATATTGGCTCCCACATATTCTACGAAGATCTTTATCGGTCAGACCGCATAACAACGTACGTTGTTCCCTTTGTCATCGGTATGTTACTTGCCCGAGATTCGATCGTCGGTATCTCAATACCTAGTTCAATATCGTTACCGGCAAGTCTCTTTACTCGTTCTGTAATACATCATCCCGCAACTAAGTCATTAGTTGCAATGCTTGCAAGGCTTAAGTGATGTGCATTACCGAGTGGGCCCAGAGATACCTCTCCGACAATCGGAGTGACAAATCCTAATCTCGAAATACGCCAACCCAACAAGTACCTTCGGAGACACCTGTAGAGCACCTTTATAATCACCCAGTTACGTTGTGACGTTTGGTAGCACACAAAGTGTTCCTCCGGTAAACGGGAGTTGCATAATCTCATAGTCATAGGAACATGTATAAGTCATGAAGAAAGCAATAGCAACATACTAAACGATCGAGTGCTAAGCCAACGGAATGGGTCAAGTCAATCACATCATTCTCCTAATGATGTGATCCCGTTAATCAAATGACAACCCATGTCAATGGCTAGGAAACTTAACCATCTTTGATTAACAAGCTAGTCAAGTAGAGGCATACTAGTGACACTCTATTTGTCTATGTATTCACACATGTATTATGTTTCCGGTTAATACAATTCTAGCATGAATATTAAACATTTATCATGATATAAGGAAACAAATAATAACTTTATTATTGCCTCTAGGGCATATTTCCTTCAGTCTCCCACTTGCACTAGAGTCAATAATCTAGATTACACAGTAATGATTCTAACACCCATGGAGACTTGGTGCTGATCATGTTTTGCTCGTGGAAGAGGCTTAGTCAACGGGTCTGCAACATTCAGATCCGTATGTATCTTGCAAATTTCTATGTCTCCCACCTGGACTAAATCCCGAATAGAATTGAAGCGTCTCTTGATGTGCTTGGTTCTCTTGTGAAATCTAGATTCCTTCGCCAAGGCAATTGCACCAGTATTGTCATAGATGATTTTCATTGGACCCGATGCACTAGGTATGACACCTAGATCGGATATGAACTCCTTCATCCAGACTCCTTCATTTGCCGCTTCCGAAGCAGCTATGTACTCCGCTTCACATGTAGATCCCGCCACGACGCTTTGTTTAGAACTGCACCAACTAACAGCTCCACTGTTCAATGTAAACATGTATCCAGTTTGCGATTTAGAATCGTCCGGATCAGTGTCAAATCTTGCATCAACGTAACCATTTACGATGAGCTCTTTGTCACCTCCATAAACGAGAAACATATCCTTAGTCCTTTTCAGGTATTTCAGGATGTTCTTGACCGCTATCCAGTGATCCACTCCTGGATTACTTTGGTACCTCCCTGCTAGACTTATAGCAAGGCACACATCAGGTCTGGTACACAACATTGCATACATGATAGAGCCTATGGCTGAAGCATAGGGAACATCTTTCATTTTCTCTCTATCTTCTGCAGTGGTCGGGCATTGAGTCTTACTCAACTTCACACCTTGTAACACAGGCAAGAACCCTTTCTTTGCTTGATCCATTTTGAACTTCTTCAAAACTTTGTCAAGGTATGTGCTTTGTGAAAGTCCAATTAAGCGTCTTGATCTATCTCTATAGATCTTGATGCCCAATATATACGCAGCTTCACCGAGGTCTTTCATTGAAAAACTCTTATTCCAGTATCCCTTTATGCTATCCAGAAATTCTATATCATTTCCAATCAGCAATATGTCATCCACATATAATATTAGAAATGCTACAGAGCTCCCACTCACTTTCTTGTAAATACAGGCTTCTCCAAAAGTCTGTACAAAACCAAATGCTTTGATCACACTATCAAAGCGTTTATTCCAACTCCGTGTAATGCCCACGATGCGGCTATATCTCCCACGTGTCGAGGCACGACTTGGAGGCATAACCGCATGGTGGTTTTGTCGCAAGAAGGGTCATCTTCACACAATCCCATGTAATGAACAAGAATGGGATAAAGAGTTGGCTTACAGTCGCCACTTCACACAATACATAAGTTAAGCATACATCATTCAGAGTACAATCAAGGTCCGACTACGGAACCAAAATGAAAGAAGACTACCCCAAATGCTAGATCCCTGATCGTCCCAACTGGGCTCCACTACTGATCATCAGGAAACGAAACATAGTAACGACCAAGTTCCTCGTCGAACTCCCACTTGACCTCGGTTGCGTCACCTGCACTGGTATCGTCGGCACCTGCAACTGTTTTGGTAGAATCTGTGAGTCACGAGGACTCAGCAATCTCACACCCGCGAGATCAAGACTATTTAAGCTTATAGGAAGGATGAGGTAATGAGGTAGAGCTGCAGCAAGCACTAAGCAAATATGGTGGCTAACATATGCAAGTAAGAGAGAGAAGAGAAGCAACGCAACGGTCGCGGAGCTAGAAGTGATCAAGAAGTGATCCTGAAACTACTTACGTTCATACATAACCCAAACCGTGTTCACTTCCCGGACTCCGCCAAAAAGAGACCATCACGGCTACACACGCGGTTGATGCATTTTAATTATGTCAGGTGTCAAGTTCTCTACAACCGGACATTAACAAATTCCCATCTGCCACATAACCGTGGGCACGGCTCTCGAAAGTTTATACCCTGTAGGGGTGTCTCAACTTAGCCCATCACAAGCTCTCACGGTCAATGAAGGATATTCCTTCTCCCGGGAAGACCCGATCAGGCTTGGAATCCCGGTTACAAGACATTTCGACAATGGTAAAACAAGACCAGCAAGACCACCCGACTATGTCGACAAATCCTGATAGGAGCTGCACATATCTCGTTTTCAGCGCACACCAGATGAATGAAGCGTACAGGTACCAACGTAACCCAAGTTGCCAAGGGACGGTCCCGCATGGTGCTCTAGTTTGGACCAACACTCAGAGGAGCACTGGCCCGGGGGGGTTAAAATAAAGATGACCCTCGGGCTCGCGAAAACCCAAGGGAAAAAGGCTTAGGTAGGCAAATGTAAAACCAAGGTTGGGCCTTGCTGGAGGAGTTTTATTCAAGGCGAACTGTCAAGGGGGTCCCATAAATCACCCAACCGCGTAAGGAACGCAAAATCAAGGAACATAACACCGGTATGACGGAAACTAGGGCGGCAAGAGTGGAACCAAACACCAGGCATAAGGCCGAGCCTTCCACCCTTTACCAAATATATAGATGCATTAATTAAATAAGAGATATTGTGATATGCCAAAATATCCATGTTCCAACATGGAACCAACTTCAACTTCACCTGCAACTAGCAACGCTATAAGAAGGGCTGAGCAAAAGCGGTAACTTAGCCAAACAACGGTTTGCTAGTAAAGGTGGGTTAGAGGCTTGACATGGCAATATGGGAGGCATGATATAGCAAGTGGTAGGTAGCGCGGCATAGCAATAGAACGAACAACTAGCAAGCAAAGATAGAAGTGATTTCGAGGGTATGGTCATCTTGCCTGCAAAGTTCTCAGAGTTGTCGAAAGCTTGATCCTCGTAAGCGTACTCAACAGGTTCCTCGTTCACGGACTCGTCTCCCGGCTCTACCCAAAGCAAGAACACAAGCAATGAAACCACAATCAATCATGGTGCACTGCACAAGCAACATGATGCAATACATGACATGATATGCGAGATGTGATATGCAATGCATATGCGTGCTCCGGAAAGGAAAGATGATGAACAAGGCATCAACTTGGCAAACCAAGTATGCCGCTGGAAAGATGAGGTGATTTCGGTCGAAATCGATATAAGGATCACCGGAAACGGATGCACGGTTTGCAAATGACAAGCAAAACAAGATATGATGCAAACTGCTTAAAACAGCAACGTGGCCACTTAGATGCAAAGTATAAATATGCTACAGCACCCAAACATGTGAAAAAAATGCATGGGAGTGATGTACAGGAGATGCTCTACAAAACATGAACACTGAATTAAAGCTATAAACCACTAGAGCATGACTAAAACAGCATGGCAATAATGCAAAAGATAACAGTTTTACAGACTTGGTGAAAATGCTAGACATAGCAGAAACAGATTCAACATGGCATCTTTACAAGCTTGTTTAACTCACTACCAGGCATGTAATGGCATGGAACAAATTCTAGCATGAAGTATACATGAAAATGAAGCTATCCATGTGCAAAACAACCACATAGCATATTTGCACGAATATACACATAAAAGACAAAACAACAACATGATGTAAAATCACATGTTTACGAACTTTCTCAAATGCAGAAACTAATGCCACCACTAGATTGGTGGGATTTTTCTACCCCAAAAACATATATAATATATGGGGTTTACTGTAGGAAAAACATCACAAGTGCATCAAGTAAAAACCTGCCTAAAGGGAAATATGACAGAATTGGAAAACTGCCTGCTCTGTACTGTCCAGATTTGGACTTTCCCGAAAAGGAAAGAGGGACCTTTCCACAAATGGAAAGTGCGGGGTAATATGAACAAAACACAAAAAAGGAGGGAGCTGTGTGCGTGTTTGTATGACAGTGGGTCTATGCGGGTGTGTGTATGACAGTGGGGCCGAGACGTCAGTGCCCCAAGAAAAATTAAAAGGGGCCGAAGGTAAACATGTGGAGGCTGGGATTCGAACCCTGCACTCCTGGGTGGAACAGCAAGACAGCCACCACTACGCTGCTACTGCTTTTGTTACAAGAAGCGGTCGCTGGGCCTCTTGACCTAACGATAGGCGGGGGCTGGCTGGTCCTACCGGCGGCAGAGGAGAACGGCACCGCTGCCAGCGAGCACGACGGCGACCACCGGAGCAAAGGGTCACCGGCGGGGGTGCGGAATTTGAAGGCGGGGCCAGGGTGTGCACGCGGAGCGGCTGTGGAAGGCGCGTGCTTGCAGTGCCCGAGCACGAACTCGTGCTTGCCTCGGGCGCGGTACAGAACGGCGAGCGAGCGACGCGAGCAGGCAGGGTGCGCGCGCGGGTGCAGATGCATGCGGGGCTACGGGCGCGACGACCGAGCGTGAGCGAGCACGTGGGAACAGGGGAGAGCGCGAGTGCGCGTGTGCACGTGCAGTAGCAAAACATGCGCAACTAGAACTTCAGAGATCGCCGGAGCACTGCGAGCGCGGCGAAGAGATGGATCGGGCAAGTGCTACAGGGTTCTACATGCCATGGAAAGAAATGGAGCGGGAGATGCGTTACCCAGCTCACCCTAGGACACGGAGAGGTTGACGGATACGCGCCGGAGGCGACCGGAGCGAGCTCTGAACTTGGCGAAGATGCTGTCCGGGAAGAAGAGGAAGAAGACAGCATCGTGGAGATCGAACCCGAGGCCGTGTGGTCGCGTGCGTGGATGCAGGGGACGGAGAGGTACTTGGCGTTCCTCTCCATAGTGGCTGAGGGGTCAGAGGCGCGGCGACGAGCTACTCCGAGCTCGAGCTCAAGCTCGTCCGGAGCATGGTGGGCAGGGCGATGGTGTGGCGTGGCTAGCCTTACCTGGCGGCGGCGAGGGAAGGAGAGGAGGGGGATCGGTCGAGGAGGAACCCTAGGGAACCGGTGACATGATATATAGGGGCTAGGGACGCCGGACGGCCGTCAAATCACGCCCATGTCCGACGTGGACACGCTGGATGCACTTCCGTACAGGAGGACGAAGCTCCTGTACGCGTGGGCTGACTGGGCTGCGGTTGATGTGCTCTGTTGGGCTGCGGGAGAGGGGAAAAGGCCCAACTTGCTGCACTAGGAGGGCTTCCCCTTTAACTTAGTTCTGTGAATTTAAATTCACAGCTGTAGAAAAGGAAAAGTCCAGGGAGGTAGGAGAGGTATTTGGCAGAAATAAAAATAGCTCCAAGCTCCTGGAAATGGGTACTATTTAAATAAAATGGCTTGGGGATTTTTAGAGGCAGAAAAATAATTCAAGTTTGAATTAAATTCAAACTTGAACCATTTTTGAACCCAACCAAACCAAGTCCAAAGGAAGTGAAATTTGGCATAGAGGTTTATGACATGATGCAAGATTTATTTGGGGAAAATTGAACATTTATGGAGGAGGACAAAATGGCACTTCCAACAAGAAAGAAAAGAGAAGAAGAGGTGGTGATGCATGGAGGTGGTCATGTATGGATCACACATGGGTCAAGCAACAATATAACATGCATGAAACACACAATGCACATGAAGAGGGTGATGAAATGCAACATGACAAGAAGAACACATGCAACACTAAGATGAGGCCATGATGCAACATAAGATGGCAAGTGCATAAAGAAGACGACAAGTAATGACAAGACAAAGCAATAAGTACAAACCAACAAACAAAACAAAAGAGACCAAAAAGGATTGAACCCAAATGGAATTGGATGAAGAACAAGGTTGGATAGATTGTCAAATATGGAAGTTTACATCCGGGGTGTTACACTCCGAGAGGCTTGCACCAGTCCATAAATGGATCACTGGAGCTTGCACACTTTGTTAGCTCCCTTTGGATCGACAAAACCTTCCGGTTGCATCATATACAACTCTTCTTCCAGAAATCCATTCAGGAATGCAGTTTTGACATCCATTTGCCAAATTTCATAATCATAAAATGCGGCAATTGCTAACATGATTCGGACAGACTTAAGCATCGCTACGGGTGAGAAGGTCTCATCATAGTCAATCCCTTGAACTTGTCGAAAACCTTTTGCAACAAGTCGAGCTTTATAGACAGTAACATTACCGTCAGCGTCAGTCTTCTTCTTGAAGATCCATTTATTCTCAATTGCTTGCCGATCATCGGGCAAGTCAACCAAAGTCCACACTTTGTTCTCATACATGGATCCCATCTCATATTTCATGGCCTCAAGCCATTTTGCGGAATCTGGGCTCACCATTGCTTCTTCATAGTTCGTAGGCTCGTCATGGTCTAGTAACATAACCTCCAGAACAGGATTACCATACCACTCTTGTGCGGATCTTACTCTGGTTGACCTACGAGGTTCAGTAACAACTTGATCTGAAGTTCCATGATCATCATCATTAACTTCCTCACTAATTGGTGTAGGCGTCACAGGAACCAGTTTCTATGATGAACTACTTTCCAATAAGGGAGCAGGTACAGTTACCTCATCAAGTTCTACTTTCCTCCCACTCACTTCTTTCGAGAGAAACTCCTTCTCTAGAAAGGATCCATTCTTAGCAACGAATGTCTTGCCTTCGGATCTGTGATAGAAGGTGTACCCAACAGTCTCCTTTGGGTATCCTATGAAGACACATTTCTCCGATTTGGGTTTGAGCTTATCAGGTTGAAGCTTTTTCACATAAGCATCGCAGCCCCAAACTTTAAGAAACGACAACTTTGGTTTCTTGCCAAACCACAGTTCATAAGGCGTCGTCTCAACGGATTTCGATGGTGCCCTATTTAACGTGAATGCAGCCGTCTCTAAAGCATAACCCCAAAACGATAGCGGTAAATCAGTAAGATACATCATAGATCGCACCATATCTAGTAAAGTACGATTACGACATTCGGACACACCATTACGCTGTGGTGTTCTGGGTGGCGTGAGTTGCGAAACTATTCCGCATTGTTTCAAATGTAGACCAAATTCGTAACTCAAATATTCTCCTCCACGATCAGATCGTAGAAACTTTATTTTCTTGTTACGATGATTTTCAACTTCACTCTAAAATTCTTTGAACTTTTCAAACGTTTCAGACTTATGTTTCATTAAGTAGATATACCCATATCTGCTTAAATCATCTGTGAAGGTGAGAAAATAACGATATCCGCTACGAGCCTCAACATTCATCGGACCACATACATCCGTATGTATGATTTCCAACAAATCTGTTGCTCTCTCCATAGTACCGGAGAACGGCATTTTAATCATCTTGCCCATGAGGCACGGTTCGCAAGTACCAAGTGATTCATAATCAAGTGGTTCCAAAAGTCCATCAGTATGGAGTTTCTTCATGCGCTTTACACCGATATGACCTAAACGGCAGTGCCACAAATAAGTTGCACTATCATTATCAACTCTGCATATTTTGGCTTCAACATTATGAATATGTGTATCACTACTATCGAGATTCATCAAAAATAGAACACTCTTCAAGGGTGCATGACCATAAAAGATATTACTCATATAAATAGAACAACCATTATTCTCTGATTTAAATGAATAACCGTCTCGCATCAAACAAGATCCAGATATAATGTTCATGCTCAACGCTGGCACCAAATAACAATTATTTAGGTCTAATACTAATCCCGAAGGTAGATGTAGAGGTAGCGTGCCGACGGCAATCACATCGACTTTGCAACCGTTTCCCATGCGCATCGTCACCTCGTCCTTGGCCAATGTTCGCTTAATCCGTAGTCCCTGTTTTGAGTTGCAAATATTAGCAACAGAACCAGTATCAAATACCCAGGTGCTACTGCGAGCTCTAGTAAGGTACACATCAATAACATGTATATCACATATACCTTTGTTCACCTTGCCATCCTTCTTATCCGCCAAATACTTGGGGCAGTTCCGCTTCCAGTGACCAGTCTGCTTGCAGTAGAAGCACTCAGTCTCAGGCTTAGGTCCAGACTTGGGTTTCTTCTCCTGAGCAGCAACTTGCTTGTTGTTCTTCTTGAAGTTCCCCTTCTTCTTCCCTTTGCCCTTTTTCTTGAAACTGGTGGTCTTATTGACCATCAACACTTGATGCTCCTTCTTGATTTCTACCTCCGCAGCCTTTAGCATTGCGAAGAGCTCGGGAATCGTCTTATCCATCCCTTGCGTGTTATAGTTCATCACGAAGCTCTTGTAGCTTGGTGGTAGTGATTGAAGAATTCTGTCAATGACGCTATCATCCGGAAGATTAACTCCCAGTTGAATCAAGTGATTATTATACCCAGACATTTTGAGTATATGCTCACTGACAGAACTATTCTCCTCCATCTTGCAGCTGTAGAACTTATTGGAGACTTCATATCTCTCAATCCGGGCATTTGCTTGAAATATTAACTTCAACTCCTAGAACATCTCATATGCTCCATGACGTTCAAAACGCCGTTGAAGTCCCGGTTCTAAGCCGTAAAGCATGGCACATTGAACTATCGAGTAGTCATCAGCTTTGCTCTGCCAGACGTCTTAACGTCGTCAGTTGCATCAGCAGCAGGCCTGGCACCCAGCGGTGCTTCCAGGACGTAATTCTTCTGTGCAGCAATGAGGATAATCCTCAAGTTACGGACCCAGTCCGTGTAATTGCTACCATCATCTTTCAACTTTGCTTTCTCAAGGAACGCATTAAAATTCAATGGAACAACAGCACGGGCCATCTATCTACAATCAACATAGACAAGCAAGATACTATCAGGTACTAAGTTCATGATAAATTTAAGTTCAATTAATCATATACTTAAGAACTCCCACTTAGATAGACATCCCTCTAATCCTCTAAGTGATCACGTGATCCAAATCAACTAAACCATAACCGATCATCACGTGAAATGGAGTAGCTTTCAATGGTGAACATCACTATGTTGATCATATCTACTATATGGTTCACGCTCGACCTTTCGGTCTCAGTGTTTCGAGGCCATATTTGCATATGCTAGGCTCGTCAAGTTTAACCTGAGTATTCTGCGTGTGCAAAACTGGCTTGCACCCGTTGTAGATGGACGTATGGCTTATCACACCCGATCATCACGTGGTGTTTGGGCATGACGAACTTTGGCAACGGTGCATACTTAGGGAGAACACTTTTATCTTGAAATTTAGTGAGAGATCATCTTATAATGCTACCGTCAATCAAAGCAAGATAAGATGCATAAAAGATAAACATCACATGCAATCAATATAAGTGATATGATATGGCCATCATCATCTTATGCTTGTGATCTCCATCTCCGAAGCACCGTCATGATCACCATCGTCACCGGCGCGACACCTTTATCTCCATCGTAGCATCGTTGTCGTCTCGCCAATCTTATGCTTCTACGACTATCGCTACCGCTTAGTGATAAAGTAAAGCATTACAGGGTGATTGCATTGCATACAATAAAGCGACAACCATATGGCTCCTGCCAGTTGCCGATAACTCGGTTACAAAACATGATCATATCATACAATAAAATTTAGAATCATGTCTTGACCATATCACATCACAACATGCCCTGCAAAAACAAGTTAGACGTCCTCTACTTTGTTGTTGGGAGTTTTACGTGGCTGCTACGGGCTTAGCAAGAACCGTTCTTACCTACGCATCAAAACCACAACGATAGTTTGTCAAGTTGGTGCTGTTTTAACCTTCGCAAGGACCGGGCGTAGCCACACTCGGTTCAACTAAATTTGGAGAAACTGACACCCGCCAGCCACCTATGTGCAAAGCACGTCGGTAGAACCAGTCTCGCGTAAGCGTACGCGTAATGTCGGTCCGGGCCGCTTCATCCAACAATACCACTGAACCGAAGTATGACATGCTGGTCAGTAGTATGACTTATATCGCCCACAACTCACTTGTGTTCTACTCGTGCATATGACATCTACGCATAAAACCAGGCTCGGATGCCACTGTTGGGGAACGTAGTAATTTCAAAAAAATTCCTACGCACACGCAAGATCATGGTGATGCATAGCAACGAGAGGGGAGAGTGTTGTCCACGTACCCTCGTAGACCGAAAGCGGAAGCATTAGCACAACGCGGTTGATGTAGTCGTACGTCTTCATGATCCGACCGATCAAGTACCGAACGCACGACACCTCCGAGTTCAGCACACGTTCAGCCCGATGACGTCCCTCGAACTCCAATCCAGCCGAGTGTTGAGGAAGAGTTTCGTCAGCACGATGGCGTGGTGACGATGATGATGTCCTACCGACGCAGGGCTTCGCCTAAGCACCGCTACAGTATTATCGAGGTGGACTATGGTGGAGGGGGGCACCGCACACGGCTAAAAGATCAAATGATCAATTGTTGTGTCTCTAGGGTGCCCCCTACCCCCGTATATAAAGGAGCAAGGGGGAAGGTGCGGCCGGCTAGGAGGGGGCGCGCCAGGAGGAGTCCTACTCCCACCGGGAGTAGGACTCCCTCCCTTTTCCTTGTTGGATTAGGAGAAGAGGGGGAAAGAGGTGGAGGAGAAGAAGGAAAGGGGGGGGGGGCGTCGCCCCCCTCTCCTTTTCCTATTCGGACTAGGGGGGAGGGGCGCGTGGCCCTTGCCCTGGCCGCCTCTCCTCTTCTCTACTAAGGCCCACTATGGCCCATTAACCCCCGGGGGGTTCCGGTAACCCCTCCGGTACTCTGGTAAAATCCCGATTTCACCCGAAACACTTCTGATATCCAAACATAGGCTTCCAATATATCAATCTTCATGTCTCGACCATTTCAAGACTCCTCGTCATGTCTGTGATCACATCCAGGACTCCGAACAACCTTCGGTACATCAAAACATATAAACTCATAATATAACTGTCATTGAAACTTTCAGCTTGCGGACCCTACGGGTTCGAGAACTATGTAGACATGACCGAGACACGTCTCCGGTCAATAACCAATAGTGGAACCTAGATTCTCATATTGGCTCCCACATATTCTACGAAGAACTTTATCGGTCAGACCGCATAACAACATACGTTGTTCCCTTTGTCATCGGTATGTTACTTGCCCGAGATTCGATCGTCGGTATCTCAATACCTAGTTCAATCTCGTTACCGGCAAGTCTCTTTACTCGTTTCGTAATACATCAAATAACTCATTAGTTGCAATGCTTGCAAGGCTTAAGTGATGTGCATTATCAAGTGGGCCCAGAGATACCTCTCCGACAATCGGAGTGACAAATCCTAATCTCGAAATACGCCAACCCAACAAGTACCTTCGGAGACACCTGTAGAGCACCTTTATAATCACCCAGTTACGTTGTGACATTTGGTAGCACACAAAGTGTTCCTCCGGTAAACGGGAGTTGCATAATCTCATAGTCATAGGAACATGTATAAGTCATGAAAAAAGCAATAGCAACATACTAAACGATCGAGTGCTAAGCCAACGGAATGGGTCAAGTCAATCACATCATTCTCCTAATGATGTGATCTCGTTAATCAAATGACAACCCATGTCAATGGCTAGGAAACTTAACCATCTTTGATTAACGAGCTAGTCAAGTAGAGGCATACTAGTGACACTCTATTTGTCTATGTATTCACACATGTATTATGTTTCCGGTTAATACAATTCTAGCATGAATAATAAACATTTATCATGATATAAGGAAATAAATAATAACTTTATTATTGCCTCTAGGGCATATTTCCTTCAAAGACGACGATCCTCGGCAAGATCCTTGCCGAGGAAATCCACGAGTCCACCGGCAAGATCCTTGCCGGGGACGACTGCGATGCCGCGGCAAGACCCTTGCTGGGGCACCTGCGAGGCCACAACCAGGCTCGCATCTGCCAAGACTCCACCGCCGTTCCCACACAGCTGCCAGCCCAACCAGCTGGGCAGGCACCTGCGTGGCAACATGCGGCTTCCAGGCCAGCTCAGCAAGCACCTGCGTGGTGGCATGCAGATCTTCGTGAAGACCCTACCACCACGCCATCTCAGCAGCCTGGCAGCCTACATGGCGATGCATGCATCGTTGGCCTGGACGCGTGTCAGAGCAAGGCGGGCGGCGACGAACGGGATGGGCCTCGTTGCCATCCCCAATAAAGCAACGGGACACCTAAGGGGGCGCATTTAATGCGTCTTGTCCTATAATGACATGCGATAAGCTTGCGCACTGTATGCCTTTCCACCTCCTATGTGCCACTGTGGTGACCCCTTTTGTCTATAAAAGGAGGCCCGAGGCGTCCAGGAGAAGGATTCGGATCTTTTGGGCTACACACGCACCGTAGCTAGCTCAAGAACTCAAGAACACTCAAACACATACACCAAAGCAGGACTAGGGTATTACGCATCTTTGCGGCCCGAACCTGGGTAAATGATCCTTGTGCTGGCTACCAAACCCACTCTTTGCACAACCCCGCGCCCGCCAACCGTAGAAGGGATCCCAGTGATCCCATAGGTGTCGTTCCCACCGACACTCTTGCAAGTGACCGTGAAGGGATTGACAACCTTTTCTCGCGTTGAGTGCAAGTGTTTGTTAGTTTGTGCAGGTGCATATATTGAGGACTTGCTTGTGCCTCCTACTGGATTGATACCTTGGTTCTTAACTCAGGGAAATACTTATCTCTACTTTGCTGCATCACCCTTTCCTCTTCAAGGGAAAAATCAACGCAAGCTCGAGAAGTAGCGGGAAGAATTTTTGGCGCCGTTGCCAGGGAGGTTCTACATTAAGCCTACCAAGTACCTATCATAAACTCTCATCTCTTGCATCTACATTATTTGCCATTTGCCTCTTGTTTTCCTCTCCCCCACTTCTAAAATGTTTTCACAAAAATACAAAAAAATATTCCTTTTTATTCGCCTTCTTTACGTTCGTCTTTTCGTTTGATTTTTGTGTGCTTGTATGCTAGATTGCTTGCTTTGTCACGATGTCACAAGAAAATACCAAGTTGTGTGACTTTTCCAACACTAATAATAATTATTTTATTAGTACTCCGATTGCTCCCGCCACTAGTGCGAAATCTTATGAAATTAATGCCGCTTTGTTGAATCTTATTATGAAAGAAAAAATTTCTTGTAGTCCTAATGAAGATGTTGCATCCCATCTAAATACTTTCGTTGAGTTGTGTGTGATGCAAAAGAAAAAAAGATGTGGACAATGATATTGTTAAATTGAGGCTATTTCCGTTCTCACTACGAGATCATGCTAAAACTTGGTTTTCATCTTTGCCTAAAAATAGTATTGATTCATGGAATAAGTGTAAAGATGCTTTATTTCCAAGTATTTTCCTCCCGCTAAGATCATCTCCCTTAGGAACGATATAATGAATTTTAAGCAACTTGATCATGAACATGTTGCACAATCTTGGGAGAGGATGAAATTGATGATAAAAAATTGCCCTACTCATGGTTTAAGTTTATGGATGATCATACAAAAAAATTATGCCCGATTGAATTTTGCATCTAGAAATCTTTTAGATTCGGCCGCAGGAGGTACTTTTATGGAAATCACATTAGGAGAAGCTACCAAACTCCTAGATAATATTATGGCAAATTACTCTCAATGGCATACCGAAAGATCTTCTACTAGTAAAAAACTGCATGCTATTGAAGAAATTAATACTTTGAGTGGAAAGATGGATGAAATTATGAAATTGATTGCTAGCAAGAGTGCTCCTATTGATCCTAATGATATGCCCTTGTCCACTGATGTCTGCTTGAACTACGTCGGTATTTCCCCAAAGAGGAAGGGATGATGCAGCACAACAACGGTAGGTATTTCCCTCAGTGATGAGACCAAGGTTATCGAACCAATAAGAGAACCACGCAACACTATGTGAATGGCACCTGCACACAAATAACAAATACTCGCAACCCGACGTGTTAAAGGGGTTGTCAATCCCTTTCGTGCAACGGTGCTAGAAATTGGCAAGTAGACGGGATAAAAATATGATAGGTTGGATAAACAGATCTCGCGGGAACGCGAGATAAAATAAATAAGAATTAATTGCAGCAAGGTATTTTTGGTTTAATAGATCTGAAAATTTAAGCAAATGAAAATAGATCGCGAAAGAAAATATAATAAAGAAGAGACCCCGGGGCCGTAGATTTCACTAGTGGCTTCTCTCGAGAAAAATAGCAAATGGTGGGTAATGAATTACTGTTGGGAAATTGATAAAACTTCAAATAATCATGACGATATCCAGGCAATGATCATTATATAGGCATCACGTACAAGATTAGTAGACCGACTACTGCCTGCATCTACTACTATTACTCCACACATCGACCGCTATCCAGCATCCATCTAGTGTATTAAGTTCATGGAGAAACAGAGTAATGCAATAAGAACGATGACATGATGTAGACAAGATCAGTTTATGTAGAAATAGACCCTATCTTGTTATCCTTAATAGCAACGTTACATACGTGTTGGTTCCCCTTCTATCACTGGGATCAAGCACCGTAAGATCGAACCCATCACAAAGCACCTCTTCCCATTGCAAGATAAATAGATTAAGTTGGCCAAACCAAACCCAAATATCGGAGAAGAAATACGAGGCTATAAGCAATCATGCATATAAGAGATCAAAGAAGACTCAAATAATTTTCATGGATAAAAAGATAGACCTGATCATAACTCAAACTTCATCGGATCCCAACAAACTCACCGCAAAAAAGAATTACATCATATGGATCTCCAAGAGACCATTGTATTGAGAATCAAAAGAGAGAGAGGAAGCCATCTAGCTATTAACTACGGACCCGTAGGTCTACAATGAACTACTCACGCATCATCGGAGAGGCACCAATGGACATGATGAACCCCTCCGTGATGGTGTCTAGATTGGATCTGGTGGTTCTGGAACTTGCGGCGGCTGGAATTGATTTTCCTCGACTACCCAAGGGTTTCTGGAATATTGGGGTATTTATAGAGCAAAGAGGCGGTGCGGGAGGGCACCGAGGTGTGCACAACCCACCAGGACACGCATGGTGTCTTGTACTCACCTCAGGCTCCCTCTTCGGTACTTCTTTGGCCCACTGGATGTCTTCTGGTCCAAAATAAATCCACAGAAAGTGTCGTTGCATTTGGACTCCGTTTGGTATTGATTTACTACGATGTAAAAAACATGTAGAAAACAGCAACTGGCACTTGGCACTATGTCAATAGGTTAGTACCAAAAAATGATATAAAATGACTATAAAATGATTGTAAAACATCCAAGAATGATAATATAATAGCATGGAACAATCAAAAATTATAGATACGTTGGAGACGTATCAGCATCCCCAAGCTTAATTCCTGCTCGTTCTCGAGTAGGTAAATGATAAAAATAGAATTTTTGATGTGGAATGCTGCCTAACATGCTCATCTGATATTCTTTTCTTTGTAGCATGGACATTTGGACTTTTATATGGTTCAAGGCAATAGTCTAGTTTTGACATGAGGACTTCAATACTCAAGCATATATATCAACAAGCAACCATGTCTTTCAAAATATCAACGCTAAAATAAGTTATCCCTAGCCCATTACGCTCAATCATTGATCCATTCATGAAACACACCCACATATTAGCTACACCCAATGCTCAAGTACGATCATAGTGCCCCTTAGTTGGTGTTTTATAAGAGAAGATGGAGACTCAAATAAAAATAAAAATTGCATGAAGTAAAAGAAAGGCCCTTCGCGGAGGGAAGTAGGGATTTGTAGAGGTGCCAGAGCTCAAAGCAAAAAAGATAGAGATAAAAACATTTTGGGAGGCATGCTTTTCTTGTCAATGAGAACGATCGAGTAGTTCCCAGTACTTTCCATGCTATATATATATCATAGGCGGTTCCCAAACAGAAATTAAAGTTTATTCCTTTTCAACCATACTTTCACTTTCCCTGGCTAGCCGTATCCACGGGGGCCTTCCATACCAACACTTTCCAAGGAATTTATTATTTGACAACATAAAGTAAATTCATTTTTCATTTTGGGACTAGGCATCCCTAATACCTTTGCCTTACTCTCGTGCAATGACAAGTGAATAAACACTCATCGTGAGAATAACATATCTAGCATGGAAATATATTAGCCACCCCCTACCGTTTCATGAGCGGTACGAGCACACAAAAGAGAAGTTTATTTTGACAATTAGAGATGGCACATACAAATTTGCTTAGAACAGCAAACGAATACCTCATATAGGTAGGTATGGTGGACTCATATGGCAAAACTGGTTTAAAGGATTTTGGATGCACAAGTAGTGATCATATTTAGTGCAAATGAAGGCTAGCAAAAGATTGAGAAGCATCCAAACAAGAAACGAAAAATCCATAAGCAAGCATTGAGCATAATTAACACCGGATAATGCACCACAAGTAGGATGTAATTTCATTGCATAACTATTGACTTTCATGCTTGCATATGGAATCACAAACTTTAACACCAATATTCTTACGAAAGCATAATTACTCATCAACATGACTCACATATCATATCATCATATCTCAAAACTATTACAAGGAATCAAGTTTATTTTGTCCAATGATCTTCATGAAAGTTTTACTATATTCTTCTTGGATATCAATCACTTTGGGACTAGTTTCATGTGTTGCTTTTGATAAGCTCAAACAAATATGAGTGAATATCATGAGCATAATATTTCTTTCTCTCAAATTAATTTAAGTGAAGCAAGAGAGAATTTCTTAAAAAAATTACTAACTCTCAAATAAATCTAAGTGAAGCATGAGAGCATTTCTTCAAAAATACTAAAGCACACCGTGCTCAAAAAGATATAAGTGAAGCACTAGAGCAATTCCATAGCTCATAAAGATTTAAGTGAAGCATAGAGAGCAATTCAAACAAGTCATGGCATAATTTTGGCTCTCTCAAATAGGTGTGTCCAGCAAGGATTCATGACTTAAAATAAAAAGCAAAACAAGCAAAGAATCATATCATACAAGACGCTCCAAGCAAAACTCATAGTATGTGACGAATAAAAATATAGCTTCGAGTAAAATACCGATGGTCGTTAGAAGAAAGAGGGGATGCCACTCGGGCATCCCCAAGCTTAGTTG
Organism: Aegilops tauschii subsp. strangulata; assembly: GCF_002575655.3. Classification (NCBI taxonomy): domain Eukaryota; kingdom Viridiplantae; phylum Streptophyta; class Magnoliopsida; order Poales; family Poaceae; genus Aegilops; species Aegilops tauschii. Next base: position 170,151,170 of record NC_053037.3, read on the forward strand.
CTTGCTTCTCTTTGGATAATAGCTTGGGATGACATGGGCATCCCCAAGCTTAGGCTCTTCTTACTTCTTATTCCTTCATCCATCGTAACATCACCCAAAACTTGAAAACTTCAATCACACAAAGCTCAACAAAACCTTCGTGAGATCCGTTAGTATAAGAAAGCAAATCACTACTAGAATTACTGTTGCAAACCCATTCATATTTTATTCTTGCATTATATCTATTGTATTCCAACTTTTATATGGCAAAAACTCTTCAAAGAAAACCATAGATTCATCAAAACAAGCACACAACGCAAAGAAAACAGAATCTGTCAAAAACAGAACAGTCTGTAGCAATCTGGATATTTCGAATACTTCTGTAAATCAAAAAATTCTGAAAACTTAGGACCACGTGAGCAATTTGTATATCAATCTACTGTAAAAAATCAGAATTTTTCGTCACTTCTGTGATTTTTAGAAGTTGTAACTCTGGACGTAAAAGTTTCTATTTTTCAGCAAGATCAAAACAACTATCACCCAACAAGATCCTAAAGGCTTTGCTTGGCACAAACACTAACTAAAACACACAAAAAAACAATCATAACAGTAGCTAATTGTGCAAACACTCAAGAATAGAAAGTAAAAGACAAAAATATATTTTATTCATTGGGTTGCCTCCCAACAAGCGCTATTGTTTTGCGCCCCTAGCTAGGCATAAAGCAAGGATCTAAGTATTGTCGTTCGTAGTCTTGGCAACTTTTGTAAGGGCTTTCTCAAACCCGGGAGGCTCTTTGCGCTTCCCTAAATCCTCAGGAAAAGAAGCCATCTTGAGATCTCAAATATCCAATCGCTTATTGCAAAGAGTAATCAAGGCATTCATGCGATTGATACTACCATTAAGATGTTTGAGGGGTTCACTATATTTTTGCAATTCAACCATATGTTTTTGCAAATCACCAAGTTTATCCAACATTTGAACTCCCTCTAGGGTGAAGGAAAACCCCTTCCTTTGAGGTCGAACCCCCAAAATTCCTTCTAAGACTTCATAGGCAACATTAGCATCAAGCTCAATAAAATTCCATTTAGCGGCAAAGTCAAGAGTTGTCTATGGTGTAAAGCCAATCCTATGTAAAAGTTATGAAGAAAAATCTTTGCGTCCCCCTTTAGGTTGCAAACACGATAGGATTCCATTAGCCTATACCAAGCATCTTTCACATTTTTCTCCTTGTCGTTGCTTGAAGTATAAAACTTCAAAATATGGTGACAAAGGAGGAGTGGTCACTCTAGCCATTATGACTAGAAAGCAAGAATATGGATAGATCCAGCAAGAAAACGGCGAACGAAAAAGAGGGCGAATAAAACGGTAAATTTTTGTGAAGTGGGGGAGAGGAAAACGAGAGGCAAAAGGCAAATAATGTAAATTGCAGGGAGATGAGATTTGTGATTAGGAACCTGGTAGATGTTGATGATGTCCCCCTGGCAACGGCGCCAGAAATTCCTTTTGATGTCTGCTTGAACTACGTCAGTATTTCCCCAAAGAGGAAGGGATGATGCAGCACAGCAACGGTAGGTATTTCCCTCAGTGATGAGACCAAGGTTATCGAACCAGTAGGAGAACCACGCAACACTTCGTGAACGGCACCTGCACACAAATAACAAATACTCGCAACCCGGCGTGTTAAAGGGGTTATCAATCCCTTTCGGGCAACGACGCCAGAAATTGGCAAGTGGACGGGATAAAAATATGATAGCTTGGATAAATAGATCTCGCGGGAACGCGAGATAAAATAAATAAGAATAAATTGCAGCAAGGTATTTTTTGTATTTTTGGTTTAATAGATCTGAAAATAAAAGCAAATGAAAATAGATCGTGAAAGCAAATATAATAAAGAAGAGACCCCGGGGCCGTAGATTTCACTAGTGGCTTCTCTCGAGAAAAATAGCAAACGGTGGGTAAATGAATTAATGTTGGGAAATTGATAGAACTTCAAATAAACATGACGATATCCAGTCAATGATCACTATATAGGCATCACGTCCAAGATTAGTAGACCGACTCCTGCCTGCATCTACTGCTATTACTCCACACATCGCCCCCTATACAACATGCATCTAGTGTATTAAGTTCCTGGAGAAACGAGGTAATGCAATAAGAATGATGACATGATGTAGACAAGATCTATTTATGTAGAAATAGACCCCATCTTGTTATCCTTAATAGCAACGATACATACGTGTCGGTTCCCCTTCTGTCACTGGGATCAAGCACTGTAAGATCGAACCCATCACAAAGCACCTCTTCCCATTGCAAGATAAATAGATCAAGTTCGCCAAACAAAACCCAAATATCAGAGAAGAAATACGAGGCTATAAGCAATCATGCATATAAGAGATCAAAGAAGATTCAAATAACTCCCATGGATAAAAAGATAGATCTGATCATAAACTCAAAGTTCATCAGATCCCAACAAACTCACCGCAAAAAGAATTACATCATATGGATCTCCAAGAGACCATTGTATTGAGAATCAAAAGAGAGAGAGGTGAAGGAAATATGCTCTAGAGGCAATAATAAAGTTGTTATTTATATTTCCTTATATCATTATAAATGTTTATTATTCATGCTAGAATTGTATTAACCGGAAACTTTGTACATGTGTGAATACATAGACAAACAGAGTGTCACTAGTATGCCTCTACTTGACTAGCTCGTTAATCAAAGATGGTTAAGTTTCCTAGCCATGGACAAGAGTTGTCATTTGATGAACGGGATCACATCATTAGAGAATGATGTGATTGATAAGACCCATCCGTTAGCTTAGCACGATGATCATTTAGTTTGTTGTTATTTATTTCTTCATAACTTATACATGTTCCTATGACTATGAGATTATGCAACTCCCGAATACCGGAGGAACACTTAGTGTGCTATCAAACGTCACAACGTAACTGGGTGATTATAAAGATGCTCTACAGGTGTCTCCAATGGTGTTTGTTGAGTTGGCATAGATCGAGATTAGGATTTGTCACTCCGATTGTCGGAGAGGTATCTCTAGGCCCTCTCGGTAATGCACATCACTATAAGCCTTGCAAGCAATGTGACTAATGAGTTAGTTACAGGATGATGCATTACGGAACAAGTAAAGAGACTTGCCGGTAACGAGATTGAACTAGGTATTGAGATATCGACGATCGAATCTCGGGCAAGTAACATACCGATGACAAAGGGAACAACGTATGTTGTTATGCGGTTTGACCGATAAAGATCTTCGTAGAATATGTAGGAACCAATATGAGCATCCAGGTTCCGCTATTGGTTATTGACCGGAAGTGAGTCTCGGTCATGTCTACATAGTTCTCGAACCCGTAGGGTCCGCACGCTTAACGTTCGATGACGATCGGTATTACAAGTTTATGTGTTTTGATGTACCGAAGGTAGTTCGGAGTACCGGATGTGATCACGGACATGACGAGGAGTCTCGAAATGGTCGAGACATAAAGATCGATATATTGGAAGGCTATGTTTGGACACCGAAAGGGTTCCGGATGAGTTCGGGCATTTACGGGAGTACCGGGGGGTTACCGGAACCCCTCCCCCCCGGAGTCAATGGGCCTTATTGGGCCTTAGTGGGAGAGAGGAGGAGGCGGCCAGGTGGAGGGCGCCCCCCCCCCCAAGCCCAATCTGAATTGGGTGGGGCCCGGCCCCCCCTTTCCTTCTCTCCTTCTCCCTCTTCCTTCTTCTCCTACTCCAACTAGGGAAGGGGGGGAACCTACTCCTACTGGGAGTAGGACTCCCCCTTGGGCGCTCCATAGAGAGGGCCGGCCCTCCCCTCCTCCCCTCCTTTATATACGGGGGAGGGGCACCCCATAGATACACAAGTTGACAGTTGTCTTAGCCGTGTGCGGTGCCCCCCTCCACAGATTTCCACCTCGAACATATCGTTGTAGTGCTTAGGCGAAGCCCTGCGTTGGTAACTTCATCATCACCGTCATCACGCCGTCGTGCTGACGAAACTATCCCTTGGCCTCAGCTGGATCAAGAGTACAAGGGACGTCACCGAGCTGAACGTGTACAGATCGCGGAGGTGTCGTGCGCTCGGTACTTGATCGGTTGGATCGCGAAGACGTTCGACTACATCAACCGCGTTACTTAATGCTTCCGCTTTCAGTCTACGAGGGTACGTGGACACACTCTCCCGCTCGTTGCTATGCATCACCTATATGGATCTTGCGTGTGCTTAGGAAATTTTTGAAATTACTGCGTTCCCCAACAAGAGGAAGCCATCTAGCTACTAACTACGGACCCGTAGGTCTACAATGAACTACTCACGCATCATCGGAGAGGCACCAATGGACATGATGAACCCCTCCATGATCGTGTCTAGATTGGATCTGGTGGTTCTGGAACTTGCGGCGGCTGGAATTGATTTTCGTCGACCCCCCAAGGGTTTCTGGAATATTGGGGTATTTATAGAGCAAAGAGGCGGTGCGGGAGGGCACCGAGGTGTGCACAACCCACCTGGGTGCGCCTGGGCCTCCAGGCACGCCCTGGTGTCTTGTGCTCACCTCGGGCTCCCTCTTTGGTACTTCTTTGGCCCACTGGATGTCTTCTGGTCCAAAAGAAGTCCATAAAAAGATTTGTTGCGTTTGTACTCTGTTTGGTATTGATTTCCTGCGATGTAAAGTACATGCAGAAAATAGCAACTGGCACTTGGCACTAGGTCAATAGGTTAGTACCAAAAATGATATAAAATGATTATAAAATGATTTTAAAACATCCAAGAATGATAATATAACAACATGGAACAATCAAAAATTATAGATACGTTGGAGACGTATCATCCACCTTGATTGAGAATAATAATGAATCTATGGATGTGAATTTTGTTGGTAGGAACAATTTTGGTAATAATGCGTATAGAGGAAACTTCAACCCTAGGCCTTTTCCTAGTAATTCCTGTAATAATTATGGTAATTCCTACAACAATTCTTATGGAAATTATAATAAAATACCCTCCGATCTTGAGAATAATATTAAAGATTTCAATAATTCTCAAAACAATTTCAATGCTATGGTTGAGGAAAAATTGCTTAAGATTTATGATTTGGCTAGAAACGTTGATATAATTTCTCATGAGATTGATTCTTTTAAGATTAGATCTATGCCACCCACAGTTGATATTAATGAATCTCCGAAAGCTGTTAAAATTTCTATTAATGAAAGTAGAGAGAGAACCGCTAGGATGCGTGCTAAGAGAGTTGGCTAGAAAAAGCATGTTCTTCTAGTTTTTGTGATAATAATGACGAAGATCTTAAAGTTATTGGTGTGACTCCTATTGAATCTTTGTTTGCTATAAAACTTGATAAAGATGGGACTGGATATGAGTCAACTTTATCTAGAAGGCGTCCCAATAATTTGGAGGGTGAAGATCTTAATGAAAAAAATTCATAAAAGTGGGATTGGCGAGGTCAAAACTTTAGGTAGCGATGACCCCACTCTTTTGGATTTCAAGGACTTTAATTAAGATAATTGTTATTTGATAGATTGTATTTCCTTGTTGCAATAAATGCTAAATTCACCTCATGCTTATAATCAAAATAAGTCTTTGACTAAACATATCATGGATGCTATGATGAAATCGTTTGAAGAAAAATTTGAGTTGGAAGTTTCAATCCCTAGAAAACTGTATGATGAATGGGAACCTACTATGAAGATTAAGGTTAAAGATTATGAGTGTAATGCTTTGTGTGATTTGGGTGCTAGCGTTTTCACTATTCCTAAAACTTTATGTGATGTGCTAGGTTTCCATAAACTTGATGATTGTTCCTCGAATTTGTATCTAGCGGATTCCACTATTAAGAAACCTATGGGAAGGATTAATAATGTTCTTATTGTTGCAAATAGGAATTATGTGCCCGTAAATTTTATTATTCTTGATATAGATTGCAATCCTACATGCCCTGTTATACTTGAGACCATTCCTAAGAACGATTGGTGCAATTATTGATATGAAAGAAGGAAATATTAGGTTTAAATTTCCATTAAGGAAGGGCATGGAACACTTCCCGAGAAAGAAAATTAAGTTACAATATGAATCTATTATGAGGGCCACTTATGGATTTAATACAAAAGATGTTGGAGATATGCCCTAGAGGCAATCATGTATGATGATATTTCCTATGTGTTTATGAATAAAGATAGTCCTTGGACATTATCAATGATGTGTATAAGCAAGTACCTGACTTGTTTGTGGGACTATGCATTGTATGATGACTGACCTAAAAGGTCCCTAGTAGAAAGGGCTATGTGGACGCGCAGCTGACTAGACTAGCATATGACACGGTCGATGGCTTGGTCTCACTAGCCATGGAGCATTGGATGCTAATCGTATAATATGGACTTGGAAAGGTCTGGTCGGATTCGACGTAGTCGGATCCGAGTCGAGATAAGGTCTGAGTCGGACAGACCCAACTATGAGACGCAGCGATATGTCATCTGTGAGTCTCTAGTACAACATACGTTCTATGTCCTAAGACCTGAGCTTACGCATGTACTCGGGATGGTGACAGACTTGCTTTGGGCCGACCAAACGCTACTTCGTAACTGGGTAGTTACAAAGGTAGGTTTCGGGTTTGTCCAGACTCATGCTGTGAGACGTGGTCGAGAAAGATGGGATTTGCCCCTCTTATCAGGAGAGATATACTCTGGGCCCCTCGTGTGATCCGACCAAGATAAGCATGGCCATGCGATTAGGATTATGAGATAATCCGGTTTGTGGTCGGCATCACTGGAACGAGAAAGAGGTCGGGCTATCACAAGGATGACAGACTCGCCTTGAGCCCGACAACATATATCGTGTGGCAAAAGGAATGGAAGTGTGATGTACATGTTCGCCTAACTAGCTTCATAGTCTGCTTGGTGTTCGGCATGCCTTGCTAGAGGCCGCTACCAACCGTGCAGTTCGGAGGTGATCCGAACTGCGACCAAGCCGGCTTGAACCTAAGGGGTCGCGCGCTTAAGGGAAGGAACCTACGAGGTCAGATCCGGGGACACTGGTCGGATGAGATCCGAGCTATATTCGGATTGTGGCCGACTAGACTTATGGGCTTTAGGGTCTGTGCGAGGCCCAAGTGTTGAGCCCGTGACGGACACCTATATAAAGTGGGGTGCGGCACACTCATGCGGTTGATCGCTTCGGCGCTGTCACTAGGGTTTGCATGTGTTGCGAATAGACACCTCCACTCGCTGCCGGTTGTGTGATCGGACCTAGCAGTCCGCCGCACGACGTTCCTCCTGCACGCACGGATACCGTTAGAGGCGGTGCACTTGCGCCGCTCCGGCGAACCTGTACGTGGGAACCGACGACTGGCTATTCGAGGGAGATCGGACGAGGAGGAGACGATCCACGTGAACGCGATGCCCCAACTCTTCTTCCGCTGCACGGCACTGCGCGTCTAGTGGTAACGAACTATGATCCATCTCCTGTAGCATATTCCTGGTTGTTCTGCGCGTAGGAAAATTTTAATTTGCAGTCGACGCACCCTACCGTAGAACCCAACAAAAGATGACAATACCTAGATCTATGCAATATGCCTAGCTAGGCGCGTAAAACAATAGCGCTTGTTGGGAGGCAACCCGATTTTTATTTTGTGTTTTTTGTTTTTGCTTCTTTTTTCAATAAATACACATTATTACTTCTGTAGTAATTGTATTTTGTTGTTTTAATTAATGTTTCAGCCAAGTAAGACCTTTGGGATGGTCATGGTGATAGTTGATTTGATTCTGCTGAAAGACAGAAACTTTTGCGTCCAGTAACAAAATTGCTTAAATTTACTGGACATGATAAAATTTTGATTTTTTTTACACAAAACTGATATAAAAATTTTCTAGATTGCCCTAATTTTTCAGAATTTTTGGAGTTACATAAGTATACGAAACTTCCAGATTACTACAAATTGTTTTGTTTTTGACAGATTCTATTTTCTTTGTGTTGTTTGCTTATTTTGATAAATCTATGGGTAGTATCGGGGGGTATGAACCATGGAGAAGTTGGAATATAGTATATATAACATCAATATAAATTTAGAATGAGCTCACAACAGTACCTAAAGTGGTGATTTATTTTATTATACTAACGGAGCTTACGAGTTTTCTGTTGAGTTTTGTGTTGTGAAGTTTTCAAGTTTTGGGTAAAGATTTGATGGACTATAGAATAACGAGTGGCAAGAGCCTAAGTTTTGGGATGCCCAAGTCACCCAAGGTAATATTAAAGGAGAACCAAGCATCTAAGCTTGGGGATGCCCCGGATGGCATCCCCTCTTTTGTCTTCAATCCATCGGTAAATTTACTTGAGGCCATATTTTTATTCACCACATGATATGTGTTTTTCTTGGAGCGTCTTGTATTATATGAGTTTTTGCTTTTTAGTTTGCCACAATCATCCTTGCTGTACACACATTTTGAGAGGGACATGCTTTGATCGTGAATTTATTATAATACTCTATGTGCTTCACTGATGACCCACAATTATAGGGGATCTATCGTAGTCCTTTCGATAAAAAGAGTGTCGAACCCAACGAGGAGCAGAAGGAAATGACAAGCGGTTTTCAGTAAGGTATTCTCTACAAGCACTGAAATTATCAGTAACGGATAGTTTTGTGATAAGGTAATCTGTAACGGGTAACAAATAACAAAAGTAAATAAAGTGCAGCAAGGTGGCCCAATCCTTTTTGTAGCAAAGTACAGACCTGGACAAACTCTTATATGAAGGAAAGCGCTCCCGAGGACACATGGGAATTATCGTCAAGCTGGTTTTCATGACGCTCATATGATTCGCGTTCGTTACTTTGATAATTTGATATGTGGGTGGACCAGTGCTTGGGTACTTCCCTTTCTTGGGCAAGCATCCCACTTATGATTAACCCCTATTGCAAGCATCCGCAACTACAAAATAAGTATTAAGGTAAACCTAACCATAGCATGAAACATATGGATCCAAATCAGCCCCTTACGAAGCAACGCATAAAGTAGGGTTTAAGATTCTGTCACTCTAGCAACCCATCATCTACTTATTACTTCCCAATGCCTTTCTCTAGGCCCAAATAATGGTGAAGTGTCATGTAGTCGACGTTCACATAACACCACTAGAGGAGAGACAACATACATCTCGTCAAAATACCGAACGAATACCAAATTCACATGACTACTTATAGCAAGACTTCTCCCATGTCCTCAGGAACAAACGTAACTACTCACAGATCATATTCATGTTCATAATCAGAGGGGTATTAATATGCATAAAGGATCTGAACATATGATCTTCCACCAAATAAACCAACTAGCATCAACTACAAGGAGTAATCAACACTACTAGCAACCCACAGGTACCAATCTGAGGTTTTGAGACAAAGATTGGATACAAGAGATGAACTAGGGTTTGAGAGCAGATGGTGCTGGTGAAGATGTTGATGGAGATTGACCCCCTCCCGATGAGAGGATCGATGGTGATGACGATGGTGATGATTTCCCCCTCCCGGAGGGATGTTTCCCCGGCAGAACAGCTCCGTCGGAGCCCTAGATTGGTTTCTCCAGGTTCCGCCACGTGGCGGCGGTGTTTCATCCTGAAAGCTTCCTCCTTGTTTTTTCTAGGACGAAAGACTTCATATAGCAGAAGATGGGCACCGGAGGCCTGCCAGGGGGTCCACGTGACAGGGGGCGCGCCCAGGGGGTAGGGCGCGCCCCCCACCCTCGTGGCTAGGGTGTGGGCCCCCTCTGGTTGATTCTTTCTCCAATATTTTTTATATATTCCAAAACGTGCCTCCGTGAAGTTTCAGGACTTTTGGAGTTGTGCAGAATAGGTTTCTAATATTTGCTCCTTTTCCAGCCCAGAATTCCAGCTGCCAACATTCTCCCTCTTCACGTAAACCTTGTAAAATAAGAGAAAATAGGCATAAGTATTGTGACATAATGTGTAATAACAGCCCATAATGCAAATAATATCGATATAAAAGCAAGATGCAAAATGGAGGTATCAACTCCCCCAAGCTTAGACCTCGCTTGTCCTCAAGCGGAAGCCGATAACGAAATATATGTCCACATGTTTAGAGATAGAGGTGTCGATAAAATAAAATACGGACATGAGGGCATCATGATCATTCTTATAACAGCAATATATATATATATTGTCATATGATTTCTTATGCTAAAGTAACAATCTATTCACAATGTCAAGTATGAATCAGAAACTTCATTGAAAACTAACAAACTATGATCTCGGTCATTGAGGCAATTGCAATTTATCATAACATAGGAAAGAGTCAATATAAGAGCTTTTCAGCAAGTCCACATACTCAACTATCATTTAGTCTTTCAAAATTGCTAACACTCACGCAATACTTATGGTTATGGAGTTTTAATCGGACACAGAGAAAGATAGGGGCTTGTAGTGTTGCCTCCCAACCTTTTACCTCAAGGGTAATGTCAACAATAATAGTTCATGCTAACTTACATCCAATTGGATATATATATATATTATATCAGGATCTTTCCAACACAATGTGCTTGCCAAAGGATAAAATGTAAAAAGGAAAAGTGAAGATCACCATGACTCTTGTATAAGGTATAAGACAAGAATGAAAGATAGGCCCTTCGCGGAGGGAAACAGAGGTTGCCATGTGCTTTTATGGTTGGATGCACGAAATCTTAATGCAAAAGAACGTCACTTTATATTGCCACTTGTGATATGGACCTTTATTATGCAGTCCGTCGCTTTTATTGCTTCCACATCACAAGATCGAATAAAGCTTATTTTCTCCACACTAATAAATCATACATATTTAGAGAGCAATTTTTATTGCATGCAACAATGACAACTTACTTGAAGGATCTTACTTAATCCGTAGGTAGATATGGTGGACTCTCATGGCAAAACCGGGTTTAAGGACATTTGGAAGCACAAGTAGTATCTCTACTTGGTGCAAAGAATTTGGCAAGCATGAGGGGGAAAGGCAAGCCCAACATGTTGGATGATCCATGACAATATATTTTATTTCGGATATAAGAAAACATAACCCATTACGTTGTCTTCCTTGTCCAACATCAACTTTTTAGCATGTCATATTTTAATGAGTGCTCACAATCATAAAAGATTCCAAGATAGTATATTTATATGTGAAAACCTCTCTTTCGTTATTACTTCCTATTAATTGCAACGATGACCAAAACTATGTTTGTCAACTCTCAACAACTTTTATTCATCATACTCTTTTATATGTGAAATCACTACTCTCCATAAGATCAATATGATCTCTTTAATTCTTTTATTATTTCTTTTATTCCCTCAAGATCATAGAAGAATAACCAAGCCCTTGATCCAAAACTAATCTTTATTATATATAGCTCACGGACTCGATTACATAGAAGGATCATAAAGCAAAACTCAAGACTAGATCATACTAGAACTTTATTCTACTGGATCAAGATATTACCAAAAGGATCGAACTAAGAAAAACAGTAAAGATAGGAGTGTGATGGTGATACGATACCGGGGCACCTCCCCCAAGCTTGGCAGTTGCCAAGGGGAGTGCCCATACCAGATACTCAGTTCTCCTTTGCTGGTGAAGAAGATGGTGGTGATGATGGATAGTCGCACATCGAGCGTAGGAGATCCTCCAATTTGCAGATAATGCCCTTGAGTGCGGTGATATGCTCCTTCAACAAAATATTTTCACGTGTGAGATACTTGTTTTGTATACGAGCTAACTCAATCATCTTGAAAGCTTCAATCTCCATTGGGGTAAGAAGATTGTAATGAGGTTGAAGGATGTCGTCTTCTTCTGCTACCGGAGCTTGATCCTCCATGGCCTTCTTGATCCCATCATCCTTGTTGATCTCCCCGTGTTCTTCTCTCTTGAGCTCTATCTTCATTAGCCAAGCATCGTTGCCCTCATTGTTGGAGGAGGGGGACGGCATGATGCCTGGCCTTGACAACTCTGGCAGAAAACAGCTCGAAACAAAAACAGAGGATATTTGTGTGATACGGTGGTCAAAACCTTCGGGAGATTATATAGTGAATTTTTACCGACTGAAAGAAGTATCGTGCAAGAAAACGAAGTCCGGAGGGCACACGAGGTGCCCACGAGGCAGGGGCGCGCCTAGGGGGTAGGGCGCACCCTCCACCCTCGTGGACGCCTTGTGTCCTTCCCGGACTACTTCTTACTTTCCTATTTTCTTAAATATTCCAAAACAGAGAAAAATTGCTATTAGAACTATTTTGGAGTCGGTTTACTTACCGTACCACATACCTATTCCTTTTCGGAGTCTGAAACGTTCTGGAAAGTGTCCCTTATGTATTCCTCCGGGGTTACGGTTTCAATAACATTAGTTTCAACATTTATTGGATTACCTGAGATATAATGTTTGATTCTTTGACCATTCACCACCTTCGGATTTGTGCCTTTCAAATTGTTGATTTTTATGGCACTGGAATGATAGACCTCCTCGATAACGTAAGGACCTTCCCATTTAGATAGGAGTTTTCCTGCAAAAAATCTTAAACGAGAGTTGTATAGCAAAACATAATCACCTACATTAAACTCATGCTTTTGTATCCTTTTGTCATGCCATCCTTTAACTTTTTCTTTAAACAGTTTGTCATTCTCATATGCTTGGGTTCTCCACTCATCAAGTGAGCTAATGTCATATAGTCTCTTCTCATCGGCAAGTTTGAAATCATAATTGAGCTCTTTAATGGCTCAATATGCCTTATGTTCTAGTTCGAGAGGTAAGTGACATGTTTTTCCATAAATCATTTTATACGGAGACATACCCATAGGATTTTTATATGCAGTTCTATAGGCCCATAATGGATCATCAAGTTTCTTGGACCAATTCTTTCTAGATCTATTAATAGTCTTTTGCAAAATTAATTTGAGCTCTCTATTACTAAGTTCCACTTGACCACTAGACTGCGGGTGATATGGAGATGCAATTCTATGGTTGACATCATACTTAGCAAGCATTTTACGAAAAGCGCCATGAATAAAGTGTGAACCACCATTAGTCATTAAATATCTAGGGACTCCAAACCTCGGAAAAATAACTTCCTTAAGCATCTTAATAGAGGTGTTATGATCAGCACTACTAGTTGGAATAGCTTCTACCCACTTAGTAATGTAATCAACAGCAACTAAAATATGTGTATACCCATTAGAGGAAGGAAACGGTTCCATATAATCAAAGCCCCAAACATCAAATGGTTCAATAACAAGTGAATAGTTCATAGGCATTTCTTGACGTCTACTAATATTACCAATTCTTTGACATTCATCACAAGACAAGACAAACTTACGGGCATCTTTGAAGAGAGTAGGACAATAAAAACCGGATTGCAATACCTTATGTGCAGTTCTATCTCCAGCGTGGTGTCCTCCATAAGCCTCGGAGTGACACTTGCGTAGGATCTGTTCCTATTCATGCTCAGGTACACAACGTCTAATAACACCATCTACTCCTTCTTTATAAAGGTGTGGGTCATCCCAGAAGTAATGTCTTAAATCATAGAAAAACTTTTTCTTTGGCTGGTATGTGAAACTAGGTGGTATAAATTTAGCAACAATGTAATTAGCATAATCAGCATACCATGGAGCAGTACGAGAAGCATTTATGACAGCTAATTGTTCATCAGGAAAGCTATCATCGATAGGTAGCGGGTCATCAAGAACATTCTCTAACCTAGACAAGTTGTCTGCAACGGGGTTCTCAGCTCCCTTTCTATCAATAATATGCACATCAAATTCTTGTAGTAGGAGAACCCATCTAATAAGTCTAGGTTTAGCATCTTTCTTTTGCATAAGACATTTAATAGCAGCATGATCAGTGTGAACGGTTACTTTATAATCAACAATATAAGGTCTGAACTTATCACAAGCAAATACAACTGCTAAACATTCTTTTTCAGTAGTTGCATAATTTCTCTGGGCACTGCCTAGAGTTTTACTAGCATATTGGATAACATTTAATTTCTTATCAACTCTTTGTCCTAGAACAGCGCCGACATCATAATCACTAGCATCACACATAATTTCAAAGGGTAAATTCCAATCAGGTGGCTGAACAATAGGTGCAGAAATCAAGGATTTCTTAAGTATTTCAAATGCTTCTACACAATCATCATCAAAGACAAAAGGAACATCTTTTTGTAAGAGATTAGTCAGAGGCCTAGAAATTTTAGAGAAGTCCTTAATGAACCTCCTATAAAAACCGGCATGACCAAGGAAACTTCTTATACCTTTAATGTCCTTAGGACACGGCATCTTTTCAATAGCATCAACTTTAGCTTTATCAACTTCAATACCTCTTTCAGAAATTTTATGCCCCAAGACAATACCTTCATTAACCATAAAGTGGCACTTTTCCCAATTCAAGACAAGATTAGTTTCTTCACATCTATGCAAAACTCGATCAAGGTTGCTTAAGCAATCATCAAAAGAAGTTCCATATACGGAGAAATCATCTATGAAAACCTCAACAATCTTTTCACAAAAGTCAGAGAATATAGCAGTCATACATCTTTGAAACGTAGCAGGTGCATTGCATAAACCAAAAGGCATACGTCTATAAGCAAAGGTACCGAAAGGGCAAGTAGAAGTAGTCTTTTCTTGATCCTCTTTTGACACAGGTATTTGAGAGAAACCAGAATAACCGTCTAGAAAGCAAAAATGTGTATGTTTGGATAATCTTTCTAGCATTTGATCAATAAAAGGTAAAGGGTAATGATCCTTTTTAGTAGCTTTATTTAGTTTGTAGAAATAAATTACCATTCTATAACCTGTAACAATTCTTTGTGGGATCAATTCATGTTTATCATTAGGGACAACAGTAATGCCTCCCTTCTTAGGGACACAATGGACAGGACTTACCCACTAACTATCAGCAACGGGATAAATTATACATGCCTCCAGAAGCTTTAGTATTTCTTTTCTTACCACTTCTTTCATCTTAGGATTTAACCGTCGTTGGTGATCAACAACTAGTTTAGCATCTTTTTCCAATTTTATTTTGTGCTGGCATAGAGTGTGACCAATGCCCTTAAGATCATCAAGAGTATATCCAATAGCAGCACAGTGCTTCTTCAGAGTTTTCCATAATTTCTCTTCTTCCTGCTCTGAAAGGTTAGCACTAATAATAACATGATATATCTTCTTTTCATCAAGATAAGCATATTTAAGAGTATCAGGTAATGGTTTAAGCTCAGACACGGGATCACCCTTGGGTGGAGGAGGATCCCCTAGAATTTCAACAGGCAAGTTGTGTTTCAAGATAGGTCCTTGTTTAAAGAATACTTCATCTATTTCCCTTCTTTCATTCATAAACATATCATTTTCATGGTCTAGCAAGTATTGCTCTAAAGGATCATTAGGAGGCACGGCAATAGAAGCAAGGCCAATAATTTCATCTTTACTAGGCAATTCTTTATCATGGGGTTGTCTATGAAATTTAGCAAAATTAAACTCATGAGACATATCCCCTAAACCAATAGTAACAACATCCTTTTTGCAATCTATCTTAGCATTAACAGTATTCAAGAAGGGCCTACCAAATATAATGGGACAAAAATCATCTTGTGGGGAACCAAGAACAAGAAAATCAGTAGGATATTTAACTTTCCCACACAAGACTTCAACATCTCTAACAATCCCAATTGGTGAAAAAGTATCTCTATTGGCAAGCTTAATTGTAACATCTATCTCTTCTATCTCAGCAAGTGCAATATCATGCATAATTTCTTTGTATAAGGAATGAGGTATTGCACTTGCACTTGCACTAGCACCCATATCACACAAGCCATGATAACAATGATCTCCTATTTTAACAGAAACAACAGGCATGCCAACAACAGGTCTATGTTTACCCTTAGTATCGGGTCTAGCAATTCTAACAGCTTCATCACAGAAGTAAATAACATGCCCATCAATATTATCAGCCAAGAGATCTTTAACAATAGCAATACTAGGTTCAACTTTAATTTCCTCAGGGGGTGTGGGTGTTCTAGTATTACTCTTACGAACCATAGTTGAAGCTTTAGCATGATCCTTTATTCTAACAGGGAAAGGTGGTTTCTCAATATAAGCGGTAGGAACAATAAGATCAACATTATAAGTGATAGTCTTTTCTTCAACTTTAATAGGTTCAACTACTTTTACTTCAATTGGGGGATGATATTTAAACCACTTCTCCTTAGGGAGATCAAGATGTGTAGCAAATGATTCATAGAAAGAAGCTACTATCTCATAGTCAAGTCCATATTTAGTGCTAAATTCACGGAAAACGTCGGTATCCATAAAAGATTTAACACAGTCAAACTTAGGTGTTATACCTGACTCCTTACCTTCATCGAGATCCCAATCTTCAGAGTTGTGTTTAATTGTTTCCAATAAATCCCATTTGAATTCAATAGTCTTCATCATAAAATAACCAGTACAAGTATCGAGCATGGAGCGATTATTGAGAGAAAGCCGAGCATAAAAATTTTGAATAATAATTTCTCTTGAGAGCTCATGATTGGGGCATGAATATAACATTGACTTAAGCCTCCCCCAAGCTTGAGCGATGCTTTCTCCTTCGCGAGGCCAAAAATTATATATATAATTACGATCACGATGAACAATATGCATAGGATAAAACTTCTGATGAAATTCCAATTTCAATCGGTTGTAGTTCCATGATCCCATATCATCACATAGCTGAAACCATGTCAATGCTTTTCCCTTCAAAGATAAAGGGAAGACCTTCTTCTTGATAACATCCTCGGGCATACCTGCAAGCTTAAATAATCCACAAACTTCATCCACATATATTAGGTGCAAATCGGGATGCAATGTTCCATCTCCTGTAAAAGGATTAGCTAGCAGTTTCTCTATCATACTCGAAGGAATTTCAAAGTAAACATTTTTAGTAGGTTCAGTAGTTTGAGGAGCAACTCTTTGCTCTACTGGTCGGGGTAAAGATACCCCGAACAAGCCCCTCAAAGGATTACTTTCCATAGTAACAAGTGACAGTAAATTTCAGCACACTATATAAATTTTTCCTTACCAAAGGCGCTTCACTCCCCGGCAACGGCGCCAGAAAAGAGCCATGATGACCCACAAGTATAGGGAATTTATCATAGTCCTTTCGATAAGTAAGAGCGTCGAACCCAACGAGGAGCAGAAGGAAATGACAAGCAGTTTTCAGTAAGGTATTCTCCGCAAGCACTGAAATTATCGGTAACAAATAGTTTTGTGATAAGGTAATTTGTAACGGGTAACAAATAACAAAAGTAAATAAAGTGCAGCAAGGTGGCCCAATCCTTTTTGTAGCAAAGGACAAGCCTGGACAAACTCTTATATGAAGGAAAGCACTCCCGAGGACACATGGGAATTATCGTCAAGCTAGTTTTCATCACGCTCATATGATTCGCGTTCGTTACTTTGATAATTTGATATGTGGGTGGACCGGTGCTTGGGTACTGCCCTTTCTTCGACAAGAATCCCACTTATGATTAACCCCTATTGCAAGCATCTGCAACTACAAAAGAAGTATTGAGGTAAACCTAACCATACCATGAAACATATGGATCCAAATCAGCCCCTTACGAAGCAACGCATAAACTAGGATTTAAGCTTCTGTCACTCTAGCAACCCATCATCTACTTATTACTTCCCAATGCCTTCCTCTAGGCCCAAATAATGGTGAAGTGTCATGTAGTCGACGTTCACATAACACCACTAGAGGAGAGACAACATACATCTCATCAAAATATCGAACGAATACCAAATTCACATGACTACTTATAGCAAGACTTCTCCCATTTCCTCAGGAACAAACGTAACTACTCACAAATCATATTCATGTTCATAATCAGAGGGGTATTAATATGCATAAAGGATCTGAACATATGATCTTCCACCAAATAAACCAACTAGCATCAACTACAAGGAGTAATCAACACTACTAGCAACCCACAGGTACCAATCTGAGGTTTTGAGACAAAGATTGGATACAAGAGATGAACTAGGGTTTGAGAGGAGATGGTGCTGGTGAAGATGTTGATGGAGATTCACCGTCCCAATGAGAGGATCGATGGTGATGACGATGGTGATGATTTTCCCCTCCCGGAGGGATGTTTCCACGGCAGAACAGCTCCGCCGGAGCCCTAGATTGGTTTCGCCAGGTTCTGCCTCATGGCGGCGGTGTTTCATCCCGAAAGCTTCCTCCTTATTTTTTCTAGGACGAAAGACTTCATATAGCAGAAGATGGGCACCGGAGGCCTGCCAGGGGGCCCACAAGACAGGGGGCGCGCCCAGGGGTTATGGCGCGCCCCCACCCTCGTGGCTAGGGTGTGGGCCCCCTCTGGTTGATTCTCCAATATTTTTTATATATTCCAAAACGTGCCTCCGTGAAATTTCAGGACTTTTGGAGTTGTGCAGAATAGGTTTCTAATATTTGCTCCTTTTCCAGCCCAGAATTCCAGCTGCCGACATTCTCCCTCTTCATGTAAACCGTGTAAAATAAGAGAAAATAGGCATAAGTATTGTGACATAATGTGTAATAACAGCCCATAATGCAATAAATATCGATATAAAAGCATGATGCAAAATGGACGTATCATTCACTTATATCTTTTGAGCTAGGTAGTTGCTCTAGTGCTTCACTTATATCTTTTTAGAGCACGGCGGTGGTTTTATTTTGTAGAAATTGATGAACTCTCATGCTTCGCTTATATTATTTTGAGAGTCTTAAAACAGTATGGCAATTTGCTTAGGTTATCCATTTGGTCCTAATATGATGGGCATCCAAGAGGGATATGATAAAAACTTTCATAAAGGGCATTGAATATATGAGAAGTTTGGTTCCTTGCATTTGTTTTGAGATATAAAGATGGTGATGTTAGAGTCATGCTAGTGAGTAATTGTGGATTGGTAGAAATACTTGTGTTAAAATTAGGGTTTAGGGTTTTCATGGCTTGTCCATTTATTGATATCGTTGCTATGCTAGATCCTTGCACATCCCGGTACACCGCCGGAGGCATTCATATAGAGTCATATCTTTGTTCTAGTATCGAGTTGTAATTCTTGAGTTGTAAGTGAATAAAAGTGTGATGATCATCATTATTAGAGCATTGTCCCATGTGAGGAAAGGATGATGGAGGCTAAGATTCTCCCACAAGTCGAGATGAGGCTCCGGACTTAAAATTAAAAGAGGCCAAAGAGCCCAAATAAAAAAAGGCCAAAGAGCCAAAAAAGAAAAAAAAGAAAAAAATGAGAGAAAAGAGAGAAGGAACAACGTTACTATCCTTTTTCCACACTTGTGCTTCAAATAGCACCATGTTCTTCATGATAGAGAGTCTCCTATTTTATCACTTTCATATACGAGTGGGAATTTTTCATTATAGAACTTGGCTTGTATATTCCAATGATGGGCTTCCTCAAATTGCCCTAGGTCTTTGTGAGCAAGCAAGTTGGATGCACACCCACTTAGTTTTCTTTTGAGCGTTCATACACTTATAGCTCTAGTGCATCCTTGCATGGAAATCCCTACTCACTTGCATCGATATCAATTGATGGGCATCTCCATAGCCCATGAATTTGCCTAGTTGATGTGAGACTTTCACCTTTTTTGTCTTCTCCTCACAACCACCTTCTATTCCACCTATAGTGTTATATCCATGGCTCACGCTCATGTATCGCGTGAATGTTGAAAAAGCTTGAGAACATTAAAAGTATGAAAACAATTGCTTGGCTTGTCATCGGGGTTGTGCATGACTTGAATATTTTGTGTGATGAAGATGGAGCATAGTCAGACTATATGATTTTGTAGGGATAAGCTTTCTTTGGCCATGTTATTTTGAGAAGACATAATTATTTTGTTAGTATGCTTGAAGTATTATTGTTTTTATGTCAATATTAAACTTTTGTTTTGAATCTTACGGATCTGAACATTCATGCCACAATAAAGAGAATTACATGGATAAATATGTTAGGTAGCATTCCACATAAACAATTCTGTTTTTATCATTTACCTACTCGAGGACGAGCAGGAATTAAGCTTGGGGATGCTTGATACGTCTCCAAGGTATCTATAATTTTTTATTGTTCCATGCTATTATATTATCAGTTTTGGATGTTTTATATGCATTAATATGCTATTTATATTATTTTTGGGACTAATTATTAACCTAGTGCCCTATGCCAGCTTCTGTTGTTCCTTGTTTTTGACATAAAAGGAATACCGAACGGAGTCCAAATGGAATAAAACTTTACGGTGATTTTTCTTGGACTAGAAGAAACCCACGAGACCTGAAGAGGAGGCCATAAGACCTACGAGGCGGCCACAAGCCCCTGGGGGCGCCCCCAAGGCTTGTGGGGCCCCTGTAGACCTCCTAACCCTAATCTCTGCACTATAAATCCTCAAATATTCCCCCTATTCCAGAGGGCACACCAAATATACTTTTACGCCGCCGCAAGCTTCTGTTCTCATGAGATCCCATCTTGGGGCCTTTTCTGACACTCCGTCGGAGGGGGATTCGATCACGGAGGGCCTCTACATCGACCTTGCTGCCCTTCCGATGAAGCGTGAGTAGTTTACCACAGACCTAAGGGTCCATATCTAGTAGCTAGATGGCTTCTTCTCTCTCTTTGATCTTCAATACAATGTTCTCCTCGATGTTCTTGGAGATCTATTCGATGTAATCTTCTTTTGTGTTGCGTTTGTTGAGATCCGATGAATTGTGGATTTATGATCAGATTATCTATGAATATTATTTGAGTCTTCTCTGAACTCTTTCATGCATGATTGAGGTAGCTTAGTATTTCTCTCTGATCTATCGATTTGGTTTAGCCTACTAGATTGGTTTTTCTTGCAATGTGTTGAGGATATAGACCTTAGAGTCACCCCCCAGGAGGGGCCGGGTTACTCATAATGGTCATCGCCAGAAGCCCGGCGCCAAGCAAGAAGACGGTGGGCCAAGGATGGGTTTAAGACCCGGATATGGCTTAAGGCCCGTAGTTACAAGCATCATTATGGTAGAACTTGTAGTGTAAGGCAAGAATAGTTGAGAGTCCGAGCCGGACACTCTTATGAGCCGGCAGGGACTCTGAGAGTTGCTGGGCGTCAGCCTCCCTATATAAAGGGACGACCCGGCAGCGGTTTAGGGACAAGAAAGATCTCATCGAGAGCCAGGCATAGCAGTTAAGCTCCCTGGTCATCGAAACCCTAATCAATACCACCTCAACTGGACGTAGGCTTTTACCTTCACCGTAAGGGGCCGAACCAGTATAAACCCTCGTGTTCCTTGTCCCGTTAACCCCTTCAAGCTTCCTAGCGGTGATGGATCCACGACTAAGTCCTAGCTTGAGGACATCTGCCGTGACAATTCCACGACAGTTGGCGCCCACCGTGGGGCCAGCGCACGGTGGATTTGAGTTCTTGAAGGGCAGCTTCGAAGGGATCAATGGATACGCTGTGGGCCGGATGACCAAGATTCGTCGCGGCAAGCTCTACATCGACGATGCAAACTGGGGCCCCGACGCCGGCTCAATTGAGTACGGGTACCGGGTCCCCTTTGGCGGAATTCATGTTTTCATTGGCAAGATTGGGGAGCCGGGCCCTGAGCCGGATCTCTGCGCCAATCTCATCGAGACGGCTCAGCGCGCACGACCCGCCCGGGCCTTGCCTTCCTTGAAGCATGCTTTTGTGGGATGTATCCATGGAGGACTCCCTGATGGATCTGGATCTAGTGATGAGACGGCCGCCGGCTCTGACGGCGAGTCGTCCACAGATGAGTCAAACTCATTGTATCAACTTCAAGACGGCAGGCTCATGGGTTGTTCCGATGGTGACAGTATTCCGGACCCGTTTGAGCCGCCGAGCCGGGTCAGAATTTTCATGGCCGGAGCACAGCCTGTTCAGAACCCTGCTGCTGGGGCAGGAAGCCCGGTGCCCTCGCCGGCTCAGGTGTTGATGGATCTCACGAACAAGATGACGGCCCTGTTGACCGCCGCGGTTGACCCGGCGGATCAAGCTCAGCATGACGCGGAGGTGGCGCAGTTAAAGTTAGATCTAGTGAAAGCCAAAGAGGATCTGGCAGCAGAAGGGATCAGGATGGCTGCGGAGAGGGCGGCTCTCGACGCCCAAACTTAGTTGATTCAGGCACAGTCCTTCCGGCTCACGATGGATCAAAACGCGTCCAATGAGGTCATGAGAAGGAGGCATCAAAAGGCCCAATCTCGACTCCCTCTGGTTTACGATCCACGAAACCTCTTCAACACACCAGGCGCAGGGTCTAGTAACCCGCCAGGGATCATAGTGCCCTGGTCTGGGCCCCCTGTTCAGCCACAAGTGATGGGGCCTCCCCGGGTGAACCCTGCCCCGCCTCAATACGTGCCAATACCACCGGGTCATTATGCTAACCCGCTGGAGAACATGGTTGCCGCAGCAGCGCGGCTTGCAGCCCTCCCAATTGACGGCGACTCTCCGACGGCTATTGAAACCCGCCGGGTCAGGGAACTCCTTCAGACAGCACTGGCGCAGCAAGAGGCGTACTCTTACAGCCGGGACAGGATCCATTCGACCCCTCGTCCAGGCCGGATCCCGAGTTATAGCAGACACATGGTCTCAGCGACCGGCTCAAGTAACGTCCGACGCCATGACCCGCCCCCTGGCCACGGCCCGATTCATAACGGAGCCTTCCACGCAGCAGACCAAGACAGAGTGCGGCAAGAGGCGGAGCAGGTGCCTCAGTTGACGGCTTACCAGACTCCCCCGGCTTATCCGACGGCTTCCGTCGACGTGGGTATCCCTACCAGGACTAGAGGTGTCCCTTGCTTGGTGTCGGCTCTCCGCAATGAGCGTCTACCCAAGGACTTCAAAGTCCCTAGGAAGGTGCCTAATTACACAGCTGACTTACAACCCGCAGCCTGGATCGAGAGTTACGAGATGGCCATGGAACTGCTGGAAGTCAGTGAAGCAGCAATGGCCAAGTACTTCACCATGATGTTAGATGGGACTGCCCGCACTTGGTTGAAGGGGCTACCACCGAATTCCATCGGGTCTTGGGCTGAGCTGAAAGCCCGGTTCATCCAAAATTTCAAGGATACCTGTAGGCAGTCTATGTCAATTGTGGATTTGACTAACTGTAAGCAACAGGAGGGTGAGTCTACGACACATTGGGTTCGCCGGGTTAAGGAAATAATACACTCATCTGATAAGATGGATGCCGGCTCTGTAGTCTTAATGTTGGAACAGAATTGTCGTTTCGTGCCCCTGAAGATGAAACTCGGGCGGCTTAAGCGCGACTGCAATGATATGGGTACACTGATGGCGGCTCTCGTCAAGTACGCCGATTCTGATGGTACCAAGGACCCCGCTTCAGATGATGAAAGGACAGGGAAGGGAAAGAAGAACGGCAATGGCAAGGGTCATCAGCATAACCCGGGGAACCAAGGAGGTGGCAAGCGCAAGGCCGATGGCAGCTTAGAGTTCGTGGCCAACGCCAGTTCACAGGGTAATAGCCAGAGACGCAAGGGGAGGCCCCCTCCCCGAGGCGGCGGGTCAGGCCCGACACTGGAGCAACTGTTGAATGAGCCTTGTCCAAGGCATGGCTCTAGAGAGAAGCCAGCTACTCATCTATGGAAGGATTGTGCAATCATGAAGGCCTTTAAGAATTCCAATGCTTTTAACGGCAACAACGGCCCGGGCGGTGGCTCAGGCGCCGGCGGCTTTCATGGCCCGGGCGGCGGCTCAAATTCTAATCCTCAGAATGGTCAAGGGGGCTTTAATCAGCAGTCTGGCCAGGGTCATCAACAACAGCAGGGGGTTATCAGACCAATCCAAAGCAGCTCAGCGGTGGACAGTATCATGTATTCACCACCAGTCTGTGTAAGCGAGATTAGAAGCTTCATAAGAGGGCTGTGAATGCTGTTGAGCCGGCGGTTCCACGCTATTTACGATGGTTTGAGCAGCCTATAGTGTGTAGTAGGGAGGATCACCCTCCCCGGGTGGATAATCCGGGTCACTTGGCCTTGGTAGTGGCTCCTCAGGTGGGAGGATATAAGTTCACTAAAGTGCTCATGGATGGAGGCAGCAGCATCAACATCCTCTATTATGAGACTTTCCGTCGTATGGGGTTGATTGATAAGAACCTCAGCCAGTCAAACACTATTTTCCATGGTGTGGTACCTGGTAAGTCAGCCTATCCAGTCGGCAAGATCGAGTTGGAAGTGGCCTTTGGAGATGAACACAACTACAGGGTGGAAAATTGACCTTTGAGGTGGTCAAGATAAGAAGTCCGTACCATGCCATATTTGGACGGACGGCTTACGCCAAGTTCATGGCACGGCCGTGTTACGTGTATTTGCAGCTCAAGATGCCGGGTCATAATGGGACCATTACGGTTCACGGCAGCCGGAAGGTGGCCTTGGAGTGTGAGGAAGGCGATGCAGCTTATGCAGAATCTGTTTGCGCAACAGAGGAGTTGAAGTTTTACAAGGACAATGTTGACCCAACAGATATGACCTCTCCGAAAAAGCCGACTATGGAGCATGAGCCGGCAATGAAATTTAAGTCGGCTGATGAGACTAAGCTTGTTGATTTCGTTCCAGGAGATTCATCTCAACAGTTTAGCATCAGTGCCAATCTGGATCCAAAATAGGAAAGCGCGCTCATCGAGTTCATCCGTGAGAATAGGGACATTTTTGCATGGAAGCCTTCTGACATGCCAGGTGTACCTAGAGAACTCGCTGAGCACACTCTCAATGTTGATCCGAAATTTAAGCCGGTCAGGCAATTCCTTCGGCGGTTTAATGAAGAGAGGCAGAAAGCTATTGGTGAAGAAGTGGCCCGGCTCTTGGCGGCCGGGTTTATCGTGGAAGTCTTTCACCCAGAATGGTTAGCTAACCCGGTGCTCGTACTCAAGAAGAAGGGCACATGGCGGATGTGTGTGGACTACACGGACTTGAACAAGGCATGTCCGGCTGATCCTTTTGCCCTTCCCTGTATTGATCAAATTATTGATGCTACGGCGGGTTGTGAGCGCCTAAGTTTCTTGGATGCTTATTCTGGATATCATCAGATTAAAATGGCAGTTAAGGACCAGGAGAAGACGGCATTCATTACTCCTTTTGGAGCCTTCTGCTATGTGTCTATGCCCTTTGGACTCAAGAGTGCACAGGCGACTTATCAGCGTTGCGTGCAGAACTGTCTTCATAACCAGATTGGGCGCAATGTTCATGCTTATGTGGATGATATTGTGGTTAAATCCAGGAAGGAGGAAACATTGATAGATGATCTGAAGGAGACCTTTGATAATCTCCGGGTCTACAAGATGATGCTTAACCCGACCAAATGTGTTTTTGGTGTTCCTGCAGGCAAGCTCTTGGGTTTCTTGGTTTCTAACAGAGGTATTGAAGCTAACCCGGAGAAGATCAAGGCCATCACCTCCCTGGCTAAGCCGGCGTGTATAAACGACGTCCAGCGCCTAGCGGGTCGTATTGCTGCTTTAAGCCGTTTTATAAGCCGCTTGGGGGAGAAGGCTATGCCATTATATCAGTTGATGAAGAAAACTGATGACTTTGTCTGGAATGATGCAGCTAATACTGCTTTTGAGGATTTGAAGAGACAGCTGGCCGAGCCCCCAGTCCTTGCTGCTCCGATCGACAAGGAGCCTTTATTATTGTATGTGGCTGCTAACACACGAGCCGTCAGTGTGGCCGTGGTGGTGGAGCGCAAGGAAGGGGGTAAGGAGCATCCGGTTCAGCGGCCGGTTTATTATGTCAGCGAAGTACTCATTGAGTCCAAGCAGCGGTATCCGCATTGGCAGAAGCTTGTTTATGGTGTGTTCATGGCAAGACGGAAGCTTAAGCATTATTTCCAGGGTCACCCCATCACTGTGGTCAGTTCTGCCCCCCTTGGAGATATCATTCAAAACAGAGAGGCCACAGGGAGAGTGGCTAAGTGGGCTATAGAGCTCGGACCTCATGGTCTGAAATACGTTCCACGCACTGCTGTTAAATCTCAGGCCTTGGTGGATTTCATCAATGATTGGACAGAGCTACAAGTACCCGAGCAAAAGCCGGATAACACGTATTGGACTATTCACTTTGATGGGTCCAGGCAGTTGGAGGGCTCGGGGGCTGGAGTCGTATTGGCTTCCCCTAAGGGTGATAAGTTCCATTGTGTGCTACAATTGATGTTCCCTTGTACTAACAACGCAGCTGAGTACGAGGCCTTGCTCCACGGTCTTCGGATGGCTAAGGAGATGAGCTTGAGCCGGGTAAGGTGTTTCGGCGACTCAGATTTGGTGGCTCAACAAGTATCAGGCAAGTGGGACTCTAAGGACCCTCTCATGGCGGCTTATCGCCGCGAAGTTGATGCCATTGCTGGGCACTTTTAGGGTTACCAAGTAGAGCACATCGATCGCAGGAAGAACGAGGTGGCTGATGCTTTAAGCCGGCTGGGCTCTCAGCGAAAGCCGGTGCCGCCTAATACTTTCCTGGACGTCCTGTATAACCCTTCTGTTAAGTTGCCTACAGAGGAAGACTTGGCTGTCCCTGACCCGGAGGCACGACTGGTGGCGGCTCTCCACATCATACCGGACTGGACACTGCCCTATCTGGCTTACATGACCCGGGGAGATTTGCGTCAGGATGAAACTTTGGCCAGACAAATGACCCGGCGGTCTAAGTCAATGATTGTTATCAATGGTGAGTTGCATCACCACAGTGTTACGGGAGCGTTCCAGCGTTGTGTCTCCCCTGAGGAAGGTCAAGAGATCTTGCGTGAGATTCATGAAGGGGATTGTGGCCATCACGCCGGCTCCAAGTCTCTTGTGGCCAAGGCTTTTCGTCATGGTTTTTATTGGCTGACGGCTCATGCTGATGCGGAGGACTTGGTCAGTAAATGTGATGGCTGCCAAAGGTTCTCGCAACGGGCTCATGTGCCGGCTCAGGAGCTAAGGATGATCCCAATTACTTGGCCCTTTGCGGTCTGGGGGCTTGATATGGTTGGGCCTTTTAAAAGGTCCAAGGATAAGAAGACCCACCTCTTGGTGGCAGTTGACAAATTTACCAAGTGGGTTGAAGCGGAGCTAGTTAGCAAGTGTGATGCAGCCACGGCAGTTCAGTTTATGAAAAAGGTGATCTTTCGCTTTGGCTTTCCACACAGCATTATAACTGACAATGGTACCAATCTATCCAAAGGCGCCATGGAGGAGTTTTGTCAACGAGAGCATATTCGACTTGATGTTTCATCAGTGGCTCATCCTCAATCCAATGGTCAAGCTGAGAGAGCTAATCAGGAGATTCTGAAGGGCATCAAGCCCCGGCTTTTGGTCCCTTTGCAACGGACGCCGGGTTGTTGGGTGGAGGAGTTGCCCTCCGTGTTATGGAGCATCAATACTACTCCTAACAGGTCTACGGGTTACACGCCTTTCTTCATGGTTTATGGAGCGGAAGCAGTCCTCCCCAGTGACATCCGTCATGACTCGCCTCGAGTAGCGGCTTATGTTGAGGCGGATAATGAACAGGCGCGCCAAGATGCTCTTGACTTGTTGGACGAGCAGCGTGATGTGGCAGCGGCTCGATCCGCGATTTACCAACAAGACCTGCGTCGTTATCACAGTCGCCGGGTTAAGTCCCGGGTCTTCCAGGAAGGTGATCTGGTGCTCCGGCTCATCCAAGATCAAACAGATGCGCACAAGCTATCCCCGCCTTGGGAAGGGCCCTTTGTGGTCAGCAAGAATTTGCACAACGGGTCATATTACCTCATTGACATTCGGGAGCACAAAGATTCACGAAAGTCGGAGGAAGAGACCCGTCAGTCGTGGAACATAGCTCAGCTTCGGCCTTATTACACTTGATCCACTGGCTCTCATAATGTACATATTTCCCTAAGCCATGTATATATTATGATAAGCAATAAAGTAGGACCTCTGTCCTTTTTTCTCCTCTAAAGATAAACGTGTTGTTTTCATTACAAGATCATATGATAATTTGAAGGAGGGTCCGGCTTGTGATCGTATTCGAATCTAGCCATACACAATATAGTCACTTGGGGGCTTCCTGTTCAAACATAGGTCGTATTCGAACCAAAGAGAACATAGCTGTCGATACCCATTTGATTGGCAAAGTGCCGAGCTCATTGGGGAGTTTTCTTTGACCATATTTGAATCATAGTTTAACCCCTTTGGGAACCGACGTGGATCGTATTCGAATCAGCGTCTTTAAACAATTCTTAAGATCATTTGGGGGCTTCCTGTTCAAACATGGGTCGTATTCGAACCAAAGAGAACATAGCTGTCGGTACCCTCTTGATTGGCATCGCCACACCCACTGGGGGCTACATGATCGCATTCGAATCTTAGCGTAACCCCTTTGGGACGGGTCTCTGGTCGTATTCGAACCGGAAGCCTCTAAGTTTTCTCTGATTTATAGCAAGTTATTCTGATTATTTCAAATATGCACGACGGGTCTCACTTTGCCGGCTTAAACTTTGATTTACAGTACTAGTTGAATACAATCGGCGTTCTTAAGACTGGTAAACCGGAATTGAGGTACCAACCTTATTACCCGGGTTATATAAGCCGGCAGTGTGCTTGCAGGCCGGTAAGTGTGTTATTACGGGTATATCAAAGACATAATTGAGGACCAGTCTTTTTTGATTCTTCTTCCGGGTTATATGTCTAAAACTACGATTCTCAGTGCAGTAAGCCGCCTAGAGATTTGTGATTTGTCTTTCTATGCAGGATAGTTAAAGGCAACTATTTTAGATTAAGGAAAATGAATGATCAATTATGACCCGGGGAAAAATAAAGGAGACAACTTCAATGGACTTCAGCGTTCAACGTGTGCACGATGGCACGGCAAAGTTAAAGTATTGGTCCTACTCTATTACAAGACTCATCGAGTCCAAAAGGGTGAAGCATTGTTTAATAAAGCCGCCTGCAGAGTTACGATGCTTGCTGAGTTGAAGTCTCCGGCTCATCCCTCTCCGCTCCTCCGGCTGTTCCCAAGACCTGGAAAGTTGACGACTTCCAGTCAATGCCGTTCAGAGCTTCAAATTGGGCTTCCTTGTCAATTAACCCGGCCGGGTCAATCTCCGGGGCAAAGGTGTGCTTACGAGCCGGCGGGACTAAGCTGATGGCTTCATAGCGCGGAGTGGGGATCCTCTGATTCTCTGCATCATAACCCGGCTGGTACTTAGTCAGATCTGTGTCATTACCAATGAGGGTGGCCACCGGGCGCACGATCTTCACGCAGGCTGCAAAATCCCTTTGGTCGAAGGGTGTGTCGTCTTCCTTCAAACTGGGATAGCCGAGGGCAATGTCCGCCGGGTCTAACTCTGGAAGGAACGCCTTGGCCTGGCTCAGAGCGGCGATCGCTCCGGCTCTTGCAGAGGCCCGCCTCAGCTCTTGGACACGTTGGGGAAGAACGGCAAGCCGGCGAAGAACTTCCGCCAGATGAGTCGGCACCTCATTGGATAGGGCCACCACAGCCAAAGCACGCTGTGACCCGGTGTAGAGCTGCTCCACCAGGGTGTACACGGCCTTCAGCTTGGTTACCACACTTTGGTTGAGGTTGGCGCTTCTGGGACCTGTTTAACAGAATAAGATAAGCCGCCGACAAGGATGAGTTATGAGATATAAAGATTATAAACTTGATGAAAGCCGGTGGAATGACTTACCGAAGATTGCAGCAACCATCTGGGACACTTGGCGCTTTAAGCCAGAGAGTTCGGCGGTCTTCTCTGTCAGAGCCTTCTCCGCCTGTTCAGCCCGGTTCACCAGAGTAGCCTTTTCTTCGGCCCAAGCCTTCCGTTCAGCGTCAAAGTCCGTCTTCAGCTTTTCTTGCGCAGCAATACTGGACACAAACTTGGCATTGGCCTTCCGGGTCTCCATTTCTTGCGTCCTCAGCCGGGTCTTCAGATCGGAGATGTCAGCTTCAAACTTTTTGCAAGCAGCCTGCATAATTTCCGGGTTATAGGATGAACAGTTATTACGCAATTTTAAAGTCCCAAGCACTTTCCAAGCAAAGACACTTGGCACTTGGGGGCTAATGCATATCGAACGTTTCTATTTACAAATTGCCGGTTCAAGTGAGTAGGCCGGATCTTAAGTCTACAACATATTTTATCATAAGTCGTAGACTTGGGGGCTAGAGTATGGTAAGAATAACAAGATAACTATGCAGTAAGCAAGGAGAAAGAAGAGTAGTACCTCAGACTTCTGCTGAATCTGGTTCACCATGCTGATCTCTACATCCCGGCTCTTGTGCACTTGGCTGACATAGCCGGAGACGATCTCTCCAATGTTCAGGTTGGCGTAGTCGGTGAGGTCCAGATTAACCCGGCCGTGCTGTAGCAACTCCTCCTTGGCGGAGCACTTGGCCAGTGCAGTAGGTCTCCCCGGCTCAACAAACTCCGTCCGGGTGATTACCACGTCCGGGTCATTGGCCGGCTGAGCCGAGCTGGAGGTCTCCGGGTTAGCAGAAGCTCCTGCAGTTGCTTTGTCGGTTGGAGCGGTGGCTTCGGGAGCGGAGGCAGCTGGCGGTTCTTGAGCTGCTACCTCTGGTTCAGGCAAGTCCGGCTCTTCGACCGGCTTGTTCTTCTTCGCCTTCTTGGTGAGTTTTGCCTGGGCATTGAAAAGACAAAAAGGTTAAGCACAAAAGTGTAAGTAAAGACAAGTATAACATGAGATGATCATCATTACCCGGGCATGGTCTTGAAAGCCGGCAGGTTCGACTGCATAGAGTCGCCAGAAGAGGGGGAAGTTTCCTGATAATTTGAGTCAGAAGAGTTGAGCGGTTGACATATAACACCCGCCAAAGGATGAAAAGGGTACAAGTTTGAGATCACCTCGGTCCGGCGTTTCCTTGACGCGTCAGGTAAGCCGGAAGAGAGGTCGGCGTCCTTGTTGGTCCAGGTGTGCCGCCGGCTCTCATAAATCTGTTGCTTCAAAAGAAATTGAGGATCTTGATAAGCTAAAGGATGTGAAAATCTTACTTTCCGGGTTACCCTTCGGACTTTCAGCCTTGGCAAGGGCTCCGAGTCGGAGGAAAGTGTCATTACCTCGTCAACCACCGGGTTACTGGCTCCGGTGTCATCCTGTTGATGAACAAGTATTGATAAGGCGGACAGAAATAAACAACAAACACAACAAAAGCTTACAGGTTCAGGGGTTACCTCTGACTCGGAGCTGTCGCTCAGTTGCAGCAGCTCTGAAGCAGTAGGCCTACTTCCCTTCTTGCGGGGAGCGGCTCTCTTGGCGGCTTTCTTGGCCTTCCTGGCCTTCTTGGCCGCCTCATGGTCATATCTGACCTTCCAGAATTTGTCATCAGCCTGAAAAATACAATGATGATTTCTTAAAGATTCAGATGACGGTTATCTGCAGAAGAAGATAAGATGTTCAGATCAGCGGCTTACCACTGGGGCTGGGTTGGTCTTGCAGAAGGGGGCTAACCCGGTCCTCCCGCAGTCTGCCAAGCTCTCGTTCAAGAGAGCCTTGGTCATGTCCTCGGCAACATCTTCAGGAAGATCGTTGCGGCTGTGTCGCAGGGGGTCATCTTTCCGGCCTGTGTACTCACACATTAAGCCGGGGCGGCGGCTCAAGGGGATCACCCGCCATGAGATCCAGACCCGGACCAGATCAATCCCATTGAGACCATTGCCCAGGAGAGCCTTGATCTTATTAATAGTGGGGAGGAGAGTTTGGCGCTCCGCTTGAGTCATCTTGTCTGATAGTGGGTGTGTTGGTTCCAGACGCGAGGGGCGAAAGTCGGGCAGCGGACTCTCGTCAGCAGGCGACGTGTCTTGGCAATAGAACCACGTCTGGTTCCAGTCTTTTGGGTGGCTTGGCGGCTCTACGTAAGGGAAAAGGCAGTCCCTCCGCCGCTGAATGGAGATGCCACCAAGTTCTAAGCTTGGCCCATTGGTGCACTCGTTCTGACGGTTCAGGTAGAAGAGCTCTCTGAAGAGCAGCAGGCTGGGTTCCTCTCCAAGGTAGACCTCGCAGAACACTTGGAAGTTGCATATATTTGACACCGAGTTGGGTCCTATGTCTTGAGGCCGCAGGTCGAAGAAATTCAGCACGTCTCTGAAGAACTTTGAGCCGGGCGGTGCGAAGCCCCGGCTCATGTGATCCGCAAAAATCACTACCTCCCCGTCCTTTGGCTGTGGTCTCTCCTCTGACGGGTCAGGGGCACGGTAGGACATGACGTCCTTCTTGGGCAGGTAACCCGACTTCATAAAATCCGTTAAGGTCTCATCGGTGACGTTGGACCTCATCCAGTTGCAAGTGATGTGTGCTTTGGGAGCTTTGGGAGGCATGGTGAACGTTGGAAGCCTATGATACAGGGAAAAATGTCCGGTTTAATAATGAGCTGGAGGAAATTTACAAGTCAAGGTTTAAGGTGGCGGCTTATGGAGGGGCCTAATGATATATATCTAAGTACATCGGGTTATCTAAAGCCGCTGAAAAGGTGTTAAGAGTAATTCAACTCGTCTACAGCCTTGTTCTAAGTGAGCCGGAAAATTTTACGGCGTGTGGCTTCCTTTGAGCCGGAAGATCCTATGGCGCGTGGTTTCTTTAAACCGGAAATGTAAACCGCCATGACTCAACGAGTGCAGTTTTTTACTAAGTGTGGTGAAAACAGGTTTCACACATTGCAGTAAATAATTTGGATCAAATGGTCGGCTGAAAAAGGAAATTTCTAGACCTAAAAACAGACGCGAGGGAAGTTCTTGGGCTCGAACGGGGCCTTTATGCAGTCAAAAGAGGTCTACTTGCATTTGAAATGGGTGCCAAACAGCTACCGCGGCAGGTCTATACAGGTCTAAGATCAAGAAGGGCAGTAAAAATGAAAACTACCAAGAGCTCGTGGGCGACGGCGAAGAACACGGACGAATAGGACGAACACTACTGCGGATCTATTCTACGGGCAGCCAGGACTTACAGGTGCTGGTGAGTCGCGGAGGTCGCCGCCGTTTTCTCTGGACACAACAGGTTGATGCAGCGGCCGGAGTAGGTGAGGAGGAGGAGACCCGCGGCAGCGACAGCGACAGAGCTCGAGCGGAGGAACAGTGGCGCGAGGAGGAAGACGGGTGGCTGAAGGCCCGTCGGGCCGGACTATTTATAAGGGCAAGCTCATAAGTGGGCGCGAGAAACGAGGAGGTCACGGCGCGGTTATCTCGCCCGAGAGGCGCCTCGATTTTCGGGATGGCAGTAAAGATAAGATCCGTTGCGGATCTGGTGGAGTAAAAAATGGACTTAATGGAAGATGACGTCATGGCGGATTACCCGGAGTCCAGAGGATGACGTCACACCGGGTTATGGCCTTCATACAATTGTAAGCCGGAGAATTTTCTGTCGGAAGAATTGAAGATTGACATGAGCCGGCTCAAATCAATCTGGGGCCTAATGTTGAGGATATAGACCTTAGAGTCACCCGCCAGGAGGGGTCGGGTTACTCATAATGGTCATCGCCAGAAGCCCGGCGCCAAGCAAGAAGACGGTGGGCCAAGGATGGGTTTAAGACCCGGATATGGCTTAAGGCCCGTAGTTACAAGCATCATTATGGTAGAACTTGTAGTGTAAGGCAAGAATAGTTGAGAGTCCGAGCCGGACACTCTTATGAGCCGGCAGGGACTCTGAGAGCTGCTGGGCGTCAGCCTCCCTATATAAAGGGACGACCCGGCAGCGGTTTAGGGACAAGAAAGATCTCATCGAGAGCCAGGCATAGCAGTTAAGCTCCCTGGTCATCGAAACCCTAATCAATACCACCTTAACTGGACGTAGGCTTTTACCTTCACCGTAAGGGGCCGAACCAGTATAAACCCTCGTGTTCCTTGTCCCATTAACCCCTTCAAGCTTCCTAGCGGCGATGGCTCCATGACTAAGTCCTAGCTTGAGGACATCTGCCGTGACAATTCCACGACACAATGGGAGAGGTGCTTTGTGATGGGTTCAATCTTGCAGTGTCCTCACCCAGTGTCAGTATGGGTAGCGAGGCACGTATTGTATTTTTTCATTAAGGATAAAAAGATGGGTTTTATATCACATTGCTTGAGTTTATCCCTCTACATCATGTCATCTTGCTTAAGGCGTTACTCTGTTCTTATGAACTTGATACTCTAGATGCAGGCAGGAGTCGGTCGATGTGTGGAGTAATAGTAGTAGATGCAGGCAGGAGTCGCTCTACTTGCCACAGACGTGATGCCTATATTCATGATCATTGCCTTAGATATCATCAAAACTTTGTGCTTTTCTATCAATTTCTCAACAGTAATTTGTTTACCCACCATATGCTTTATTCAAGAGGGAAGCCTCTAGTGAAACCTATGGCCCCCAGTTCTATTTTCCATCATATATTTTTAGATCTATAAAGCAAAAAAACTAAAAATACCTTGCTGCAATTTATTTATAATTACTTTGTTTTGTATTTTACTTATATTTTATATATATCTCTATTAGATCTCACTCTAGCAAGTGACTGTGAAGGGATTGACCACCCCTTTTTTGCGTTGAGTGCAAGTGTTTGTTAGTTTGTGCAGGTGCATACATTGGGGACTTGCTTGTGCCTCCTACTGGATTAATACCTTGGTTCTTAACTGAGGGAAATACTTATTTCTACTTTGTTGTATCACCCTTTCCTCTTCAAGGGAAAAATCAACGCAAGCTCAAGAAGTAGCAATTGCCGATCGAGCCTTTCATGTTATAGCTGTCAATTTTGTGTGAAATCCTTGTCGGGATACTCATGACATGGTATTGGAGTTAGACACACGTGACTCCATATTGGAGTTGTTCTTGTACACGCACGAGTACATGAAAATAATATTGCAATGCGTGTGCTAGTTGGCTGGAGATGCATAAGGAGGTAAAGAGTACATATGTTGAGCTACTAAGGAAGTAATAACCCCTAAAGAAGCTAGAGCAAGACCTAACTGAAAATGAATCGAATTAACCAATATCAGCCCAATAGTCCAAATTAACATGAAAGGACGGGGGATCCAACCGTACGTGATCCAGCCGTAAGTGAGCACAATAGGACAGCCGGACGTGGACCGCTGTACGCGACCAGAACTAACGGAAAAAAAACATCTAACGCGAGACGAAACCAAGAATTTCACCTTGCTTTATTAGTAGGTATAGATATAGATGTGGCTCGTCCCAAAAGTAATGCCTTAAATCAAAGAAGAACTTTTTCTTTTGTTGGTATGTGTAAAGGCGTTATATATTTAGCAACAATGAAATTAGCATAATCTGCATACCAAGGATTATCATGAGAGGTGGAAGCATTGATAACATCTAATTGCTCATCAGGAAAACTATCATTGACAGGTATTGGGTCATCAATAATATTCTCCATTCTAGACAAATTATCTGCAATGGGATTTCCAGCTCCCTTTCTATCCACAATATGCAAATCAAACTCTCGCAATAGAAGAACCAACCTAATTAGTCTAGGCTTAGCATCTTTCTTATCCATAAGATATTTAATAGCAGCATGATTAGTGTGAATAGTAACTTTAGAATCAACGATGAAAGGTCTGAACTTATCACATTATCGGGACCACGATCCTAAGTCACATCGTTCTAGCATATAACACATCATATCACTTCGGGGCCTCACGCACGGTAACCTACGGTTGCCGCCTTTACCTTGACTGGGGCCGTTTGTATCTTTTGGCTCACGTATATGATTATGTCACTAGCATCCATACGACAGAGAACCCGGGTCGACATGACTAGTCATAAACCAAGGTGGCACAAACATACAGGGACATGCATAGATAACCCAGCAATGCACGTGTCAGTCAGCAGCGAGTGTAACCAAGTCATAGCAAAGCCACAAGGACTTTAGTAAACACCGTGTGACATTTCCTCGTAGGTACAAACACATGAGCAATGAAGGGTACATGCCGGTTAATCCATGCGTTCCAAAGCAGTAGCAAACTACCAAGGCTCAGGGGAAGCATGAGGAGGCATTTCCCTATAGGAAATGCTACCAAAGGCAGATAACTAGGTGTCGAATCCCGCACATACCAATGCATTTCAAAACATGCACACAATATGCACGATATGTGTAGATACAACATGGCATCACAACATTACTCTACGACTCAAAGTATTTATTTAAGAGGCTCCGGGGAGCCATAAATAACATGATATTACAAACATTGGTCTCATGACCCAACATACAAAGGCATACAAGCAACGGAAGCATAAACATGTCTGAGTATAGACAACTACGAAAGAAAAAGGCTGAGAAGCCCATCTATTGATAACCCACAAGTATAGGGGATCGCAACAGTTTTCGAGGGTAGAGTATTCAACCCAAATTTATTGATTCGACACAAGGGGAGCCAAAGAATATTCTCAAGTGTTAGCAGTTGAGTTGTCAATTCAACCACACCTGGATAACTTAATATCTGCAGCAAAGTATTTAGTAGCAAAGTAGTATGGAAGTGACGGTAACAGTAGCAAAAGTAATATTTGTGGGTTTTGTAGTGATTGTAATAGTAGAAACGGAAAAGTAAATAAGCAGAGAACAATATGTGAAAAGCTCGTAGGCATTGGATCGGTGATGGAGAATTATGCCGGATGCGGTTCATCATGTAATAATCATAACATAGGGTGACACAGAACTAGCTCCAATTCATCAATGTAATGTAGGCATGTATTCCGAATATAGTCATACGTGCTTATGGAAAAGAACTTGCATGACATCTTTTGTCCTACCCTCCCGTGGCAGCGGGGTCCTAATGGAAACTAAGGGATATTAAGGCCTCCTTTTAATAGAGTACCGGACCAAAGCATTAACACATAGTGAATACATGAACTCCTCAAACTACGGTCATCATCGGGAGTGGTCCCGATTATTGTCACTTCGGGGTTGCCGGATCATAACACATAGTAGGTGACTATAGACTTGCAAGATAGGATCAAGAACTCACATATATTCATGAAAACGTAATAGGTTCAGATCTGAAATCATGGCACTCGGGCCCTAGTGACAAGCATTAAGCATAGCAAAGTCATAGCAACATCAATCTTAGAACATAGTGGATACTAGGGATCAAACCCTATCAAACTAACTCGATTACATGATAAATCTCATCCAACCCATCACCGTCCAGCAAGCCTACGATGGAATTACTCACGCACGGCGGTGAGCATCATGAAATTGGTGATGGAGGATGGTTGATGATGACGACGGCGACGGATTCCCCTCTCCGGAGCCCCGAACGGACTCCAGATCAGCCCTCCCGAGAGAGTTTAGGGCTTGGCGGCGGCTCCGTATCGTAAAACGCGATGAATCTTTCTCTCCGATTTTTTTCTCCCCGAACACGAATATATGGAGTTGGAGTTGAAGTCGGTGGAGCACCAGGGGGCCCACGAGGCAAGGGGCGCGCCCCCCACCCTCGTGGCAAGGGTGTGGGCCCCCTAGCCTTGATTCTTTCGCCAATATTTTTTATTATTTCCAAAAATATCTCCGTGGAGTTTCAGGTCATTCCGAGAACTTTTGTTTCTGTACATAAATAACACCATGGCAATTCTGCTGAAAACAGCGTCAGTCCTGGTTAGTTCCATTCAAATCATGCAAGTTAGAGTCCAAAACAAGGGCAAAAGTGTTTGGAAAAGTAGATACGACAGAGACGTATCAACTCCCCCAAGCTTAAACCTTTGCTTGTCCTCAAGCAATTCAGTTGATAAACTGAAAGTGATAAAGAAAAAAAATTACAAACTCTGTTTGCTCTTGTTGTTGTAAATATGTAAAGCCAGCATTCAAGTTTTCAGCAAAGATTATGAACTAACCATATTCACAATAACTCTTAGGTCTCATGTTTACTCATATCAATGGCATAATCAACTAGCGAGCAATAATAATAAATCTCGGATGACAACACTTTCTCAAAACAATCATGATATGATATAACAAGATGGTATCTCGCTAGCCCTTTCTGAGACCGCAAAACATAAATGCAAAGCACCTTTAAAGATCAAGGATTGACTACACATTGTAATTCATGGTAAAAGAGATCCAGTCATAGTCATACCCCATATAAATTAACAGTAATGGATGCAAATGACAGCGGTTCTCTCCAGCTGGTGCTTTTTAATAAGAGGGTGATGACTCAACATAAAAGTAAATAGATAGGCCCTTCGCAGAGGGAAGCAGGGATTTGTAGAGGTGAGAGAGCTCGGTTTTTGAAATAGAGATAAATAATATTTTGAGCGGCATACTTTCATTGTCAACATAACAACCGAGAGATGGCGATATCTTCCATGCTACACACATTATAGGCGGTTCCCAAACAGAATGGTAAAGTTTATACTCCCCCTCCACCAACAAGCATCAATCCATGGCTTGCTCGAAACAACGAGTGCCTCCAACTAACAACAGTCCCGGGGGAGTTTTGTTTGCAATTATTTTGATTTGATTTGCATAAAGCATGGGACTGGGCATCCCGGTGACCAGCCATTTTCTCGCGAGTGAGGAGCGGAGTCCACTCCTCTTGAGAATAACCCGCCTAACATGGAAGATACAGACAGCCCTAGTTGATACATGAGCTATTCGAGCATACAAAACAGAATTTCATTTGAAGGTTTAGAGTTTGGCACATACAAATTTACTTGAAACGGCAGGTAGATACCGCATATAGGAAGGTATGGTGGACTCATATGGAATAACTTTGGGGTTTATGGGATTGGATGCACAGGCAGTATTCCCGCTTAGTACAAGTGAAGGCTAGCAAAAGACTGGGAAGCGACCAACTAGAGAGCGACAACAGTCATGAACATGCATTAAAATTAATGAACATTGAGTGCAAGCATGAGTAGGATATAATCCACCATGAATATAAATATCATGAAGGCTATGTTGATTTGTTTCAACTACATGTGTGAACATGTGCCAAGTCAAGTCACTTGAATCATTCAAAGGAGGATACCACCCTATCATACCACATCACAACCATTTTAATAGCATGTTGGCACGCAAGGTAAACCATTATAAACTCCTAGCTAATTAAGCATGGCATAAGCAACTATAATCTCTAATTGTCATTGCAAACATGTTTATTCATAATAGGCTGAATCAGGAATGATGAACTAATCATATTTACAAAAACAAGAGAGGTCGAGTTCATACCAGCTTCTCTCATCTCAATCAGTCCATCATATATCGTCATAATTGCCTTTCACTTGCACGACCGAACGATGTGAATAATAATAATAGTGCACGTGCATTGGACTAAGCTGGAATCTGCGAGCATTCAATAAACAGGAGAAGACAAGGCAATATGGGCTCTTGGTTAAATCAAAAATAATGCAAATAAGAGCCACTTCAACAATTTCATCATGGTCTTCTCCTATCGACCCCCAAAGAAAAGAAAAGAAATAAAAACTATTTACACGGGAAAGCTCCCAACAAGCAAAAGAAGAACAGGAAATCTTTTTGGGTTTTCTTTTTAATTGTTACTACTATAGCAAGAAAAGTAAACTAGCTAAAGGCTTCTACTAATTTTTTTGTTTTTCTTAAGGTTTTCCAAACACACAAGAAGAAAGCAAGAAAAAGAAAATAAACTAGCATGGATATTACAGTGAAAGAGTATGAGCACCGACAACTAGCAATGAGTGTGTGAACATGAATGTAATGTCGGTGAGAAATACGTACTCCCCCAAGCTTAGGCTTTTGGCCTAAGTTGGTCTATTGCCACGGCTGGCCTGGCGGATATCCAAAGCTGTAGCTGGGGTCGTACTGAGATGCAGCAGTTATTGCATCGTGGGCTGCAGCTTGGAGGCGAGCTATCTCAGCCCTCCTCTTATACTCTTACGCCTCCTCTCTGGTTATAAAATATCTCCCTTTTGCCTGGAAGTCAAAGAAAGTAGAAGTAGGGAGAGCGACGTGATAGGTGCGCCCTCTGTTAAAGTTTAGTCAGTACTGGAGGAACTGATCGTTCCTCTCAACAAAATGATGACGAACCATACCCTCATAATCCAAATAAGCAGGAGGCAACTCAATATCATCCTCACGTATGGTTACACCAAGAAAATTAGCTATACGGGTTGCATAAATTCTACCAAAGAAATCTCCATTAAATCTATTATTATGCAACCTACGTGCAACAATGGCTCCCAAATTATAATGTTTATCTCCTAACACAGCACTCCTGAGAACACTGAGGTCAGGGACACACATGTGACATGCTTCATCCTTACCATTTATGCACCTACCTATGAAGAGAGCAAAATAATGTATAGCAGGAAAATGAATGCTCCCTATGGTAGCTTGTGCTATGTCTCTAGATTCCCCCACAGTTATACTAGCAAGAAAATCTCTAAATTCAGATTTGCGAGGTTCACTAGTACTACCCCATTGTGGAAGTTTGCAAGCAGTGGTAAAATCCTCTAAGTCCATAGTATAAGAATTTTCATAAAGATCAAAAACAGGACAGTTTGAGAATTGCGTGAAGATGAAAATTCAAACCTCCTCACAAAGGAACTAGTGGGGTAGTGGTACTGGCGGCACTTATCTGCCTCGAAGCTCACAAGATCAGCGTTACACAAATATGCGTTAAATTCTTCCTTAATTCCTGCTTGATCCATGAAGTCCTCTGAAGGCCATTCACAAGGCCGCACGGGAGCGTCCCTTGGTGGTTCATCATCAGCATCACGCATTGCAAGCCTGGCTCCTTGCTTCCTTGAAGGACCACCTTGGTACATTTTCCTAAACATATTTCTTCCTCTGCAAAATTTCTGAAATTTTTAGTAACTTCAAATAAAAGTAAACCAAACTCAACAAAATTGATAGAAACTACTCCTACAAGTGCCCAGAGCCTATATCATGCATTAGAACTACTTGGGACCATATAAATTTGACATGCAAGCTCAAGAACATGGTCACCTAGGCAGCACAAATTTGCAATGAATAAAGCACTAGAACAAAAACTAATTGGACCAATGGAGGAGTCACATACCAAGGAACAATCCCCCAAAGCAGTTTTGTGAGAGGTGCTTTGAGCAAGGAGATCGAAAA
Source organism: Aegilops tauschii subsp. strangulata (assembly GCF_002575655.3). Classification (NCBI taxonomy): domain Eukaryota; kingdom Viridiplantae; phylum Streptophyta; class Magnoliopsida; order Poales; family Poaceae; genus Aegilops; species Aegilops tauschii. The sequence goes on from NC_053037.3 coordinate 170,192,219, forward strand.
TCGCGGCAAAATGAGCTAGAACTCGTGCTTGAGCTGGTTGGTGATTTTTTTGGGAGGAAGAAGAAGTGTGTGGGTGTAGGAATAAGTGGAGGTGAGCCACCATGGGCCCACAAGGTAGGGGGCGCGCCCTGGACCCTCGTGGCCAGGTGCCAGCTCCCCCTGATGTGTTCTCAGTGCCAAATATTCTCAAATATTCTAAAAAAATCATATTTCAATTTCGGGGCATTTGGAGAACTTTTAATTTCGGGGTATTTTTATATTGCACGGATAATTCAGAAAACAGACAGAAAATACTAATTTACTTTATTTCAACTAAATAACAGAAAGTAAAAGGAGGGTGCAGAAGGTTGTGCCTTCTAACTTCATCCATCTCATGCTCATCAAAAGGAATCCACTAACAAGGTTGATCAGGTCTTGTTAACAAACTCATTCCGAATTGCATGAAACCGGAGAAATTTTGAATAACACTATGTTACCTCAATGGGGATATGCACGTCCCCAATAATAAGAATATCATATTTCTTCTTGACAGTAGGTAGAGGAAATTCAAAACCTCCAAAAATAATCGATGGAAATTTTCCAATAGAGCTGATACTATGAACTTGAGGTTGTTTCCTCGGAAAGTGTACCGTATGCTCATTACCATTAACATGAAAAGTGACATTGCCTTTGTTGCAATCAATAACAGCCCCTGCAGTATTCAAAAAGGGTCTTCCGAGAATAATAGACATACTATCGTCCTCGGGAATATCAAGAATAACAAAGTCCGTTAAAATAGTAACATTCGCAACCGCAACAGGCACATCCTCACAAATACCGACAGTTATAGCAGTTGATTTATCAGCCATTTGCAAAGATATTTCAGTAGGTGTCAACTTATTCAAACCAAGTCTGCGATATAAAGAGAGAGGCATAACACTAACACCGGCTCCAAGATCACATAAAGCAGTTTTAACATAGTTTTTTTTAACGGAGCATGTTATAGTGGGTACTCCTGGATGTCCTAGCTTCTTAGGTTTTCCACCCTTGAAAGTGTAATTAGCAAGCATGGTGGAAATTTTGGCTTCCGGTATCTTTCTTTTATTAGTAACAATTTCTTTCATATACTTAGCATAGGGATTCATTTTGAGCATATCAGTTAATCGCATATGCAAAAAGATAGGTCTAATCATTTCAGCAAAGCGCTCAAAATCCTCATCATCCTTTTTCTTGGATGGTTTGGGAGGAAAAGGCATGGGTTTCTGAACCCATGGTTCTCTTTCTTTACCGTGCTTCCTAGCAACAAAGTCTCTCTTATCATAACGTTGATTCTTTGATTGTGGGTTATCAAGATCAACAGCAGGTTCAATTTCTACATCATTATCATTGCTAGGTTGAGCATCATCATGAACATCATCATTAACATTATCACTAGGTTCATGTTCATTACTAGATTGTGTTTCAGCATCAGAAAATATCATTGGGATTCTCAGGTGTGTCTACAACAGGTTCACTAGAAGCATGCAAAGTCCTGTCGTTTTTCTTTTTCTTCTTTTTAGAAGGACTAGGTGCATCTACATTATTTCTCTGAGAATCCTGCTCAATTCTCTTAGGATGGCCTTCTAGATACAAAGGTTCCTGAGTCATTTTACCAGTTCTAGTAGCCACTCTAACAGCATAGTAATTATTCTTACTATTTAATTCATTGAGAAAATCATTCTGAGCTTTAAGTACTTGTTCTACTTGAGTGGTAACCATAGAAGCATGTTTACTAATGAGTTTAAGTTCACCATTAACTCTAGACATATAATCACTCAAGTCTTCAAGCATATCGGAATTGTGTTTCAATTGTCTACCAACATAAGCATTGAAGTTTTCTTGTTTGACAATAAAATTATCGAACTCATCTAAGCATTGGCTAGCAGACTTATAACGAGGAATATCACCTTCATCAAATCTATAGAGAGAATTTACCTTTACTACCTGTGTCGGGTTATCAAGACCATGTGTTTCTTCAATAGGTGATGGATTAAAACCATGTATTTCTTCAACAGGCGGTACATTAAGACCATGTATTTCTTCAATAGGAGGTAAATTCTTAACATCTTCAGCTTTAATACCCTTTTCTTTCATAGATTTCTTTGCCTCGTGCATATCTTCAGGACTGAGAAATAGAACACCCCTCTTCTTCGGAGTTGGCTTAGGAGTTGGTTCAGTAAGTGTCCAATTATTTTCATTTGTCAACATATTATTCAATAGAATTTCAGCTTCATCCGGTGTTCTTCCCTGAAAACAGAACCAGCACAATTATCTAGGTGGTCTCTGGAAGCATCGGTTAATCCATTATAAAAGATATCAAGTATTTCATTTTTCTTAAGAGGATGATCAGGCAAAGCATTAAGTAATTGGAGAAGCCTCCCCCAAGCTTGTGGGAGACTCTCTTCTTCAATTTGCACAAAATTATATATTTCCCTTAAAGCAGCTTGTTTCTTATGAGCAGGGAAATATTTAGCAGAGAAGTAATAAATCATATCCTGGGGACTACGCACACAACCAAGATCAAGAGAATTAAACCATATCTTAGCATCACCCTTTAATGAAAACGGAAATATTTTAAGGATATAAAAGTAGCGAGTTCTCTCATCATTAGTGAACAGGGTGGCTATATCCTTTAATTTAGTAAGATGTGCCACAACAGTTTCAGATTCATAGCCATAAAAAGGATCAAACTCAACCAAAGTAATTATATCAGGATCATTCAGAGTTTTTTGTTTCAGCTTAGCTAATAGTTTCTTAAGATCACTGCTATCATTGCAAGCAAGAAAGTCTCTAGCAGTTTCTTCATCCATAACATAGCCCTCAGGCACAACAGGCAATTCATATTTATTGGGAGAGTCTTCATCATCACTTTCATCAATATTATCAGGTTCAATAATTTCATTCTCTCTAGCCCTAGCAAGTTGTTCATCAAGAAATTCACCAAGTGGCACAGTAGTATCAAGCATAGAAGTAGTTTCATCATAAGTATCATGCATAGCAGAAGTGGCATCATCAATAACATGCGACATATCAAAATTAATAGCAGAAGCAGGCTTAGGTGTCGCAAGCTTACTCAAAACAGAAGGTGAATCAAGTGCAGAGCTACATGGCAGTTCCTTACCTCCCCTCGTAGTTGAGGGATAAATTTTTGTTTTCTCGTCTTTCAAGTTCCTCATAGTGACCAGCAGATATAAATCCCAAGTGACTCAAAGAAATGAGCTATGCTCCCCGGCAACAGCTCCAGAAAATAGTCTTGATAACCCACAAGTATAGGGGATCGCAACAGTTTTCGAGGGTAGAGTATTCAACCCAAATTTATTGATTCGACACAAGGGGAGCCAAAGAATATTCTCAAGTATTAGCAGTTGAGTTGTCAATTCAACCACACCTGGATAACTTAATATCTGCAGCAAAGTATTTAGTAGCAAAGTAGTATGGAAGTAACGGTAACAGTAGCAAAAGTAATATTTGTGGGTTTTGTAGTGATTGTAACAGTAGAAACGGAAAAGTAAATAAGCGGAGAACAATATGTGAAAAGCTCGTAGGCATTGGATCGGTGATGGAGAATTATGCTGGATGCGGTTCATCATGTAACAATCATAACATAGGGTGATACGGAACTAGCTCCAATTCATCAATGTAATGTAGGCATGTATTCCGAATATAGTCATACGTGCTTATGGAAAAGAACTTGCATGACATCTTTTGTCCTACCCTCCCGTGGCAGCGGGGTCCTAATGGAAACTAAGGGATATTAAGGCCTCCTTTTAATAGAGTACCGAACCAAAGCATTAACACATAGTGAATACATGAACTCCTCAAACTACGGTCATCATCGGGAGTGGTCCCGATTATTGTCACTTCGGGGTTGCCGGATCGTAACACATAGTAGGTGACTATAGACTTGCAAGATAGGATCAAGAACTCACATATATTCATGAAAACATAATAGGTTCAGATCTGAAATCATGGCACTCGGGCCCTAGTGACAAGCATTAAGCATAGCAAAGTCATAGCAACATCAATCTCAGAACATAGTGGATATTATGGATCAAACCCTAACAAAACTAACTCGATTACATGATAAATCTCATCCAACCCATCACCGTCCAGCAAGCCTACGATGGAATTACTCACGCACGGCGGTGAGCATCATGAAATTGGTGATGGAGGATGGTTGATGATGACGACGGCGACGGATTCCCCTCTCCGGCGCCCCGAACGGACTCTAGATCAGCCCTCCCGAGAGAGTTTAGGGCTTGGCGGCGGCTCCGTATCGTAAAACATGATGAATCTTTCTCTCTTATTTTTCTCTCCCCGAACACGGATATATGGAGTTGGAGTTGGAGTTGAAGTCGGTGGAGCACCAGGGGGGCCATGAGGCAGGGGGCGCGCCCCCCACCCTCGTGGCAAGGGTGTGGGCCCCCTGGCCTTGATTCTTTTGCCAGTATTTTTTATTATTTCCAAAAATAATCTCCGTGGAGTTTCAGGTCATTCCGAGAACTTTTGTTTCTGCACATAAATAACACCATGGCAATTCTGCTGAAAACAGCGTCAGTCCGGGTTAGTTCCATTCAAATCATGCAAGTTAGAGTCCAAAACAAGGGCAAAAGTGTTTGGAAAAGTAGATACGACGGAGACGTATCAACTATCTACAAGACCCTCCATAGGTACCAAACCTCTGTCTGGGATTCCCAAGCTAATCGATCAATGTCAAACTCATTGTAGAAACCACTAGTGATACCGAAGTCTCCTCTACAAAACATAATTAAGCAACCGTGAGTACAAAGGTACTCAGCAAGACTTACATTAGAACTATCTACATATGCATTAGTATCAACAAAGAGGGATAGTGGAGCTTAACTGTAGCAAGCCAGCTTTGACTCAGTTGAAGGAAATATGCCCTAGAGGCAATAATAAAGTTATTATTTATTTCCTTATATCATGGTAAATGTTTATTATTCATGCTAGAATTGTATTAACCGGAAACTTAGTACATGTATGAATACATAGACAAAAACAGAATGTCCCTAGTATGCATCTATTTGACTAGCTTGTTTGTCAAAGATGGTTATGTTTCCTGACCATAGACATGTGTTGTCATTTGATGAATAGGATCACATCATTATAGAATGATGTGATGGACAAGACCCATCCGTTAGCTTGGCATAATGATCGTTTAGTTTTATTGTTATTGCTTTCTTCATGACTTATACATGTTCCTCTGACTATGAGATTATGCAACTCCCGAATACTGGAGGAACACCTTGTGTGCTATCAAACGTCACAACGTAACTGGGTGATTATAAAGATGCTCTACAGGTGTCTCCAAAGGTGTTTGTTGGGTTGGCATAGATCGAGATTAGGATTTGTCACTCCATGTATCGGAGAGGTATCTCTGGGCCCTCACGGTAATGCACATCACTATAAGCCTTGCAAGCAATGTGACTAATGAGTTAGTTGTGGGATGATGCATTACAGAATGAGTAAAGAGACTTACCAGTAACAAGATTGAACTAGGTATGATGATACCGATGATCGAATCTCGGGCAAGTAACATACCGATGACAAAGGGAACAACATATGTTGTTATGCGGTTTGACTGATAAAGATCTTCGTAGAATATGTGGGAGCCAATATGAGCATCCAGGTTCCGCTATTGGTTATTGACCGGAGAGGTGTCTCGGTCATGTCTACATAGTTCTCGAACCCATAGGGTTCGCACGCTTAACGTTCGATGACGGTTTTATATTGTATGAGTTATGTGATTTGATGACCGAATGTTGTTCGAAGTCCCGGATGAGATCACGGACATGACAAGGAGTCTCGAAATGGTCGAGAGGTAAAGATTCATATATAGGACAATAGTATTTGGACACCGGAAGTGTTTCGGGGGTACCGGGTACGTATCGGGTCACCGGAAAGGGGTTCCGGGCACCCCCGGCCAAGATATGGGCCTTATTGGGCCTAGGGCGGGACAGACCAGCACCTAGTGGGCTCGTGCGCCCCATGCATGGCCGAATAGGGTGGGAGAAAGGTAAGGGAGGAGAGAACGGAAGGGGGCAATTCGGCCTCCCCTTTCCTTCTCTCCCCCCTCCTCTTTCCTTCTCCCTCCGAAAAACACGGAAAAGGGGGAGGCCGAATAGGATTAGGCCCCAAGTAGGATTCCTCCTACTTGGGGTGCGCCTCCTGCTGCTCCCTTCCCCTCCCACCTATATATATGTGGGGGGCACCGCTAGAACACACCAAGTCTTCTCTTAACCGTGTGCGGTGCCCCCCTCCACAGTTACACACCTCGGTCATATCGTCGTAGTGCTTAGGCGAAGCCCTGCGCTGGTAACTTCATCATCACCATCACCACGCCGTCGTGCTGACAGAACTCTCCCTCGGCCTCAACTGGACCAAGAGCTCGAGGGACGTCATCGAGCTGAACGTGTGCTGAACGCAGAGGTGCCGTACGTTCGGTACTTGGATCGGTTGGATCGCGAAGACGTTCGACTACATCAACCGCGTTACTAAACGCTTCCGCTTTCAGTCTACGAGGGTACGTGGACACACTCTTCCCGCTCGTTGCTATGCTTCTCCTAGATAGATCTTGCGTGATCGTAGGAAAAAATTTGAAATACTATGTTCCCCAACAGTGGCATCCGAGCCAGGTCTATGCGTAGATGTTATATGCATGAGTAGAACACAAAGAGTTGTGAGCGATAATAGTCATACTGCTTACCAGCATGTCATACTTTGATCCGGCGGTATTGTTGGATGAAGCGGCCTAGACCGACATTACATGACCGCGTTCATGAGACTGGTTCTACCGACGTGCTTCGCACACAGGTGGCTAGTGGATGTCTGTTTCTCCAACTTTAGTTGAATCGAGTGTGACTACGCCCGGTCCTTGTTGAAGGTTAAAACAGCAAACTTGACAAAAAATCATTGTGGTTTTGATGCGTAGGTAAGAACGGTTCTTGCTAGAAGCCCGTAGCAGCCACGTAAAACTTGCAACAACAAAGTAGAGGACGTCTAACTTGATTTTGCAGGGCTTGCTGTGATGTGATATGGTCAAGACGTGATGATATATAAATTGTTGTATGAGATGATCATGTTTTGTAACAGTTATCGGCAACTGGCAGGAGCCATATGGTTGTCGCTTTATTGTATGAAATGCAATCGCCATGTAATTCCTTTACTTTATCACTAAGCGGTAGCGATAGACGTAGAAGCAATAGTTGGCGAGACGACAACGATGCTTCGATGGAGATCAAGGTGTCAAGCCGGTGGCGATGGTGATCATGACGGTGCTTTGGAGATGGAGATCAAAGGCACAAGATGATGATGGCCATATCATATCACTTATATTGATTGCATGTGATGTTTATCCTTTATGCATCTTATTTTGCTTAGTACAGCGGTAGCATTATAAGATGATCTCTCACTAAATTTCAAGGTATAAGTGTTCTCCCTGAGTATGCACCGTTGCTACAGTTCGTCGTGCCGAGACACCACGTGATGATCGGGTGTGATAAGCTCTACATTCACATACAACGGGTGCAAGCTAGTTTTGCACACGCAGAATACTCGGCTTAAACTTGACGAGCCTAGCATATGCAGATATGGCCTCGGAACACTGAGACCGAAAGGTCGAGCGTTTATCATATAGTAGATATGATCAACATAGTGATGTTCACCATTCAAAACTACTCCATCTCACGTGATGATCGGACATGGTTTAGTTCATTTGGATCACGTGATCACTTAGATGATTAGAGGGATGTCTATCTAAGTGGGAGTTCTTAAGTAATTAATTGAACTCTAATTTATCATGAACTTAGTCCTGGTAGTATTAGCATATCTATGTTGTAGATCAATAGCTCGCGATGTAGCTCCCCGTTTATTTTTTATATGTTCCTAGAGAAATATAAGTTGAAAGATGATAGTAGCAATGATGCGGACTTCGTCCGTGATATGAGGATTTTCCTCATTGTTGCACAGAAAAGTTATGTCCTTGATGCACCGCTAGGTGATAGAACTATTGCAGGAGCAGATGCAGACGTTTTGAACATTTTGACAAGCTCGGTATGATGACTACTTGATAGTATAGTGCACCATGCTTTATGTCTTAGAACCGGGACTTCAAAATGTTTTGAACGCCACGGAGCATATAAGATGTTCCAAGAGTTGAAATTGGTATTTCATACTCATGCCCGTGTCAAGAGGTATGAGACCTCTGACAGTACTTTGCCCACAAGATGGAGGAGAATAGCTCAACCAGTGAGCATGTGCTCAGATTGTCTGGGTACTACAATTGCTTGAATCAAGTGGGAGTTAATCTTCCAGATAAGATAGTAATTGACAAAGTTCTCTAGTCACTATCACCAAGTTACTAGAACTTCGTGATGAACTATAATATGCAAGGGATAACGAAAACAATTCCCAAGCTCTTCGCGATGCTAAAATCGACGAAGGTAGAAATCAAGAAAAGCATCAAGTGTTGATGGTTAACAAGACCACTAGTTTCAAGAAAATGGCAAAGGGATAGAAAGGGAACTTCAAGAAGAATGACAAACAAGTTGCCATCCCCGTGAAGAAGCCCAAAGGTAGACCCAAACCTGAAACTGAGTGCTTCTACTGCAAAGGAAATGGTCACTGGAAGTGGAACTGCCCTAGATACTTGGCGGATAAGGATGGCAAAGTGAACAAAGGTATATTTGATATACATGTTATTGATGTGTACTTTACTAGTGTTTATAGCAACCCCTCGGTATTTGATACTGGTTCAGTTGCTATGAGTAGTAACTTGAAACGGGAATTGCAAAATAAACAGAGACTAGTTAAGGGCGAGGTGATGATGTGTGTTGGAAGTGATTCCAAGGTTGATAAGATCACCATCGCACACTCCTTTTACCTTCGGGATTAGTGTTGAACCTAAAATAAATGTTATTTGGTGTTTGCGTTGAGCATAAATATGATTGGATCACGTTTATTGCAATACGGTTATTCATTTAAGTCAAAGAATAATTGTTTTTGTATTTAAATGAATAAAACCTTCTATGGTCATACACTCAATATAAATGGTTTATTGAATCTTGATCGTAGTGATACACATATTCATAATATTGAAGCCAAAAGATTCAAAGTTAATAATGATAGTGCAACTTATTTGTGGCACTGCCGTTTAGGTCATATTGGTGTAAAGCGCATGAAGAAACTCCATGCTGATGGGCTTTTGGAATCATTTGATTATGAATCACTTGATGCTTGCGAACCATGCCTCATGGGCAAGATGACTAAGACTTCGTTCTCCAGAAGAATGGGGTGAGCAACAGACTTATTGGAAACAATACATACTGATGTGTGCGGTCCAATGAGTGTTGAGGCTTGTGGCGGGTATCGTTATTTTCTGACCTTCATAGATGATTTGAGCAGATATGGGTATATCTACTTGATGAAACATAAGTCTGAAACATTTGAAAAGTTCAAACAATTTCAGAGTGAAGTGGAAAATCATCGTAACAAGAAAGGTTTCTACGATCTGATCGCGGAGACGAATATTTGAGTTACGAGTTTGGTCTTCATTTGAAACAATGTGGAATAGTTTCGCAACTCACGCCACCTGGAACACCACAGCGTAATGGTGTGTCCGAACGTCATAACCGTACTTTATTAGATATGGTCGATCTATGATGTCTCTTACCGATTTACCACTATCGTTTTGGGGTTATGCATTAGAGACAGCTGCATTCACGTTAAAAATGGCACCATCTAAATCCGTTGAGACGACACCGTATGAACTGTGGTTTAGCAAGAAACCTAAGCTGTTGTTTCTTAAAGTTTGGGGTTGTGATGCTTATGTGAAAAAGTTTCATCCTGATAAGCTCAAACCCAAATCGGAGAAGTGTGTCTTCATAGGATACCCAAAAGTAACTGTTGGGTACACCTTCTATCACAGATCCGAAGGCAAGATATTCGTTGCTAAGAATGGATCCTTTCTAGAGAAGGAGTTTCTCTCGAAAGAAGTGAGTGGGAGGAAAGTAGGACTTGATAAGGTAATTGTACCTTCTCCCGAATTGGAAAGTAGTTCATCACAGAAATTAGTTCCAGTGATGCCTACACCGATTAGTGAGGAAGTTAATAATGATGATCATGAAACTTCAGATCAAGTCACTACCGAACCTCGTAGGTCAACCAAAATACGTTCTGCACCAAAGTGGTACGGTAATCCTGTTCTGGAAATCATGTTACTAGACCATGACAAACCTACGAACTATGAGGAAGCGATGATGAGCCCAGATTCCGCAAAATGGCTTGAGGCCATGAAATCTGAGATGGGATCCATGTATGAGAACAAAGTATGGACTTTGGTTGACTTGCCCGATGATCAGGAAGCAATAGAAAATAAATGGATCTTCAAGAGGAAGACGGACACTGATAGTAGTGTTACTATCTACAAAGCTAGACTTGTCGAAAAAGGTTTTTGACAAGTTCAAGGTGTTGACTACGATGAGATTTTCTCACTCGTAGCGATGCTTAAGTCTGTCCGAATCATGTTAGCAATTGCCACATTTTATGAAATCTGACAAATGGATGTCAAAACTACATTCCTTAATGGATTTCTTAAAGAAGAGTTGTATATGATGCAACCAAAAGGTTTTGTCAATCCTAAAGGTGCTAACAAAATGTGCAAGCTCCAGCGATCCATCTATGGACTGGTGCAAGCATCTCAGAGTTGGAATATACGCTTTGATCAGTTGATCAAAGCATATAGTTTTGTACAGACTTGCGGTGAAGCTTGTATTTACAAGAAAGTGAGTGGGAGCGCTACAACCTTTCTGATAAGTATATGTGTATGACATATTGTTGATCGGAAATGATGTAGAATTTTTCTGGAAAGCATAAAGGAGTGTTTGAAAGGAGTTTTTCAAAGAAATACCTCGGTGAAGCTGCTTACATATTGAGCATCAAGATCTATAGAGATAGATCAAGACGCTTGATAAGTTTTTTCAATGAGTACATACCTTGACAAGTTTTTGAAGTAGTTCAAAATGGAACAGTCAAAGAAGGAGTTCTTGCCTGTGTTGCAAGGTGTGAAGTTGAGTAAGACTCAAAGCCCAACCACGGAAGAAGATGGAGAGAGAGTGAAAGTCATTCCCTATGCCTCAGCCATAGGTTCTACAAAGTATGCCATGCTGTGTACCATACCTATTGTATACCTTGCCCTGAGTTTGGCAAGGGAGTACAATAGTGATCTAGGAGTAGATCACTGGACATTGGTCAAAAATTATCCTTAGAGGACTAAGGAAATATTTCTCGGTTATGGAAGTGATAAAGAGTTCATCGTAAAGAGTTACGTCGATGCAAGCTTTGACACCAATCTGGATGACTCTGAGTCTCGATCTGGATACATATTGAAATTGGGAGCATTTAGCTCCGCGCGGGGCATTGTAGACATAGAAATTTGCACAATACATACGGATCTGAATGTGGCAGACCCGTTGACTAAACCTCTCTCACAAGCAAAACATGATCACACCTTAGTACTCTTTGGCTGTTAATCACATGGAGATGTGAACTAGATTATTGACTCTAGTAAACCCTTTGGGTATTGGTCAGATGGCGATGTGAACTATAGAGTGTTAAATCACATGACGATGTGAACTATTGGTGTTAAATCACATGGCGATGTGAACTACATTATTGACTCTAGTGCAAGTGGGAGACTGAAGGAAATATGCCCTAGAGGCAATAATAAAGTTATTATTTATTTCCTTATATCATGATAAATGTTTATTATTCATGCTAGAATTGTATTAACCGGAAACTTAGTACATGTGTGAATACATAGACAAAAACACAATGTCCCTAGTATGCCTCTACTTGACTGGGTGATTATAAAGATGCTCTACAGGTGTCTCCAAAGGTGTTTGTTGGGTTGGCATAGATCGAGATTAGGATTTGTCACTCCGTGTATCGGAGAGGTATCTCTGGGCCCTCTCGATAATACACATCACTATAAGCCTTGCAAGCAATGTGACTAATGAGTTAGTTGCGGGATGATGCATTACGGAATGAGTAAAGAGACTTGCCAGTAACGAGATTGAACTAGGTATGATGATACCGACGATCGAATCTTGGGCAAGTAACATAGCGATGACAAAGGGAACAACGTATGTTGTTATGCGGTTTGACCGATAAAGTTCTTCGTAGAATATGTGCATGGGAGCCAATATGAGCATCCATGTTTCGCTATTGGTTATTGACCAAAGAGGTGTCTTGGTCATGTCTACATAGTTCTCGAACCCGTAGGGTCCGCACGATTAACGTTCGATGACGATTTTATATTGTATGAGTTATGTGATTTGATGACCGAATGTTGTTCGAAGTCCCGGATGAGATCACGGACATGACGAGGAATCTCGAAATGGTCGAGAGGTAAAGATTCATATAAAGGACGATAGTATTTGGACACCGGAAGTGTTTCGGGGGTACCGGGTACGTATCGGGTCACCGGAAAGGGGTTTCGGGCACCCCCGGCCAAGATATGGGCCTTATTGGGCCTAGGGCGGGACAGACCAGCCCCTAGTGGGCTGGTGCGCCCCATGCATGGCCGAATGGAGTGGGAGAAAGGTAAGGGAGAGGAGAGAAAGGAAGGGGGCAATTCGGCCTCCCCTTTCCTTCTCTCCCCCTTCCTCTTTCCTTCTCCCTCCGGAAAACATGGAAAAGGGGGAGGCCGAATAGGATTAGGCCCCAAGAAGGATTCCTCCTACTTGGGGCGCGCCTCCTGCTGCTCCCTTCCCCTCCCACCTATATATATGTGGGGGGCACCGCTAGAACACACCAAGTCTTCTCTTAGCCGTGTGCGGTGCCCCCTCCATAGTTACACACCTCGGTCATATCGCCGTAGTGCTTAGGCGAAGCCCTACGTCGGTAACTTCATCATCACTGTCACCATGCCGTCGTGCTGACGGAACTCTCCCTCGGCCTCAACTGGATCAAGAGCTCGAGGGACGTCATCGAGCTGAACGTGTGCTGAACGCGGAGGTGCCGTACGTTCGGTACTTGGATTGGTTGGATCGCGAAGACGTTCGACTACATCAACCGCGTTACTAAACGCTTCCACTTTCGGTCTACGAGGGTACGTGGACACACTCTCCCCGCTCGTTGCTATGCTTCTCCTAGATAGATCTTGCATGATCGTAGGATTTTTTTTGAAATACTACGTCCCCAACATCAGTGGCTATCCTAAACTACGACTACCAGTAATCACTTTGAGGTGAGAAAGCACACACGAGTCCACTAGTCACCAAAACAATATACCACTATGGATTCTCTCCCGTCTCCCTATGAGAAGGCCATCCATAGCACTCACACTTATCTTCTGCATTTTAGAGTATGTACTTCAAGTTTTCTATGGACCATATAAGTCTCCAAGTAGTCCATATCCGAGATACGTTGGAGATACGTTGGAGACGTATGACCTATACTCTTGCCATGCTTTCTTGAGATGTATTGTGTGTGCTTTTAATATGTGCTAAACTTAACCTTAACTTGAAGAAATTAAAAACTGCCACTTTTGCTTGTTAAGGGTCTAATCACTCCCCACGCCCCCCCCCCTCTAGATGTTGGAAATATGCCCTAGAGGCAATAATAAAATGGTTATTATTATATTTCCTTGTTCATGATAATTTTCTATTGTTCATGCTATAATTGTGTTATCCGGAAATCGTAATACATGTGTGAATACATAGACCACAACGTGTCCCTAGTAAGCCTCTAGTTGACTAGCTCGTTGATCAACAGATAGTCATGGTTTCCTGACTATGGACATTGGATGTCATTGATAACGGGATCACATCATTAGGAGAATGATGTGATGGACAAGACCCAATCCTAAGCATAGCACAAAGATCGTGTAGTTCGTTTGCTAGAGCTTTTCCAATTGTCAAGTATCATTTCCTTAGACCATGAGATTGTGCAACTCCCGGATACCGTAGGAGTGCTTTGGGTGTGCCAAACGTCACAACGTAACTGGGTGGCTATAAAGGTGCACTACGGGTATCTCCGAAAGTGTCTGTTGGGTTAGCACGAATCGAGACTGGGATTTGTCACTCCGTATGACGGAGAGGTATCTCTGGGCCCACTCGGTAATGCATCATCATAATGAGCTCAAAGTGACCAAGTGGTTGGTCACGGGATCATGCATTACGGTACGAGTAAAGTGACTTGCCGGTAACGAGATTGAACAAGGTATTGGGATACCGACGATCGAATCTTGGGCAAGTAACGTACCGATTGACAAAGGGAATTGTATACGGGATTGATTGAATCCTCGACATCGTGGTTCATCCGATGAGATCATCGTGGAACATGTGGGAGCCAACCTGGGTATCCAGATCCCGCTATTGGTTGTTGACCGGAGAGTCGTCTCGGTCATGTCTGCATGTCTCCCGAACCCGTAGGGTCTACACACTTAAGGTTCGGTGACGCTAGGGTTGTAGAGATATTAGTATGCGGAAACCCGAAAGTTGTTCGGAGTCCCGGATGAGATCCCGGACGTCACGAGGAGTTCGGGAAGGGTCCGGAGGTGAAGAATTATATATAGGAAGTCCAGTTTCGGCCACCGGGAAAGCTTCGGGGGTTATCGGTATTGTACCGGGACCACCGGAAGGGTCCCGAGGGTCCACCGGGTGGGGCCACCTGTCCCGGAGGGCCCCATGGGCTGAAGTGGGGAGGGGAACCAGCCACTGGTGGGCTGGTGCGCCCCCCTTGGGCCTCCCCTGCGCCTAGGGTTGGAAACCCTGGGGGTGGGGGGGCGCCCCACTTGGCTTGGGGGGCAAGCCACCCCCTTGGCCGCCCCCCCCCCCTCAGATGGGATCTCCAGGGGGCCGGCGCCCCTCCCAGGGCCCCTATAAATAGTGGGGTGGGAGGGCAGCTGCACCACAGCCCCTGGCGCCTCCCTCTCCCTCCCATGACACCTCTCCCTCCCGCTTGTGCTTGGCGAAGCCCTGCCGGGATCCCCGCTACTTCCACCACCACGCCGTCGTGCTGCTGGATCTCCATCAACCTCTCCTTCCCCCTTGCTGGATCAAGAAGGAGGAGACGTCGCTGCTCCGTACGTGTGTTGAACGCGGAGGTGCCGTCCGTTCGGCGCTCGGTCATCGGTGATTTGGATCACGACGAGTACGACTCCATCAACCCCGTTCACTTGAACGCTTCCGCTCGCGATCTACAAGGGTATGTAGATGCACTCCTTCCTTCTTGTTGCTAGTAAACTCCATAGATGGATCTTGGTGATGCGTAGAAAATTTTAAAATTCTGCTACGATCCCCAACACTAGACCCCTCTTCTCAATCCTTTCAATAGATCACCCATGCTTTTATTATACTAATATTTTTGAAAGCTTAGCAATTACATGTGCGGGATTTATTTCCTTCTAGCAGGTTGAACTGTTTTTACAACAGTGACGGGGTGTAGATTCAGCATTCAGAAAAATATTGCCCGATGAGAGGCTGACTATCCCCAAGTGCAAGATGTAGTCATAGCACTTTTCAAATAGAGTAGAAGTATATGAGTGTCAATACCCATAGGAGCTAAGAGTAGGTTTCCTACGATCTCAAGTGTGTATACCACTTACACGACTATCCTTGCATTTTAGACTCTCTAAAACTAAGATA
Organism: Aegilops tauschii subsp. strangulata; assembly: GCF_002575655.3. NCBI lineage: Eukaryota > Viridiplantae > Streptophyta > Magnoliopsida > Poales > Poaceae > Aegilops > Aegilops tauschii. The sequence goes on from NC_053037.3 coordinate 170,207,905, forward strand.
CACCACTTACACGACTATCCTTGCATTTTAGACCCTCTAAAACTAAGATACTTCATAAAAATGGTTTTAGGGAGGTAGCTAAAGTACTTAATAATATAAAAATATATCTTAGGTGTTAGTAATGAAAGATTGCAAGAATAAAAAAATGAGCTTCAATGTGTGGTGGTTGTCATGAATCTAGCGGTACCTTTGCAAGTGTTCCTAGTAATTGGCTATTTATAATATTTATGGTTGATTTTCTTATTTTGTGAACAAGTCTAATAGCAACGCAAAGATACGTCTCAATGCCCGGCAATTACCATGAAATTTTACTAGTTGCAACCATAGCTGTGTTACCATAATAAATTATACACACTTATTTTACCTTTGCTTGATTGGTAGAGTAGCACGGGGGACAAGATCTTATGAAAAATACCTAAAGCTCGGGTCATAAGCGTGATACAGATTGGCCTTCAGTTAGAGAATTATTTTTTCTCGGGAGGAGCATGTTCGCCAGAACAACAAAGTGCAAAACAGACGAAGGACTCAACTGTGAAGTTTCTGGAGGATATCCTTGTTTCAAAATGGTATGCTTTGCGAGGGAAAAACTTGGGTTCAAATTTCTTTTCTGGGAGAAACCTTGGGCTCAAGTAAGTACACTTGATGTGATCGTAGCAGGCAATCATGCCTAGTCCCAAGCGACACACCATGGATATGTCGGTAGTCTCTATTTGACACTTACTACGACAAGTGGGAGCTCCTGTTAGACGCCCGCAGGCGTCAAACAGACAAGGTGACATACAAGGGCGAGCGCAATAGGCTAGCCCCGTAAGCATTCAGTTTAGCGGACGACGTACTATAGTAACTTGTTACTGCAGCAAACCAGGTTTTTCTGCGAAGCGGATTACTGCAGCAACCCGGGTACTGTAGCACACTAGCAGTCGGTTCACCGTACCACCCTGTTTTTTTATCGTTTTAAACAAGATCCCCTTGAACCAACATGCAGTGGTATGGTTAGGACAACAGTGTATCCCAACCCACCAGTGTTCAAGTCTTAGACTTGACAGTGGTGTTTGTATTTTTCTCGATTTATTTCAGGCCTTTCGACAATGTGCGTTCAATGGGAGAAGACATTTCCGTCGACTATGAAAGTGTTTGTAGCGACTTTGTTAATCTCAAGATGATGTACCGGGTCAGTCTCTCGGAGGTTCTCACAGGGTAGGATGTGTGTACTGCATTCATATGGATGAGTGTATGAGCGTATGAGCGTCTACGTCAGTACTAAAGAAAATCCCTTGTTTTACTGCACATTTTCCTTTTTATAGTTTTCTGTACTTTAAATATTTTTATAATATACAGTGAACATTTATTAAATAGAAATTGAACATTGTTTTAATATACGATGAACATTTGAAATTACAAACCGAACAATTTTTTAATATATGGTGGACTTTTTGTAATATACCTTGAACATTTTTAACATATTGACCATTTTTTAATATATCTTGAACATTTTCTTAACACACGATGCACACTTTTATAATACACGGTGAACCTTTTTGTAATATATGGTGAATATTTTTATAATACACGGTGAACTTTTTGTATACTTTGCTGTGTATATGGAAACATTTTTGGAATTTGTGATTTTTAAAAAGGGGGTAAATAAAATAAAAATTAAAGAAAAACTGGAAGAAAAAATTAACAAAAATGCGCTGCATTAGGAAAAACAGCAAAACAGAAACGGGGAGAAAAAGGCCGAACTGCGCCAGCCCAACTCGCCTTGCCGGTCAGCGGCCGGTCGTCTATTTGACGCCTACAGACGACAAATAGGATCCACTATTTAGGAGGCCCACAAGTAGTTGTCGGGGATTCGCACACCCGAGCCCAGCGAACGTTAGATGGGCTGGGCCATCTAAAGCTAGTCACGTGTGTTGAATCCCTATTTTGGGAACCTTCTAGAAGGTTTCTGAACCGGTTTTATTTTATATTGTTTATTTGCTACTCCTTCCGTCCCAAAAATTTTGTCTTAGATTTGTCTAGATACGGAAATCTAAGACAAGAATTTTGGGACGGAGGGAGTATTTTTTTGGTTTTCCTTCCGCTTTTTATTTTCTTCCTTTTTAAGAAATTTCACAAATTTAAATTAATGTTGGTGATTTTATTAAAAAATTCAAAAAATTGTTTGTAATTTCAAATTGTCTTTGTATTTTTTTTAAATGTGCGAATGATTCAAAATTTGTTTGAGTTATTTAAAAATTGTGTTTTCATAAAATGCTTACAAATTGCAAAGAGTATTCGTATTTTTTAGAAAACATATCATTTAAAAAATATTCAGAGACTTGAAGAACTGTTTGTGGTTTCAAAAAACGTAATTTGACAAAAATATTCAGAGATTTAATGAATTGTTCATGGTTTTGAAAAATGTTCAAAAATTCCAGAAATTGTTTGGATTTCAAATTTGTTGGTACTTTTCAAAAATGTCACTACAGTACACCAGTTCTATTTTATGTGTTTTTTAAAACCGACTGAAAAAAATAACTGAAAACTAGAGAAATTTACTGGGTACAAAATCACTATAGTTCCCGATCTATAGAATCTGTCTGTTACGGTTTCACACGAATGCGTCAGCCCAGTAGGAGGAGTGCATGTGCGATTCAACGACAAGCTAACGCGTAGAGCATCCTATAGGAGCTCCCCAAGTTATCCCTAAAGAAAAAGGTTGGGTGCTTGTAAGGATTTGGGTTCAAATACTTGATATAACCCAAAGGTCGTGCATTATATACTTTATGTGAACCCGATAGAGGCCTTAAGTAGTAGTACACTTGTATGATCTGAATAAATGTGCTTCAAAACTAAAAGCTTGGTTTTCCATAAAGAAACCCTAGAACCCTCCTTATGCATGCATTTGTTAATCTTTTGGGTATGACCCATGAGTACACTCAGTGAAACCACCTGCTACTTGTTATGTGCAGAAAACGAAGTGTGGGCGAGATGCATTCAAGGCCACAGAGCTACACTCAACCAACCAAGTGTCATTGATGCGCTTAAAGCTATTTTCATTTATGTTTCCGATGTGTTATGAGCCGACCATGAGTTGTGCAAGTTGTATAATTTAAACACTAAACTCATCGAGTTGTAATAAATTATATGTATCTTGATATTCATTTGTTATTGGGTGTGCTATCTACGATCCAAAGATAACACAATAAAGCACAGAGATTCGGATTCTATCATGTTCAGGTTGATCGAAGAAAAGTTTACAGATTCTGATACAAATTAAAGATGGAGATTAGAAGTTACCCCTACAATTGAAAAGGATAATATAATCTTTTGTATCTGTATTCAATACGTTTGATTTAAAGGCTAAGTAAATTCAAGATTTGTATAAACTTTTAAATGAGGGGTGGGTGGGGGGTCTAAGCAAAACTCATTCTTTATACTCTCTAAATCTAGGGCTATAACTCATCTGAGGGTCTGACTCTAGGTTAAACCACTACGTTTTTATTGTCAAACCTCATATCTACTCGTTTTCCCCAACCTGTGACATGATCAAAAGATCCATGGTGAATGAATAGTCGATGCTTAACTTTAGTGTGTAATATCCTACCAATGGCTATGTCGGTTTTGGTTACATGCTGAAATTTTGGCACTTGACAGTCTTCCTTCCAGTATCTCCAACAAAGTCGAGCATGCGCTCAGCTATTGATCAGAGAAGACGCCAACGAGTTGTTTATCCACGGGGTAATGGAACATCCAATGGCACCTTTTTTTACAAGCATGTTGAAGACCCATCGGGCTCATTCCTCAATAATGAATGACCAATTGTTTCGTACATTTAATAACTAAAATAAAACTAGCATGGTTGTTTGATAGAAAATGGAACATAATGTAGACGTGATGCGTGCATCAAATGATTTACAAGTGCCAGCCACTTGCAATAAGTGTCAGTTCGAAGCGGTAACATGTAGTTCTAGCAAAGAAATAGACACCGGTAGTCTGAAACTGGATAAGGTTTCACAGCGATACTTCATTATATAAACGTTCAGTGTTCATTACAATGTGCCTTGCTCCTATATATATGTACTTATGCAGTTTTAAGTCTCAAGTCTGTTGATGATATATATAATATAATATATATGACAATATACAGAACAAAAAGAAAATGACTTGGGAAGGCTAGGACCAAAACCAAGTAATTTCTTCATGTGGCGATTTCCTTGCCCAAGAATTTATTTACCAAGGGAATGGATATGAGTATCCACACCGATTGCGAGATATAGAACCTGATATCCAAAAACCTTCCTTTTCCAGTCTCAGAGATGAACAGAAGAGCGCAAAAATTTGCAAGTGAATCGAGCTTGCTTGTAACCTATCAATGCTTTTTTATTGAGGTGGCAGAGAAAACCACCCTCGCCGAGCCTTCTCTACAGAGGCCACGGCCTTTTATTCACATCGGAGGGGCCTATCAGAACTGATTTCAACACAATAAGATAGAACGATTAGCAATAGCACTGCAATGTTATTATACATGGGGGAAAATCATGGAAGGTTCAAATCTACCTGTGTCAAATGATTGGAAAATTGTTCTGAGAGATAAGAGATCTCTCGACTCAGCTCAGAAAAATCAGCGACCACCACCAGGGCTTGAACTACCACCAGTTGTCGTATTAGTCTGAGCACGCATCACCGTGTCTGGCGGGAAAACCCCTTTTGGTAAAATTGATCCAGAAGGCTCAGATGCTGTCACTGGCGATCCTACTTGGTTGACTGATGGGTCTTTAGCTGAAATATATTCTGGCCTTAGATCTTGGGAAGATGAAGATGGAGCCAATGTGGCAATAGAGAAGCCAAGAGGATAGGGAGCAATTGGCATGTCAGACAGGGGAAAGGGAGATGAACTGTAGCCAAGCGTACCCATCGGGTGATCATACTTGCATGCAACTCCATATCTACAATACCCATTTTGGGCATAGTATGAACAAGGCTGAGCACCCTGAAAATTGAGATGATAAAAGAAGCCTCTTATAAGAAACTGCATATACTTCAAAGAAACTATAAATACATACTTACATAGGCAGTCTATAAGGCCACTACACTTTTTCTACCATATTAAAACAAATATAGCATCCCACATGATTTATGCCCATGTTATATTCCAGACAATGCATGTGTCATGCCTAACAGAGAATTCAGAGAGCTGAAAACCTTGTGCATATTACACAATAATCCAGGATACCACACTGATTCAGGGCCTCCCCTACAGTTTTCAGTTAAAAGAAAGGATATCACACTGATCTAGGGGATCATCTAAGATCCTTGGACACCTCATGTAACCTTGTGGACAAAGAATTTTGTTATCAATGGACAATTCCATGATAGATGGGACACTTTACACTTAAGCTATGCAGAGTTCAATAAATTAGGACCTAAAGTTTTTCGCTTTGTTGAGCTGGTGACTAGAATTAGAAAGAGCAAACATCATCGGCAAGCAAATGCCAGATGGGGACACTTCTTGCACCTCAACCACTGCTACAAAGATTGAAGATCCTACACATTTTCTTTCTCGAAAAGCATTTGTCTTGATTATATTCAGAGAAAGTTGATTATGTTTTTGTTTTACGAAACTAATACTCAAACAATAAAATAGTTTGCGAGAGTCAATGAGTTTTAATATATCAGCATTTCACTACAACAGGACACCATAGTAGACAGGTCTATATTAAATACTATTTCGAATAGTCAATACTTGATCTTGGTATGCCTCGAGATATTTTAAAGACAAAACATGGAATAATGTTTACCTTATGGCAAGGAAATTATTTTAAGAGACATAATATCAATGTTTACACAGTATCCATAGTAAATACACATAAATGATAGGCACGGAGATATGAAGTGTTAATATCTTCCGTGCCTTCTTGGCTGCTGGTGCACGCAATGATGATATGATGTACAAAAAATCTAGCCCATTACTTACTCTGTATTTTCTAGTAGTTACACCCATTTGCAAATATACAAGTTCACATATTAATCACATTTTTCTAATAAATATTTCCATTATTTAGGACACAATGTTAAATAACCCATATCATACTACACAGCAGTGTACCCCTGAGATACTGCAGTATAAAGAACTACGCCCTCCGTCCCATAATATAAGAGCGTTTTTGACACTATACTAGTGTCAAAAACGCTCTTATATTATGGGACGGAGGGAGTATCTTACTACTGCAAGTATGTATACTAGTATATGGCAATGAACCCAAGACGTTATTCGATTATTCTTCAGCTTTATCTCAGAATGGAATACTTAAGGTAGAGGAATGGGCAATTGAAAGCTCGTTTCCATTGGTAGACCTATCAATGCGCACCTTCACAGATCCTGAACTGACGGAAACTAACACTCATACAAAAACTGGAAAAAAAAGGCTAGACATCTCCTGGTTGGAATATATAAATCCAAAGGTAGCGTAAGGTGTTTATTCTATTGAAGAAACTTGACTGGCTAAGAAATTTGAAGAATATTACTTTTTTCCACTATCATATGCTGGATTACAGGGCATCTCCACAAATTTTGAAGATCTTGACAGTCATCTGGTCAATGTGAGGCTCGGTCAACCAAGTTGAATGGACTGGTTGATCTGGGTCTAAACAACGAGGATCTTGGTCACATGAAAAATATTTGATGGTTTTCATTGACCAAAAGGCTTAGCTGATGACTAACGAATATAGGCCCCACTATGCTACCATATCTGTCTCATGAACTACCCTGGCTGTCCTGATATACTATGCCAAGAATTTAGTTGACAGGAAAGACTGACTAATCGACAACTTTTATCACAAGTATATTCAGTTTTCTATGAAAAATGCCAGGTGAGACTCAAATGGTTGATCGGCAGTAAATTGTCGACAAAGTAATGTACTTCCAACCTGAGTACCCAAGACAGCTACTTATAAGCACTTGAGAGTTGCGACTCAAGAATGGGTTTGAGTGCATGCCATATGATCAGCAAATGGGATGTATTCTTCTAAGTACAAACTAAACAACCTCATGAGTTCTGAACAACTTATGATTTGTGGAACCACCAACTGAGAGACATTTTTCGAACTATTGCGACTTCATGAGAGTTTCATTCAATTACGATAAATTTTACAAACAGCTTCACAACTCGGGAGATATGCTCAACCAAGAATCTTATTTGATAGGTTCAAGTTCCAACCAAGTCTTCTGATATTTTCAAAAACAAAAAATATATATTTACGAACCTTTAAGCTAAGCAAGTCACAAAGCAATTGTGTGGCCAGGTAACCAAATATGTCTTAAGCATGCGAAGGGGCGGTGGCATGAGATTTAGGGTGCCTCATACTCAGCCATGGAACATGCAACGCCTCTCTTAACCTATTTACTTCGCACTAAAAGGTCATTTGTCTCCTTGAGATTCTATTATAAATTTATATGCAATCAAGTCACTGCTTATGGACAACAAATGTTCTCAATTCATGACTAGATTTCCTGACGACATTGAAGGTCCACCTAGCCCACATCTTTAATAGGTGAAATGCCACTCCTCAGGGTTATCGGTTTGGTAGATAGATCTAGATAGACTCATCCGGATGGAGAAGATTATCACTGAGGTAGATTGACTCTTGAAGATAAGAGGCTTCAACACAGTTGTCTGTTTCAAATTACCAGAAACTATGGAAGTTCTAGCTAGCTTCCAGGTAATTATAATAATCATATATACACGCAGCACTAGTTCCTACTCCCTCTGTAGCTTTTTATAAGATGTTTTTAGAGTCCATGACAGTGTCAAAAAACATCTTATATTAAGTTGCAGAGGGAGTACAACATACAAAAGATGTGTTCGAGTTACTTACTGGACGAAGTGGAAGGCAAAAAGGGCTGAACATATAATTAGACTTGGGTGAACTCCAATCTCGAGGATGATGATATTTACATGTAGCGCCAAATTTACAATCTCCTGTCCTCATGTAATACTGACACTCAGGCTGCCCTGGCCGCTCAGGGAATCCATGTTCTTGTTGATTATTGCTTGATTGTATAGTTGAGGAAGAGTAAGGCATGTAAGGACCACCATAAGCAATTGTAGAGGAAGATCCATGGTGCCCTATGCCATACATAGGTCCAGCTTGAACAGTTTGTTGTGCTCCACCTGATGCTACAGGGTTTACTGAAGCCTGCATCAAACAGAAGAGTTTTTACTTGGAGGAAAATATTTATCTTGTTGCATGAAATTCTTATGTAACATTTTCCTTTAATTGTTTTCTATGATCGCATACACCACCAATCTACACTTTACATATTCACCAATCATTGCTTTACATCTTTAAGTAAGTCAGTTGGTATGACATGTGAGTTATGACCCTTAATTCCCTTTTGCATTTGAGACCTGATACTTAACCAAAACTATTTTTGTTAACTCAAGTTAGTTACCGGATAAGGGCTCCATCCTTGCAAGGGGATCATTCCAGACGATAGCATCATTGGAGTGTACGAGCCTGGCATATATGATCCAGGGAGTACAGGCGGCCTCCCCATTTGCCAATTTGTAAGAGGAGCGTATGGATGAGGCGAAGGTACAGTTGACGACTGCAATGGTGGATAAATTCCAGGAGTAACTGGAACACCACCAAATTCTGGATGATGAAATTTACATGTCGAACCAAACTTGCATTGTCCAGTCTTCATGTAGTAGGAGCACTCTTTCTCACCCTGCATTTCGTTGGTATCAATAATTTTCCATACAGATACTAGGCGAAAGATTTCACTAAAGAAGCAATGTTTTTGGAGAGAATTTTCACACCGGACGTAGAGGGAATCCATTACTGTTTAACATTACAGGCTGCACAGAACCATCTTGCTTAGGATGGTGATATTTGCAATTGGAACCAAATTTGCAAGTCCCAGTCTTCATGTAATACTGTAAAAAATACAAAAGAGTAAGTCCAAACAGTTAACAAGTCATCTGACATGACATAAAATGGGCAGGATGCTGAATACCCGCCAGACATTACTAATTTTTTAGTTGTTCGCTCTGTATGCCAGTCAAGGAGCAGCAAGTAAGTGGCCAACTGGGTCCATGCAGATGGTGTGCAGGAGTTGGTGCATGCATGCTCAAGAGTGTGACTGATGCTCCTTTTTTAGAAGGTAATTAAATTTGAGCCTGAAACTGTTAGATTTATGTACCTCACATACTGGTTGACCCAACCGCTCCGGGTAGTCCAATGCTACTGCATTCTTTGCACCTCCACCAAACTACATTTTTTAAAAATGGAATCAGTGGTTACTCCATTTGTCATCTATTGCAAAACTGTAAATATGATTCCTAGAATTCAACTGGAGGAGATAAACTCCTGTTTATGTTCTAGGTTGAACTAAGATTATTGCCTAAATAGTATAGTAGAAACAATAACAATATCCTAGGCCCATGCCAGAAAACAGATCTCCTTAACGGAAACATGGCAAGTATTGAAGCCATGATAAATCATTTATGAAAACCATCCCATGATGGAAGCAGCTTTATTAATGTCAAATTGTCAACTTTAAGTGCTAATGGTAAGCAGTACGCAAAGTATCTTTGGCAAATCAAGCAAGTCAAAAAGCATTTAATCCACCAAAACTAGGGTCAAATGTAAGGTACTTACAACTGTGAGATAGATTTATATATACAGATACAGCAAAAAGCATTTGAACCATCTAGAACAAAACTGTTGAGGACAGCTCTGAACCTCTGTGATTGATGGTTATACATGCATATCGTTTTTCCATGCATTTGACATAGAAATCTAAGTTCATGCGACTACCAAAGACAGGGGTGGGGGGTATATCATGGTCAACATGGCATTGGCATGATATAAGATAGATAAAATGGAGAATGGGAAAGTGGGAAAATGCATGTAGTGGCACCTAGTAAACTTAGTAGCCCATAAAAGCCAAACTAGTAAGTTTAAAGCTCTGATACAGTGAAACGATTGGCATAGCCGGAGTGGAGAAGCGAATCACTGTGCAGAGCATCCATGACTTTGTGCTTCCAAAAGGATATCCAATGGGCGCCTAGGTTCAGTTACCGCCACCGTCCAAACTATCATGCTGCCGCCGCCTGATCAAGTGCTAGGAAGACACCGCGGACAGTTGCACGAGCGGCAGATGCAATTCAGCTAGAGATGAGCTACATTACCCGAACCACTGGTAATTTGTGTGATCTGATTCTCGCTGTGGATTGCAGTGTGGCCACATCGATTACATGGCAAATACTTGTACGTAACGTAAAGCTGGCTCCAACGCAAACGCGCGCATACACATGGGCTCGCTCACCCAATCGCGCGGAGCGAGATCAGGGGAGCGCGCAAAAGGGAGAGGAAGCGGCTTTGTCACCTCAGTGCCGCCGCGATCGCGGGGGTGGTTGTAGCGGCAGCGGTCCCCGAAGCCGCAGGCGCCCGTCCGGAGGTAGTAGATGCAGTCCGCCTGGTCCGGCCGCTCCGGCAGGCGCGCCCCGTCCCCCTCCCCGCCGCCGTCGCCGGCCAGCCCCATCCTCCACATCGACCCTGCCAGCCACGCATTCGTCCCGTTACGCCAATCCACGTAGATCCGCGCGCCGTACGGACGCGGAGATCCGAGCAAAATAATCACAGGGAGAGAGGAAAGCGTGCTGCTACCTTCGAGGCCGGTGTCGGGGTCCGCGCCACGGCCGGCCTCCCCTTCTCCTCCTCCTCCGGCTGCAGCCGCGGGGCGAGGCTCCATGGGTGTCGGGAGGGGACCAGGAGGCGCGCGGCAATCGGGTAGGGAATCGGGCAGGAGCGATCGGAGTGGGAGTAGGAGGAGGGCGAGGAGATCGGGCGGGTTTTGTTTCTTCTCTCTCTCTCCCTCCCTCCCTCCCTCTGGTTTCCTTTCTACCACTATGGTGTGGCTACTGCTCGCGCGCTCTCTCTCTCTCTCTCTCTCTCTCTCTCTTCCGTCCTTTTTCTTCTTCTTTTTCGCTGGTTTTCCCACCACTGTCGCGTGCACCTGTCCGGTTTTTACACAGGGGCACGGGGGGCGGGGGTAGGTTGGTGTTTGTCTCTCGCGATTTTTTAAATTTTATTTATTATACTAGTATATATATGGGCTTCTTGGCTGGGACCACGCGTGGTCGATCTAGCTTGGGGGTGGATTGATGGGGATTTCTCCGTTTGCATAAATGAAGGGCGGTAACGGTTGGAGTTAAGCTCGCTATTATGGCACTCGCCCCAGTTATGTTGAGCCATATGGTCCTTGGTTTTATTGACACACCTAGGCGGTGTGTATTTCGTACACTGCTCTCGTGCCTGCATTATTCTCGTGTCCTAGTACATGCCTCGTTTGGTTGTAATTTACTCACTCTTTTCTCAAGACTCGTTTGCTATTTGGGAGAAAAACACATTTACGGTGACACAGTGCCGATGGCTGCCAGAACATTTTTTTGGGGAGATGCCGCGGTCAGAGCCCATCGACCAGCGGGTGGTCTCTTCACGCGAGAGGTGGGAGAACCTGGAGGCCCTCAAGCGCATTGAAGCAGATCAAGCAAATGAGAATTACATGGCGGAGCTCCGCCACCGCTACCCGGAGCTAGTCGAGGCGGAGCACCGGCTATTCGACCAGTCAACGGGCGGGGGGGGGGGGGGGGGGGGGGGGGGGGGTGGACGTCATCGTTCTGTCTAGCGACTCTGACGGCGAAGGCAACAACAATGGCGGTGGAAATGATGCAGACAGTGACGACAGCGACAACGACGATGGCCCCGACCCTATGATCGGTGGGCTCAGCCGGTCGGAGTGGAAGAGCATCGAGAAGAAACCGATAGCGAGTAGTAAGTTTCTGTTAGTTTGGTCCAAATTTATGTTTAATTCATCTTATTTTATATGTAAAATTTTCTGAATCGGCATCAAACTTTGTTTAAGTACATTTTATGTATTTATTTGAATCCAATTTGTGTTTGTGTGCACCGAATTTGTGCTTGTGCCATTCAAGTTTATTTTACTTCGCTAAATATTGGGGATCCGGTAGAAACGACCAATTCTTAGAGGAGAATCAGTGCTCCTCTGATGGATACTCAGTCGTTTACTCCTCTAAACTTTAGGGGTCGGCTAGAGTTGCTCTAATCCGAGCTTTTTCTACTCAAGTAGTTGCTTGATTCTTTTTTACAAAAATTTATTACCCTAAACTAGGCTGAGTAGTTACATGTATGGACTAGACACCCCAAAATTTTGACCCTGAACTAGACTAAGTAGTTACATGTAGGGACTACACACTCCAATTCAAACATTCAATTAGACCTCATGCAAATAATTTACAGGCTTGTCCTTGAAAATGTGATGATGAGTACTCCGTACCCATGTGTCAACTCCGTAATTCCCATTAGTTCAATACATCTTCATTTAATTTTTTTTGTTTTGTGATGTGGTGATTTCTTACAATTAGACGTGCTCGAGAAGGGAGCTCTCTGACAAGTCAAGATCATAAAAAAAAGGTGGAGAGGAGGCCTCGGAGGGCCATCAAAAGGCTTGAGTATCTGAAGAGGCTTCACAAAACTGTTGTTCCCGTGTAGAAAAGGTTGTCATGGGAATGAATATCACGGTTATTTTATTTTGCTAATTGCTCTACGACCCTATGTATAGCCACTAATTAGGGTTCCTTTGATCTCAGATGTTTAGTTGGTGAAGTTGTGAAAGATCGTGGATGGCGCCTAGATGGGGGTGAATAAGCGCTTTAAAATAATTACGGTTTAGGCTTAAACAAATGCGGAATAAAACTAGCGTTTATTTTGTCAAGCATGAAACCTAAAACAACTAGGCTCACCTATGTGCACCAACAACTTATGCTAAGCAAGATAAACAACTAGGTGATAGCAAGATATATAACCTGAAACACTATGGCTATCATAAAGTAAAGTGCATAAGTAAAGGGCTCGGGTAAGAGATAACCGACACACGCAGAGACGACGATGTATCCCAAGTTTACACCCATGCGGATGTTAATCTCCGTTTGGAACGGTGTGGAGGCACAATGCTCCCCAAGAAGCCACTAGGACCATCGTAATCTCCTCACGCCCTCACACAATGCAAGATGCTGCGATTCCACTAAGGGGCCCTCGAGGACGGTCACCGAACCCATACAATTGGCAACCCTTGAGGGCGGTTACCAAACCCGTACACTTTGGCAACCCTTGGGGCGGTCACCAGAATCCGTACAAATTGCTCAGGGCAACCTCCACAACCTAATTAGAGACCCCGACGCTTGCCCGGAAGTTTACATCACAATGATTGAGCTCTGAAGCACCACCAACCGCCTAGGGCGCACAGGCACCCAAGATGAACAAGCTCTAGGGTACCAAGCACCCAAGAGTGATAAGATTCTCGACTTTTCACTTCCATGTATCACCGTGGAGAACTCAAACCAATGCAACTAATGCAATGGCAAGGGCACACGGAGTGCCCAAGTCCCTCACTCTCAAATCCCACCAAAACAACGAAGGCTATGGAGGAAAATAAGAGGAAGAACAAGAAACAAAACACCAATAACTCCAAGATCTAGATCCAAGGGGTTCTCCTCACATAGAGGAGAAAGTGATTAGTGAAAATGTGGATCTAGATCTCCTCTCCCCCCCAAACTAGCAAGAATCCATGGAGGGATTGAGAGATAGAAAGCTAGAAGAAGGTCAACAATGGGGGGAGAACACGAGCTCAAAGGATAAGATGCAATGGGGAAGAAGACCACCTTTTATAGGCCCTCCCAAATCCAACCATTATGCACTCAATCCGCACACAAGCGGTAGTACCGCTCGGGCGAGCGGTACTTCCGCTAGCACGGTAGTTTCAGCCATAACGTGCAACTGAGAAACTCAAGGAGGCGGTAGTGCCGCCGGAGCGGTACTAACGCTCCCACCAGTGATACTACCGCTAGGTGTTGAGTGTACAGGTGAAACCACGGTAGTCGAGTAGGGCAGCGCAGTACTACTGCTAGGTGTTGCGTGTATAGGTGAAACCGCGGTAGTAGAGTAGGGAAGCGCGATACTACAGCACAGAGCGGTACTACCGCCCACTACTGCCGCTCTACTTCCGCATAGAGGAAAAACGTATCCAGAGGATAAAAAATAAGCGGAAGTTGCAACGGTAGTGAACGGACAATAGTACCCGCTTATAAGCGGTACTACCGCCCACTACTGCCGCTCTACTTCCGCTCGAAGGAAAGCGCTATACAGAGAGCAAAGAATAAGCGATACTCCAGCGATAGCTCCTAGCGGAAGTACCACATAAGCGGTACTACCATGGAGTTGGGCGGAACTACCACTTGGGAGCTGAAAAACTGCCCAAGCACATAATAATGCAAGCGAGACCGAAACTACCATAACTACTGCAAATGAACTCCGAATTGAGTAAACTCAAGCTTGTTGGATAGATGACAACAGGTACTATCCAAATAGTGACTGGTTATAGTAAGAAGAGGCAGTAGAAAATTTTCAAAGGTATAGAGATGTGAAACCTCTATGAATGAAGAACTGGCAAAAACCCCAACATCAAAAACATCATAGAAGAAATATGTGAACTCCGTTTTCGATGAACTCGAGCTTGTCATGAAGATGGCCATAAGCTCTGAAAATCACAAAGAGAAACACCAAACAAGAACCAGAGAAGATGATGCAAAGATGCAATGGTTTGATCTCTCGACGAACGATACGATCAAGCTACTCACTCGAGAGCCCCCCTTGATAGTACGACACTCGATCCTACAACCCGGTCTCCCAACTACCAGCATGAGACAGGTAAAATAGAAAATCTATCAAGGGCAAACCTTTGCCTTGCACATAGTCCACTTGAGCTAGATGATGACGATGTTGACGTCCTCAAGTTGGACTACCTTTCTTGATTGCGTTGGCTTGACGAAGACTAGATGATTGCTCCCCCGTACTCCAGTATGGGTGAGCCACTCTTCGGCACATCTTCACAAGTCCATTGACACCACAATGGACGGCAAGCTTCAAGGACTTGATCTCTTCATGATGCTCCACTTGAACTTGCACACCGCAACCTAACCCCGCATAGAACTCTCACGTAGACCATGGGTTAGTGCACAAAGTGTAACACTACTAGGGAAAAGCCTAGCAGTAGCGCGGGTTTTTGGCCTACCAGTAGCGCGGGCGATCGCGCTACTGCTACGGCGCTACAGCTAAAGGTTAGCAGTAGCGTTGGTTTACCCGCACTGCTGCTATATCCACTTAGTAGTAGCGCTTCCTGCAAAAGGCGCTACTGATGATTACTAGTAGCGCGTCTCATTGCCCGCGCTACTACTATTATTCCGTATTATATTTCTTTTTTATTTTATGTCGCATTCATACACCTTTATACAAGTTTTCATACAGTAGCAATTTAGAGATTGTTTTTACATCATAATGAGTTATTACATCACTGGGTGAAAGAACCGCAGATTAGTTTCAAGTGGATGTCGGATTAGTTTCAAGTGGATGTCCATCCACTTGATCATCATCATATCATTACAACTTATCATCATAATACATCATTGTTATATAACACCTCCTCATGATCATCATTTTCATCAATGAGACATCATATAGCAAGTTGGTCACTAGTCATAATCACAACTCCTCCTCATCATCATCAACTCTAACACATTGTAGCACATAATAACACATTGTACCTAGAACCTACTTCTCTCTCATAGGACCTACTACCCTCTCTTAGGTAAAATAGCATAAAACAAGATAGGCCCTAACTCTCCATTATGGAGAATGGAGATTATCCTGTCTCCAATTCTTGCGCTTCGCACAATGTTGCTTCCAAGTAGCTCCCTACGATTGACCATACATTTTTTCCAATCTTTCATTGTCATGTCTTCATCGGTTTTAGAAATCCCGTATGAACAGGAGTGATTCGTAGGATGACCTGGCCGTAAGTTCAAAACATCAAGGCGACCTTTCGGAAACATCATATGAGGCACACAATCTTTCAGGATTTTCTGTTGAAAAACATAGTAATAACTTCGTAGTTAGCAATGTAGTTGAGTTTTAAAAGAATTTATGCAAAAGATGCACGGATGTCGTAATAGTAAAAACCTTACCATGACATCTCCATGGATGTTACCGTAGTTCAACACGTACACTAGTGGCACGTATTGACCATAATGTGGAGGAGTTTGATAATAGATATTGTAATTCTCAAAATCAGTAATAAATGAGATCAGATGATTTTTCTCCTGGTAAGTTAATTCTGAGCTATCGGTGTAGTAGGTTATGTCTACCATCTTCCGCACATTCTTTGAAGAATGAAAATAAGCTATCAATGGAAATAAGTTGTCAACTATTTAGAAATAAACAATACAAATTACTTAATAACTATGTTTGAGAAACTCACATAGCGGTAGAATTAGAAGTGTATCAACAAGGACCCAAATGTCCATATTGTCTTGGGCAATGTTAGGATCACCAAGATCCATGGTGACAAGCATACCCTCATGAAAATCATACATCTTGCAAAGTGCTTCCCAATTCGGGCAACCAAAATGGGATACACTCTCAGAATTGTGTAGATTTAGATCAAAATCCATACCATGATGGGTCCTTAGGTGAATTATCTTAGTTTCCATACTTTCATGATCTTCAAAATCCATCCTCTCCAAGACATAGCGTCTTGGATGGCATGGGATAAGCTAGTCGAATTGTAAAAGACAAAACTTACACGTTGAAGTAGCAGAAGTCGTGCTTAATTACGAAAAAAACACTTGTCGTCGTTGCGTACCGTTTCAACATCGAAGGTCTCCTGGAGCTTAATGCTGAAGCGCCGACCTTCGTCCAGATGAGGCCTGTCGCACAGACCCCGGTCATCGCCGCACCAGTCGCACTCCCCCGGGAGACTTTCATCGTCCGACGATGACATTTCCTAGGTTCATAATTCAAAGATTAAACTTGTACAATTAAATATATGTACTACCAAAACTAAATTAGATCATTATTATTCATCACGGGTTGACTATCGGTCTGCCGAGTCTTTTCTTGAAAACTCTCAGGTCATGTGGTGTATATATTCGACCGTCGGTGATGGTAGCTACTCCTCTCATTCCAAAGTGCATTACACCAAAATGTCTAGCACCTTGGAATGAAGAAGAAGCTACCCACACGACAACAGTCGGCATTCTTCTTCTCTCATATATATGGTGGAGTCCCGACAGACTTTGTGTATACATTCGACCGTTGGTGATGGCCACTCCTCCTTTCGTCCCCAAGTGCATTACACTAAAATGTCTAGCACGGGGGAATGAAGGAGAAGCGACCCCCAAGACAACAATCGGGATTCTTCGTTTGTGCAGACTTTCTCCCTCACTCATTTGTTGACTGTCATATATGGAGCCTCGACAGACTTAAAGTCAACCCGAAATGTCGTTAATTATCTTTCTAGAAAATCCAGGCCACTCGATATTTCCTACATATTCTAGCACAAGTCATGCCAAAATCACGGAAAACTCCGCATGACCATTGCTAAAAAAGGACATATCGAGCGCCTAAAATTTGTCGGAACGGAAATTAATCAACACTCCGGCAAAACATAGGCCACTCGGAGGTGTAACTTGCAAACATGGCCGGCCACTTGGGCAAGCACATATCCTATTTGAGCAACACAAGATATACATGTTTATATCTACATCATATGAGCATTCAAACTTGATGGCCATTGCATTTCAATGGTTGAAAATATGAACAAAAATATTTCAATGGTCTCACCTCGAGGTCGGAAGGGGTCGGTGACGGGGATGATGGAGAGGCTCCTTGATTTATGCAAAAACAAAAATCCTATAAGCTATCAACTAATTAAATGCATACGCCTTGCATAGTGCTCTCCAATTTGAGCATTCAAAATAGGAGTAGTTCTCCAATTTGAGCATTCAATAGGCAAAACCAAATCATAAAATAAATTAGTACTCAAATTAGCATGCATTCAATAAGAAAAACTAAATCATCTCTTGCGTTTGTACATCGTCGAATATTATCACTAATACATCTCGAATAGTATCATACATATAACATCACTAATACAGCTAAAACCCTAGCGAACGACGGGTATCACTACAAAAAAAGACACTTCCGTGATGATACGTGTTTGTCACAGTAGGTCGCGTTTTTTGTCATGCATGTACATCCATGACAAATTTATGACAGAATCAAGATAGTCATACCTGTGCTGTCGTAGAAGTGTTCCATGACATTACCAAAATTACCATCACGGAAGTGTCCACTTCCATGACGATAAATCGCGCGTCACAGAAGTGCTTTCATCAAGGGTGACCGACACGTGGCATCCACCATAACGGAACGCCGTTAAGCTATCGGGTCGGGTTTTGGATCCGATAACCCGTTAACAGCCCCGACCAATGGGGATTTTCCACGTGTAAAATCATCATTGGCTGGAGGAGACACGTGTCAGGTCCGCGTTGGCACAGGAGTCACTCATCCAATGGGCGAGACGCGCCTATGATATGTTGACACGTGGACCGGCCCATCAAGTTTAAATGGGCCGGCCCAACTGAAGGCCCACAAGATTTTGCGGACCATAATGGGCCGGCCCAACTAAAGGCCCACGAGATTTTGCGGACCATAATGGGCTGGCCCAGCTAAAGGCCCACAAGATTTTGCGGGCCATAATGGGCCGGCCCAGGTAAAGGCCCACAAGATTTTTGTGTGCCATAATGGGCCGGCCCAGGTAAAGGCCCACAAGATTCTTGCGGATCATAATGGGTCGGCCCAGCTAAAGGCCCACGAGATTTCGCCGACATTAATGGGTCGGCCCAGCTGTAGGCCCACAAGATTTTGAGGACCCTAGTAGGCCGGCCCATTAACTGGCTGCCATGTTTTGGGCCAAATATCGGCCCATATTTGATCCGGTCCATTAATGACCTGCCACGCTCCGGGCCTAATAGTGGCCCATATGAGATCCGGCCCGTTAAAAGCCTACCACGTTCTGGGCCAAATTACGGCCCAGATCAGGTCCGGCCCTTTAAGAGGCTTTGGGCTAAATTATGGCCCATATCAGATTCGGCCCGTCAACTGGACACTATGCTTTTGGGCCCACTTGCTAAAGGCCCACTTAGTAATTCGGCCTGATATTAGTTTTGGCCTGTTAAGGGCCTGTTTAACATTTCGGCCCTATATTAATTTTGGCCTGTTAAAAGCCCGTCATATAGTTGGGCCTAACTACGGCCCGGTTTGCATCCGGCCTGCTCGCAGCCGATATCTGATTGGGCCAAACAAGGACCGAGACAATTTTGGCCCGTTAAAAGCCCGTGATTTGATTCGCACAATCATGGGCCGGGGTTCATTTCGGGCTGCCGCCGGCCCATGAGCTGTTCTGCACGTTTCAGGCCCAACCTACATCGTGATTGCATGACGGCCCGATTATGTACCGTAATTTTACGGTTTGGCCGGTTTACTGCGAAGACAGGATATATATACAGTAAAATAACTGCACCATCATGAATAAGAAAAAACCTAGACTATACAATAAAGAAATTACAGCATATTACATCCACTGGGCATCAAAGTTCGCCACTATGATAATAAAGCACAAGCAGACATCAGATTACATACACCGGGCATCAAAGATCGCCACCAGTGCAAATAAGCACGCCGACAAAATAATATACAAAACCGACAGCACTTCAATAGAGTTTAAGAAAGGTTAGCCCTGCTAGGGAGCTGCAGCGCAAGCAGCTGAGCAAGATGATGAGACTGCGCTTGTTCAACACTTATATCTTCCTCACTCTGAAAGATAAATAAGCAGACAGATGACAGGTTTTGCACTAAAAGTATAAGTGCTGACAATTCATCACATTTCTTACTGACGAATAAAGTGACACAGTTTAAAATTGCATTAACACAATATGGTATTGTTCAGGTCAAGACATGGCAGGAAATGACATTGTGAAGGAGTTGACAGCTTCACGACACCACTGGATTACAGATCAAGAACTCATAAGTATCAATGGTTAGTGTGCTGTCAATTTATACCATTTCAGATTGGCAAATAAATAGACGGTTTAAATAATATAGTAGAATGATATGACATTGTTCATAGTTAAGACATTGCAGAATATGACATTGTGCTGTAGTGGGTAGGTTCACCACACCACTGGATTACGGATGAAGAACAGAAGCATACATGCAGTGCAAAAGAAGATCACTTGCTCTGTATAGTTTAATTTACATGGTATGAAGAAGGAACTTGGTTGTACAACTGAAAACTTAAATTGAGAAAGGACAAACTTTTGTTTATGAACTACATAATAAACTTTAAACAAGCAATTTGATGCAAACACCAAAAATAAACAGCTGTTGCAGCCATGCCTAACCAAATATATACAACAAAGTTTGAAGGCTTGAGATTGACAAACTTACATTATTGGTGAAGACAGGCTCTATAAAGGCCTTGTCCATGCTGATGGGGGGGGCAATTCAAGAAGTTTACCACAGAATCTTCTTCAAAAGCATTGCCTTTATTCTACATTTTGTTAAGAGTAAATATAGATGTGATAATATACGAAAAAATGGAGAATATTTAAGACAAGATGAAGAGTGATGCTACATAACCAAGTAGCTATAAATGTAAGTGCAGCGATACAGGCAAAAGGTACAGCCAAGAGCAATGCACAGCTAAACTTCTTCAGTACCAACCTTATGGTAAGAGTAAATATAGATCTGATGTGTAGAAAATGGAGGGCAAAGGAAAATAAGCTGCAGAGTGATGGTACATGAACAACTACCTATCATTATAAGTACACTGATAAAGGAAAGCATGTACTTACAAGAACAATGCAGAGCTAAAAAAACATTGGCATTGGATATATTCTACACTAATGTAACCATTCATACAGATCAGATAATTTGGAGCGAACAATTGATAAGCAAGCTATCATGCATACTGCTGTCACATAATGAACCAGGTATGTATGCAAGTACAGTGATACAGGACAACAGGTACTAACAAGAGCAAAGCAGCGGGCAGCATATTTGCGATATCCTGTCGTTCTTGTCAAACCGGAATTCTTCTTCGAGCAGATTTCCTGCAAAAAAGATCCGTAAGGCACATGCGGAAAAGTAGAAGTTCAAATTGTCATGTGATTTCATAGACAGTACCTCATCCTGGGAACGAGACCAGTGCATAACAAGGTTTTTACATTCAATGTCTTCTAAATTTAGCACAGGAGACTTCACCGGAAATTCGTTTATAGACTTGCCATCAAAGTGTGATTTCCTCGGGTAACACCGATACTGCTGCAATGCTTCCTTGAAAAGCACAAGCAAGCTTTGCTCGTCATGACTATCCAGATTGACCCTCGCCTAGTTACAACAATGTAATGTAAATCATTGATGTGTTCAATCAGCAGAAAACAGGAAAATAATAACCATGAATAATAGCACTTACACGTAAGTTGGACAGGAAGATGTGAAAATGGTGTTTGTCTTCACAATAATCTTCCCATGATGGGAATATATGCACGTAGTCCCTAACAACATTGAAAGCATTGCCTTTTAAACTGGGAATAAATGGAATGGGGTTCCAATCTCCAGGAATTGGCCGTCTCTGCAGTTGGGATAGGTCTTCGGCCGCTGGACTTGCTGTACTTTTTGCTGAAGTGGGATTTTTCCGTGGTACAGCTGGTGCTATGGCAAATGAAATCGGTATACCTTTTGCTGGAGTGCAGGTCCTGTGTGGTGGGGCTAGTGGTGTGGCCAGTGAAGTATGGGTACAGTCTGCTAGAGTCGGTCCTACGTTTTGTGTCACTGGTTGTACAACCAATATAAGTGGGGTGCTGTCTGATTTCTCCGGCACCACCACGTTTTTCAAGGACTTTGCTGGTGCTCCTTCAGGTTCGGCAATCACCCTCTTCCTTTTTGATGTCTGATGCACAAGAACAACATTTGAGTGGAAAAACATGGTATGATGACAGATGGAATATGTATTGATAATGGATGGGCATGGCATCTCGACATATATGATGAGTAAACTAAGCAGATGGCGGTGCAACAAAGTAGAAGAAATGGAAGACAACATATGCAAGATACCCGCAATCAATAAAACATTGCCAAATTAGAACAGGCACCTTGATGGGTGAACAGGACAGGCCATCTGCCTTTGACTCCTCGAGGTTAGAATAGTCATTAGGATCATATTCTAAACAAGAATAAACAGGTGGGGAGCGTATGAGTTTCATTGCATCCAGAATGGCACTCAATGCCTTGGTGCCAATTTTGTAAGTCATTGCAGTGTTTAGCTTCAAGAGTGGACTGCTGCTAGTGCGACACAAAGCAGCTACACAGATCATAGTGTAGATATAACGGGAAAACCTTAAGCATCAGAGTAAAATCAGCAAAGTGGAACTTGCTGGAATATATGTGCTAGTATTGCCAGTACGGCTAGAAAGGCTTCGGATACCAGCTCTCTTCAAGTGAAGGTGCGGTACTGTTAATATCAGTGTAACTCTCAAAGGCGACACAACTCCCTGCATTTCCTTGCTATTCTTATAGGATTCAAGTGGGCAGGCCACTACAAATCCTATTCCTATGTTTACAAGATCCTACGAATCAAAGAGGCTCAAAGTGTCCATCACAACCGACCGTATAGACCTCTACACTGCAAATGTCCGTGCTCATCTTCAGTACAAGGAACATACTGTACTACTATCATACTCCCTCCGTTCCAAAATATAAGTCTTGGTAGAGATTTCCACTATGGATCACATACAGATGTATCCAGATACATTTTAGAGTGTAGATTCACTCATTTTGCTCCATATGTAGTCCATGGTGGAATCTATATAAAGACTTGTATTTAGGAACGGAGAGAGTACAATTAAAGAAGAACGGAAGAGGAACATGGTAAAGAAGAGCAAGCAGATTTTGGATAATAAAATGTTGGTTGCGCAGTGCCCACACATGATGAACCAGAGCGCATTAAGAATGCAACTCCCAGCTGTCTCTCGACCATTTCAGGCAATTGGATGAAGATCCTACGTCTCCTAACCCTTCTTCTTCCTCGTCTCTGATTCTTCCCATACAGAACACCGCACGGGCCGCCGGCCGGACCACCGGCCCCCACCGCCTGTGTTCCTCCGCCACCCCACCCCCACCCCCGCCCCAACCCCCACCCGCATCGAGTTTTCTTTGTTCGGCGAGGCCCCACAACCACCCAAGCCCCTTCGATCGCACCGGCGAACTCCGGCAAGCTCTGAAAAATCGACTGACCCAATTTTGAAATTTAGTCTACTGTGATTTAACTAGTGTCGAATATAAAGGGGAAAACCATAAGCATTGGGAGTATAGTGTTGAGCGTGCCATGGCGGATCTGAAGGTGCAAACAGGACAAAGGCAACTTCGCAACCAAGACAAGAAATCAGAGTAAAGCAGTGGCGATCTATTTTCTTGCTGCGATAAATAAGTTGAGCAGATACGAAAGAGTACCGCCTCTGGTGCGGCGCTGTGTACGCATTGTAGGAGATATGCCCTAGAGGCAATAACAAATGTTATTGATTATCTCCCTGTTCGTAATTATGTTTATGTTCCATGCTATAACTGATGTGGTTCCCGAGCCCGTATATCCATAAAGGCTCTGGGGAGAACCCATATGCACGTGTGGAATAATAAACGGTAAAATGTATTCCTAGTCGTGCCTCTAAGACTAGCTCAGGTGTTGCATGATGATTATGTTTTCCCAATCATGAGCATGTCTATGCCAAGCAACTTTGAGGGCACAATGTCAGGAAGGACATTTGTGTTGAATCGACCCGAATTGATGTTATGCTATGAGATACATTCATCACAAGTTAATGGTTTATAACATAGAGATAGTTAATGTTTGCATAATTCCTTAGACCATGAGAGTATCGAGTTTCTTCATGCTTGCTTCATGAACTTTGGGGTTTGTTAAACGCCATCCGTAACTGGATGGCTATTACGGCGGCTTACGGGTTCATGGGAAAGTATGTTAAGTAACTTGATAGCTCGAGATTGGGATTTGCTCCTTCGACGATGGAGAGATATACTCGGGCCATCTCGGTGTTACGGTGTCCATCATCGTCTGGCCAGACACTTTGTGATTTGATCACGGGGATGCCGGAACACGAAACGAGAAAAGAGAACAAAACCGGTAACGAGGTAACTTGCATAGTGGACAAAGTGTTGGCCCATGGGGATGCAATAAATCTCACCTCAGGTGTTTGTGATATATCGTGAAGCAACAGGAATAGCTCACCGCAACTGGAGGTTCACTCGAATATTCATTCGTGTGGGTATAGGGGTCAATATGGGTGTCCATGGCTCCGATGTTGATCATTGATCGGAAGGGGTTCCAGGTCATGTCTATACTTCACCGAACCTATAGGGTCACACGCTTAAGGGTCATCTATCTGCTGAATACTAGACAGGGAGTCTTAGAGAAAATCACCGAAAAAGTGTCGGACACCGGAAAAGTTTCGGACAGCGGAAAAGTTTCGCAGAGAGAGGTCACCGGATGAGTTCCGGTGAAACTGAAATGTTGTTTCAGAGGATACCATAAAGTCAAATTGGTTTTGGCACATGCCTGATAATTCTTGGAGGATGCCAGAATCATTCTGGAAGCTTTCTGGAATTTTCCGGGATAATAACCGGATATGCTCCGGAGCTGCCGGAACCACTTCAGATGCTTTTCGCAGATGAAAATCACTAAACCGGAATTGTTTCAGAACGCGTTGAAAATAATTTTGGTGGGTACTGGAAATGTTCTAAGCCCACACAAATATTTTCAGTTTGAACGGACGCTGAAAAATGTCGTCGTGAATAGCGAAAATCAGCTTTATGGTTACTTTATGGAAAGCCACCTTTTGGGGCTTTGCTCCAAAAGATCTTGGGGATGACATGGATGGATAAGAGCCATTTTTTGGGCCCCTCATGGGGGTGTGTCCGTCCACATGGGGTATCCCCCCTTGGGGACCCTCTTGTTCATTGGTTTCACTCCTAGGTCCTTGTGGAAGGACTTCTTTCATGTGCATTTTGTGTTTTTGTGTGAAACTACCCTACCCCTTGGGATTTCCTATAAATAGAGGTGGAGGGGCAGCCCTCCACACTCATCCCTTCTCACATACAAGTGCCATGCATGATCTGGCTTCTCTCTCCCTCCCAGCGAAATAGTTTCGTAGAGCCGAAAGGTTGTCTAGGTTCCGGTGGGAACTAGTTCTGGACGGCGAAGCCCTGTCGGATAGATGACACCGTATGTGTGCAACTCTGTAGAGAGATCGTAGTTTCGGTCTTAGTTCGTGAGTGCCTTCCGAAGGGCTGTCCATGTGACCGTCCGAGTTTCGAAGGTCCTCCCGAAGGGCTGTCCGAGTGACCGTTCGAGTTTCGAAGGTCCTCCCGAAGGGCTGTCCGCGACACCGTCCGGGGGACTGTTCGACCGCCTCCCGGAGGGCTATCTGAGGAGCAGATGAGGGTATACATCCTCGCGGTTGGGAGGTTGTAAATCCTAGCTGCGGGGATCTGCACCGCCGATCATCATCGACTCTACTTCCCACTGCGCTACGAGTCGGTAACGAAAAAGATCAAACCTTGTATGTAGTCTCCATAGTGGTCCTGGGCTGGTGCGTAGGTCAGAAATTTTTTGTTTTCTGCTGCGTTACCCATCAGTGGCATCATGAGCCGTGCTATGCGTAGATGCAGGTTGCGATCTAGAATACATAGAGATGTATGGGTATTGCATAATATAATTAGGTAGTAGATGAGATCTATTGCTGAAAATTATTTATGCAGGTGACAGATGAAATCTGTTACCCGATGTTCTTGTTGCTTCCCTAGAATTTGCGTTTGCTCAATCTCGAGACAGCATGGTGGAATTTGACAAAGTTCTGGCAATCCGTGATCCTGATTGATCATGGAAGTGCTATCAGTTCTTTGGGTTCTGCCGTAGTCAAAAGAAAGATGAAATTCGCAGACGACAGGGCAATGCAGATATGATCTTCACGGGGGTCATGCGTATGACGAAGTTTAGTATGGGGTTCGAGATTTTATTGTCTCATGCTTCATACACCCTGCAAAGTTAATCTAGCGACATGAACTATCATACTTGATGATGAACGTTGGTCACTGCGGTTTAAGTCAAAACCTTAGAAGCCACATAAAATAAATTTTGCATAAACCGATTAGAGGCGTCTAACTTGGTTTTGCAGGATGTGCATGTGATGTGGTATAGCAGTGCTCATACTAATTCGATTATGTATGAGATGACTATATGATGTAATTTGATTAACATGACCTGCGTGTCATGATTCGGCATGATGGCTGGAGCCATATGATTGCACTTTAATGACCTGCGTGTCAACCTTGTTGTAATGCATTATTTTGTTAGCTATAGAGATAGCAATATTATCTGGTGCATCGACAAGGTGGTGGCAATCTTCGCGAAGATGAACACCGATGCGAATGCCGAAGACGAAGAAATGAAAGACTTCTCCGTCAGAAAGGGCTATACCATATCATGCTATTATGAATTGCCTGAGATGTTTATCCCTTATGATGCACCCTTCTTGATTGCACGGTAGTCGCTTTTATTAGGGTGATCTCTCACTTAAAATACCAAGTAGTTAGTGTTCTCCCAAGTGTAGCACCGTCATGGCACCTATCTTTTCGGGGTGCGCCGTGTCACACGGGTACGAACGATTAGAGAAGTGTGAGGCGGGTGAGTTGAGACCTCGCAGCGAGATCACTTGGTTGTCTTGACGTTCAGGCATGACCGTCATGAGCTCGGAACACACGCATCGAAAGATGAACAAGAGTCACATAGAGATGTGATTGGCAAGTTGGCCTACAGGTTGAGATTTTTCGTCATCAGTGGTGTTACACCAATGGCGAACAATTGAAATGTGGGTCTTGTATCACTCACAATCAATTTTGAGAGATATTGATTTGAGTGGGAGCGCACTGTTGAATTAACATGTTTAATTCTTACTGCAATTAATTATGAACATTGTCTAAGTGTTATATGCAAAATAGTTGTAGAATAATGGCTCGCGTTTCCACCTTCCCTATTAAAATTGAATAACTATTAAATATCTGGTTAAAACTTTACGATTGGTAACGTAATATGAGGATTGTCCTCAAAAGTGCTGAGAAGGACTTTGTCCTATCGCATGCTTTCCGTATCCTCCCGCTAATGCTATGGATCATGTGACTCTCGTCCTTCGATCCAAAAGCTAGAATTCTGTTATGGTCAAGTGAAATATGTTTGCTTCCATGAAACTCGAACTTCGAAAGTTTGGGATAGTTATGTGATATTCATGGAACTGGAAATTAATTTTCAGATACAAACAAAGGCTGAAAGATATGAAATATCCAAAGCAATGTTTGATTGCAAATTATTAGTAAAGTGTTTACTATGCATTAGACTGATAAGAGAGGGATCCAGAAGAACGCCTGTCATATAATGAAAGGTGAATAAAACAAACAACTTAAAGAGAAAGGAAGTGTCCAAAGGGTGTTAGTATGACTTACACGCCTAGGAAGTCCGGGGCTAACGCCACTCTTAAGTTGGTGCTTCTTTTGCGAGTAGGAGAAATACTAAAAGTTAAACTGTTAGAAGTATAAAGGCAGAAAGAAAGATGACTAGAATATCCAGCTCATGTATGAATGTCATACAAGTTTTTGATGTATAGTAGGCTGGTCAAAGATATAGTTCTTGGGAATTATGGTTAAACATGTTAATCACTAATTCTTGGGTATTGTGAGTTAATCACAAAGATACCCACTGGATTGCATTCTGTTACGAATCAATGTAAGAGCTACTATGGCCTAAAAGGCTAGCCAGAAATGAGGTTAAGGTATACACAGGGAACATAGTAAATGTTACTATACCTTCCATCGGTGTATTGTCGTCTGTATTTATTTTCATAATTCATTTAGAGTTTTACAAACTCTATCCCATTGCATAAGGTATCTTGCAAGAAGGTTGTTCATAAGAGAACCTTTTATGTTCGATGTTATGAATAACACAAGGGCCATACTTTCATTATGAATGAGATGTATGTTATGAATATTGATAATAATACAATACCTCTGGGTTTACTTTCATAATTCATTTTAGAGTTTCATAAACTCTAGCCCATTGCACAATGTTTGTTGCAAAAGAGTTGTTCATAAAAACAACAATTGTTCTTAAGTATTATGAATAACATGAAGGGCCATGCTTCCATCCAAGATGGATGTATGTTATGAATATTGATGGTAATATAATACATCCATAACACTGACGCTAAATGTCGCAAGACTATGAGAATACCACACATGTGTGGCACTGTATTTAGTCACATTGGAGAAACCCGCATGGAAAAATTCCATTATGATGGATTTTGAAGTCGTTTGATTTTGAATCATCTGACACTTGCAACTTTTCTCCGAAAAGTGAAGTGACTGAAATACCGTTCACATGCCATAAGGAACGAGCAACAAACTTATTGGTGATCATACATTTTGATGTGTGTAGTTCAATAAATGTTGTTTCAAGTAGTGGATTTATATATCTTCAGAAATGACTCAAGTAGATATATGGATATTTGCTTGATGAGACGTAAGTCTGGATCTTTTGAAATCATTCGAAAGGTTTTCAAAAATGAAGTAGAGGTTATTGTAACAAGAAAATTATGTTTCTGCAATTTGATTGCACAAAGGAATATTTGAGTTACATGTTTAGCGAATGTCTGATGAGTTGTGAAAGGGGTTTCATAACTTGCACCTCCCGGAACACCACTGCAAGTGAAAAGTCCGTGGAGATGTAATGTAACCATTTATGACATGGTAAGGTCAAAGATGACATAAATAAATTTGCCATTATCCTTTTTAAAGTGATGCTTTAGAGACTGCGGCTTTTACACTGAAAAGAGCTACATCGGGTTTGTTGAAATGAAGCCATGGTATGGTACGCCCAACCATGTTATATCTTTTCTTAACATTTGGAATATGGGGCTTGTGTAAAAGGTTACAAACCTATTCCAAATCAGACAAGTGCTACTTTGTAGGTTATACCAAAATGTTGGGTATTCCTCCCTCACTATACCGAGGCAAATAGTTTTGCCGCGAAACGGTGTGCTTTTAAAGAGAATGGTTCTTTCAAAAAGGTGAGTGGGAGAATAGTGCAACTTGACGAGATAAACAATATCTTCGTCATCAGATCAAAGGAAAGAGACCTTGGAAGTAATTCCAGAGTTTCCTACTGCGACTGATACGGAAGTCTCTACAATAAAATGTGTGAACTTCGGTCGAACTTGCAGCTGAACCACGTAGGCAAGGCTCGTGCAAACCTCTCAGGTGCGCAAACGAGATATTGTTGTTAGACAACATTATACCTACGATACACAAGGAAGCGTTGATGGGCCCTGACTCCAGAATTGGCTAAATGCCAATACAACCCGAGTTAGTTTCCATATAAGTGATTCAAGATTAAAACCTTGATACACCTTTCGGAAGACTTAGAGTCTAACGAATATTTATGGAACTTAAAACTGATACGGATAAAAATGTTTTATCCATAAAGCTCGACTTGTTGAAATAACAAGTTCAAGAGTTGACTACGTTGAGGTTGTTTTCATCGTAGCGATGCTTAAAGTCGGTTCGGGTTGAACTAGCAATTAATACATATTTCAATCATGAGATATGAAACATGGATGACAATAGGATTTCCATCTGATGGAAATGAAACCAAGGACTTGCATGTGTTACAGTCCAAGGCATTTTGTCTATCCAGAGGATGCTAGTAAGGGTGCAAACTTCAGAGTTCCAGCTATGGACATAAGAGAGCAAAATGGAGTTGGAATCTTCGTGCTTTGATGAAATGGTCAAAGGGGTTTGACTTCATCAATGGGTAACGAAGATGCTTGTAATTCAAGAAAGTAAGTGGGAGCGTAATAATATTTCTAAAAACCTTATGTGCTTGGCACATTGGTAATTGGAAATAAATTTCTTGACACGAATTAGGACTTCATTTGAAAATAGTTTTTCGATGAAGTGCTTAGGCTAAATAGCCTCAATATTAGGCATGATGATATATGGAGATAGATTTACCTAATGGGGCTATGCAATGAATACATATTGACAAGATGCTAAAACCTTTTAGCATTTAAAACGCCAAGGAGTGATTCTTGCCGAAGTCACATGGAAAGAGTTTTTGCAAGACTCGGTGTCCCAAAACACTGATGAGTAAAATACATGATGGAGATTCCACACACTCTTGTGTTTGGATTAATCATGTATTCCATGGTATGTAAAACAACCAGATATGTCCGATACTCCCAAGGTGTTGCGAGTATGGATACCAAAGTGATCAAATTACTGATCATGGGACAATAGTGAAAGATGTCACAGAGTACTAGAGTAAGTACTGATGACATGGTTTTCTCGCAAGCAAAGATCATGAAGAGTTCGTTGTAAAATGTTACATCGATACAGTCTTCATCTTTTCTCCATGTGATTTTCGATTTAAATTGAGGGTTTTGTGTAACACACAATGTGGTGGCACAGTTAGTTGGAATTTGTTGAAACTAGTTACTGTGGCGAATTCTATAACAAGGGCTAAATATGTGACGCTTTAGAAGCGACAAAGAAGATGTTGAATCATATAGTTCATTCATGAACTTAGTATGGTTCCAAGATGGCTTTTGACAATGGGACACTATTGCAGATAATTGCTCCATAACTCAGTCTGAGGAATCCAGGTTCGACCTGTGATTCACATACATACAAAGCCAAGTCCACACAAAATATGAATTTTGTGAAAACGTGAAAACGCGAGGACATGCAAAGATTCACAAGGAGCTAAAGTCGCCAGATCCGTTGGACATCAGGCTATACCACAAGCGAAGCATATTTACACCAGTGTGCCACAGGTGTGAAGTGCATTAGCATAGGCTAGATTATTGTCTCTAGTGCAAGTGGGAGTCTGTAGGAGATATGCCCTAGAGGCAATAATAAATGTTATTGATTATCTCCCTGTTCATAATTATGTTTATGTTCCATGCTATAATTGCTGTGGTTCCCGAGCCCGTATATCCATAAAGGCTCTGGGGAGAACCCATATGCACGTGTGGAATAATAAACGGTAAAATGTATTCCTAGTCGTGCCTCTAAGACTAGCTCAAGTGTTGCATGATGATTATGTTTTCCCAATCATGGGCATGTCTATGCCAAGCAACTTTGAGGGCACAATGTTAGGAAGGACATTT
The DNA here is from genome assembly GCF_002575655.3 of Aegilops tauschii subsp. strangulata. Classification (NCBI taxonomy): domain Eukaryota; kingdom Viridiplantae; phylum Streptophyta; class Magnoliopsida; order Poales; family Poaceae; genus Aegilops; species Aegilops tauschii. Next base: position 170,239,158 of record NC_053037.3, read on the forward strand.
GTGTTGAATCGACCCGAATTGATGTTATGCTATGAGATACATTCATCACAAGTTAATGGTTAATAACACAGAGATAGTTAATGTTTGCATAATTCCTTAGACCATGAGAGTATCGAGTTTCTTCATGCTTGCTTCATGAACTTTGGGGTTTGTTAAACGCCATCCGTAACTGGATGGCTATTACGGCGGCTTACGGGTTCATGGGAAAGTATGTTAAGTAACTTGATAGCTCAAGATTGGGATTTGCTCCTCCGACTATTGAGAGATATACTCGGGCCCTCTCGGTGTTACGGTGTCCATCATCGTCTGGCCAGACACTTTGTGATTTGATAACGGGGATGCCGGAACACGAAACGAGAAAAGAGAACAAAACCGGTAACGAGGTAACTTGCATAGTGGACAAAGTGTTGGCCCACGGGGATGCAATAAATCTCACCTCAGGTGTTTGTGATATATCGTGAAGCAACAGGAATAGCTCACCGCAACTGGAGGTTCACTCGAATATTCATTTGTGTGGGTATAGGGGTCAATATGGGTGTCCACGGCTCCGATGTTGATCATTGACCGGAAGGGGTTCCAGGTCATGTCTATACTTCACCGAACCTATAGGGTCACACACTTAAGGGTCATCTATCTGCTGAATACTAGACAGGGAGTCTGAGAGAAAATCACCGAAAAAGTTTCGGACACCGGAAAAGTTTCGGACAGCGGAAAAGTTCCGCAGAGAGAGGTCACCGGATGAGTTCCGGTGAAACTGAAAAGTTGTTTCAGGGGATACCATAAAGTCAAATTGGTTTCGGCACATGCCTGATAATTCTTGGAGGATGCCAGAATCATTCTGGAAGCTTTCTGGAATTTTCCGGGATAATAATCGGATATGCTCCGGAGCTGCCGGAACCACTTCAGATGCTTTTCGCAGATGAAAATCACTAAACCGGAATTGTTTCAGAACGCGTTGAAAATAATTTTGGTGGGTACTGGAAATGTTCTAAGCCCACACAAATATTTTCAGTTCGAACGGACGCTGAAAAATGTCGTCGTGAATAGCGAAAATCAGCTTTATGGTTACTTTATGGAAAGCCACCTTTTGGGGCTTTGCTCCAAAAGATCTTGGGGATGACATGGATGGATAGGAGCCATTTTTTGGGCCCCTCATGGGGGTGTGGCCGGCCACATGGGGTATCCCCCCTTGGGGACCCTCTTGTTCATTGGTTTCACTCCTAGGTCCTTGTGGAAGGACTTCTTTCATGTGCATTTTGGGTTTTTGTGTGAAACTACCCTACCCCTTGGGATTTCCTATAAATAGAGGTGGAGGGGCAGCCCTCCACACTCATCCCTTCTCACATACAAGTGCCATGCATGATCTGTCTTCTCTCTCCCTCCCAGCGAAATAGTTTCGTAGAGCCGAAAGGTTGTCTGGGTTCCGGTGGGAACTAGTTCTGGACGGCGAAGCCCTGCCGGATAGATGACACCGTATGTGTGCAACTCTGTAGAGAGATCGTAGTTTCGGTCTTAGTTCATGAGTGCCTCCCGAAGGGCTATCCGTGTGACCGTCCGAGTTTCAAAGGTCCTCCCGAAGGGCTGTCCGAGTGACCGTTCGAGTTTCGAAGGTCCTCCCGAAGGGCTATGCGCGACACCGTTCGGGGGACTGTTCGACCGCCTCCCGGAGGGCTGTCTGAGGAGCAGATGAGGGTATACATCCTCGCAGTTGGGAGGTTGTAAATCCTAGCTGTGGGGATCTGCACCGCCGATCGTCATCGACTCTACTTCCCACTGCGCTACGAGTCGGTAACGAAAAAGATCAAACCTTGTATGTAGTCTCCATAGTGGTCCTGGGCTGGTGCGTAGGTTAGAAAATTTTTGTTTTCTGCTGCGTTACCCATCACGCATCTGCTGAGAATTTGACGGTGCTGCGGTAGCGATGGCTGTCGGCGGCGTGGAAGCAGATCTAGGAGGGTAGACAGTGGCGGCGGGGCGCGGTGGACGAGACGGTCATAGGAGCGGCGCCGGCAAGGTGGACGACGGCGGGGATGAAGCGAGAGGACGGGTTGCAAGGATCCTGGTCCGAAGACGTGGATGAGAGAGGTCGATCTCTTGTAATGGACGGCGGCATCGGGGTATCAGCTCCAGCATGGTGGAGGAGGACGGCGGTGGATGGGGTGGCGGACGGCGGCGGACGGAGGAGGGTGGGGTGGAGAGGGTGTTTTGGCGCCCACGGAGTACGAATGGGGAAAAGGGAGGTAGAGAGGAAGGGGGGAACCATGTATTCAAGGCGCGCTTGTCTCAAATGCGAGGAAATTTACAAACTTAGCCCCCGTTTCAAATTTCTACTACATCACAGCAACATTAGTCGGTTGGGGATAGGACGGTAATCTCGCATACACCGAATATTTGCCGACGAGAGTTTGTTTTTGGTGCCCACCGTGTATGAATATGAATTGGGGAGGGAGTCGATTTCGGCCGAGGATACACTGTGTTTTGGCGCCCACCGTGTATGAATCCGGGTGAGAGGCGGTTACGTCACGTTTGGGTGAAATTACAAACCTTCCCCTATCGAAACCTATAGAAATCCAGCAGATAGGCTTTGCATGGCAGGGATAGGCAGTAGTGATTTCCATCTCGCAGATTTTGGTTTCGGGCGGTTACTGCGACTTTCCCCGCTTCGTTCAAATTTTGCAGAGTGCACGTTTACCGTGCCAACTCAATTCGAATCCCGTTTGTATTCTATTTTTTTTCGGGCAGGATCCATTTTCAATTGGAATTACATTCTATATACATCATATTTTTATATATACTTTCAAAAGCACAACAAAGAATTCTGCTCCTTTTTATGTATAATATGATTTACAAATACAATGATCTCGAAATCTTAAGGTTGAATTCGAAAAAATTTAACCAAATTATGTTCTACTAACATGTATGGATCAGTAATATCTACATATTAAATAACAGAGATGTGCGTGAATTCATATGAGTATGCATGTTGATAGATCAATTTTGGTTCGAGTATGGATTACATGTATCATCATCTCGAATTCAAATATTTGAATCCCTTTTTTGTTCACTCCTTTCACGCCCATCTCTCTCGCATGCATGCTCCTTCAGGTAGCTATCACTCTCTTTTCTCCAGCTCACCCGCACGCTCACTTCATGTTTCTCCTATCCTCGCAAACATGGTCTCTCGACGTCTCCCTTGAGAAGTGTCACACTCTCCCTATCATTATACATTACACGGTTTTCATTATCTCTCACGTCTCTACTGTTCTCTGGTCTCACTCGGTACCTAAGCTTTCTTTTTCACCGCCACACACACAGTCTCCACTCGTCTTTCACTTTGTCTTTCTCTCTATGGGATTCTCTCACACACCCTATATGTCTCTACATATGACTCATACCACTAAGATTACTCTCTCTCTCTCTCTCTCTCTCTCCTATAGAGACAACATTTGTTGCGGTCTCCTTTTCGTCTCCATCCCAGACTGACATTATTCATTTGTTTACCGATCAGACAACCCCGACTACCGTCTCTTGTCTCTCTCACAGACACACACACAACTCCTGCTTCCACTCCCCTTCCCGACTACCGTCTCTCTCTCACACACACAAAACTCTCGCTTTCGCACCCCGACTCGTATTTCTCTCACAAACATTTATCGACTAGCTAGCCTCTAGATAGGTTTATACACCCGCACACTCGCTCTTCCACCATCGCATACATGTCTCTCTCCCGCTCCTTGTATCTATGTAGATTTTTCTTCCCTTCTTGAGACACGCCCTCTCGATCGTGCACACACACACTATCGCCTCATTTTAAGCTGATACCTATCGCACACACACTCCTCGTGTCTTTGTCACACATGCACTCCGTCCTCCTCCACTCTCCCTCTCTCACACACACACATGGGCTTTTTGCAACAACTAGCAAGATGCCCATGCGTTGCACGGAACATCAAGATGCATTTGTATGAGTAGTTTATCTTGTGGGGGAAAAGGATGAACGAGGGAAGGCCTTATTTGCAAATGTGGAGAGGGGTGTGGGTATCTTTTTGCAAAATTGCCATAGTTTCCTTCCTATCCGTCAGATATAGATCGGACGGCCTAGATTGCAGGATGGCAGGCACACGATCATCACCAACAATGCTTTTTATAAGAGTAGGGATAAAAAATGGAGTTGGTGATGATGGTGGGCCTGCCATCCTACAATGTAGGTCGTACGATTTATATCTGACGGATAGGAAGGAAAATATGGCAATTTACCCGCACTCTTCACCACATTTGCAGATAAGGCCTTCCCTCGTTCATCCTTTTCTCCCACAAGATCTTCATGTTCCGTGCAACGCACGGGCATCTTGCTAGTAAGAGTAGAAATTAGACATATACCACTTCTCGAATCTTGAAACCAACAACATTCCTCCCTTATCTCATCAAAACCGCCAAGGAATATATTTTGAGTGAAACATAACATATTTTTAGTGATATACGTATTTCAAAACTAGACTTTTTTCTATCAAATCGGTGAATATGTATTAATCTACTTTGATCGTGTGGCAACGCATTGGCACATTGCTAGTAGTTATTATAATTTTTTGGACACCAGACAAACGGTGGAGTACATATACGAAGAGAAGAGGCGCACGCACACAGTCGGCCTCTCGCTGTCTTGCACACATGAGTGTTACGTAAAGGCGACGTTAACAAATAAACCCTAAAACCCTAGGTGCACGATTGCTGCATTCGCGGGTACCGGGTACGTGGTGGAGCACCTTTGTAGGAATAGTCAGCTTGCGTGATAATTTGATCCGTAGGAGTTGATGGTCGGGATCATAGGTGAACGACTTGGAGCGCGGTGGCTTGCCAGTTGCCACAGATCGAGTAGCCACGTCTAAAATATCGTTTTTTTAGCGAGGTTAGGAGTTCCGATTTTCAATGGCGCGTTATAAGTAGTAAGTAGTTTTTAGAACGATTGGTATGGAGCGAAAATGGAATTCATAGTACTACGTACCTCCTTGGCGTATGGTTGTATGGTTTTTTTTTTGCGATGGAGGTTGTATGGGTTTATGTTGCGAGATGTTGAACCTGGTAGTTCTAGGGCAAATACTATGGTTTAGATTTAGATGCTGGTTTTCAGTAATGAAAATCGGAAGGGGAAACCCTTCTTTGATTAAAAAAACTACTACCTCCATTCTGGTTTACTAGTCCCCATCGTACTTTGGGTCAAAGTTTGTCCACGAATTTTACTTGTAAAATGTGAATGGAAAACGAGATTTTGTTATACCCAAACAAAAAAGGACTGGAGGGAGTGATTGCTCTGACACGGACGCGACCTCTCATAGCGCAGGCATTGAACCGGTGCGCCGGCCAAGAGGGCCGCACTCGCTGCAGGCCCGGCTGAGCACGCCTCCTCGCCGCGTGCAACCAGCTTAAGACTGCCCCACCTGCCTTCATTGAATCCGCGCGTGTGCCGGCAACACGTCCTTCCGCGAGCCGGCAGGCATTTTAGAACACAAAAAATGACTAAAATATAATTAATTTACGCATGGTCTTGACTTGTTGTGCTCGCACTGGTAGCAGGAACTAGTAGAGGATTTTCTTTATTTATAACTCTCCTCACATTTTTTTGGCTTTGAAGTGAATCATGGTTGTGGACATTATGTATGAATGTGCAGATATCTGTGAACATGAGTTTGATGTGGAAGTTGAACTTGGAATGTCGGGCTTGCGCGTGAACTATACCATGTCTAATGCTTCGTCTGTTATTGTTTGGAAAGTAATTGTTGTTATTACATGACCCAAAATAAACATTTTGTGCCACATTAGTAGATGCACGGACATCACAACAGGCATGCTGACTGGATAAACATTTGAACCTAGCTATTATGAAGGAAATTTTGTATTGAAAACAGTTTTAGATAGCAGGAGACGCCTAGCCTGCTCTGCCTCTGCTAGCTTATTTCTAGCTTCTTCCATCTCTTCTTTGGCTTGGGTGAAGAGAGCATCTGATTGCTCTTTTCGCTTCTTCAGGAACTCAGCTACATTCTCAAGGGCTGCTGCACGCTTTCTTTCAGCCTTTACTAATGCCACGAGGACACGAACAACTGACGACTCCACCTGGCTTGTGTGTAATCCAGCATCATCTGGGAATTTGCACCTTGTGTCTAATCCAACATCATTAGGGAACTGGCACCTAGTGTGTAATCCAGCCTCATTTTGGAAAATATGATCTCGAGGTTGACCATACTTCCCTCCTCGCAGGAACTGCATCCTGACATGAAGTTACTTCTTTTTTAGATCAATACTCAGAGCAACCTAGATCTATTTAGTAGAAGCCAGATAAACAGAACTCGGAGAAGTGAATTCAATAGGAAAAAAACAGACTACAAGGTGAGAACACCCACTTCCTACATCAAGCTAAAAACGAAAGCATTAAGACGATTAAGACTCTTCTTATTACACATCGAAGAACACCACGCTTAAGAGAAACAGAAACTACAACATATACACATCGAAGAACACGAGGCTACACGAAAGTAATTGAAAGGGTGTTACTTACCAAAGCTCGTTTTACAGGTTTAGTGCAGCTCCTCTTTAACTTGCCACGCTCCTTGAAGATGTCCCGAATATCCCGTGTTTGGTCTTCATTGCTCCTCTGCATGTTCGCACTCGTGGTTTTAAAATCTCAACATGGCAAGAAAAATATACTACTAGTAATACTCGTGCATCTTGTGGGCAACATTAAATTACTCGTCTGCCATGTTAGAGCATCTCCAACAGAATCACAACGCGCGGCGCTTTAAAAAAGCGTTTACAATGCTAAGATCGAGAAGTAGATACTAGAGAGTAGAGGATAGTTCTCAGCATAGATAGATAAGAAAAAGATAATTCAACTACTCCTCGTCGTCCGACTCCTCCTCGGTGATGTCCTCCTCCGACGTCTGACTGTAGGCGTGAAGATACTGATTGTCGTCGGATTCCCAGGGCGACGCTGCTCCTAGCCTCATGTTGAATTGAGCGTCCGCTTTTCGCCTACGCTTGTCCTCGCGATAGGCGGCTCGCTCCGCCCTCCTCTTATCCCTCTCCGCCCTCCTTTGCGCGTAGAACTCGCGCTCTTTGATGATGTCCTATAGGAAGTGTTGGCGCCACAGCCCATGGCTTCCTCGTCCGTCTCGGCTCGCCGAGACGGTGCTCCCGCCTCCGGTTGTCGCGACGATCCTCGTTGGTGCTAAGCCGCGGCAGAGGCGAGAGCTCCTGCGCCCGCTCCCGCGTCGGCACGTTGGGATGTTCAATGTTCTATGAGGCCACCGGAGGCGCCACACCGCCGCGTCGTACGCGCGGGCGGCCTCGTTGGCAGTGTCGAAATTGCCGAGGCCGAGGCGCATCCCGCGGAACCGGATCTCGGCGGAGAAGCCGCCGGAGGGGCGCGCGCGGACGCCGCAGTATCCCCAAGTTTCCCGGTGACGCGGCGGCATGCTGGCGCGGCGGCGGCGAGGCGAAAAAGAGTGGGGAGAGAGCGGTGGCGAGGCACAAAGCGGGGAGAGAGCGGTGGCAAGGCACAGAGCGGTGGGAGGGCATTGGATTTTATAAAGCGTGCTGGACGCCGCGCGCCAAAACTAGCGCATGCCCGACTGCTTTTTCCCGCGCGCGCGATCCTTCCCCAACGTCTCTGCTATCTCTACTCTCTTCTCTACTGTTATATTTATTTTATATTTAATATTTAATATGTATCTCTACTTCCTTTGTTGTCTACTTTTTTTTCTCTATACTTTTTTTCTTGCAATATAGGCCGTCCGATTTATATCTGACAGATAGGAAGGAAACAAATGGGAATTTTGCAAAAAGATACCCATACCCCTCTCCAGATTTGCAAATAAGGCCTTCCCTCGTTCATCCTTTTCTCCCACAAGATAAACTACTCATACAAATGCATCTTGATGCGTGCAACGCATGGGCATCTTGCTAGTTCTAAAAACCTTTCCATCATTTGCCACACTACTGGTTGCAGATGAAAAACCTACCCAAGCACAGCGCGATACAGGAGCGACGCACAATTACAAGCTGATATTCTGTTGGACAATGGAGGCTATAACCAATTACTTTTACGGGAACAATAGCACCCAGGAAATTTGAAGGGTAGGTATGAACAAAATTGGAACTACACATGTACTGCTAAGTGATTCAATACACACATTACCAATCGAGGAGGAGAATGATGGTCGCGGCGGCCTCTGTGAGTCATGGTCGGCAACGGGAGTCAGTTCATTGTCCACGACGGTGGTACTTCTGCGCTTGGCGTCGGCTTCCGGGAAGCAGATCCGAGACCGTGGAAGACGATGCCGGGGAAGAGGCTCCGTGTACGACGACGACGGTGGACCGGCTCCAGTGCGGCGTACGAGGTCGTCGATGAGGCAGATGCGCTACGGTGGACGAGTGCACCGATGTAAAGGGGAGGAGCACGAAGGCTGCGGTGCCGTGGAGAAGTCTATTTTGCGGTGGCGATAGAAAATGGGGAGTATTCAGGTGTACTACTCTGGGTGCCGGGGTGGGGTTGGCTGGGTAGGGTGAACCTGAAGTTACGAAAACAGCCCCCTACCAAGCGTCATCCGTAGGCCTGTTTCGAAGGCTATGATGGTAACTTCCCACTGCTCGAATCAGGGTCGCGGGAGATTTTCCCGCCGACCTCAAAATTTTGTGACACTGGACTCCCCGTGTGGCGTGTTGAGTGATTCGGCTAAGCAACTAGCGAGTAGTAGTAGTAAACTCTGTGATGTGTAAGTACATTCAATAATGAATCTAATGGTATTTATTTGTTATTATATATGTTAATATTTTTTGTCATAAGCTTTCTGAGAGTTTACAAAACTTGACTTTGACCAATGCTAATACGCGGACTTAAATAAAAACGGAGGGAGTACACATTTGTTTTCTTAGTTTGTAGTGAACTAATCATTTGTTGAAATTGTGAAATAAATATATTAGGCTATTGACTTCGAATGTAATGGTCTATACAATTCAATAGTTACAATCATTGTCGAATCCCAAGATGTATACAAGGTCTATAGTACTTCACAAGATGCTCAAACTCACATAATCCCAGTCAAATGAGAATCTAAATGCATTTCATAGTTATTACTTTGTAGGATGCAACAAAAACAACCATAACTCTACATCAGCCATTATAGAAGCAACATTTTGACATATCCCAATGTGTGAATGAAACGTGCAGAGAGAGCTTTTGAAGATGGAGCAGATAGGGCGGGAAAGATTGTATGTATGTGGACGAGAGAGTAGGAGACAAACCTAACAAGACAGAGAGAGAGATAGAGAGAGGAAGAAGTTAGGTCTGTGAGAAAGATGGATACATGTAATATACATGATGGGTGCATCTGGATTCTGTATACGTGGAAGGAGAAGAGACAACATGTTTGATGAGAGAGCTGGAAAAACATGGACGAGAGGGGAAGGATCTCGTGGGTTGAGGGATTGACAATTTTGCGCGGGGGAGAGAGGGATTGGTAATTTTGTGCAAGAGAGAGAGAGGGTGGGGGGAGGAGTCAGTCAGCTGTCGTCACATCACCCTGCTTCCAAATGACCCCGCATTCTCTAGCATGGTGTGGTCGCCGTCTTTGATCTGCTCGATGCCCTCTTTGAAGATTGAGGTGTTGTGCATGTTGGGGTGCAAAGAAGCACAAGCGAGAGTGGTCGCCGTATAACCTTGGATGGGGATGAATTGTGTGCTCGGGGGAGTGTGTGTGTGTTGTGCTGCGTGTGTCTCTGTGTGTGTGTGTGTGTGTCAGATATTGAGAGAAAATAAACCTAAGGAGAGAAATGGGTATTCACGAAGAGATTGTGCGGGCCTTGAGGTGGGCAGGGGCCGGGTGAGGGTGTCAAAATGTGCGCGTTGATGCATGTGTTGCATGCGACTGTGCGAGGGACGGGCGAATCGAGAGAGATGGTTGTTGTGTTACGGATGCTCCTCTCTCTGTCTCTCTCTCTCCCTCTCTCTCTCTCTCTCACACACACACACACACACACACACACACAAGTAAACTAGAAGACCGTTCTCTCATGTATACACAATGTATCGGCATCTGTCTATGTCTCACTCATGCATGATCATTTGCACATTCACACCTCTCTATGTCTGTATCACACGCACACCGTCTCCACATTGCCCTTGCGCCACAACACACATATGGACACATACACACGTTCTCTCTCAGTCACACACACAAAATCAGTATTAAAAAAAACTAGGGCGCACCTAAAACGTCCAAATCCAAATAAACACGAACTGGAGCTAAATTCAAATATATGGAAATATTGCAGCGTCAAGAACTTTCACAGGGAAAAAAAGTTGAGTAATATTCGAGGATTGTTTTCACACACACAAAAAGGTTCGGTGGATGTCCTTCGATCGCGACACGGTGACGCACCGTTCGATCGACCGCGTGGCCGCGGTTCACGCGCTTGCACAGGATTCCGTATCGTGGCTGTGGTACTAACTAATAAAAGCGCTGCCTAAGTCTAATGTTTACGTGTACTAGTACGGTTTTCTTTTAAGTTTGACCAACCTTTTATATAAAACTAAAGTAAGCTCCCACACGCGCACTCATCAATATGCCGCCGCCGCCGTTGCGCATGCCGGCGCCCGCCTGCTCTGGCCAACAATTTCTCGCCCATCACCGCCGTGTCGCCGCCATCCCTGTGGCATGAAGCCGAAGGCTCGCCTGCTCACATCGTCTGCAGTCCCTCCTCGCGATGCGCCGCACTGCCAAGCACGTGAGCAGCTGGTGGAGCCGCGTCTATGCACGCAGCGTACGAAGAGGAGGACGAGCACGTGCTCCAGCACGCCGGCGAGGAGGAACTAGCGTGTCATTGCCGTCTCCGCCCGCGCGGAGGAGGCGCGCATGGTGGCTGTCGCGGCGAGAGCCGGTCGCGCGCGCGTCGAGCCCGCAAACCGGGTGCGGACGCGGAATCTACCTTCGAGACCTTGAATGCCACGTGGATCCTGCAATCTGAAGGAGCAATTTGGGTCAGTCGACTCATGTGAGCCGTTTGATGCAACATGGATGGCTAGAAGGGCTTCTTCCACCTCTTCTGCCGTCTTCTTCCTTCGCTCCGTCGAACTTCTTTCACAAATCGACTGACCCAAATTATACTACTAGTACGAACGTATTAAGTACAGTAGGAACACGAAGATACGAGCAGTAGTACCAACTGCAAGAAGAACAGTAGTAAGACATAGTACTAGTACTATTGTACGTACTAAAGAGTTCAAATAACGAGAAAGAACATAAACATAGTTCTGCTGGGGCCTCAGCACAACACACCCTTGAAAATAAACTAAGCAACTAGTCCGCTTGACACTGCAGTAGAACCAGCATGAGCGACGACACTGCCACCTACTCGGAGTCCGAGTCCACGTCGTCGACTTCGTCCTCGTCCCTCTTCCTCTTCCTCTTCGCCGACGCTTCTTTGCTTGAACCGGACACTGGGCTCTGCTTCTTCATCCAACCCTTGTAGATATTTAAACAAAGGTAGGCATCCATTGCTGCGTACAGGATGTGATCTTCATCTAAGGTCTTTGACTCCCATGCATGATGAAACTCGTGATGAGGTTTCTTCAGTTTAGCGTACGAAGGATCAATCATGGCTGCTGCCAGGGTCAGCATTGAAGGTTGAGAGGAGGACACCAGGCTTGCCTTCTGGAGATCGAAGGGCTGGCCTACAATGAGACCTATCCGACGCAGGACATCCCTGTCGTTCTTAAAGCCTACAGTAACGAATTTCACTCTTTTGTCCTTGAGGAAGTTCTTAAAATCCTGGCACTCAACGTCGGCATGGCATATGTGGTAGACCAAGCAAACGTTATGTACGCAAACCTAGATCACGGCGGGCTTCTTCCTCTCTCCGTCCTTTAGATCCTTCTCTTGTCCCAGGACTGTGGTGTACTCAACATCTAGCCCAGCGACCCACTCATCCGTTGAACTGTTGAACATGCATAGGAAGCGAGCAAGCCATGCTTTCATCCTCTCGGATCCACGTGTGTAGATGATGATGAACTGATCGCCGGTGATGGCTCTAACCTGGTACTCAGCGGCGACCATGGAGATTTGGGAGGCCATGGATTTTGGAGGAGGGTTAGGAGAAGTTGAACTGTTGTACCCCGCAAAAGAAAAACTGGGAGCGAACTAATGTGAAAGGACGGGACGACTGGGAGCGAACTGTTGTAAGGTAGAAGACGGGGACGAGTAGGGCGTACGAACGGCGTGGGGTTGCTGGCTTGCCCGGTGGATAAACGGCTGCAAGCCCCCAAAGAGTTCTCGAGAACTATGCGGGACCCACTAGATGTCATGTCTACTAGACCCATATCGTAGGCCTAACGGTATAGCTTCTACCTGTTCGCACGCCATGCCGGCGCGTGGATGTAACTTCACTTAATTCCGTCAAACGTTGCGCCTCCCACGACCTTCGCCTCCCTCGCGCGGTCGCGCCCTTTGAGACTTCGACCGGCTATAAATGAGCAATTTTTTTGCCTTTTTTTAGACAAGCAATTTTTTTGCCTACTCCGCATGCATGATACTCCCTCTGGTCCTTTTTACTCCTGTCAACCGTTTGCAAAGTGTTTGACCAAATTTATACTTTTTTTGAACACCATCTTATATTAATTAACCAGCCACACCAGTACACTCATTCGATACAATATTCACCAGACAGGGCGGTACGTTATTTACAAGAATACCATCTAATCTATTGTCAAAGCTATACTTAGCGATTAAGTGTGCCACCTTATTGGCCGAACGGCTAATCTTTGACAATTGAAGATTGTTGATCAACTTCGAGATGCTCAACGCTTTCATCTTCAGGTCACGCATAGCAGACCTGTCATAGTCCCCCGATGCAAGAGACACTACCACAAAAGCGCAATCAGTCTCTAAAATTACAGGATTATGAAGAGAAATACCTATGTAGAGACCGACAATGCAAATCTTTTCCTCTCCATGTGTGGAAACAATATGCCTGCCAAATTCTCCTTCTCCTTCCGGCAGTCCCACCACTCCACCCCGTGTGAAAAAATCTGCATGCATGACTCTCCTCACCCCACGCTCGTCCAATCCGTTGTGACCAGCAATATTTCCACCCCTTCGCTCCCCCGTAATTTACTCCCACGTAGCTGTTACTTAACTGCAGGTGCATTGGGTCACTAACATATGGGCCCACAGGGGTCTGGCCCACATGTCAGTGACGCAACTGGACCTGCAGGTAAGTCAGTGCAGCTCGGTCCATATCTTATGTAGGTGTGCCATTGCTTGCTATAAATACTAGGCCTCCCACGACATCGCTATCTCCTCCCCCTCATGTTCACGTTCATCGCTATCTCCTCCCCCTCCCTCTCACGTCGACCACCATGGCATCGCCCCTCCCAAGCCCTAGGAGCCCCTCGCTGCACCGCGCGGACGGTCATGCGTCGCCGTTCCGTTCCTCGCCGCCACTAGTCGAGGAGGACGCGTCGGTGTTCCGCTCCTCGCCGCTACGCGACGCGTCGCCGTTCCGTTCCTCGCCACCACTAGTCGAGGAGGACGCGTCGGCGTTCCGCTTCTCGCCGCGACGCGACGCGTCGCCGTTCCGTTCCTCGCCGCCACTAGTCGAGGAGGACGCGTCGGCGTTCCGCTCCTCGCCGCGACGCGTCGAGGTGGACGCGTCGGCGTTACCAATCTCGCCAGCACGCGTGCTGGAGGACGCGTCAGCTCCTTGCTACGAGGAGAACACCGCGCCGCCCGCCGAGCCCCCCCAGCCTTGAGGAGCTTTGGAAAGAAATGGATGTCGCCTTGTGGGAGGCTTTGCCTCCAGCAGAGCGCGCCAAAATACAGGCGGAGAAGAAGGCCAAGGAAGAGAAGCGCACCGCGGAACAAGCTGCCTGGGAGGCCTATGTCGCGCCCGAGAGAGTCAGGCAATTGGCTCTTTGGCAGAAGGCTCGTGCGAGGGCCGTGAGGGTGGCGGAGGACGCCCGTGCCGACGCCCTGAGTGCAGTCGGGCCCAAGCGCCTCATCTACGCTTGGCGGTACGTGGACCGGGTGCACGCTTCCAGCGAGGAGGAGTACCTGTTGGCGCCGGATCACCACACTGGTGAGATCGCGCTCGCCCGCCGGCAAGCCGCCAATCAGCACCTCGCGAGTTGCGAGGCTGAGGAAGAGGCATTGTGTCGGCGCGTTGGGAAACGGCCGCGCACCAGGGCACTCGTGGCGCGCCGCAAGCGCTCCTGCGAGCGCCATGGCTTTTAGGAGGAGTATAATTTTTGTTTCGTAAGGCGATCTCATTAGTTTTGGGACGCAAATGATAAATCCCGAACGTTCAGGAATTTTTAGCGTCCTTAATTAAGTATGTAAAAGGGAAAGTTTGGAAACCTTGTGTATTCGTACGCATTTTGCAAGTAAGTGCATATAGCACAAACTTTACTATATACTATCGCACTACAAGTCTCTCTCGATATATGCTTGCAGACTGTGCTACTCCCTCCGTCCAGGTCAATAAGTCATCTTTGGTTGTGCACCGTGACCAAGAAGGAGGGAAGACTTATACACCTAGACGGAGGGAGTACTACTATTACTTATGTACGTGCAAATGCACGTTTTAACATTACGATGCAGTTTTTGTAAAAGTAGAAAAACAACACTAGTCAAGCTTGTGAAACGATTCAATGCAAAACAAATGCAAAAATGCTCGTTTGATTGTTTACTTTTAGCTTCCTTCTCTGTGGTTATTTCTCTGTCGTACTTTGTACGGAGTATCTCACTTGTTGGAAAGGCATGCAAATTCCCAAACCGCTTCCTACACCCTGTATCGAATTTTTTCCTAACAAGTTGTGCCGTGCAATTGGAATTCCAACTTGAGTACTACTACTAGTAGGAGTACTAGGGGCCAGTTCTTTTAGGCTTCTAGATTAGTAATCCCATAACTACTACCTCCGTCCTGGTTTATTGGTCCCCATTGTAATCTGTGTCAAATTTTGATCATAAATTTAACTAATGAAATGTTAGTGCATGTCACATGCACTAATATTTTATCAGTTAAATCTTTGGTCAAAATTTAGCACAAATTACAATGATGAGGAATAAACCAGGACGGAGATACTACTAGTAGTAGTTTAGAAGCCCAAATAAATGAGTGAGGCGCCTTAATGTTACTCTCCACTGTGACTAGTCTTATGGGAGAAGCTGGGGAAGCCGCCAAAAGAACTGGCCCTAGGAGTAGTAGCTAGGGATACTAGGAGTAGTAGCTAGGGATCGAGTGTGCGAGATGAACCGGAGAAAGTAAATGCAGAGAGATGAAATGCAAAAAAGACGGAGGGGTGTGATGGTTGCTTGTCCGTTTATTTTACCAGGCCACTTATTACTGGGAGTGGTTGGGTTTTGTGATATGACGGCTTTACTGCCGCGCCACGAGCGGGGCGAGACTCCCGTGCAGCGCCGCCCTCTACACTAGTACCACATCGGTCGTGGTTTATCCCCCATTGAATTTGACTGAAGATTTAACTGACAAAATGTTAGTGCATGTCAACAAAAACAATATCGTTGGATTCGTATTTGAACATAGTTTTCAATGATATAATTTTAGGTGACATGCATCATCATTTATCATACTATATATAATGTTAGTTCAATTTTTGGTCGTACTAATCTATAGTAAGGTGCCCGTGCGTTGCACGGAAGAGTGAAATGCATTGATCGGGGAGTTGTTTATTTTGACAAAGGATGTGGGGGTCATCTCATGTGTAACGGGTATCGATAGGTTTGTTCGGATATTATTTCATCTCTAGAGCTCACAAACATCCGGGTGAAATAGATAAAAAAAGTATCTTTTGCAAACAAAAGCGTTCAACTGTTCAACCTGCATCCAAAACTTGTGAAGAAATAACTCTTATTGTGCTTTGCAAGAAATGATCTTCAAGAATTAGTTTTTGGGTATCCATTGTTATACATGTTGGCTACAGATGACATGGCACTTTCTTATAGTCAACCAGGCCGTGAGGTGATGCACCATGTCCGCCGGCGAGCCACAAAACGGCATTAGGCACTCATAGCAGTGGACGAAGGGCTCCTTGGAGGCATCGACCAGGCCGTCCATGAAACGGGAGTGGCTGTAGGGGACGTTGCGCCAGTTGAATATATGAGCAAGTTACTACGAGATTTAATCCGAATAAGCACAAAATAAATCATGACGGCTATAACAGAGATGAAACTAATCATGTGGACTAGCATAGTAGTAGGATACAGAGTAGAAACATGAATTCTACCATGATTTTGAACAGGAAGGACAGAAACACATACGGTGCAACGGGAGCAGCACCGTTGGCGTTGAGGTTGTTGCCCATGTCCAAACACCACGTAGACACGGTCTTTGAGCACGGTTCGTAGTCGTTCCACGCTCGGGCATTGAAGTTTGTAACTATTTTAGATTAGAATATACTACTCCTCCGGTGCTAGTAGTAGAGCAGAGTCCTACTCTACTACTCTACTCAAGCAAGTTAGGGCATAACACTGTAGGGAGTACCAGTACTGTGATCACTCAAGCAAGTTGTCTGGCATCGACATGACCCTACGCTGCTGGCATCATACATCCTCCATGGTTCTCTGATGCCATTGAACACAAGGGCTTCATTTACTCTGTCGACTCCTTCTATGGCTGGACGTATTGCTGGCCTACTCCAGTCATCGCTACAAATGGCCGTTACAGCAGTATGTTACTTTCCTATGATATCATGATGGCTTGCTTATATTACTGTCAACATTTGCTGAAAAAATATTCATGCTCATAACATGCTGTTCTTAAGATTGACTAAATCAAGAGCCCTTTTTATTTGACTCCAACTTGATATGATGTTGTAGGCCGCCTGGTGTCCCTACCCTTCCTAATCCCAGAACCTTTCAAAGAAAAGCGGCATCGCAGTTGCAGGTGATTCCTGGCTCGATCAGACGACGGCGAAAGATTGATGATCGTTCGCACGTACCGGATGTGTTGTTTCCCGGAATACAATCACAGTCACTGCAAGGTCTTTGAGCAGGATCCCAGCTTCTCTAGGCCTTCAGGAATTTTTGACTGGAGGCTGGTAAGTAGCCTTGGTACACGCTCTCTGTTTGTCGGACTGAATTATCTGATTAACCAGGAGATGACCGATGGCAAGGATCATGATGGCAGCGCGATTTCGTTCATCAGGCAAAACTGTGTGTACACAGCGTACCATGCGTCTCTGCATGCACCATACCTGATATGTGCCGCCACGCTCTGCAGCCCAAAGTAGGAGAGAGGGTCGCAAGTATCAGACTTTGACCTGCTGGCTGGAGTTTCCCCCGTCAGGCACCCATCTGGTTCAAGCCGTCAGCCAATCTCCACAGCTTAATAAATAGTAACGTCTAACTGAGCCAGTTAGTTAGATGCGTACACTTGGTGTAGTAGGATCTTTATTTAGTTTGATGCATACACTTGTTCTTTTCTGGTAGCCCTTTTTTAATGATGGCTGATGTTTGGTTTGGAAGAGAGAGCTGCGTCTTCACTCTTCTGGCCTGCTTACTGTTTCTGTTGCACCCCCAGCCCTGGTTGCTGCTGCTGTTTTCAATGTACAATCAGTAGTATATTTCGTCTGTTGGTTGAATAAATGTGTTGTTAGAACGACAAACACAATGTTTTGGAAGTCGTTGCACGGTTCGATCCTTTAGTGCCCCGTACCGTACGTAGCGCATACTATTTTTCGTACGGAACACATTTTCCACTTGTTGATAACATGCAGCCCACTGATGAAGGCCCAATAGAGAAGCCCATAATTAATTGGAAGGGAGGCTCTCACATGAATCCGGCCCAGGTACATGCTCATGGTCCCCTAAACATAAATAAGTAAATAAATAGATAAATAAAGCTAAATGCTCATGCACCAGTTCTTTGGGAAAATAGGTAGCCCAGTATTTCTTTTTGAAGAATACCCAAGCTAGGCCTATTTGTTTTCTCCGAATTATTGGGCTGCAAATCTTTCAAGACGAGGAGGGATGCATTCCGGCCTGGCTTAAGAGTATGGTCAATGTTTGTTAAAAGTAATATCAAAAGGGGTTGAAAATTCCAAAAAATTTATAGCAAATGGGATATAAGTTTCTTTTTTTGTTTTTGTTCTTCACTGATATCTTATACGTATTTCATTGGATTTAACATGACATAGTACTAGTTTATTTTTAAATTTGTTTTAGTATGGCTATTAATTTTTGGATTAAGAATATTTCATTCCCCAGCAAAAATTTGTGAATTTTCAAAATTTCCCACATATTTAGTTAATTTTTTGACCCTGGTACTGACCAGAAAATGGCCAGCAATTCTAAAAATGGAAAACGGGCTGCAATAAATTCCATATGAACTAGAAAATGAGTAAAAATTATAAAAATAATAGCAAATGGGCTGTACACGCCATAGATTTCGAGGCTGACTTGTTTACGCAAGGCTTTATCAGTGAACACACGATTCTAGCAGCAGTGACTGTTGGATGTACATCCAACGGCCGACGTGCTTCTTCAATGTCTGATCTTCCTGCTCCAGCCGCCTAAACTAGCGCCAGCGGGACTGCCTGCTCCCTCCTCTTGTGGCCCGCTGTGATGCCGCGCAGGCTTCCCCGGCCCACCCTACTCCCTCCGCTGGCCTGGCCGCACGCAATCAACTGCCTCCTTATTCAACAAATGATTGGGAGGCTGACCTGTGGGCCTACTAAGTTGACGCATACGCAAGGCTTGTCAACTTAGTCAACAAACGATTCTAGCAGCAGTAACCGTTGGATTTGAATCGAACGGTCCTGCTGCTTCTTCAATAGCTGCTCTTCTTGCACCAGCTGCCCAAACCAGCGTCGGGGAGACCGCCTGCTCCTGCCTCCAGTGGCCGGCTGTGCTGCCGTTGAGGCCTCATCGCCCCCTACTACTCCCACCGCTAGCCAGGCCCTGCGGCGACGGCAGCCCCACACCGCAGCTGAACCAGTGAATCCTCGTACTCCTCTCCGTGTGGGCATCCACTGCCGCGTCTTCCCCGGCTCCGCGTCGTCCCCTTCCTAGGCCTCGCCGTCGTCCACCGCCTTGGTGCTCTCGGCGCGGCGTGGTCAACGTGGTCAACGACATTCCATTGGAAAAGTACTGTACGTGGAGAGGCTGACAGCTGGGTCCACGGCCACAGCCCAGTTTTTTTTTGTGATTTGCCAAGTAATTCGCTTTGTCAGGCCTGTTGGGCTGCAAATCTTTCAAGACGAGGAGAGCTTTCATTCGGCTGGCCGAGAAAATGGCCCATCAGTAATGAGAAATAGGCTGTACATTTTTAAAACACATCAAACCGGCAATTAGTTTCAAATATCTTTTTTTTTCATTTTGAGATTTTAAATTACATTAATTTTTATGCGTGGAGAATTTGTTGGATTTTATATTGATATACATTTATTTTTAAAATCAGTTTGAATGTGAGTCGAAATTTCAGGATTAAAAACAGTTCGGACCGCACCGAAATATGCAAAATTTCGTATAATTTTTTAGCCGTGGCCACAATATGGGCTGTAATGCTAACAAAAAGAATATGGGCTCCCAAAAAACCTTAATAATTATCAAATGGGCTGTAAATTGTTAGAAATAATGGCAGATGGGTTGTATGCTGTTTTCCACAGATTTGAGGCTTTCCTAAAAAAAGGTTGACGCACAAGCACTGACTGTTGGATGTCCATCCAACGGCCGTCGTGCTTCTTCAATCTCTGCTCTTCCTGCTCCGGCCGCTCAAACAAGCGCAGGCGGGACTGCCTGCTCCCTCCTCCCCGCGGCCGGCTCTGCTGCCACGCAGGCCTCACCGCCCCACCGCACTCCCATCACTGGCCTAGCCATCCCTCTACTCACCCACACCTGCTGTTATTCTCCGGCGACGGCAGACGAACCAGTAAACCCTCGTACAGTCGTACTCCCCTCTGCGTGGGAAACAACTGCCGAGTCTTCCCTGCCTCCGTGTCGTTCCCTTTCTAGGCCTCGCCGTCGTCCACCGCCCTGGTGCTCTCGGCGCGGCCTGGTCAACGTGGTCAACGACCGACATGCATCTGAAGTGGACTGTACGTGGAGAGGCTGACAGCTGGGTCCATGGCCGCACGCAAGGAAATGCCTCCTTATTACGCGCAAAATAATGATTCCTCCACCTGACATCAGGGACCCACCGAAAGGGCCTCTGTATTTCGCGAAAAAACGTTACCGCCGCTGACAGCTCAGACCCACCAGCTATATCTTCACACGCAAGGAAGTGCCTTCTTATTACGCACAAAAAAAAATGAATACTCCCCCTGTTAGCTGGGACCCAGTATAGTGGCAGGCTGACTTGTGGGCCTACTAAGTTGACGGAGACGGAGGGCTTTGTCAACTTAGTCAATATGCACGATTCTAGCTCCAGTGACCATACGATGTCCATCCAACGGCCGTAGTGCTTCTTCAACCTCTGGTCTTCTTGCTCCAGCCGCCCAAACCAGCGCCGATCGTGCCTTGTGCTCCTGCCTCCCGTGGCCGGCTGCGATGCGGCGGAGGCCTCACCGCCCCCTACTACTCCCACCGCTGGCCAGGCCATCCCTCTACTCACCCACACCCCCTGTTATTCTGCGGCGACGACAGCCTCACACTACAGCGAACCAGTGAACCCTTATACTCCTCTACGCGTGGGCATCCGCTGCCGCGTCTTCCCCGGCTCCGCGTCGTCCCCTTCCTAGGCCTCGCCGTCGTCCACCGCCCTGGTGCTCTCGGCGCGGCGTGGTCAACATGGTCAAGGAACGGCTTCCATCGGACGTGGACTGTATGTGGAGAGGCTGACAGCTGGGTCCACGGCCGCAGCAAGGAAGTGCCTCCTTATCACGTGCAAAATAATTATTCCTCCACCTGACAGCAGGGACCCACCGGACGGGCCATCGTATTTCACGAAAAAAACATTTGCCCCTGACTGCTGGGACCCACCAGCTACATCTTCGCACGCAAGGAAGTGTGTCTGGGCAAAAAAACGATTCGCCCCCCTGACTGCTGGGACCCACCAGCTACATCTTCGCAGGCAAGGAAGTGCCTGACAGTCGGGACCCACCTGGTCGAAGCGTATGTAGCGTTGTCATTCTGGTCGCGAACATGTACGTACATATATACTGGTGGATGTAGAGGCGCGCACGTGTCGTAGTAGAGGCGCGTACGTGTCATAGTAGAGGCGCGCACGTAGCATGTACACGTACGTACAGCGGCCAGGGTGCAAGAAAGAAAATACGGCCACGTATGCGTACATACGGGCGGGGTCTCGAACGCCTAATCGCGCATACGTACGGCCAGGGCTCGTGTACATGGCTGGGTCGGAACGGAGAAACGGCATCGTCGTCGTGTTCATGGGGAGGCAACGGAATGCGTCGTGTTCATGGGGAGGCAACGGAATGCGTCGTGTTCATGGGGAGGCAACGGAATGCGTCGTGTTCATCGGGAGGCAACGGAACGTGTGGGAGCCAACCGGCTGGGTCGGAACGGAATGCGTGGTCATGTTCATCGGGTGGGCTTGGACGGAATAGGCGATGGAAACGAGGCCTGGCGTACCGCACAACGGAGGAAACGGACCTCCTACGTTCGAAACGGGGTCCTGTTGATCGGGAGGGGTGTGGCGTACCACAAAACGGAGGAAACGGACCTCCTACAATCGAAACGGGGGTCCTGTTGATCGGGAGGGGTGTGGCGTACCGCAAAACAGACGAAACGGACCTCCTACGGTCGAAACGGGGGTCCTGTTGATCGGGAGGGGTGTGGCGTACCGCAAAACGGATGAAGCGGACCTCCTACGGTCGAAACGGGGGTCCTGTTCATCGGGAGGGGTGTGGCGTACCGCAAAACGGGACTCCACGGTATACTGTTCATCTCCACCGTCGACCTCCTCCAGCCTCCACGGGCTATCGTCGACCTCCTCCAGCCTCCACGGGCTCCTGTTCATCCAGCCGCCACCGCGCGCTACTCCACCGGCTACTGTTCAACCACCCCTCCACGGGCACCCCTCCACCCACTACTGTTCATCCAGCCCTCCACACCACGGGGTCCTATTCAACCACCCCTCCACGGGCACCCCTCCACCGTCTACTGTTCATCCAGCCCTCCACACCACGGGGTCCTGTTCAACCACCCCTCCACGGGCACCCCTCCACCGTCTACTGTTCATCCAGCCCTCCACACCACGGGGTCCTGTTCATCCAGAGGCAACGCCACCGCTCACTGTTCATCCAACCCCCCCCCCCCGCAACGCTCACTGTTCATCCAATCGATCGGCTTCAGTTAGCAGCAGTAGCGAAGGAATCGCTCGATCGGGTTCAGTTAACAGCCATCGATCGATCGCTCGGGTTCAGTAACGCGTAGCCTGCAGTGCAATCGCTCGGGTTCAGTTAGAGCCCAACGCCTCGCTCGGGTTCAGTTAGAGCCAACGCCTCGCACACACGCGCGTACGTGTACGAGAGAAACGCGCATCGCTCGGCCCCCGACCTCCCACCATAACCGGGAACTCCCCAAAATTTTCCTCGCCCTCGCTTCTACCACGGTTTTTTCCGTCATGGACGGCCCAAAGAATGTCATGCAGCTGCGTCTCCGGCCCGCCCAGGACGAAAAGCCCATTTTCTGTGATGATTTTTTGTCATAGAAGTAGGAGCCCACCACATCTATGATGATACCGGGTTTTGTCACAATTATCGTCATAGAAGTGTCATATGTATGACAGAAAAAATTTCGTTCGGCCCAAAATGTCACAGATGTGTCTTTTTTTACTAGTGTATCGGTGCGGGCGGTGGACACCCAAAGAGAAGGAACCATCACAGGATCATAGCTCTAGTGAGATCCCTGAAGAACCTGCCAGGTATTGGAGAACCTGCCCTCCAACGCAACCATGTAGCGACGGACGTGCTCGTCCTCCTCGCTGACACGGTGACGTACCACCTCCGCGGGGTCCTCAAGCCTCCGTACCATCACTAGCCCACGCGACCGCCACCAAAGAAGGTTCGGGTCAACGATGGGCTGGCTCCTCACCAAGCTGCCCCCCGAAAGGTAGCACCTCCCAGTACCAGCCCGGCGGAGCCCAGTCCCAGACATGGCCCCTCTGATCAAGCAGGCCTCCTCCACCGAGTCGACGACGAGGATGCGGGATAGGCATCGTCGACGTCGATGCAGGAATAATTGCTTTAACTAAAAAAATAACAACAAATCTGACATGTTCAAAATATGACATGTCCACTTCAAAACGAATCAACCTAAAATTCTGTTAAATACATCTAAAAATAGACTAGTTCTTTCTCTTACTAAAAATAAACTAGTTCTATCGTAAATTTTAATTAGATCATCAAATCTCATATACCTAAATTTTCTTACTAAAAATAAACTAGTTCTATTAATTCAACTTGTTCAACTAAACACTTACTATAAATAAAAATAAACTAGTTCTTACTAAAAATAAACTAGTTCTATTAATTTTCTTACTAAAAATAAACTAGTTCTATTAATTCAACTAGTTCTTACTAAAAATAAACTACTTCAACTAGTTCTATTAATTTTCTTACTAATTCTATTAAACACTTACTTAAAAACTGTAAAAAAACTATATTGAATTTTTCTCTAAACTAAACACTACTGCCCTAATTAACATTTAGTTAAACCCTACTGCCCTAGTTCTTAAGCATCTACAAGTACTAACTAATTAGATGAACCCTAGCTAGGTACTTAAGCATCTACAACTACTTAACAACCCATTGATGAACCCTAGGATTTGTCCTAAAAACTACTTAAGCATCTACAACTACTGCCCTAATTGTTGGGGAACGTAGTAATTTCAAAAAAATTCCTACACACACGCAAGATCATGGTGATGCATAGCAACGAGAGGGGAGAGTGTTGTCTACGTACCCTTGTAGACCGTAAACGGAAGCGTTATGACAACACGGTTGATGTAGTCGTACGTCTTCACGATCGGACCGATCCAAGTACCGAACGCACGACACCTCCAAGTTCTGCACACGTTCAGCTCGATGACGTCCCACGAACTCCGTTCCAGCAGAGCTTCACGGGAGAGTTCCGTCAGCACGACGGCGTGATGATGGTGATGATGTTGCTACCGACGCAGGGCTTCGCCTAAGCACCGCCATGATATGACCGCGGTGGATTATGGTGGAGGGGGGCATCGCACACAGCTTGAAACAATCAACTTGTATCTATGGGGTGCCCCTTGCCTCAGTATATATAGGAGGAGAGGAGGGGAGGCCAGCCGGCCCTAGAGGCGCGCCCAAGTGTGGAGTCCTACTAGGACTCCAAGTCCTAGTAGGAGTCCACCAAGAGGAAGGGAGGGAGAAGGAAGGAGAGGGAGGAAAGGAGGAAAGGGGGGCCGCCCCCTAGTCCAATTCGGTTTGGGCTAGGGGGCCATGCGCCCTGCCTTGTCCTGCCTCCTCTCTTCCACCACTTGGCACATGAAGCCCAATACTTCTTCCCCCGTATTCCCGTAACTCCCTGGTACTCCAAAAAATACCCGAATCACTCGAAACATTTCCGATGTCCGAATATAGTCGTCCAATATATCGATCTTTACGTCTCGACCATTTCGAGACTCCTCGTCATGTCCCCGATCTCATCCGGGACTCCGAACTACCTTCGGTACATCAAATCACATAAACTCATAATACCGATCGCCACCAAACGTTAAGCGTGCGGACCCTACGGGTTCGAGAACTATGTAGACATGACCGAGACACGTCTCCGGTCAATAACCAATATCGGAACCTGGATGCTCATATTGGCTCCTACATATTCTACGAAGATCTTTATCGGTCAAACCACATAACAACATACGTTGTTCCCTTTGTCATCGGTATGTTACTTGCTCGAGATTTGATCGTCGGTATCTCAATACCTAGTTCGATCTCGATACCGGCAATTCTCTTTACTCGTTCTTTAATGCATCATCCCGCAACTAACTCATTAGTTACATTGCTTGCAAGGCTTATAGTGATGTGCATTACCGAGAGGGCCTAGAGATACCTCTCCGATACTCAGAGTGACAAATCCTAATCTCGATCTATGCCAACCCAACAAACATTTTCGGAGACACCTGTAGAGCACCTTTATAATCACCCAGTTACGCTGTGACGTTTGGTAGCACACAAAGTGTTCCTCCGGTATTCGGGAGTTGCATAATCTCATAGTCATAGGAACATGTATAAGTCATGAAGAAAGCAATAGCAATACACTAAACGATCAAATGCTAAGCTAACGGAATGGGTCAAGTCAATCACATCATTCTCTAATGATGTGATCCCGTTAATCAAATGACAACTCATGTCTATGGCTAGGAAACTTAACCATCTTTGATTCAACGAGCTAGTCAAGTAGAGGCATACTAGTGACACTCTGTTTGTCTATGTATTCATACATGTACTAAGTTTCCGGTTAATACAATTCTAGCATGAATAATAAACATTTATCATGATATAAGGAAATATAAATAACAACTTTATTATTGCCTCTAGGGCATATTTCCTTCAGTCTCCCACTTGCACTAGAGTCAATAATCTAGTTCACATCGCCATGTGATTTAACTCCAATAGTTCACATCACCATGTGATTAATATATATAGTTCAGATCGCCATGTGGCCAACACTCAAAGGGTTTACTACAGTCAATAATCTAGTTCACATCGCCATGTGATTAACACCCAAAGAGTACTAAGGTGTGATCATGTTTTGCTTGTGAGAGATTTTAGTCAACGGGCCTGCCAAATTCAAATCCGTATGTATTTTGCAAATTTCTATGTCTACAATGCTCTGCACGGAGCTACTTTAGCTAATTGCTCCCACTTTCAATATGTATCCAGATTGAGACTTAGAGTCATCTGGATCAGTGTCAAAACTTGCATCGATGTAACCCTTTATGAAGAACCTTTTGTTACCTCCATAATCGAGAAACATATCCTTATTCCACTAAGGATAATTTTGACCACTGTTCAGTGATCTACTCCTAGATCACTATTGTACTCCCTTGTCAAACTCAGTGTAGGGTATACAATAGATCTGGTACACAACATGGCATACTTTATAGATCCTATGGTTGAGGCATAGGGAATGACTTGCATTCTCTTTCTATCTTCTGCCGTGGTCGGGCTTTGAGTCTTACTCAATTTCACACCTTGTAACACAGGCAAGAACTCTTTCTTTGACTGTTCCATTTTGAACTACTTCAAAATCTTGTCAAGGCATGTACTCATTGAAAAAACTTATCAAGCGTCTTGATCTATCTCTATAGATCTTGATGCTCAATATGTAAGTAGCTTCACCGAGGTCTTTCTTTGAAAAACTCCTTTCAAATACTCCTTTATGCTTTCAAGAAAATTCTACATTATTTTTGATCAACAATATGTCATTCACATATACTTATCAGAAATGTTGTAGTGCTCCCACTCACTTTCTTATAAATACAGGCTTCATCGCAAGTCTGTATAAAACTATATGCTTTGATCAACTCATCAAAGCGTATATTCCAACTCCGAGATGCTTGCACCGGTCCATAAATGGATCGCTGGAGCTTGCACATTTTGTTAGCACCTTTAGGATCGACAAAACCTTCTGGTTGCATCATATACAACTCTTCTGTAAGAAATCCATTAAGGAATGTAGTTTTGACATCCATTTGCCAGATTTCATAAAATGTGGCAATTTGCTAACATGATTCGGACAGACTTAAGCATCGCTACGAGTGAGAAAATCTCATCGTAGTCAACACCTTGAACTTTGTCAAAAACCTTTTTCGACAAGTCTAGCTTTGTAGATAGTAACACTACTATCAGCGTCCGTCTTCCTCTTGAAGATCCATTTATTTTCTATGGCTTGCCGATCATCGGGCAAGTCAACCAAAGTCCACACTTTTTTCTCGTACATGGATCCCATCTCAGATTTCCTGGCCTCAAGCCATTTCGCGGAATCTTGGCTCATCATCGCTTCCTCATAGTTCGTAGGTTCGTCATGGCCAAGTAACATGACCTCCAGAACAGGATTACCGTACCACTCTGGTGCGGATCTCACTCTGGTTGACCTACGAGGTTCGGTAGTAACTTGATCTGAAGTTACAAGATCATCATCATTAGCTTCCTCACTAATTGGTGTAGGAGTCACAGGAACAGATTTCTGTGATGAAGTACTTTCCAATAAGGGAGCAGGTACAGTTACCTCATCAAGTTCTACTTTCCTCCCACTCACTTCTTTCGAGAGAAACTCCTTCTCTAGAAAGGATCCATTCTTAGCAAGGAATGTCTTGCCTTCGGATCTGTGATAGAAGGTGTACCCAACTGTCTCCTTTGGGTATCCTATGATGACACATTTCTCCGATTTGGGTTTGAGCTTATCAGGATGAAACTTTTTCACATAAGCATCGCAACCCCAAACTTTAAGAAACGACAACTTTGGTTTCTTGCCAAACCATAGTTCATATGGTGTCGTATCAACGGATTTAGATGGTGCCCTTTTTAACGTGAATGCAGCTGTCTCTAATGCATAACACCAAAACGATAGCGGTAAATCAGTAAGAGACATCATAGATCGCACCATATCTAGTAAAGTATGATTACGACGTTCGGACACACCATTACGCTATGGTGTTCCGGGTGGCGTGAGTTGCGAAACTATTCCGCATTGTTTCAGATGAAGACCAAACTCATAACTCAAATATTCTCCTCCACGATCAGATCTTAGAAACTTTATTTTCTTGTTATGATGATTTTCCACTTCACTCTGAAATTATATGAACTTTTCAAATGTTTCAGACTTATGTTTCATCAAGTAGATATACCCATATCTGCTCAAATCATCTGTGAAGGTCAGAAAATAATGATACCCGCCGCGAGCCTCGACACTCATCGAATCGCATACATCAGTATGTATTATTTCCAAGAAGTCAGTTGCTCGCTCCATTGTTCCGGAGAACGGAGTCTTAGTCATCTTGCCCATAAGGCATGGTTCGCAAGCATCAAGTGATTCATAATCAAGTGATTCCAAAATCCCATCAGCATGGAGTTTCTTCATGCGCTTTACACCAATATGACCTAAACGGCAGTGCCACAAATAAGTTGCACTATCATTATTAACTTTGCATCTTTTGGCTTCAATATTATGAATATGTGTATCACTACGATCGAGATTCAATAAACCATTCACCTTGGGTGTATGACCATTGAAGGTTTTATTCATGTAAACAGAACAACAAGTATTCTCTGACTTTAAATGAATAACCATATTGCAATAAACATGATCGAATCATATTCATGCTTAACGCAAACACCAAATAACATTTATTTAGGTTCAACACTAATCCCGAAAGTATAGTGAGTGTGCGATGATGATCATATCAATCTTGGAACCACTTCCAACACACATTGTCACTTCACCCTTAACTAGTCTCTGTTCATTCTGCAACTCCCGATTCGAGTTACTAATCTTAGCAACTGAACTAGTATCAAATACTGAGGGGTTGCTATAAACACTAGTAAAGTACACATCAATAACATGTATATCAAATATACCTTTGTTCACTTTGCCATCCTTCTTATCCGCCAAATACTTGGGGCAGTTCTGCTTCCAGTGACCAGTCCCTTTGTAGTAGAAGCACTTAGTCTCAAGCTTAGGTCCCGACTTGGGCTTCTTCACTTGAGCAGCAACTTGCTTGCTGTTCTTCTTGAAGTTCCCCTTCTTCCCTTTGCCCTTTTCTTGAAACTAGTGGTCTTATCAACCATCAACACTTGATGCTTTTCTTGATTTCTACCTTCATCGATTTCAGCATCACGAAGAGCTTGGGAATTTTTCCGTTATCCCTTGCATATTATAGTTCATCACGAAGTTCTAGTAACTTGGTGATAGTGACTAGAGAACTCTGTCAATCACTATCTTATTTGGAAGATTAACTCCCACTTGATTCAAGTGATTGTAGTACTCAGACATTCTGAGCACATGCTCACTACCTGAGCAATTCTCCTCCATCTTGTAGGCAAAGTACTTGTTAGAGGTCTCATACCTCTCGACACGGGCATGAGTATGAAATACCAATTTCAACGTTTGGAACATCTTATATGCTCCCTGGCGTTCAAAACATTTTTGAAGTCCCGGTTCTAAGCCGTAAAGCATGGTGCACTAAACTATCAAGTAGTCATCATATCAAGCTTGACAAACATTCTTAACGTCTGCATTTGCTCCTGCAATCGGTCTGTCACCTAGCGGTGCATCATGGACATAATTCTCCTGTGCAGCAATGAGGACAATCCTCAGATCACGGATCCAATCCGCATCATTGCTACTAACATCTTTCAACTTAGTTTTCTCTACGAACATATCAAAAATAAAACAGGGGAGCTAAACGCGAGCTATTGATCTACAACATAGATATGCTAATACTACCAGGACTAAGTTCATGATAAATTAAAGTTCAATTAATCATATTACTTATGAACTCCCACTTAGATAGACATCCCTCTAATCATCTAAGTGATCACGTGATCCATATCAACTAAACCATGTCTGATCATCACGTGAGATGGAGTAGTTTTCAATGGTGAACATCACCATGTTGATCATATCTTCTATATGATTCACGCTCCACCTTTCGGTCTCCAGTGTTCCGAGGCCATATCTGCATATGCTAGGCTCGTCAAGTTTAACCCGAGTATTCTGCGTGTACAAAACTGGCTTGCACCCGTTGTATGTGAATGTAGAGCTTATCACACCCGATCATCACGTGGTGTCTCAACACGAAGAACTGTCACAACGGTGCATACTCAGGGGGAACACTTGTACCTTGAAATTTAGTGAGATATCATCTTATAATGCTACCGTCGATCTAAGCAAAATAAGATGCATAAAGGATAAGCATCACATGCAATCAATATAAGTGATATGATATGGCCATCATCATCTTGTGCCTTTGATCTCCATCTCCAAAGCACCATCATGATCACCATCGTCACCGGCTTGACACCTTGATCTCCATCAAAGCATCGTTGTTGCCTCGCCAACTATTGCTTCTACGACTATCGCTACCGCTTAGTGATAAAGTAAAGCAATTACATGGCGATTGTATTTCATACAATAAAGCGACAACCATATGGCTCCTGCCAGTTGCCGATAACTCCGTTACAAAACATGATAATCTCATACAATAAAATCTAGCATCATGTCTTGGCCATATCACATCACAACATGCCCTGCAAAAACAAGTTAGACGTTCTCTACTTTGATGTTGCAAGTTTTACGTGGCTGCTATGGGCTGAGCAAGAACCTTTCTTACCTACGCATCAAAACCACAACGATATTTCGTCAAGTATGTGCTATTTTAACCTTCACAAGGACCGGGCGTAGCCACACTCGATTCAACTAAAGTTGGAGAAACTGACACCCGCCAGCCACCTGTGTGCGAAGCACGACGGTAGAACCAGTCTCGCGTAAGCGTACACGTAATGTCGGTCCGGGCCACTTCATCCAACAATACCGCCGAATCAAAGTATGACATGCTGGTAAGCAGTATGACTAGTATCGCCCAAAACTCACTTGTGTTCTACTCGTGCATATAACATCTACGCATAAACCTGGCTTGGATGCCACTGTTGGGGAATGTAGTAATTTCAAAAAAAATCCGACGCACACGCAAGATCATGGTGATGCATAGCAACGAGAGGGAAGAGTGTTGTCTACGTACCCTCGTAGACCGTAAGCGGAAGCGTTATGACAACGCGGTTGATGTAGTCGTACGTCTTCACGATCCGACCGATCCAAGTACCGAACACACGGCACCTCCGAGTTCTGCTCACGTTCAGCTCGATGAAGTCTCAGGAACTTCGATCCAGCAGAGCTTCACGGGAGAGTTCCGTCAGCACGACGGCGTGATGATGGTGATGATGTTGCTACCGACGCAGGGCTTCGCCTAAGCACCACTACGATATGACCGAGGTGGATTA
The DNA here is from genome assembly GCF_002575655.3 of Aegilops tauschii subsp. strangulata. Lineage (NCBI taxonomy): Eukaryota > Viridiplantae > Streptophyta > Magnoliopsida > Poales > Poaceae > Aegilops > Aegilops tauschii. Next base: position 170,270,164 of record NC_053037.3, read on the forward strand.
TGGTGGAGGGGGGCATCGCACACGGCTTGGAACAATCAACTTGTGTCTATGGGGTGCCCCTTGCCTCAGTATATAAAGGAGGAGAGGAGGGGAGGCCGGCTGGCCCTAGAGGCGCGCCCAAGTGTGGAGCCCTACTAGGACTCCAAGTCCTAGTAGGAGTCCACCAAGAGGAAGGGAGGGAGAAGGAAGGAGAGGGAGGAAAGGAGGAAAGGGGGGCCGGCCCCCTAGTCCAATTCGGTTTGGGCTAGGGGGCCACGCGCCCTGCCTTGTCCTGCCTCCTCTCTTCCACCACTTGGCCCATGAGGCCCAATACTTCTTCCCCCGTATTCCCGTAACTCCCTGGTACTCTGAAAAATACCTGAATCACTCGGAACCTTTCCGATGTCCGAATATAGTCGTCCAATATATCGATCTTTACGTCTCGACCATTTTGAGACTCCTCGTCATGCCCCGATCTCATCCGGGACTCCGAACTACTTTCGGTACATCAAATCACATAAACTCATAATACTGATCGTCACCAAACGTTAAGCGTGCGGACCCTACGGGTTCGAGAACTATGTAGACATGACCGAGACATGTCTCCAGTCAATAACCAATAGCGGAACCTGGATGCTCATATTGGCTCCTACATATTCTACGAAGATCTTTATCGGTCAAACCGCATAACAACATACGTTGTTCCCTTTGTCATCGGTATGTTACTTGCCCGAGATTCGATCGTCGGTATCTGTAGGATCGGAAGTATGTCTAGAGGGGGGGGGGGTGATTAGACTACTTGATCAAATAAAAATCTGGCCTTTTCCCAATTTTAGTTCTTGGCAGATTTTAGCAACATAGCATAAATCAAGCAATCAACCTACACATGTAATTCTAAGAGTATAGCAGCGGAATGTAAAACAATTGCATCTGAAGGTAAAGAGATGAGTTTGAGGGAGCAAACGCAATGTTGACACGGAGATTTTTTATCCGTGGTTCCGATACGTGGTGCTATCGTACATCCACGTTGATGGAGACTTCAACCCACGAAGGGTAACGGTTGCGCAAGTCCACGGAGGGCTCCACCCACGAAGGGTTCACGAAGAAGCAACCTTGTCTATTCCACCATGGCCGTCGCCCACGAAGGACTTGCCTCACTAGGGTAGATCTTCACGAAGTAGGCGATCTCCTTGCCCTTACAAACTCCTTGGTTCAACTCCACAATCTTGTCGGAGGCTCCCAAGTGACACCTAGCCAATCTAGGAGACACCACTCTCCAAGAAGTAACAAATGGTGTGTTGATGATGAACTCCTTGCTCTTGTGCTTCAAATGATAGTCTCCCCAACACTCAACTCTCTCTCATAGGATTGGATTTGGTAGAAAGAAGATTTGAGTGGAAAGCAACTTGGGGAAGGCTAGAGATCAAGATTTATGTGGTTGGAATGGAATATCTTGACCTCAACACAAGTGTTGGTGGTTCTCTCTCAGAAAATATGTATTGGAACTGTAGGCATGTTCTTATGGCTCTCTCCACGAATGAAGAGTGGGTGGAGGGGTATATATAGCCTCCACACAAAATATAACCGTTACACACAAATCACCAAACTCGGTGGGACCGAATCATTAAACTCGGTCGGACCGATTTAGTTCAAAATGTGAACGTTAGGATTCTCGGTGGGACCGACATGTCAACTCGGTGGGACCGATGTCATTAGGGTTAGGGCATAACGTAATCTCGGTGAGACTGATTTTATTAATAGCCAAACAGAGAGTTGGTCAGGCAAACTCGGTGGGACCGATTCGCTCATCTCGGTTGGACCGAAATGTTACGAAAAGGAAACAGAGAGTTTGCATTGCAGTCTCGGTGGGACCGATCGCTCATCTCGGTTTGACCGAAACGTTACGAAGGGAAACAGAGAGTTTGCAACCCCATCTCGGCGAGACCGAGATCCCTATCGGTGAGACCGAATTGATTAGGGTTTCTGGCAGTGCCTATGTCAACTGAACTCGGTGGCTCCGGATGTGAAACTTCGGTGGGGCCGAGTTGGACTTTTTGGTTTAGGACATATGTGGATATGAGAAAGTAGTGGAGGGTTTTGGAGCATATCACTAAGCATTTTGAGCAAGATCCTCATTAAGCAACACCTCATCCCTTCTTAATAGTATTGGCTTTTCCTATAGACTCAATGTGATCTTGGATCACTAAAATAGAAAATGTAGAGTCTTGTGCTTTGAGCTTGAGCCAATCTTTTGTCCTTAGCATTTTGCAGGGTCCACTTTCTAATCCATGCCATGCCAAACATTGAGCTTTCCTGAAATATTTATCTTGGAATAGCATTAGCTCAATGAGCTATATGTTGTTAGGAATTACCAAAACCACCCAGGGATAGTTGCACTTTCAGTATCTCAATACCTAGTTCAATCTCGTTACCGGCAAGTCTCTTTACTTGTTCCGTAATGCATCATCCCGCAACTAACTCATTAGTTACATTGCTTGCAAGGCTTATAGTGATGTGCATTACCGAGAGGGCCCAAAGATACCTCTCCGATACTCGGAGTGACAAATCCTAATCTCGATCTATGCCAACCCAACAAACACCTTCGGAGACACCTGTAGAGCACCTTTATAATCACCCAGTTACGTTGTGACGTTTGGTAGCACACAAAGTGTTCCTCCGGTATTCGGGAGTTGCATAATCTCATAGTCATAGGAACATGTATAAGTCATGAAGAAAGCAATAGCAATACACTAAACGATCAAATGCTAAGCTAACGAAATGGGTCAAGTCAATCACATCATTCTCTAATGATGTGATCCCATTAATCAAATGACAACTAATGTCTATGGCTAGGAAACTTAACCATCTTTGATTCAACGAGCTAGTCAAGTAGAGGCATACTAGTGACACTCTGTTTGTCTATGTATTCACACACGTACTAAGTTTCCGGTTAATACAATTCTAGCATGAATAATAGACATTTATCATGATATAAGGAAATATAAGTAACAACTTTATTATTGCCTCTAGGGCATATTTCCTTCACTAATTAACATCTATTTTACAATTATATTTACTTAACTACATTGGGTGCACAACAACTATATAACTACTTAAGCATCTAAAAGTAGTAGCTAATTTGATGAACCCTAAAATTTGATGAACCTTAGGAACCCTAGCTAGGCAGAGGCAGGGGAGGAGGAGGAGGAGGAGGTGTAGGCGTGCTCACCTCGGGCGCCGGCGGAGTTAGGGAGCGGCCGAGGGAGGGGCACGTGGCGTCGAGGTCAGGGTCGGGGCTCGGGTGCGCGGCGGAGGGCGGCGATGTAGGGCGATGACCAAGGCGGCCACCGAGGGCAGCAGAGGGCGACGGGAGAGCGCGCGGTGGCCGACAGCGATGTAGGGCGACGATGGCTGCGACAACAGATCGACGGGGGATTTGGTGGAAGTGGCCGGGGGGAAGAAGAACCGCGCGGTTAAGTCAAAACTAGTAGTAGCGCTGGCCCAGAAAAGCGCTACTGCTACATTAGCTATAGCGCTGGCTTTCAAAACGCGCTACTGCTACGTTAGCTATAGCGCTTGTCCTGAAAGCCCGCTGCTGCTACGCCTTTCTCCTTTATTTTTCTTTTTCATTTATTTTCCTTCACTTTTTTTCCTTTCCCCCTTTTCTATTTCTTTCATTTTCATTTACTTTTCTATATGTTTTTCATTTTATTTTATTTTCATTAGCAGTAGCGCTTCGTGCGTAAAATATGCTGCTACAACCATCTTAGCAGTAGCGCGCTTTGCATAAGCTCGCTACTACTATTCCTAGCCTGACGAGAACAGTATGGGAATTGTAGTAGTAGCGCTTCTTTCTTCAGACGCGCTACTGCTATAAACTTAAGTGCAGCGCGTTTATTTGCCAGGCGCTAGTGGTAAGTAGTAGTAGCGCTTCTTTTTGACCCGCGCTACTGGTAAGTTTCTGTGTATAAGGTTTTCCCTAGTAGTGTAATAGACAATTCTTACCATACGGTGGGATTACTTGACCCCTTTCGGTACATCTTCTACGCTTTGCGTGTTGACTCACACTTTGACTTAGTCTTTATCAGCCTTGTATCATATCTTTTACATGACCAATATTTGGATAATTCCTTTATTTGCACCTTGGTCGTCTCATAAACTCCTTGAAACCAACATATGGACTTCAAGAAATGACTATGGAGAGATTCTTCAAATATAACTCAAGGCAACCATTAGTCCATATAAAATGTCATCAATTACCAAAACCACACATGGGGGCACCATGCTCTTTCAAGTTGTTTCCTAATATACATGACATAAGTTGGACAAACCCAAATATCTATTTTCCCTACATGTTGGGCATAATGGGCCTTTGGTTTAATTTGTATAGTATTGTTTGTAACTCTAGAGAGAGAGAGAGAGACATACAGAGAGGGAGGGGAGGGAGACTGGTTTAGTGGTAAAACCCTTGGCCATGTTGCTTGATGTGCATTCGACATGATTAGTATTGAGTCACTAGAATATGTGTGGTCCCATTACAGCAGATGGGCACACACCTAGTCTTTGGTAAAGTTTTTGTTTACAGTCAAACCATATTAATATTTGGCAACACAATAAATTAACAATCAATAATCAATATATTCTTTGGCAATAAATATTAGGGGTAGCACAATAAATTCACACGAATGAATCAAACATGATCGGTAATTATCTGGTAGCACAATAAATTCTCCTATTCATTCTATCTAAGTATCTATCTCTATTTTACTTATAAATTATAGTAATAAATATAAATCTCCTTCTTAAAAAGAACATAAGATTTTGTCATCCACCTCGTCCTTCGTCCAACCTACATTCATTCCTCCTCCCTCTCTTCCTTTTGATTTTGTCTCTTCTATCTCTGGATTTTCATCGCTTTTACGAGAAAACCACCTTAACCGTCCCAACTTTTATTGACTTACCCAATAAAATAATATTTTCTTTGGTAAGCTAAAAGTTCTTACCAAAAAAGTGATTAACAAATAAAATCTTAAAATTTCTTTAGCCAGGTAAGTAACAGACAGAATTTGACAAACACTTATTTACGCAATCACATTAATATGTGATGCAAATCACAACCTAACATATTAGAATATCCATAACCAATGGCAAATCACATGCAATTATCTAGTTTATTACTGTTGGGTAACGTAGCAATAATTCAAAATTTTCCTACATGTCACCAAGATCAGTCTAGGAGATGCTAGCGACGAGAGAGAGGGAGTGTATCTTCATACCCTTGAAGATCGCTAAGCAGAAGCGTTACAAGAACGCGGTTGATGGAGTCGTACTCGCAGCGATTCAAATCGCGGAAGATCCGATCTAGCGCCGAACGGACGGCACCTCCGCGTTCAACACACGTACAGCCCGGGGACGTCTCCTCCTTCTTGATCCAGCAAGGGGAGAGGAGAAGTTGAGGGAGAACTCCAGCAGCACGACGGCGTGGTGGCAATGGAGCTCGTGGTTCTCCGGCAGAGCTTCGCTAAGCACTACGGAGGAGGAGGAGGAGGTGTATGAGGAGGGAGGGCTGCGCCAGGGAAGAGGTGCGGCTGCCCTCCCACCCCTCCACTATATATAGGGGCAAGGGGAGAGGGGAAGGCGCCCTAGGGTTTCCCCTAGGGGGCGGCGGCCAAGCAGATTGGATCTCCCTAGGGAAAATCCTAGGGAGACTTGCCCCCCAAGCCAAGCAGGTGGAGGCTTGCCTCCCAACCCAGGTGGAGGCGCCCCAACTCCCCAAGTAACGTGGGAAAGGGTGTGGGGGCGCACCACCCCTTAGTGGGCTGGTTTTCCCCTTCCCCTTTGGCCCATGAGGCCCTCCAACACTTGCCGGGGATCCCGAAACACCTTTCGGTCATGCTGGCCATAGCCTGGTACCCCCGGAACACTTCCGGACTCCAATACCCTTCGTCCAATATATCGATCTTCACCGCCGGACCATTCCGGAACTCCTCATGATGTCCGGGATCTCATCCGGGACTCCGAACAACCTTCGGTAACAACATACTATTTCCCATAACAACTCTAGCGTCACCGAACCTTAAGTGTGTAGACCCTACGGGTTCGGGAATCATGCAGACCTGACCGAGACACCTCTCCGGCCAATAACCAATAGCGGGATCTGGATACCCATATTGTCTCCCACATGTTCAACGATGATCTCATCGGATGAACCACGATGTCGGGGATTCAATCAATCCCGTATACAATTCCCTTTGTCTATCGGTATGTTACTTGCCCGAGATTCGATCGTCGGTATCCCAATACCTCGTTCAATCTCGTTACCGGCAAGTATCTTTACTCGTTCCGTAACGCATGATCCCGTGGCTAACTCATTAGTCACATTGAGCTCATTATGATGATGCATTACCGAGTGGGCCCAGAGATACCTCTCCGTCATACGGAGTGACAAATCCCAGTCTCGATTCGTGCCAACCCAACAGACACTTTCAGAGATACCTGTAGTGCGCCTTTATAGCCACCCAGTTACGTTGTGACATTTGGTACACCCAAAGCATTCCTACGGTATCCGGGAGTTGCACAATCTCATGGTCTAAGGAAACGACACTTGACATTAGAAAAGCTCTTAGCAAACGAACTACACGATCTTGTGCTATGCTTAGGATTGGGTCTTGTCCATCACATCATTCTCCTAATGATGTGATCCCGTTATCAATGACATCCAATGTCCATGGTCAGGAAACCATAACCATCTATTCATCAACGAGCTAGTCAACTAAAGGCTTACTAGGGACATGTTGTGGTCTATGTATTCACACATGTATTATGGTTTCCAGTTAATACAATTATAGCATGAACAATAGACAATTATCATGAGAAGGAAATACAATAATAACCATTTTATTATTGCCTCTAGGGCATATTTCCAACAGTCTCCCACTTGCACTAGAGTCAATAATCTAGTTCACATCACTATGTGATTGTAATGAATCCAACACCCATGGGGTTTGTTCATATCTCGCTTGTGAGAGAGTTTTTGTAGTCAACGGGTCTGAACCTTCCAGATCCGTGTGTGCTTTACAAATCTCTATGTCATCTTGTAGATGCAGCTACCACGCGCTACTTGGAGCTATTCCAAATAACTGCTCTACTATACGAATCCGGTTTACCACTCAGAGTCATCCGGATTAGTGTCAAAGTTTGCATCGACGTAACCCTTTACGACGAACTCTTTTACCACCTCCATAATCGAGAAAATTCCTTAGTCCACTAGATACTAAGGATAAGTTCGACCGCTGTCATGTGATCCATTCCCGGATCACTATTGTACCCCTTGACTAACTCATGGCAAGGCACACTTCAGGTGCGGTACACAGCATAGCATACTGTAGAGCCTACGTCTAAAGCATAGGGGACGACCTTCATCCTTTCTCTCTCTTCTGCCGTGGTCAGGTCTTGAGTCTTACTCAATACTCACACCTTGTAACACAGCCAATAACTCCTTCTTTGCTAATCTATTTTGAACTCCTTCGAAATCTTGTCACGGTATGTATTCATTTGAAAGTACTATTAAGCGTTTTTGATCTATCCTTATAGATCTTGATGCTCAATGTTCAAGTAGCTTAATCCAGGTTTTCCATTGAAAAACACTTTTCAAATAACCCTGTATGCTTTCCAGAAATTCTACATCATTTCTGATCAACAATATGTCAACAACATATACTGATCAGAAATTCTATAGTGCTCCCACTCACTTGTTTGGAAATACAAGTTTCTCATAAACTTTGTAAAAACCCAAAATCTTTGATCATCTCATCAAAGCGTACATTCCAACTCCGAGATGCTTACTCCAATCCTTAGAAGGATTGCTGGAGCTTTGCATACTTGTTAGCATCTTTCAGGATTGACAAAACCTTCTGGTTGTATCACATACAACCTTTCCTCAAGAAAATCGTCGAGGAAACAATGTTTTGACATCCTCTCTGCAAGATATCATAAATAATGCAGTAACTGCTAATATAACTCCAACAGACTCTTAGCATCGCTACGAGTGAGAAAGTCTCATCGCAGTCAACTCCTTGAACTTGCCGGAGAACATCTTAACGACAAGTCGAGCTTTCTTAATGGTGACATTTACCATTATTGTCTGTCTTCCTTTTAAAATCCATCTGCACCCAACAGCCTTACGACCATCAAGTAGTTCTTCCAAAGTCTACACTTTGTTTTTATACATGGATCCTCTCTCGGATTTTATGGCCTCGAGCCATTCATCGGAATCCGGGCCCATCATCGCTTCTCCATAGCTTGTAGGTTCATTGTTGTCTAGCAACATGACTTCCAAGACAGGATTACGTACCACTCTGAAGTAGCATGCATCCTTGTTGTCCTACGAGGTGTGGTAGTGACTTGATCCGAAGTTTCATGATCACTATCATAAGCTTCCACTTCAATTGGTGTAGGTGCCACAGGAACAACTTCCTGTGCCCTGCTACACACTAGTTGAAGTCATGGTTCAATAACCTCATCAAGTCTCCACCATCCTCCCACTCAATTCTTTCGAGAGAAACTTTTCCTCGAGAAAGGACCTGTTTCTAGAAACAATCACTTTGCTTCCGGATCTGAAATAGGAGGTATACCCAACTGTTTTGGGTATTCTATGAAGATGCATTTATCCACTTTGGGTTCGAGCTTATCAGCCTGAAACTTTTCCACATAAGCGTCGCAGCCCCAAACTTTTAAGAAACGACAGCTTAGGTTTCTCTAAACCACAGTTCATACGGTGTCGTCTCAACGGAATTGCGTGGTGCCCTATTTAAAGTGAATGCGGTTGTCTCTAATGCCTAACCCATAAACGATAGTGTAATTCGATAAGAGACATCATGGTATGCACCATATCCAATAGGGTGCAGTTATGATGTTCGGACACACCATCACACTATGGTGTTCCAGGCGGTATTAGTCGTGAAACAATTTCCACAATTTCCACAATTTCTTAATTGTGTGCCAAACTCGTAACTCAGATATTCATCTCTATGATCATATCACAGACACTTTATCCTCTTGTCACGATGATCTTCAACTTCACTCTGAAATTACTTGAACCTTTCAATAATTCAGACTTGTGTTTCATCAAGTAAATATACTCAGCATCTACTCAAATCATCTGTGAAGCAAGAACATAATGATATCCACTGCATGCCTCAGCACTCATTGGACTGCACACATCAAAATGTATTACTTCCAACAAGTTGCTTTCTTGTTCCATCTTACTGAAAACGAGGCCTTTCAGTCATCTTGCCCATGTGGTATGATTTGCATGTCTCAAGTGATTCAAAATCAAGTGAGTCCAAACGATCCATCTGTATGGACTTTCTTCATGCATATATACTAATAGACATGGTTCGCATGTCTCAATCTTTTCAAAAACGAATGAGTCCAAAGATCCATCAACATGGAGCTTCTTCATGCGTTTTATACCAATATGACTAAAGTGGCAGTGCCACAAGTATGTGGTACTATCATTACTATCTTATATCTTTTGGCATGAACATGTGTATCACTACGATCGAGATTCAATAAACCATTCATTTTAGGTGCAAGACCATTGAAGGTATTATTCAAATAGACAGAGTAACCATTATTCTCCTTAAATGAATAACCGTATTGCGATAAACATAATCCAATCATGTCTATGCTCAACGCAAACACCAAATAACAATTATTTAGGTTTAACACCAATCTCGATGGTAGAGGGAGCATGCGATGCTTGATCACATCAACCTTGGAAACACTTCCAACACATATCGTCATCTCACCTTTAGCTAGTCTCCGTTTATTCCGTAGTCTTTTATTTCAAGTTACCAACACTTAGCAACCGAACCGGTATCTAATACCCTGGTGCTACTAGGAGTACTAGTAAAGTACACATTAATATAATGTATATCCAATATACTTCTGTCGACCTTGCCTACCTTCTCATCTACCAAGTATCTAGGGTAGTTCTGCTTCAGTGACCGTTCCCCTCATTACAGAAGCACTTAGTCTCGGGTTTGGGTTCAACCTTGGGTTTCTTCACTAGAGCAGCAACTGATTTGCCGTTTCATGAAGTATCCCTTCTTTCCCTTGCCCTTCTTGAAACTAGTGGTTTTACTAACCATCAACAATTGATGCTCCTACTTGATTTCTACTTTCGTGGTGTCAAACATCGCGAATAGCTCACGGATCATCATATCTATCCCTGATTTGTTATAGTTCATCACGAAGCTCTAGTAGCTTGGTGGCAGTGACTTTGGAGAACCATCACTCTCTCATCTGGAAGATTAACTCCCACTCGATTCAAGCGATTGTAGTACTCAGACAATCTGAGCACATGCTCAATGGTTGAGCTTTTCTCCCTTAGTTTGCAGGCTTAAGAAACTTGTCAGAGGTCTCATACCTCTTGACGTGGGCACTAGTCTGAAATCCCAATTTCAGTCTTTGGAACATCTCATATTATCTGCGACGTTTCAAAAAACATCTTTGGTGCCACAATTTTAAACCGTTAGCATTACGCACTGAACTATCACGTAGTCATCAAAACGTGTATGTCAGATGTTCGCAACATCCACAAACGACGCTCGAGGTTCACACACCGAGCGGTGCATTAAGGACATAAGCCTTCTGTGCAGCAATGAGGACAATCCTCAGTATACGAACCCAGTCCGCATAATTGCTACTGTCAACTTTCAACTAAATTTTCTTTAGGAACATATCTTAAACAGTAGAACTAAAGCGTAAGCTATGACATAATTTGCAAAGACCTTTTGACTATGTTCACGATAATTAAGTTCATCTGATTATTTAATGAACTCCCACTTAGATAGACATCCCTCTAGTCATCTAAGTGATACATGATCCGAATCGACTAGACCGTGTCCGATCATCACGTGAGACGGACTAGTCATCAACGGTGAACATCTCCATGTTGATCGTATCTACTATACGACTCATGTTCGACCTTTCGGTCTCTTGTGTTCCGAGGCCATGTCTGTACATGCTAGGCTCGTCAAGTCAACCTAAGTGTTTCGCATGTGTAAATCTGGCTTACACCCGTTGTATGCGAACGTTAGAATCTATCACACCCGATCATCACGTGGTGCTTCGAAACAACGAACCTTCGCAACGGTGCATAGTTAGGGGGAACACGTCTCTTGAAATTTTAGTGAGGGATCATCTTATTTATGCTACCATCGTTCTAAGCAAATAAGATGTAAACATGACAAACATCACATGCAAATCATAAAGTGACATGATATGACCAATATCATCTTGCGCCTTTGATCTCCATCTTCGAGGCGCGGCATGATCACCTTCGTCACCGGCATGACACCATGATCTCCATCATCATGATCTCCATCATCGTGTCTTCATGAAGTTGTCTCGCCAACTATTACTTCTACTACTATGGCTAACGGTTAGCAATAAACTAAAGTAATTACATGGCGTTTTCATTGACACGCAGGTCATACAATAAATTAAGACAACTCCTATGGCTCCTGCCGGTTGTCATACTCATCGACATGCAAGTCGTGATTCCTATTACAAGAACATGATCAATCTCATACATCACATATATAATTCATCACATCCTTTTGGCCATATCACATCACATAGCATACCCTGCAAAAACAAGTTAGACGTCCTCTAATTGTTGTTGCATGTTTTACGTGGCTGCCATGGGTTTCTAGCAAGAACGTTTCTTACCTACACAAAAGCCACAACGGTGATATGCCAATTGCTATTTACCCTTCATAAGGACCCTCTTCATCGAATCCGATCCGACTAAAGTGGGAGAGACAGACACCCGCTAGCCACCTTATGCATCAAGTGCATGTCAGTCGGTGGAACCTGTCTCACGTAAGTGTACGTGTAAGGTCGGTCCGGGCCGCTTCATCCCACAATGCCGCCGAATCAAGATAAGACTAGTAACGGTAAGCAAATTGAACAAACCATCGCCCACAACTACTTTGTGTTCTACTCGTGCATAGAATCTACGCATAGACCTAGCTCATGATGCCACTGTTGGGTAACGTAGCAATAATTCAAAATTTTCCTACGTGTCACCAAGATCAATCTAGGAGATGCTAGCGACGAGAGAGAGGGAGTGCATCTTCATACCCTTGAAGATCGCTAAGCGGAAGCGTTACAAGAACGCGGTTGATGGAGTCGTACTCGCAGCGATTCAAATCGCGGAAGATCCGATCTAGCGCCGAACGGACGGCACCTCCGCGTTCAACACACGTACAGCCCGGGGACGTCTCCTCCTTCTTGATCCAGCAAGGGGAGAGGAGAAGTTGAGGGAGAACTCCAGCAGCACGACGGCGTGGTGGAAATGGAGCTCGTGGTTCTCCGGCAGAGCTTCGCTAAGCACTACGGAGGAGGAGGAGGAGGTGTATGAGGAGGGAGGGCTGCGCCAGGGAAGAGGTGCGGCTGCCCTCCCACCCCTCCACTATATATAGGGGCAAGGGGAGAGGGGAAGGCGCCCTAGGGTTTCCCCTAGGGGGCGGCGGCCAAGCAGATTGGATCTCCCTAGGGAAAATCCTAGGGAGACTTGCCCCCCAAGCCAAGCAGGTGGAGGCTTGCCTCCCAACCCAGGTGGAGGCGCCCCACCTCCCCAAGTAACGTGGGAAAGGGTGTGGGGGCGCACCACCCCTTAGTGGGCTGGTTTTCCCCTTCCCCTTTGGCCCATGAGGCCCTCCAACACTTGCCGGGGATCCCGAAACACCTTTCGGTCATGCTGGCCATAGCCTGGTACCCCCGGAACACTTCCGGACTCCAATACCCTTCGTCCAATATATCGATCTTCACCGCCGGACCATTCCGGAACTCCTCGTGATGTCCGGGATCTCATTCGGGACTCCGAACAACCTTCGGTAACCACATCCTATTTCCCATAATAACTCTAGCGTCACCGAACCTTAAGTGTGTAGACCCTACGGGTTCGGGAACCATGCAGACATGACCGAGACACCTCTCCGGCCAATAACCAATAGCGGGATCTGGATACCCATATTGGCTCCCACATGTTCCACGATGATCTCATCGGATGAACCACGATGTCGGGGATTCAATCAATCCCGTATACAATTCCCTTTGTCTATCGGTATGTTACTTGCCCGAGATTCGATCGTCGGTATCCCAATACCTCGTTCAATCTCGTTACCGGCAAGTCTCTTTACTCGTTCCATAACTTATGATCCCGTGGCTAACTCATTAGTCACATTGAGCTCATTATGATGATGCATTACCGAGTGGGCCCAGAGATACCTCTCCGTCATACGGAGTGAAAAATCCCAGTCTCGATTCGTGCCAACCCAACAGACACTTTCAGAGATACCTGTAGTGCACCTTTATAGCCACCAAGTTACGTTGTGACGTTTGGTACACCCAAAGCATTCCTACGGTATCCGGGAGTTGCACAATCTCATGGTCTAAGGAAACGACACTTGACATTAGAAAAGCTCTTAGCAAACGAACTACACGATCTTGTGCTATGCTTAGGATTGGGTCTTGTCCATCACATCATTCTCCTAATGATGTGATCCCGTTATCAATGACATCCAATGTCCATGGTCAGGAAACCATAACCATCTATTCATCAACGAGCTAGTCAACTAGAGGCTTACTAGGGACATGTTGTGGTCTATGTATTCACACATGTATTATGGTTTCCAGTTAATACAATTATAGCATGAACAATAGACAATTATCATGAACAAGGAAATACAATAATAACCATTTTATTATTGCCTCTAGGGCATATTTCCAACAATTACTTTATAAACTCGGGTGGTTTTATCAAAGAGGATTCAAGAATGATGACCGACTGTTCACAATATATTGTAATGACAATTGTGGTGACAAAAAAATGAAACATAGCAAAATGTGATCTTGTTTTGCAGCCCTCTTTGAGGAAAACTTAGCGGCGAAGATATATTGCTAATCAGATTCATAGTTTTCAAAATAAATTCATACTTCACAATTAATATGATAATAACTTCTAAGATAAATTATTTTGAAAATGTGGATTTAATGATTAATATAGTGATGTTCAACATGAGCTGGCATATTCTTACATGCATGCACATTTTTTCTGGGAAATCCACTATGTGCTTAACTAGAGTTTCCCTTGATTTTTAGAATCAAATAATATTATTTAATCTCTCTGTCTTGTCATCTTCTCACCAAGATGATGTGGTATTAAGATGAGACTAAACGGGTACATGAGGTTAGTGCACTAAGACTAACATATTGTCTCGCATAAGCTCACCTTTAGCTAAATTTATACATTAGGGAGGAGTATAAGAGGCATCAATTATCGCTGCATTATACATGTACTAATTTCTACATGTTTGGAGAGAGAAAATATAACTTGGTAGTTGCGGTAGTTAATCCACTGCAAGTCGTCTCCAATGTTATGGCAACTTGCCCTTTTTTGTGCAGCAAAAAGATCGTGGACTAAAGGAACAAACGAGCATTAAGAAGGGTAAAAGGGGGCAAGAGCAAACGAGCATGAACTTGTTTAGAATTAATGCCGAGTTGTTCGCAAAAAATAAGTTGGAGAAGAAATCTAAAATCGTCGAACTATAGAGGCAAGCCAAGAGGATGCACACTTTGTTTTTCAGAAAACACAAACAAAACATATTTTTTCATAAAATTTACAAGTATGCTAGTGATTGGATTAAATGTAGCTTTTGAAGCCATATTAGTTGGTGTAGGCTTACAAAATCGTCAGTTTGCCATGTTATTTTAAAAAACTTGATGATTGTAGAGTAAAATGGAATTCAATAGTTATAGCTAAAAAATGGAGACTCTTGTTCGACCCGAACTTAATTTTTCTAACGGGTGTGGTGGGTATTGGTTTTGAATTATGAATTCTTGTTTGAAAGTGTTTTGAATAATGGCATAAACCAATGTGAAATGTATCATGCATACTGATTCATAAGGCCTTTTATCCGTGATGTAGTTTGCCAATTACAATGATAATTGTGCAATAATCTAGGTTATGCATATCTTCAAGATGCGGAAACTGCCAAAATTATGTAGTCCCTTTATTGGTGTACTGAACGACATAGATGATGATGCAAAAACAAGCCAAAGCCATCTTAAATGCGGATACAGTGGGGAATTGGTTGATACTTGTGGAATTCAAAATTTAGTGACATTTTGTCATATTACAATATAATTAATGACCCGAGTTGATATAGAAAGTACGAACAATATGGCGATAGTTCTGATACGACACATCTTCATGAGAATTTAATTTTAAGTGTTGTGTAAATACCATTTTGGTGACATGAAGGTTAGTACGAGTTAAGTGTTGTATAATGGGCCGTCTCTTGGCGATCAAATGCACGTCGTCAGTTGAGTATCTCAAACTGCAGCCACATAAAACATATATTCCATCAATTATAAGATGTAAGACACCCATATTTTTTAGAATCTAGTTAGATAAAGAATTAGACTAATAATGTATGGAGCATGTATCATAAAATCGTGCCACTGAATATTCATATTCAAACTCCTTTTACAATAATATCACGTTTAAGTCACATACGCCATATTTCATAGAGAAATGTATGTTTTGTGAATTCGGTTTATATGGTTCGGTTTACACAGTTTTCTGTTTTGTATGGTATTGAACCTTCGGTAAGTAAAGTATGAATTAAAATATGGTTCAGTTTCGCTATATACCAAATTATTTCGGTATGGTTTCGATATATACCATAAAAAACAAAGTTGAAGCAAATTTGAAAATGACATAGTAATATTTTGAAAATTTATGACTTAAAACACATACTTTTTTATACAAAAAGTGTATATATATGCATGCATGGATTCATGCCTTGATGGCCGTTCGTGCATGAAAATGTGTGATGTATACCTTGCTTTGTCTATGGACGTGCTTAGCTTTTTTGAGAGAAAAATGACTACATTAGAACGAAAATGGACGTGCTTAGTAGGGAATCTGGCTCCTGTACAAAAAATAGTACATTACAAGTTCTTTCGGCCTTAGTATGGATGTTTGCTTAAGAACTGTAAATATATATATTTTTTACTTTGGTTTACTTGTTTAACAGTTCGGTTTTTTGGTATATGCCCAAAAAATCAAAATTCAAAACGGTAAGAAAATTCCATACCATAACAAAAATTAGAACCCATAAAAATGATTCTGTTCGGTTTATTTTGGTATGGTTTTTTGGTTCGGTTTTAAATTGCACAAAGTGAGGTTTCCTCCATCAACTTGTCATAGCATTTGTTTCTAGTCTCTCCAATTCATCACCAAGCAAAATGACCCTTAAAACTTAAAAAACATGCACTTTTATCATTCTCTTCCTGACGCGCAGTGTTCCTTCAATGGTGGCATGATCTTTGGTCATCAACAGATCGACGATAATCCACAGCAAAAGAGCAAGAGAAGGAAGAAGATGAGGTGGATGTTAACTTAGACTGCCAAATGTAAGCTTGGGTTCGATAAAATCATTGAGAAAACCGCCGCATGAGGGATCAAAAGTATTCGGTTTTATAAGTCTGAGGATTAGTTTATATAGTATTGAAGCTAAGAGACAAAAAATGAACAACACATACTTGAGTATCTATTTTTAGTTCGACGGTTGGCCAAAGTTAACATTAAAATATCAGTACAACTCACATTCTACATAGGAGAGTCTACCATATTCTAGAGGGTGACACCGCAAAAGTATCCACATCTCGCTGCTTAGAAATTAGACCCGAAAGTAGACAAATCATGTACCTCTTAGCTTATTTAGTCATATCTTGTTTTTTAGTTATATTTAGTCATATCTTGTTTTTAGTTGTATTTAGTCATATCTATAAGAGGTGCTAATCAGTGAAATATATATTTTTACTCAGCTTAACTTCAGATATTAAGCTTAGCAGTGCCGCTAAACATTTTAGCCATCACCACCATCCAGTGCGATTCTACCGTGAGGCCTTTAACATGCTTAAGCCTACCTGCAAAGTGATCACCACACTTTTTTCTAGCCACACTTTAGCCAGCTAACAATTTCATTTGAAAGTTATATTGAGTTGTTTTACATATAACGACTGATGTTTATTGTTCGTTGTCATGCTAGATTGGCCACTGCCACCGTCACATTCCTTAACATCGATTAATGCTAGTTAATTTCTCTCACCTCTAGCTCAGAAGTGAGCAGAACTAAGTGTGTGAATTCTTTCAGAAAATCAAATCAGAGAATACCACTTCTCTCGGTTCGGCTGCGTTGCATATGCGTGTCCGCGACGCTTGTTGCAACTTGCAAGTTGACACGGAAGAAAGTCAACCAATCCCATCACGAATTCCCCTACTAGTAGCAAAAGTAGGAACAACCACCGCCGACAACAGAATCTCGCAGGACTTGACGTGAGAAAGAAGGAACGCGCGTGCGGAAGAGAGCAGCAGCAGCGTAGTGGCATTTTCAGCGTGGTGCACGTGCACGCTTTTGCCTTTTCTGATCGAGTGCGTAACCACCGTGCCCTAGGGACAATTTCTCCTGCTCACAGTGGTCAAATTTCCCAGCAGCAATCAAAGGAATCGTCAGCGGTCTGCCCTTTTTTAAATTAGTGGCTGTGTCATCTGTTTCGGCGCAACCCTTTCAAGTCAGTCCTTTTTGAGTGCCCAAGGATTTTGGTTCAGCTCGTCTGTTCATCCAAAGAGATTTGAGTCGAACAATTGCAGCTGTTGTTTCTGGGATTTGGTAGAAACAAATGCGTGAGATTGTCCGTCCTCTGCTCCTTGATTATTATTATTGGCAGGTGAGAAGTAGCGACGCCGTAGTACTTCGTGTGTCGTGTTGTCCTTAAGAAAAGGAAGCACAGTAAGCGGTACCGGTACGCACAAGGCCACAGCCAGATCCGTGCCAATCGATCGACTGTTGGCATGGTCAGGTTCAATGCACCGCCAACTCGACAGCACAAGCACGAGTGGCAGGGCCCGCACCGTGACACGGCACTAGTGCGTAGTGCGTCGTGGTAGGCGTATACATTAGAGCAACTCCAACGCGCCGGCTCAAACAAACCCGTGTTTTGTTTATTTGGGTCGGCCAAACGGACGTTCCTGTCCGTATTTTTATTTGAATCGGCAGCTACACCCAATGAATGGCAGATCCAAATTTACGGGCAGCCGTAAAAAAAACATCGTACACACGCGGACAAAAAATAAGCATAAGTAAACATAAATAGCCGGTCAACCTGCCAGTCAAAGTCCACTTAAATATATTTTTTTGCGAAAAAATTTCCGATCTATTCATCTATGGTTGTACAACGAATACCAGAAATAATAGAAATTACATCCAGATCCGTAGACCACCTAGCGATGACTACCAGCATTGAAGCGAGCCGGAGGCGCGCCGCCGTCATCGCCCCTCCATCGCCGGAGTCGGGCACAACTTATTGTAGTAGACAGTCGGGAAGTCATCGTGCTAAGGCCTCGTAGGACCAGCGCACCATAACAGCAACCGACGCAGATGAAGAATAACGTAGATCAGAAAGATCCAATCCGAAGACACACCACTTAAATATTAATAAAACTAAAAAAACTAAAAAAAGTTTGCGCCGTCAGCGCATTGCCCTAGGCGTCGTCGTTGTCCTCCTCCTCCCTGGGTCGGTGAGGACGATGAGCGTCAGCGCCGGCCCAGCCCAGGGGAAGGCAATCTCCATCGCAGCACACGTCGCCTCCTTCGCCGTCTCTCCCGTCGGCGCAGGCTGTCCTGGTGGCGGCGGCTGCACTGCCGCTGCACGGGCGCGCTCCTCCTTCTCCCTCTCCAGGCGCTCCTCCTCCGCCTCCCACGTCAGGCGGCGCTCCAGCTCCATCTCTCGCTCGCCGTCGGCGCACTCCTCCGCCAGTCGGCGCGCCTTCCATTGTCGGAGGTAGGCGGCTTCCTGCTCCGGCGTCGCCCCAAGCTAGACGGGTGGCGCGCTAACTCACTCACAGACCACGTCGGTCCACTGGTAGACCTCTAGCTGGCGCTCCGTGGGCTGCAACCAGGCTTCGGCTCGGGGAGGAACTCCGACGGTGGCGGCAGAGGGGGGGGGGGGGTGACGCAGTCGCCGGCCGCCGACAACGCGAGGGCCTCCTCCATGCCGACCCAGCGCGCATCCTCCTCGCGCTGGCTCTCTTCTAGGGGGCGCTGCATGGCGGCCTCCAGCACGGCCTGGTAGGTCGCCTCCGCTTCCTCCTCCAGCAGGACGTCTGGTGGCGGCGGGGGCACGACGTGGTCGACGTTGACGCCATGGCGACGCTCCTACTCGTGCTCTAGCGCAAACCAGCGCTCCCAGTTGTGGGAGTATGGCGCGTAGGCAAGCATGGCGCGCTGGGCCGGCGTGAGGAGCTCGCGCCGCCGGCGAACCTGCTCGGTGTGCACCCTCGTCGTGCGCGGCACCACCAGAACGGGGATCCTTTGCGGGTCCAGATGCCAGCCGTGCGGCAAACTGACATCTGGGTACTGCAGGGGGCGGCGGTACTGTTGGGGAACGTAGTAATTTCAAAAAAATTCCTACGCACACGCAAGATCATGGTGATGCATAGCAACGAGAGGGGAGAGTGTTGTCCACGTACCCTCGTAGAGCGAAAGCGGAAACGTTAGCACAACACGGTTGATGTAGTCGTTCGTCTTCACGATCCGACCGATCAAGTACCGAACGCACGGCACCTCCGAGTTCAGCACACGTTCAGCCCGATGACATCCCTCGAACTCCGATCCAGCCGAGTGTTGAGGGAGAGTTTCGTCAGCACGACGGCGTGGTGACGATGATGATGTTCTACCGACGCAGGGCTTCGCCTAAGCACCGCTACAGTATTATCGAGGTGGACTATGGTGGAGGGGGGCACCGCACACGGCTAAAAGATCAAACGATCAATTGCTGTCTCTCTAGGGTGCCCCCTGCCCCCGTATATAAAGGAGCAAGGGGGGAGGTGCGGCCGGCCAGGAGGGGCGCGCCAGGTGGAGTCCTACCCCCACCGGGAGTAGGACTCCCTCCCTTTTCCTAGTCGGATTAGGAGTGGAGGGGGAAAGAGGAGGGAGAGAGGAAGGAAAGGGGGGGGGGCGCCGCCCCCTCTCCTTGTCCTATTCAGACTAGGGGGAGGAGCGCGCGGCCCTGCCCTGGCCGCCTCTCCTCTTCTCCACAAAGGCCCACTATGGCCCATTAAGCCCCCGGGGGGTTCCCGTAACCCCTCGGTACTCCGGTAAAATCCCGATTTCACCCGGAACACTTCCGATATCCAAATATAGGCTTCCAATATATCAATCTTCATGTCTCAACCATTTCGAGACTCCTCGTCATGTCCGTGATTACATCCGGGACTCCGAACAACCTTCGGTACATCAAAACATATAAACTCATAATATAACTGTCATCGAAACGTTAAGCGTGCGGACCCTACAGGTTCGAGAACTATGTAGACATGACCGAGACACGTCTACGGTCAATAACCAATAGCGGAACCTGGATGCTCATATTGGCTCCCACATATTCTACGAAGATCTTTATCGGTCAGACCGCATAACAACATACGTTGTTCCCTTTGTCATCGGTATGTTACTTGCCCGAGATTCGATCGTCGGTATCTCAATACCTAGTTCAATCTCGTTACCGGCAAGTCTCTTTACTCGTTCCGTAATACATCATCCCGCAACTAACTCATTAGTTGCAATGCTTGCAAGGCTTAAGTGATGTGCATTACCGAGTGGGCCCAGAGATACCTCTCCGACAATCGGAGTGACAAATCCTAATCTCGAAATACGCCAACCCAACAAGTACCTTCGGAGACACCTGTAGAGCACCTTTATAATCACCCAGTTACGTTGTGACGTTTGGTAGCACACAAAGTGTTCCTCCGGTATTCAGGAGTTGCATAATCTCATAGTCATAGGAACATGTATAAGTCATGAAGAAAGCAATAGCAACATACTAAACGATCAAGTGCTAAGCTAACGGGATGGATCAAGTCAATCACATCATTCTCCTAATGATGTGATCCCGTTAATCAAATGACAACTCATGTCTATGGCTAGGAAACATAACCATCTTTGATCAACGAGCTAGTCAAGTAGAGGCATACTAGTGACACTTTATTTGTCTATGTATTCACACAAGTATTATGTTTCCGGTTAATACAATTCTAGCATGAATAATAAACATTTACCATGATATAAGGAAATAAATAATAACTTTATTATTGCCTCTAGGGCATATTTCCTTCAGTCTCCCACTTGCACTAGAGTCAATAATCTAGATTACACAGTAATGATTCTAACACCCATGGAGCCTTGGTGCTGATTATGTTTTGCTCGTTGAAGAGGCTTAGTCAACGGGTCTGCAACATTCAGATCCGTATGTATCTTGCAAATTTCTATGTCTCCCACCTGGACTAAATCCCGGATGGAATTAAAGCGTCTCTTGATGTGCTTGGTTCTCTTGTGAAATCTGGATTCCTTCGCCAAGGCAATTGCACCAGTATTGTCACAAAAGATTTTCATTTGACCCGATGCACTAGGTATGACACCTAGATCGGATATGAACTCCTTCATCCAGACTCCTTCATTTGCTGCTTCCAAAGCAGCTATGTACTCCGCTTCACATGTAGATCCCGCCACGACGCTTTGTTTAGAACTGCACCAACTGACAGCTCCACCATTCAATGTAAACACGTATCCGGTTTGCGATTTAGAATCGTCCGGATCAGTGTCAAAGCTTGCATCAATGTAACCATTTACGATGAGCTCTTTGTCACCTCCATAAACGAGAAACATATCCTTAGTCCTTTTCAGGTATTTCAGGATGTTCTTGACCGTTGTCCAGTGATTCACTCCTGGATTACTTTGGTACCTCCCTGCTAAACTTATAGCAAGGCACACATCAGGTCTGGTACACAGCATTGCATACATGATAGAGCCTATGGCTGAAGCATAGGGAACATATTTCATCTTCTCTCTATCTTCTGCAGTGGTCGGGCATTGAGTCTTACTCAACTTCACACCTTGTAACACAGGCAAGAACCCTTTCTTTGCTTGATCCATTTTGAACTTCTTCAAAACATTGTCAAGGTATGTGCTTTGTGAAAGTCCAATTAAGCGTCTTGATCTATCTCTATAGATCTTGATGCCCAATATATACGCAGCTTCACCGAGGTCTTTCATTGAAAAACTCTTATTCAAGTATCCCTTTATGCTATTCAGAAATTCTATATCATTTCCAATCAGCAATATGTCATCCACATATAATATTAGAAATGCTACAGAGCTCCCACTCACTTTCTTGTAAATACATGCTTCTCCAAAAGTCTGTACAAAACCAAATGCTTTGATCACACTATCAAAGCGTTTATTCCAACTCCAAGAGGCTTGCACCAGTCCATAAATAGATCGCTGGAGCTTTCACACTTTGTTAGCTCCCTTTGGATCGACAAAACCTTCCGGTTGCATCATATACAACTCTTCTTCCAGAAATCCATTCAGGAATGCAGTTTTGACATCCATTTGCCAAATTTCATAATCATAAAATGCGGCAATTGCTAACATGATTCGGACAGACTTAAGCATCGCTACGGGTGAGAAGGTCGTAGTCAATCCCTTGAACTTGTCGAAAACCTTTTGCAACAAGTCGAGCTTTATAGACAGTAACATTACCGTCAGCGTCAGTCTTCTTCTTGAACATCCATTTATTCTCAATTGCTTGCCGATCATCGGGCAAGTCAACCAAAGTCCACACTTTGTTCTCATACATGGATCCCATCTCAGATTTCATGGCCTCAAGCCATTTCGCGGAATCTTGGCTCACCATCGCTTCTTCATAGTTCGTAGGTTCGTCATGGTCTAGTAGCATAACCTCCAGAACAGGATTACCATACCACTCTGGTGCAGATCTTACTCTGGTTGACCTATGAGATTCAGTAACAACTTGATCTGAAGTTCCATGATCATCATCATTAACTTCCTCACTAATTGGTGTAGGCGTCGCAGAAACCGGTTTCTGCGATGAACTACTTTCCAATAAGGGAGCAGGTACAATTACCTCATCAAGTTCTACTTTCCTCCCACTCACTTCTTTCGAGAGAAACTCCTTCTCCAGAAAGAATCCGAATTTAGCAACAAAAGTCTTGCCTTCGGATCTGTGATAGAAGGTGTACCCAACAGTCTCCTTTGGGTATCCTATGAAGACACATTTCTCCGATTTGGGTTCGAGCTTATCAGGTTGAAGTTTTTTCACATAAGCATCGCAGCCCCAAACTTTAAGAAACGACAACTTTGGTTTCTTGCCAAACCACAGTTCATAAGGCGTCGTCTCAACGGATTTTGATGGTGCCCTATTTAACGTGAATGCGGCCGTCTCTAAAGCATAACCCCAAAACGATAGCGGTAAATCAGTAAGAGACATCATAGATCGCACCATATCTAGTAGAGTACGATTACGACGTTCGGACACACCATTACGCTGTGGTGTTCCGGGTGGCGTGAGTTGCGAAACTACTCCGCATTGTTTCAAATGAAGACCAAACTCATAACTCAAATATTCTCCTCCACGATCAGATCGTAGAAACTTTATTTTCTTGTTACGATGATTTTCAACTTCACTATGAAATTCTTTGAACTTTTCAAATGTTTCAGACTTATGTTTCATTAAGTAGATATACCCATATCTGCTTAAATCATCTGTGAAGGTGAGAAAATAACGATATCCTCCACGAGACTCAACATTCATCGGACCACATACATCTGTATGTATGATTTCCAACAAATCTGTTGCTCTCTCCATAGTTCCGGAGAACGGCGTTTTAGTCATCTTGCCCATGAGGCACGGTTCGCAAGTACCAAGTGATTCATAATCAAGTGGTTCCAAAAGTCCATCAGTATGGAGTTTCTTCATGCGCTTTACACCGATATGACCTAAACGGCAGTGCCACAAATAAGTTGCACTATCATTATCAACTCTGCATCTTTTGGCTTCAATATTATGAATATGTGTATCACTACTATCGAGATTCAACAAAAATAGACCACTCTTCAAGGGTGCATGACCATAAAAGATATTATTCATATAAATAGAACAACCATTATTCTCTGATTTAAATGAATAACCGTCTCGCATCAAACAAGATCCAGATATAATGTTCATGCTTAATGCTGACACCAAATAACAATTATTTAGGTCTAAAACTAATCCCGAAGGTAGATGTAGATGTAGCGTGCTGACCGCGATCACATCGACTTTGGAACCATTTCCCACGCGCATCGTCACCTCGTCCTTAGCCAATCTTCGCTTAATCCGTAGCCCCTGTTTCGAGTTGCAAATATTAGCAACAGAACCAGTATCAAATACCCAGGTGCTACTGCGAGCATTAGTAAGGTACACATCAATAACATGTATATCACATATACCTTTGTTCACCTTGCCATCCTTCTTATCCGCCAAATACTTGGGGCAGTTCCGCTTCCAGTGACCAGTCTGCTTGCAGTAGAAGCACTCAGTCTCAGGCTTAGGTCCAGACTTGGGTTTCTTCTCCTAAACAACAACTTGCTTGTTGTTCTTCTTGAAGTTCCCCTTCTTTTGCCCTTTTTCTTGAAACTGGTGGTCTTATTGACCATCAACACTTGATGCTCCTTTTTGATTTCTACCTCCGCAACCTTTAGCATTGCGAAGAGCTCGGGAATCATCTTATCCATCCCTTGCATGTTATAGTTCATCACGAAGCTCTTGTAGCTTGGTGGCAGTGATTGGAGAATTCTGTCAATGACGCTATCATCCGGAAGATTAACTCCCAGTTGAATCAGGTGATTATTATACCCAGACATTTTGAGTATATGCTCACTGACAGAACTATTCTCCTCCATCTTGCAGCTGTAGAACTTATTGGAGACTTCATATCTCTCAATCCGGGCATTCTTTTGAAATATTAACTTCAACTCCTGGAACATCTCATATGCTCCATGACGTTCAAAACGTCGTTGAAGTCCCGGTTCTAAGCCGTAAAGCATGGCACATTGAACTATCGAGTAGTCATCAGCTTTGCTCTGCCAGACGTTCTTAACGTCGTCAGTTGCATCGGCAGCAGGCCTGGCACCCAGCGGTGCTTCCAGGACGTAATTCTTCTGTGGAGCAATGAGGATAATCCTCAAGTTACGGACCCAGTCCGTGTAATTGCTACCATCATCTTTCAACTTTGC